>NC_041030.1:16698453-17323453 GCF_900634625.1 Parambassis ranga | reverse complement strand
CTTAAAGCAAAAAGGATTTTTTAGAAAGAGAGTTATTGATACAGTACTATAAGACTTCCTGTTTTTTGCCACCATCACACATTTTCTTGACTCTCCCTTTAAATGTCCAGCACTTTTAAACTGTAGCAGCCTACATAAACTCTCCAACACCCAATAATCATTAACTAAAGGTGACCATTACAGAAATGTGTTCTTGGTGATATTTAAGGAGGAAAAGTAAACCTAGACTTCACAGGAATCATTCAAGAAACAGTTGTATATGCACACAGACGCTGGATGGGCTCCCTGGTATACAATAGTATGTGCGGTATATCCTGAACAGTCCCTACATTTTATACTTTTCATTTATTTTTACTTATTTATTTATTACTTCACTGTCACCGTTTGCTTTATTTACGTTTTTCTTCTTCTCTTTCTGCTCAGATTTTTATGTCCATGATGGGAAATGATAAGCAGGGACAGCTGATTGTCTATCACCTCATTGAGCTTCTCAAATCAGGCAGCAGGCTGCCTCAACCCCTGGGATGCCCGACAGAGGTAAGGACACCTACATGTGTCTTACAAAGCGGTGTTTTATAACAGTTTGTGATTGTATATACATACCTAGCTGAGTAAACATGCTGTAACTGCAGTAATGACGGCTAATGACAGCTAAGAGCTGCTGGATTTGCTAATATTCTCTGTCATATACAAGTATTAACTGTATATTTTCAAAAAATAAGTGGTAAACACAGCGATACAGTAGACGGACACTGATATTCATCATTTCCTACTTCTTTGGGTCCACCTGCAGTGGCTTTTATTTTGAAGGAGTGACAGGAAATAGCTCTAACTGTTACCATTCATCTCACACGTGTCAGCAATTGTGTGTAACCACACAAAAAGGATTTTGTTGGGGTTTCTTTCAACAATTTGACAAATATACTATTTTACTGTCCAAATTTGTTTTATTTTTTTTCACTTTTATCATCTTCTTCCCTTTCTCTCAGATACATGAGATCATGGAGGAGTGCTGGGACAAAGACCCCGCCTTGCGTCCTTCTTTTAAGGAGCTGGCCCTGCGTATCGACTTGTTTAGGGACAGTAAGGAGTTTTAAAATCACCCAAAGTGCCCGGCTCCTCTTCAGCCAAGACGCTCTTAACCGTGTTGCCCTGTTTGTGGCAAAGGAACAAAGGCCAAAGGAAGGTCTTTGTCCTGCTGGGGTGCAGCATTGTGGTGAAACAGCTAATGACTGGACAGGTGGCTGTTTTCATACCAGGACCTGCTTTAAAACAAAGAAAACAACTACTGCCAAGGTGCCTTTAATCAAGGCACTCAGCCCCATTTCAAGTAGCACAGCTTTGTGCTCCGCAGCAGAATGGAAATGGTGGCTTGGATGGTCGAACTGTTGAAGATAATGTTGCTGAAGAAGAGTGAATGTGTTTGGTCAAAGTTTTAAAAGAAGAGTTTTAAAGACTGTGATTAGAATGTTGCCAGACCTAAAGCTACAGATACCTGTTGCTAACAAGTATCTCTCTGTGTGTGTGAGTGAGTTTATGTGTGTGAGAGGGTGCGATTTTCTGTGTGTGTGTGTGTGTGTGTGTGTGTGTGTGTGTTGTGTCTATTGTGTCTATACAACGAGCTAGCAGGGCTAGCTCATGCCATCCCCTCATCCTATCATGTGAAGAGACTAATAGAGCTGAGTGTTTTTCTATGTGTGTATGTACATACAAACAGTATATTTGTGTACATATGCCAGAAAGATTTTATAATTTTATAAAATGAAAATATAGTTAATACTATATTTGATCTGCCAGCAAGATGTCAGTGTAAATGAAGTACATAACAAAAGTGATTAAAAATCTGTTTTATGTTTTCAATGTGAGAGGTGTGAAAATTAAAGAACAGTTCAATTTAAATATATAATGCCAGATGTTGTGATTCCTTGGTTTTAAACACTGTACAAAAACACACATTAAGGAACTCTGTCACCATGTATTTAATTTCTCATATCATTCGCTTGGTACAGCACAGCCTTAAAGTAGTAGTAAAGAATGGGACACTGGAACATTTGACCCTCTGCAGGCCTGGATGTTGCTGTGTGCACCAACTACATCAGATTATGTAACTGCACCAGAGAGGGGCACATATGTTTCCACTAAATGTTCTACCTTCACCTACACATTGAAGCTTGAATGAACCAGAGGGGCCGTGTGTGTATGGATATTCTCTTTTCTTTTTTATCTCTCCACTTGGCTGTCTTTAAACATAAACATTAATGAGCTTTGTTGAGTGTTCCTTCCTGTTTAAAGGGCCCTTTTCATTGTCAACACTGTCCTCAAGTTTGCTGTAATATAAAACTTATGGAAGTCTTATGCACTCAAGTGTTTAAGTGTTTTAACATATACTTAAAGAGTGAATTACACTAAAAAGGTCCGTCGTCTTTTCAAAGATTGTATTTTTTACAAATTCAACAATTTGGCCTGTCCGTTATAACAATGTTATTTTTAACTTCATTGACATATCACCTATTGTTGTAATTTTAAACCTGGTGTAAATACATCTGCAAAGCTAGGGTATATGTGTATATTAGTAGTTTTTTATTATTATTTTTAAGATAATCAAGCTGTAATGGAAGTGGCTTTTATTTTGTCAAATCTCCATCGGTTTGCAATTTTATTTTGAAAACCGGATGTGTGTGTGCGCTGCGGGTTAGCTAGCTTTAGCTTCGTGAAAGGACGTTTGAGCGGCTGTTATCGATTGGCTAATGATGGTAAGCTGTATGACTTCGTCTTTAGGATTGTTTGCTAATTGTGAATTCTAATTGCTCACACGCATCCTACGCCCTTTTTCCGTTGAAATGACCTCACTTTAACCGTCCGCTAAAGCGCGCTCTGTAATTAAGGCCAGCTGCCTTTGACAGCGCCGCTGCGTCCTCGCCGGCTCCACTGCGCTACAAAAGGAAGTGTGGAGGCAGAAATGTCCAGGACAGCAGCGGGGGAACCGTAACGACAGAGCGGTGAGCTTGACTTCTAACTTGTCTTTGAAATTGTGTGTTTTAGTATCTATAATAGAGTATTTCTCGCCTTAATTTGAGGGAGCTGTGGTGCGTTTAAGAACTCTTGTAGACTGTAGGACTAAAAAGATGCGGCTAGAAGTGTTTATAATGTTGATTTAAGTGAGTCTTTCTGTGGGCAGGGTTGCGAGGTTGCTCTTTATGGTGATGTTATGGTCATTTTTTTGGTCTTTTTTAATGTTCCTATATTAAATTATGTGTATATACTATATTTGTATTGTTGATACCTACACTGGAGGTTTATTAGTGTGTTGCCACAGTCTTTCAGGTGGAGCTGAAGATGAAGTCCAGAGGAGCCAAAGAGCCTCCTGATGGGGGTTACGGCTGGGTGGTGGTGATGTCAGCCTTTTTCATCATGGGCCTCACTGCTGCTGTTCTCAAAAACTTCGGCTTCTTCTTCCTCGACATCCAGAGTCACTTTGGAGTTCTGACTAGCACCACCTCCTGGGTCACCTCCACAACAATTGCCATGTTCCACCTTGGAGGTACAAATTCACGCTTTTCAGCTTGAAGTTTTCATCTTGACATGTTTGAAGAAGGCTGTTTTGATTCTCGTCACAGCTCCAGCAGCCAGTGCGCTGACCTTACAGTTTTCTCAGAGAGCTGTCATCATCCTTGGAGGTCTGCTGTCCACCCTGGGGATGCTGCTGGCATCTCTGGACCTCAGTCTGCCCTGGCTTTACTTCACTATGGGTATCTTGCAAGGTAGCACACTCAGGATATGTCCTTAATCCTAGAAAGTACAGTCAAGTTTTGAATACATGAATCCTGCGATCACGTTTATGTTTTTGAAATATCTCACTCAGTGAAGCTTGCTGCATTTTTTAGTGACAGGATGCTTGAGGAAACAGAGCTGCGTGTGGCACAATGCCAGAATAGGATAAGAAAACACAGCAAATAAATCTGCAGAAGAAAGGAAAATTGCTGTAATGATTTCACCCTGAAGGAACAAGTGTTGGCAGACAGACTGTTTTAATCTGATTAAATGATACAAAGCCACCCAGAACACAGAACTACAAAGCTGGGGCTCTCATAGCAGATTGGGTATTTGTTAAACTAAGACTTATCTGTATTTGTGTCATTGCAGGTGACAGTAATCTGCACATTTTTTAAGCTGCAGTTGTTAATGTGGGTGACAGGTGACTTTAAGTCTTCTGAGAAAAGAATCAAATCTTCTTCTTCCAGGACTAGGCATGTCCTTCTCCTGGATCCCTGCTAACAGCATGGTTAGCCACTACTTTGTCCGATGGCGTCCCATGGCCTACGCCATCGCCAGCTCAGGGGAGTGCGTCTTCGCCGTCATGTTCAGTCCCTTCTTCCAGTGGCTCATTGAAATGTACACCTGGCAGGGCGCCCTGCTCATCATTGGAGGACTTCAGCTCAACCTGTGTGTGTGCGGCGCACTCATGAGACCCCTGGAGACGACCCAGAGGTCAGCACAGGAAACCAAAGACGGTCTGGAGAGAGACGCCGCTGCTGCTGCTGCTACTGTGCTCTCACCAAAGAGGAAGACCATCTTCCAATGCTCCCTAATGAGAAAGCCTGAACTCTTTCTCTACATCCTGTTTGCCATCTTTGCAGCGGCAGGCTTCTTCATCCCACCTCTCTTTCTGGTGCCCTTCGCCAACAGTTTGGGGATGGATGATTACTGGCCAGCCTCTATCCTCTCTGTCCTGGCCATCGCAGACCTGGCGGGCAGGTTGATCTGTGGGTGGATAGCCAACATGAGGGTGGTGAGGAACCTGCAACTGCTCACCATGGTGGCCACCCTGCTCGGGGTGGTGCTCCTCCTACTGCCAACCGGCCACAACTACTGGGCCATCCTGGTCTTCGCCTCGCTCTACGGGTTCCTGTTTGGCTGCGTGGTGGCCATTCACGTCACCTCAATCATAGACATTGTGACTCTGGAGGGATTTGACAGCGGACTGGGGCTGTTTATGATGTTCAGGAGTATCGGCGGATTTATCGGCCCACCGGCTGCAGGTAGACAGTCCACACATGAATGTCAAACCAGGTTTAAAAACATTTTCTCATTGACATTCTGACTTTAGCACTTGTGTGCGCCATTGAAGACATTTCAGTACTAATTTATGACCATTTAACCACATGTTTCACTCTGTGATCAATGCTTTGCTGTATTAAGATCCAAAACGAGCCATGGTGACGACTTGAAACAGGATCATTGATCAGAACGAGAACATCCAGCCTGTTAAAATTTAAAGACTTGTTTACTTATTTATCAGTACTGACACACTGATATTATGTTTCTTGTGCAGGCTGGCTGGTGGACCAGACGAATGATTACGGCGCCGCCTTCTACCTCTCAGGGCTCTGCCTGGTTTCCTCGGCCGTGTTTGTCGTCCTGGTTGACTGCCTGGTCCAGAGGAGGAAGAGCAAAGCTGCAGAGGCTGAAGCTCATCGGGCCGGCTGCCAGGAGGACTGGAAGCTGCAGCATTCATGTGAGACGTGAAAGTTACTCTTAGGAAGACTGTTTAAAAATCACAACATCAACAGATGATGCATGCACACTTCAGTCACAGCTTTTAGTCATAATGTGGAAACTAAAACCTCTAATTAGTGTTGTCAAGCTAAAAGCCAGTGAGTCTCTGCATGATCTGACGCTGTGCCTTGGAGAACAAACGTAGAATACCGCTAGTTGACTGCGCTGCTAAAGTCATGAACTAAACAACTCGGGTTAGTTCATGAACTAGTCAAGACATTTTTGTCTGTGCCTGCTTACTAAAAAACTATAGACTGTTCAGACTATCCTCAAAGAAAGTAAAAGCTGGTATGGGTCAGGCTGCTCAGGTTTCTCCTATTTACTTAAGCCTTGACCCTTTATGACACTAAAAGTCATGGTGTGCTGTAGTCTTTTGGTTTTATAGATGAGCTGTAAAATCAGTTCTTCTATGCAACAGTAAATGAGGAAAGTTAGTTTTTTGCCTTTTTAACTACTTTAAAATGTCTTAATGATCTTTTAAATATATAATTTTACTTTATTTGTTGCACATGCTGTATATTTTATACACATATATACTTGAAAACAGACACTCAAAGCTATTGCAGTGAATTAGTTTTTAACACTTTATAGTTTCTGGTTACCTCTACATATATGTACATGTTACTCAATGTTGTCTCCTTACTTGAAATGTTGTTCACATCACCAGCTCTTGTAGCAGTTAAACATAAACATGATTTTTAAGAAATAAATCCCTGCACTGAAGGTTTCAAATGTCTCTCATGTCGCCAGTATTCTTGGGTCAGATCGACCTTTAGGCAGCCTGCTCACACTCTCCAGGGCAGCCCACCACAGCATGAAACTGACACCAGCAAGGGGACATTTGTAGTGTGTTTTGGGAATCCATGGTATGTGCAGTACAAATTGTTCGGATGTTAAAAGTGCTGTTATGTAACCTAATTTTCAGACCAGCTTCAACTGGTTTCACCGGGGTAAAGGCTGAAACGATTAGCTTAGGGACAGAAAATTAAGGGGGGGGGGGAGTCACTCTTCCATCTTATAAAAAAAGAAATGTTGACTTTCTTCATAGCATTAAGTTTTAAATTGTTTAAATGTCATGTTTACCATCTATGGGTTCACGCGATAATGGGGGGAAACTGGTTTCTGTTTGTTTGATCTAAGGAATGTGGAAAGCTGCTGCCTGCCTAGTAATAAAACTTTTTTAGCCAGCAGTCCAAAATCCAAAATACGTTGTAGTATGATCTGTTCAGTCATATCAGAAAAAAGGTAAAACAAAAGAAGTAAAAACAAAAAAAACAAAATAGGCAAGGTTTTTGAATAAATAAGCAATTACACTGAGTATCAAAATAGTAATTTAATCAATTTATCCACTAATCGAAGCATTTTTCCTGCTGATAGAATGAAAAAAAATATTGCAAAGGACAAATAAATTGCTAAACGCTGCTAAAAGGTGGGGAAATGACAGAAAATGCACTTTATACAGACCCTCCAACAGAATGAGACAAAATATAGGACTGTATGAGTCCACAAGGGGGCAGTGGTGTCCTACAATGACTTAGATTGCCTGTAGTGCATCTTATGCATCTTCAAACAGAACATCCTTAGACCAAAATGTTTAATACAGACATTTTCTCTACAGAGAATCTAGATTAGAAAATAATTCTTAAAAGTAATACCAGCTACTCAAGTCAACGAGACACTAAAACAGTTTCAAATAACAGCTGCATATTAACAAGTCTACAAGAACTATAACAACTATGTTGTCAGGTAATGAACAAAAAAAAGAGGGGAGGGAGCTATTTTACACACAATGGAGGCACTGAGGACTATTTGTAAGAAATGTTGGGAATCAAAATTAAAAGCAGCTCAAAGTGCAGGATATCAGAGGCGTGTACGTGCCCTCTGTGTCAGTGGGTGAGCAGTGGTTTTGCACCTTTGAGACTGTGCTGTCTGAACGCAGGTGGGCTTCAGCCCAGCTTGAACTATTCATAATAAACCAACGTCCACCTCACAGAGCTGCATCAACGTGCTTCAAAGAGTCTTGTTGTAGACCTTTTTGAGCTGCGAGTGTTTTCTTTACTGTAGGTTACGCTTTCTCACAGAGCTCGCAGGTTTTTGTGCTTTGAGCAGAGGTTGGACCTTGTGACTGAGCCACTGAGAGCGTCTATGAGGAGGCTCTCTTCTCCTCGTACGGAGACTCGTAGGCCTCCATGGGTGGGCAGGTGCACACAAGGTGCTGGTCGCCATAGATATCATCGATCCTAGAGATGCTCGGCCAGAATTTGGTCTCTGGCCTGATGAAGGGCTGGAAAAAGGGAGGAGACATCTGATTACCATCATCACTGATTGGACAACCACACAAAGTGTCAAATTTTCACTTAAGGGTCAAACTTATCCACAATCAAAAAAAGCTTTACTTTTGTATATAAACACTCAAACATTCAGTTTATGATGATGAGCAAATGTTTATCGAGATAAGACCATTAATTGATTAGGAAAGGACATAATCAGAACTGTTCTTCCTGCAGGGTCTTGTTGCACTTAAGTTCCACCACTAGAGGGAGCCACACTCATTGTGTTTTTTTTTATCTAAAGCACAGGAAAAGTGAGTGGTTTGTGATGTTTACTCACCAAGGGGAAAGCAGCCAACTCCCTGGAGTAGGGTCTGTCCCAGTTGGAGGATGAGATGCAAGCCAAAGAGTGGGGGGACATCTGCACGGACACATCGAGTATCACAGTGTCTTTTAGACATCATTATTACAGTTTATACAAGGACTCGGATCAGGGCTGCTGTGTACCTTGAGTGGATTGACGCGGGAGTCCATCCTTCCCTCCTCAATGTCTGCAATTTCCTGTCGGATAGCAAGCAGGGCGTCACAGAAACGGTCCATCTCCGCCTTGTCCTCCGACTCTGTGGGCTCAATCATAAGGGTGCCAGACACCGGCCACGACATGGTGGGTGCATGGAAACCTAGAAAACAAAACGGACAACTTCTAACAGTCGTATTTAAAATAAGACCAACACCAACAGCCTCTTGTCACAGTTGTTGATAACTCTACCGTAATCCTGCAGCCTCTTGGCCACGTCGACGGCCTCAATATTTGCGGTCTTCTTAAATGGCCTCACATCCAGAATGAACTCGTGGGCTACAAAACCTGTCCAGACCAAAACAGGACACAAAACGTTTCTTAGAAGTTTTATGTCTTTTTGCAGAAAGTCGGCTTCATTGACCGTTACATTGCTTTACCTTTCCTGCCTTTGAAGAGGACTTTATAGTGACTTTCCAGTCTCTTAGCCATGTAGTTGGCATTGAGGATGGCCATTTCTGTAGCATGCATTAGTCCCTTGGATCCCATCATCTAAGGAACACACAGCTGATGTCAGCAGACATGTTCTCTGATCACATTAGGAGCTTCTTTAAAAATGTATGAAGTAGTCAAAGCCATCCTGACATAAATAATTTGGTTGCTTTCTTCCTTCTTTAAAAATATGCTCACAGCCTGATAAACAACGGGAACAATTATTAACTCAGACTTCAGCTCATGTGACCCTGCTGTGAATTTCACAACAGCTACATTACTGTAAAGGAAGGTTTTTAAAATCTTTGAATTTTGTAAGATTAAAATCGCACGCTCCTTAAGCCAGTCTTTAAAGTTTGAGTCTGCAGGTCTGTGCTGACCTTAATGTAAGCCCAAGAGATCGGCAGGATGGCGCTGGAGCCCCAGGGAGCGGCACTGATGGTGCCCAGCGAGCTGCTGCTGTTGACGGACTGCATGGGAACCACCGGGTGACTCGGGAGGAACGGGGCGAGGTGGGCCTTCCTGGTGAGGGGCACATGAATGCATCATGAGAACATACAGCGCTGTGCTTGACCGAGTATGAGCTGAACACAAAACAGTGTTTTCTTTTTTTACTGTTTTCGTAGTTTATACTTACACTCCAATCGGGCCCATGCCGGGTCCACCTCCTCCGTGAGGGATGCAGAAGGTTTTGTGGAGATTCAGGTGAGACACGTCCGAGCCGTAATCTCCAGGACGACACAAGCCCACCTGAAGGACAGAACAAAGATGAGAATTTCAGGAAAGCTCCCTTTACTTTGTGTGCACACCATTTTAAGTTTGTAGCCTTTATGTTTAGCTTAATTCTTTCCTAGTTTCTAGGCACATATTTGCTGCCTTGAAGTGCAATCTGCCCCTTTCTTCACCCCCACAGTTAGGTAGTTCAGTCAGTTATAAAGCAGGAAATCTGGACTACTAGTCTTAAGTGAAAATAATCTGCAATAACCCTCTGAAATGAAGGATCACTTTACATGTGTAGCATGTGAAGTGCACACTATGCCGTCATAAAACAGTAAAATCTTCTAAGTAATCTAATTAATTTATGTGCGTATTTATTCAAGACTTAAGTGATGTAATAGCAGCAGTAAAAGAGGGGGCAGGTCTGAAAGTCAGTCAGTGATTGGTGGAGGTTGGTCTGCTGTAAAGACTGTCTTCGTACATGTTGCAGAGACCAAAGTTCATCTATTTACAGCCCATCTATAAACCTTTATCCTATTAGCCTTCAGTACTCAGTACAGTAATAGATTTTTTTTTTTTAAATCACAAAACAGAAACCTCAGGTTATCACATTCTGCTGCTCACCTGAGCGTTCATGTTGGCACCATCCAGGTACACCTGGCCACCATTTTCGTGAATGAGGTCACAGACGTCACCTATCCGCTCCTCAAACACACCGAATGTGGAGGGGTAGGTGATCATCATGGCCGCCAGGCTCGCCTTGTGTTTGTCCACCTAGAAAAAAAAAGAATAGGAAGATGTCGTTGTTGCATTATCAAAGGTTGAGTTTGGATACGTCGTGTCATTTTTTTTATTACTACTATTATTATAACACTTGGTGAACTCTTACTAAAACCATAGAGCAGTTATTCATTGTGGGCAATTCTTCTTGTTAAATGTCTGAGCTCTCACCAAGGCCTTGAGGTGCGCCAGGTCGATGTTTCCATCTTTGTCCACCTCCACCACCTGAACCTTCATACCCGCCATCTGAGCACTCGCTGGGTTGGTGCCGTGTGCTGACTTGGGGATCAGGCAGACCTGGATCAACAGATATGAAATACATTAGACAGATTTTAAGTGAATACAGATAGCTGTGGTATCCTGTAGTGATATGGCTCTCAGCTACATCCTTTGTACAGAAGTAAGATCTACGTTATTATAAGGGATATTTAGATAGAAAGTGATGGCTATGAGAGTGCAGTGCTAAAAAATGATTGGTTATTTATATAAAAGCTTTGCTCAGTGTGAGGAAGTGCTGGGGCTGTTTTTGGTTGAATTTTGACCCAGCCAACACCCACATCCTGCACTAATGTGTAACCTGCCTGCGGGGCACTAATTGATTTTAATTGTAATTTTTAACTTAGACCTGGTTGCTGGCCTCCAGTTCACAAAGTCTTAAAACCTCCAAATATGGAGTCTTGGAAGCAGGCAGCCTGTAGTCAGATCACAGCGCTTTCCCCCTCTGTTTGCGCTGTTTGGACCTTGACTGTTTCCAGAGATCAGGCCACTATCTAAGAAGCCCTTATGAGGTTACTAAAAAACAAAGGCCAATTTAAAGTATAAAAAAAAATACCTGCGTCAGCCGGTCTTTAATCTGAAGGGAAGTGTTATCTCCCTTGTTGTTCTCAAGCTGCTGCTAATCAGCATGTCAGGGTAATGAAGGAATTTCTGACAGGCATGCCTTACTCATGTCAATCAGGGATGTCAAAGTGACCTGCGAACAGCAAACCTGGAAGGGACTCACACTGATATGTGTCTATGCAGTAATGCCACCACCCCCACCACCCAAAAAATATATGTGTGAGTCTCTCACGTGAACCTTATTCAGTTTCCCACATAACTCTAATTCTGCTCACTGACTCGCACTAGGAGCACACTTACACTTCTTGAGCTCTCCCCCATTGAGTTTAGGTAGGCTTTTATGGCAGCCAGGCCGGCATATTCTCCCTGAGCACCACTGGAAAACAAGGCAAACACACCATGGTCATGCATCACACACACACACACACACACACAATCACAGCCCAAAGACCATTCTTCAGACAAAGAGGAGAGAAAGATGAGCAGGCCAATGTAGCAGAGTGTGCTCCTGATAAGATGGTAAAGGTGGTGCTTTATCAGCTCCACCCTGCAACAACTACTACTAAATAAACTTACTTACTTTCTAGCCTTTAGCTTAGCATTCACTCACAACAACACGTTACAACAATGTTAATCACAAAGATGCTGACAGAGAGGAGACTGTAGTTCCATTATGTTAGAAAGAGGACATACATCATTCTGTATCTTTAAAAGCATGCACCAAACCAATCAAGACTAATAAAAATATGAATATTTGGAGTGAGAAATATGCCTTTAAAATTGACTTTTAGGTCTACTTAATCCCTAAAGGTAGGGTAGGAGATTTCATTCTGATGCACTTTTTGTTAAATTAGTGTAACTTCTCTTTACAATCCGATAGCAACCAATTAGTTCGGCAGTTTCGCTTTAAAATGAAGAATATGAATCTGTGGAAGCTATAAAACGCTAAAAACATCAGCCAATCCTGGACCCTGCGCAGAGTATTGGCTGGTTGTCAATCTCTTCCTGCTCTGAGAGAGAGGTACGTGCATGATGGCCGAAGTCACAGACCGGAGCTCGTCTTCAGGTAATGCGTGTCCATGTGATTGGGAGGCGTGGCTTCGGGGTGAGCTCCGAGAGAAAGGGGCGTGTGTTTACTTTCGAAATCTGGATGACTCTCACAGAGTTTTCATAATCTCCTACCCTACCTTTTAGGCATATTCTTGTTTATCATTCATGCAAAATGGTCGCCCTTAGAGGCATGACATTAGCAGGGCCAGTCAGACAATCCATCATCAGTAAACATCGTAAAAATAGTAGCAGGGTTTGCTGTAAGCGAGATTTGTCTATTTATTCTAGAACCATCATTTGACTGTCGGATTATATTTGCTTGTTTTTGGCTCTCACCTGTTTGGCTGGAAGGAGATCTTGTCATAGCCCGTCACCTCACAGAGGTCCTTCTCCAGCTGTCTGAAGAGCTTCTGGTACCCCTCCGCCTGATCCAGCGGCACAAAGGGGTGGATGTTTGCAAACTCCTTCCAGGTGATGGGCTGAAGGAAGGAGGGCACAGCAGTGAGGGCTTGGCATGACGAGAACTTCCTGACAAAGTTCCTCCTGCTTGCATCACATTTCCTCCTTTACTCACCATGAGCTCTGATGAACTGTTTAGCTTCATGGTGCAGGAGCCCTGGAAAGCAACAAAATAAAAAATTACCATCACATTAACTTATCATCTGGCATGTGATGAATATGGGCTTCTGGTGGGACTGACCAGTGGTATCATACTGTGCACCAGGGAGATGTCCTTGTTCTCCAGGCGCTTCATGTATCGCACAATGTTTGTCTCGGAGTGGTAACTGCAGAAAAAGTTAAGCAAGCATTTTTTGCCAGATACCAGACAATGTTTATGGCACTAATAAAGATTGTATGTTCCGCTTTTACAAAACAAGAGAGAGGTGTGTATGCATTTACAGGTGGTCTGTTTAAACATGCTTTGGAAAGCAAACACTTAATTGTAGTAAAAAAAAACGTGTTTTTATTGTGCTGGTTATCAATACCAACCTGTTGAAGACCTGGTGTGTGAGGTACTTGCTTGTCCTCTTGAACGGACTTCCCATTATCCCCTTTACGCGCTCGCCCATCTTTTCAGCGATCAGTTCCTGGAAATTAATCAGAGAGCCAATCATTAAGTAGCTACACTGGTAGGCTAATGAATAACTGTGGGGAAAAAAACTCGCCATCTACGTACAGCTGAAGATTCACAGCCAAAGACCCAGAGCAAGTCATCCAGGTCCCTCTCTGTCACCGTCTCATCCAGAGAGACCCCCAACTGTTTAAAGAACGACATTTATTTATTTAACAATCATACAAAAGCCGCTGATGTACTGTTGGATTTCAGTGGCGGTCTTTCCATTGCGTCAATTTTTAGTTTGGCCCTGCTACAAAATTGTGACTCGTTCTGTCACTTGTCAAGATGCCTTCTTGGTATTGTTAATTTACTGTGAAGAAGAAGAAGAACCCTCACCACTCCCTCGGAGTAGACTCGCAGGTTTATCTGCCTCTGCACAGCTCTCTCCAAGATGTCTTTGGCAGCCACGCTACAGTTAATCTTTATTGTGTCAAAGAACATGTCACTGTGCAGCCGGTGTCCCGCTCTCTTCAGACCTGTAACAAAGCGTGAAATTGGATTAATAGCAACATTTTTTCCCCCCAATTTTCCCCCATTAGACACAATATGTAACCGACATATTGGTCTTTGATGCAGACTCAGAAATCTCATGGCACATCTGTGCTTGTGTTTCATAAAAACTACATGAACTAGTGAACCTTTCTGCACATTTACCTTCAGCCAGGATCAGAGCAGCATTATGTGTCCTCTCAGCAATGTGTTTGAGTCCCTGTGGACCGTGATAAAGTGTGTACATAGCGGCCATGTTGGCCAGCAGAGCCTAGAAAAAAAAAACATTATGGGTCAAGAAGGAAGAGAAAATTTCATAAAGCAAAATAAAGCAACAGTCAAACATGTCACCCTGACACTAGACCTCCATTTCCCTCTCAGACACTCATTAACCAGCAGATAAATAAATAGTGCCCCTGTGCATACCTGTGCAGTGCAAATGTTGCTGGTTGCTTTGTCTCTGCGGATGTGCTGCTCCCTGGTCTGCAGTGCCAGGCGGTACACTTCTTTACCAGCTGCATCCCTGAGATTAAAGTCACAGTTTCTCAATAACTTTACTCCTACATAGCAAAACTATTATTTCTGCATCTCTCACCTGGTGACTCCAACCATTCTGCCAGGCATCATCCGGACCAGGTTGTCTTTGACAGCAAAAAAAGCAGCATGTGGACCGCCATAGCAAAGGGGTACCCCGAACCTCTGGGAGCTGCCCAGAGCGATGTCAACGCCAAACTCTCCTGGGGGACGCAGCACACAAAGCGCCAGCAGGTCGGTGGCACAGCAAGCCAGGGCCTGGAGAAGGGTTAGAGAGCAGGAAATGACCAATGAGGAGCATTCAGCCAGATCCTCCGTCTAAATATATAGTTGTGTCATCAGTAGAAAAGCTTGAATGGTTTGCCTGAGAGACAAAGACTCTTCTACTAAAATGATGAGTCAGGAGTCATGCATGTGCAAACATATTTTGCATGAAATCCTTCAACAACATGCTGCATGCATGAGGAATGATGTTAAAATCAGACAAACCTGAAGACACACCTGATGTGTCATACACCGAACAATCATGCTTAGTTTCTTCAGTCTTACCCCTCCTTTGTGGGCTCGGTCTACGAGTGCGGTGAAGTCTTCGACCCTGCCGTCAGTGTCTGGGTACTGAAAGAGCATGCCGCTCACATCCTTCCCGCTGAAGTCCATCTCATGTGGCAGCTTCAGGACTGTTTGTACCCCAATGTAGCTGCAACACAACAGCACATAATGGCACACTAGTATCACACAATCATGTGCTGATTCTGTGTCTGTAGTACGTACTTGGCTCTGGTCTGGACCACAGCGATGGTCTGAGGATGGCAGCGTGGGTCAATGTAGAAAGTTCTTTTTTTGTTCTGTCTGTGAGACAAGAACAAAACAATGTGTTAAGAAAATGACAACTTTAATCTAGATCAGGTGACTCCAGCATGGGATTACCTGTGGCAGAGCTGCATGGCCTCAGCAGCGGCCGTGCCCTCGTCGAGCAGGGAGGCGTTGGCCACTGGCATGCCTGTGATGTCACAGATCATGGTCTGATAGTTGAGGAGAGACTCCAGGCGACCCTGAGAGACCTCTGGTTGGTAAGGCGTGTACTGAGTCACCCTGAGGACAAAACACAAATGACTCAACAAGGCGAGTCTGGACTCGGGGAACAATGCCACAAAGTTGTCCATAGCATTCAAGGAACCGAGACGGGGGCAGCGGAATGCATTGTGTGTCTCCTCCGAAGCCTGAAGGGAAACCGTGGGCATGATTTGGACTTGTGTGAAAGAAAATCTTGTTGAGGAGTACATCATCAGTCCTCACATGAGTCCTGAAGTCACAAGGCTTCCAATCAAAGGCACGTTACTCCGCACCACAGCAATTAAGCTTCAAATAACTAACGTGAACCTCTGCGTCAGCATCGGGGAAGAAACCACTTAATAAACGGAGAGGAGGTCGTCTGCGGACACTCACCAGCCGGCGTTCTCCAGGAGGTTGCGCTGAATAGGCGGCGGGACGGAGCAGTTGTAGTAGCCCATGCCGATGTAGGACCTCCACACTTTGTTCTTTGATGCAATCTTCTGTAGAGACTCCAGAACCTCATTCTCACCTGTTAAAGATTCAACAAGATTCATTCAGTCTTGCACATAATTCTGAGTTATCTGCATAATGTAGGGTACACACTGATCTGATGGACAGCACCGTGTCTCTCACATGAGACACTGACTGTATAACACAATGAAGATCAGTCAGTCGGTCAGGTGGCCCAAATACAGTTAAAGCTCCAACAGTAAATCAAATGTGCATGTTTTCATTATTTTGATGACATTACAGGGTTTTTTAGCACATTTATGATTAATGGGTCAAACTAACCAACAGATTGTTAGATAATGAAAATAATAAACCTAATAAAATAATAAACAGCTGCCTGTACCACTTGTAAAGACCTTTTCCCATCAAAAGAAACACCAAGCCGATATGTTTTCTGTGCTGACGTTATTTAGCCTCATTCCCTGCTGCTGTAAGGAAGCCTTGCCAGTGCACAACCAGCCTCTGAGATTCCTCAGTCCTTCCTGGCTGCCTAGCAACTCCAAGGAATGGACAATACCGCCCGTCTGAACCAAGAGCCCTGACTACTCCTGTTTGTGGAAAAGAAAGACACCTCCAGCACTTGGGTGCCGAGAGGGCCCACAGCCAGTATACAAGCGGATATTTTACAGCTTCTTCGAAATGCAAAACCGAGCACGTTCAACTCTGCAGAGGAGCGTGATTCAGGGCAAAGAAATTTAGTGGATGATCAGGCTGAGCTCTTAGTGTGTGAATGTGAGCTTGTTTCGGCAGGAAGGACTGCTTTCCCATGGTCCCAGAGTTCTACAGGGCAGTGAAAAAAGCCTGATTCAGGACCATCCAGGAGGTCTATTGTTGAAGAGAGAATCCCTCGCTGGCTTTGCAAACTGAAGCCCTTCAAAGCTGAACAAGCAGAAAACCAGCACGGCCTCCAGTTTGTTCCTTCAGCATGGCTTGTTGCATTATGAAACCTGACAAGAGTCAGAGGAGGGGCCACACAAGGGCACGGCACAGTGTGACTAAGGTGATATGGAAAAGCCACGGCACCCGAGTGGTGCTTATCTCAGGAGTCCACTAATTGTCAGGTTAAAAAAAAAACTGTCTCACATGAATGGAATCTACTGTTTAGTCATTAAAGAAGAAGAGTCATGTCAGCGCAATCACAAGGTGTTGCAACACACAATGCAACTCTGTGCTTAGTTTGGCTGTGTATACGTTATCCTGCAGCAGTGGTGAGAATCTACATAAGAATAATCAGTGTTTACACAAAAAAAAGCCAGTTCATTGTTCTTAGGTGTGACATTTGTTGCTTTTCTTCATCCTATGTTGAAGGAACTTAAACACACTGAGGGTCCAAGTTGTCAGTCTCACTGTCCATTGTTTAGAGCCCTGTTTATTAAATCAATTTATCAAATATTGAACACATTGTCCAGCTGAGGTGTAATCATTTACTTGTTTTTTGCAGAATTCTACTGAGCATAGAGAATAAAATATACAGGATCAGTGCTGTTACAGTAAAAAAATGTATTATATTTTCATTTTACATTTTATATAATTTCATTTTTAAGCAGACATGTATATGCATGGTTCATTTATTAATCTTGAAACTCACAGAGAAGCAGCTTAAAGAAGTCTTTCAGTGTTTCATTGTGCACTGGACGCCTGATAAATGTGATTTTTTTTATTATTATTATTTAAACAAATTCAAAAAATAAAAACACACGGCTTAATGCTGAAATGTGTGCGCGTATTGAGGATAAGTGGGGAAAAAAAACATCCATGCAAATCTAATGCAAAACATACAGAAGTCACCTTATTAGGAACCCCCTCGGCTGTGATGTAATGTGAACGCTGTAACCAGATTGAACTGGACTTGGGACCGGAGCTCAGGGCTAAACTTTACACTCCAGTTGCCATCCTATGAGCATCGGCTTCCCAACAGGAGATTGGTGCCGCTCGCCGAGTTTCGCAAAAACAACTCCAAATATGTTCAAAGGAAGACTTAACAGGGGAGCGCGCTCCGCGGCACACAATAGAGGTGCAACCTACATTTCAGCCACTCACTCTGCTTCATTTAGCGCCCGTTAGATGTGGGCTGGGGGGTGGGGGGTGGCTGAAGATGAGTGGGATAAAACAGGCTCCTTTGCGTGCAGGTTTTTATGATTAATCCATGGTTTTCTCTCATTCTGCACCGAAGGAGATCACACAGATGTGTTCAGGATGTTTATGTGAGGTTAAAATGTTCAAATTGAAGCCAAACTTACAGACTGGGTCATCCAGTTTCATACTCCGCTGCATGCGTATGGAGACAGGAACTGTGTTTTCGATCAACTGGTCGATTGACTATTGAAAAACAAGAGCATTCAGATCAATAAAAGGGCACAGATCGTGCAGGTGTATGTGCGTAATTTTGGTTTAATTTTTAAAAAAGGAACATTTCTGAGCCGATTTTTTGGGGCGGGGCGGTGAGCTGTAAATCTTACCTCGAGTCCCAGAGCATCCAGCATTTCTCTCTTCTCCCTCTCACCTGGACCGATGTGCCTCTCTGCAAAATCATCATGTCTGGGTAATATTCTCTCTATCTGCCTGGAGGAGACGGCTGCAGACGTCCTCAGACCCCGGGATGTTGTTGTTAGGGACTCCCAGCTGTTTGGGGTCCTGGACTGAAGTTTCCAAACCACGCGGCTCTTGTCACTCAGATGCCTGCACGGCGCGCTGGGATTCACCGACTTGGCGAAGAAGACCCCCCAGGACTTGGCGCAGCTCTGCATCTCTCAATCACTTTGTGAGACAAGTGTTGCAGAAAGCGTTGAAGCCTCTTTTTTTTATTCCTCCCTTTAACTCAGCAGAGCGCTCCCCTCCACCGAGACTGATGCGATCCGCGCAAGAGACACTGCCAACTCCCTCAAACTGCCGAGTTTATACGGCTGCACAGTTGCACAAGAGCGCGCCCAATCAGAGCGCAGACACTGCGTGACGCGGCGACGAGCCCCGATGAAACAGCTGCTAAACTTTCTCACGTGCATGAGTCCAAGAGAAAGGAAAGGAGAGACGTGTCACTCCTCAGATATTCTGAAGTCCTCACCGGCTTCAGCCGACATCAGGGCTGCTGTGACAGACGCTGAGGACAGAGGACACAGGACACCCAGAATGTGTGACATTATTAATGTGGCCCACTGGTGTCCATTCCCTTCTGTTTTATTAACCAAGCAGTAGTAGGTCCCTTGAGGTCACATTTCCGGGGCTGCTTTGCATCTCAGAGGACTTCTGAGAATATTTATTCCCTAAAATCACCTCCTACTCAAAATACCTGGTAATGTGTCACACAGACGTGCTTGTGTCTGTTTATTTTCTCTCCTTATAATTTGAAGCAAAGTGTTCTCAAGCATGTAACGACAAAAATTATACTGCAGCATTATACTGCCACATCATAGAGCTGTCTGTCTTGGAGGTTTCTTTTCTCCAAAAGTAGAGTATGGCCATCCAATCTTTTCAGTTTCAGGCTCTTTAGACACATATTTTATTAGTTTTCTTTCCAGAACCTTACAATGTTTCCCTTCCTTCCTCTGACAGTCTTGTTTTTGTCTCTCTTTGACCTTCTTGATAAAACCTCTTTCACCAGTTCTTGGAAGACTCTGATAAACTTGGCCGTAATCTGTTTTGTGGGCATCCACAATTTTTTTTCTCACGTCTAAACTTGTTTCTTGACTTGCTTCTACTTGTTATCCTGTGTGCGTAATGCAAGATACCAGCCCTCAGTAATAAATCAAATTCTGACAGGTTCAGAATTCCACATGGCATATCAGGGATTTGTACTATGGCTTCACAAAGAGGACAGTTCCTAAAGGGGTAATAATATTGACCCTGGTAGTTGTTTTTGGTTTGTATGGAGATTGTTTTTGCAGCCTTCATCACATCACATCGTCTGTTCATGTGGATGAGATTCTATGAGCCCCCACATTGACTGCTGTCACAGTGAAACCTGGATTCTTGAGTTGCTGTTTGATTTAAAAGAACACCTCTTTCAGTTGCTACAGTAGCAAAAACATGAACTGACAGACGCTTGAACAACCATTATCAGAATTAGGCAAACAAAATGAATGACTTATAATAATGCAAACCACAGGAGGTGGGAGAGCAAAGACTGTCAACCAGGTGAAACAAATATTCTACCTGACAATCAGCAGCAAACACCTGATATAAAAGACTTGTGTGTGTGACATTCAGCCTTAAATTCAGATATGGGCTCCATCAGCTGGCTGTGGGGACGATATCAGTTTTTAATGCACCAAAGTTGCTTAGTGCCGTTTGCATTTGTGTTTTATTTTCTAGCTAAAAGGAGACACTTGTCCTTAACTTACAGGTATGAATTACTTACACAGATGAGACATTTCTAAGAGCTTATTTTTGATCCATAAACAACAAATCTACAAATGTTTTTGGCGACATCAAATATTTTCTTGTTGATTTTCTAACAACGAAACAACTCTTCCTGTTTGCAGGTATGCATTTCTCTCTGTTGGTGGATGCGTCCTGGCTGTTGTCATGATGGGCATCTACAGCCTCCTCCTGTTCACCTCCACCTTCGTCTTCATCCTGCTCTTATGCTCTGTGGATCCCACCTACGTCCATGCATGGATGTTTGGTATCCAGATGTTGTGGCAAACCTTCTGGCACCTGCTCATACAGTACAGGGAGTACTGCCTGCAGGAGCCTGTCAGCATCAGGTAGTCATCCAATAACATTACAGCAAAGTGACACAAATTAGCAAGTCTTGTCTCATGAGTCTGGTCATTTCTTGTTTCTTGTCGTACAAAACATCTCATTGAGGCTTCTTCTGTCAGATTGTTTTTGGCAGTATCCTCGTCGATGCTGCTCACTCAGAGACTCACCTCAGTGTCTCTGGACCTTCAGGAGAAACGAGTCAGACTAACAAGTGATCCATCATCCAGAAATAAGGCTCACGTGACGATCCTCCCTCTCATCAGCTACATGCTCAGCTTCACCACGCTGCTTGGTGGTCCTTTGTGCTCATACAGTCGATTTGTATCTGTGATGGAGGGAATCGACTTTAGCTCTCCACCCTGTCCGTTGGGAGTGGTCATCCTAAAGCTGATGCAGGTCTTATTGCTAGAGCGGGTTCGGTGTTGTCTTGTCTATTTTCTTAAAGATAACCCCTACAATCCTGTCAACTCTTCTGCCCTGTATGGCATCCTGTGGGTCTGGTGTCTTGCACTGGTTTTTAGGATCCAGTATTACTCCCACTGGAGAATCAGTGAAGGCCTCAACAATGCAGCTGGGTTCGGTTTTTGGGATAATTTATCAGGAGGCTCCTCCAGAAACTGGAGCGGCCTGTCTGATGGAGATATTTGGAACACTGAGGCGTCGAGCCGTATGTCAGAGTTTGCCCGTCGATGGAACATGACAACAGCGTCATGGCTGCGTAGGCTGATTTACATGAGGTGCCAACAATTCCCGCTGTTCATGACTTTTAGTTTTTCACTGTGGTGGCACGGATTACACTTAGGTCACTTTGTGGGTTTTTTAACATGGGCAGCAACAGTGAAAGCAGACTATCATATACACAGGCACATGGGCACAAATCTTTCACCAGCACGGAGGAAAGTATGCAAGTTTTTGGGCTGGTTAAACACCCAAATGATTGTTTCTTGTGTTGTTATAGTAGTAGAATTAAGAGACATGTCAGGTGTCAGACTTCTGTTTTCAACGTATGTGGGTCTGTTTCCATTCTTTAATTTATTTTTGTTTGGTATCATGTTAAAACTCAGAGGTGACACACTGTATTAATAAAAAAAACTGTGTCCAAAGATACACAATACATTCCTGAGTCACACTACCCCCTGGTGGTGATTTTTATCAATAACTGTAGGTCATGTTTTAAGAGCAAAGAAAGCCAAATGGTTTTAATTTGTGGGTCTAAAACACACACACACACACACAATATAGTAAAATGTATGCACAGACTATCTCACTTATCTCATCTGCTCCTCGTTTTGCAGCAAAGTCTCTCTCCTTCCTTTCCACAAATTGCCGGCGACAATCCCTAAAAATAACAACAGTCCGAGGTTTCTGTTCGAGACAAACTCCTTCCAGCAGTTTTCAGGTTTGTTGATGTCCAGTGTGTAAATCTAAGAGAGAGAGAGAGAGAGAGAGAGAGAGAGAGAGAGAGAGAAAATCACGTTTTAATAGAAGTCTACACACACCTATATTGGCAGCACACATTTTAATAGCATCATCCTCACCTGGTGAGCTAAGTGAGTGGCCACGGTGCCCAGCACAGCATAGTAAGGGAAGGTCTGTCCAGAATTGATCCCAGCTACAACCAGTCCTGACATCATGGCCACAGTGAAACCACACAGCCAAGGTTTGGTGTGCTCCTGGAACCTCAGTGCAGTCGACTTCACTCCCACCTTGATGTCATCCTCCTTATCCTGGTAATCAAAGACAGAATAACTTGATTAGCTATTTAAAAATGTTTTTAATGCATTGCTCAGGGGGGAAAAAATCAGGATACTAGTATAGACATCACATAACTGCACACTATATTCATCAGCTTTGTAAATGCTCCATAGTTTTCACAGTAAATTTGGTGTTTTTTCATGTATTCTTGATTTATCATAATAATGAAACTGGCTGTAAATGTTATAATTATATATAATTACTAAGATAAGAGTGTTTCTTCCACAGTGTCTGTATATTGAGGCTTGTTTTGAATAAACAAATTATATAAATAAGTAAACTACTGCATTATGACTATGACTACTACATATCCTGCCCCTATAGGAACTAACCTGATGTGCATATATGGTGTCATAGATCAGTGTCCACATCACTCCTGAGATATACAGGGGGAGGCAAACAGACCAATCACAAGAGCCCTTAACAGCGGACCAGCCGAGCAGAGCACCCCAGTTAAAAGTGAGTCCTAAAGTGAGGGAACAGACTGCACTTTAGCTCTATTGATGAAAAGAGTTATGATATGCACAACGCCACAGGATCATTGTTTATAAAACATACCCAAAACAAACTGTGGCCAATAAGTGATCCTCTTCATCAGTGGGTAGATGACCACAAGAGATAATGAAGCGGCACCCAGAACTATGCTGTGGGAAGATTATTTACATAGTAAATAGTACATGAAAAAACTGCATTAGTAATGACTTTTGTGTAGATTGATTCATTGCTCTTGACTCATCTATAAATGGTAAGTGATAAACATTTAAATCCAAGGTTTACTGACAGTTAGTGCCGATGAGCACATCCATTATGTACCTGTAATAGTTGAGACACAAGAGAATCCCAAGTGCAAGAGAGAGCTGCCCTCCCAGAAAGACTAGCGCCTGCATACGAGAAATCTGTCCTGATGCGATGGGTCTGGAGGCAGTCCTGGACACCTGGACACAAATATCAGGACTTAAATTAGTCAAAAAACTTGTTATGAGCATTAAAACTGCATGTTAGTCTCATACCTTTTTGTCAAAGTCTTTATCCCACATGTCGTTGATAGTGCAGCCAGCTCCTCTCATTAGCAGAGCACCTGTCCCAAACAGAGTGAGCATTCCCAGATCTGGGAGGCATCCAGGGTCAGCAGCCAGAGCAATGCTCCATGTACATGGGAGGTACAGTAGCCATGTGCCTACAGTACACATGTAAGAAACACTGAGTGAATTCAAGGCCACTAAGAAACAAATGCCAGCGTGTGGCAGTAGTAACATGATTAAATTACACACCGATAGGTTTGTCCAGCCTCATCAGTCGGAGGTATGGCTGGACAGCTGCTGGTGCTGCATTCACAATAGTAGCAGCTGATAAACTGAATGGTCTTCTTCCATCAGGCTGTGCTTCACGTAGTCTGAGTGATGGGCGGACTGGGCTCTGCATGTACAATGCTCTTCTCAACACACTGGACTCAGTGTGGAAATCATTTTTAGTCCTTAGTCCTTCCTTTTGGAGGAAGCAGTTTGAAAATGTGGAGAGGCAGGGAAGCGTTCCATAGTGTATCCTCCTCAGTACGTTCAGAGTTAACTGGCTGGTCAGCTTGGCGTGTAGCATGTTGTCTCTCTGAAGTCATAAGAGCTTTTTTTACTTGCCAAATGGTACTATTGAACACAGAAACAGTGACGCACAACGGTTCAACAAGCAATCTGCTACAACAGGCGTTTTCTTTTGTATAGCAGTGAATGAGTGCACAAAGACAGCGGTGTGTCAGTAGACTAGTCTCCCTTGTAGCTAAAGAATCAAATACGGTAGCAGCTGGACTGTTTTAGCTCTTGTGACTAGACTGTTGGCTGCGGCTAATATTAACTATTTTATGTGATGCAGTGAAACAAACTTACACTACAGCTTTAAGACGAGGAAGAGTTTTTTAAAAGAATAACCACCACACAGGTGACCATCAGGTCACTAGTGATGACACTTCCTTGTTGTGGTACGTCCGCGTTTTTGCTCCGGAGGAAACAATGTCAGTGGCCGGAACCTCTGAGCAGCACAGATCCACGAGCTTGTTTTTCGTAATAACCTTAACAAATAAATGTATATTAAATTGATTAGCCAAATAATTTTTCGCTAGACAATTTTATACGCAGGGTTTATTTTTGTTTTATGATCATCTTATATACAATTTTATGTACCTCAACTTTTTTTTGTACTTATAAAAGTAAGCAGTAAAACAGATAAAAACAAAATATATTTTTAAAAACAACAACAGCAGCAACAACAAACAAAACGCCGATTTGTAATTTACTTAATTTCGAAAGTGAATTACTTTCGACGGAAGTGATGTAACAGCCGTTGATGTTTTTGCTGGTCGGGGAGGAAGGAGAAGCTACAGAGAGTTGCACTCGCGGGAAAAATGGCGGAAACGTGTAATCCCTGCCTGTTATCAACACCAGCGATTCAAAACATTGCTTAAATCCGTGGTTGCTGCATATGTGAGTACATGATCTGTGCGTACGAAGCATTGTAAGGAGTTAAAATTGTGCTGTATTGATTGGGACTGTGTTAAAAAAACCTTGTCCTATTTATTCAATTGGATCCGATTTCCTTCCTGTTGTGCGTATCAGTCTGAAAGTTAATTGGAAAAACTGAGTAGTTTTTTCATCTGTAATGTCTCGTTTAAAAACACCACGTGGATGCTTGTGTTTGTGAACTTTATTTGACGTGATTCCAACCTGATATAATGTATTCGTTTAATGTTTTTAGGTGCGTCTTCACATGAGAGGCTCTGAGTTGAGAGAGGAATACAAGATGCAAAACGGTATGTGTTAAATCGGCTGTCTTACCGTCATCAGCTTAAGAGTAGTATTTAACAGTAACTGTCATTCACCTGCTCAGATTCATTGCAACTTTCTACATCTGACCACGTCAAGCATGTCAACAATGGAGCTGTCTCTCAAGAATCCTTTCAGTGTGGACACTGTGTACTGATCTTCAAAACCAAGGTTTACCTGTTTGAGCACCTCAACAAGGTGCATGGATTTGATGTGGATGCTGCTCGGAAAGATGCTGGTTTGAACAGCTCTGAGACTAACAAAACCAATACTGACAACAGCAGTGTTGTTTCTGGAGACCATTTTAAATGCCAGCACTGTGGTTTTATTGCTTGTAGCGGAGATGTTTTAAATGAACATGTGAACCAGTGCTTGGGAACCCCAAATGTTTTCCAAAACGCTGACCCCAAAAGCTTGGCTAACCAACACGATGAAGCTGCAGCAGCAGAAGAGATTCCCTCAGTTCTTTCTAATACTTCTACCTCAAAAACTAAACATGCACCTTGCTCATCCAAGGACCTAAAAACCTACAGGAGGCCTTCAAAACCCACCACCAAGTACATATCAACATCTGTGTCAAATGAGGAAGCCCCTGAAATGTCAGCTGATGGCACCAAAGGAACCCTCATTTTGCAGGATTCTCCATCCTGCTCCAGCCCAAACAGCAGTGGTGTGTTTAAAGTCACAGCAAAGTCCTTGATTGACATTGACATCTCCAGTGACAATAAGTTTTACCGCTGTTCGCAAACTGAAAACTTTTTTACTGCTGACATGAAACCACCAAAGCTCAGGGAACATTTTAAAGAAACAGGACTTGACAACGCTCCCAAGAGGACCAAAAAGGTCAACAGTCACCCTGCGAAAAAAGCAAAATTACACAGCGAAGACATAAAACTGCCCGATAAAGAAAAAACAAGTAAAAAAATTGCATTTGAATTTAGCGAAGATGAGGAAGAAAGAAAGATTGTTCTTGTTAATGGAGATGCAAAAAGCCCTAAAATGTATTTTTGTAAGCACTGCGACTACAGAAATGTAGACATTGCGAGTTTGACATCCCATTACCAGGATGACCACCCTTACATCCGATGTAATGCTGTCTACATCCATGACTCAAATGATCAAAGTGCAACCTTTCGTTGTCTCGAGTGTCCAGTTGAGTTTTTAAACATGATTGACCTCAAAAGGCACTACATGAAAAATCATCCAAAGGCCCCAGATGTCTTTACGATGAAATCACATGAGCTCAGTTTAATCTTTAAATGCTTTGTGTGTCAGTTTACAACAAACATATTAAAGTCGCTGAAAAACCATTACAAGGAAAATCACGCGACTCTAGAAGTAGATAATTCTTTGTTGTTTTGCCGTTACTCTGTTAATGGGAGCCAGGAGGAGTTATCGCATTTAAATCAATGTGGACATACACCCACTCCAGAAAGATCAGAAGCAGTTTCCCCCAGGAGTGCACCATGTAAAGATGCAGAAACTGAAGCTTCACCTCAGCAATCCACCTCCAGTGGAGAAGATGTAAGCTTGTATAAATGCAGCCACTGTAAGTTTAGTCACAAGTCAGCTGTAGTTATGCAAGTTCACTACCAAAAATATCACCCAGACAACGCAATTACTATAGATAAAATCAAACAGTCAGCTCAGATGACGCCGGAAAAGTCTCCAAATTCTCTGTCAGCAAAGGCTTCGACACCACAGAGCAGCTCAGATCATTCTAAAGAAGCGAAAGACAAAGCCGAGCTGCCACAAAAAAAGACATTGTTGACAGTGGAATCTGTGGAGGATAGAGGAAAAACAAAGAAGTTACTTAACAAACGTAAAAGGGAATCGAGCCCTTCAGGAGACAGTCCACCGAGTAAAACATTTTACTGCAAGTTTTGCAGTTATACTTGTGAGAAACGCAGAAGCTTGATTGGCCATCATTATGGAAAACATCCTTTGCACAAGCACATGGATTCTCAAGAAATCCTGAAGTATAGTGCCGAAGTGCAGAAAAAGAAACATCAAAGTGATACTGAGAAAAGGACTTCATCTCCTCGTTCTAAAACCAAGAAACAAGAGCCTGAAACAAACGTTTCACTGGCGGGTGCTTCTGTGAAAGGACATAAAAATATATACCTACATGCTGAAAAGTTGTTTTACTGCCAGAAGTGCAACTATGGAAATCCCTCAATATTTGGAGTAATGACCCATCAAGCTAAAACTCACCAAGGCATAAATACCAGCGGCAAGCATGTTTCTGCATACAGCGCCGTGATCCGAGAGGAAATTAAAAAATCTAAACTGAATGCAAAGGACTCATCGTTTTCAACTCTTCTACCTCTGCCTCTCATGAACAAAGGTGATGAAAATATGTTTTTCTGTCACTTTTGCAACTACAGAAAGGGTTCTGTGAGCCAAGTGATAAAGCATTACAACAGAAGACATCGGGAATTTGCGGCCCACCCTTCACAAATCCAGCAGTACACTTCTATGGTTCTAAAGGAGACGGAGAAATTGCATCAAAAAACACCAAGAAACCAACAAGTCAATCAGGAGTCACCGGAAAGAGGAGAAAATATAAATGAAAAAATAATGAAGAAGCTTTCCACGCCGCCCCTGGTTCCCGCTTCGTCCTCAGCACCACTCACACAGAGGAGCCTTCAGTGCTTCAGATGTACATTCAGCACGCAGTATGTGTATATGTTGAAGAAGCATTTAAGGGAGATCCACCATGTCCGAATGACAGTCACACAGGTCTTAAGAATGTGTTTCAGAAAAGGAATGTTACAGTCGGGCTATCACTGTGAGTTGTGTGTTTTCTCTGACGATAAAGCAGAAGAGGTCTATATGCACTACAGGAAATGTCACCGAAGGCGCAAGTCGAGTCTTGAGTTTGTAAACACTCGGTTGTATGTCGGCCCTGAGACGTCCTCTCCAGAAGAGAAGATACCTAAACAAAGGTGCGTAGATGGTGGCTTGCCGTCTGCAAAAGAAGACAGCATGGAACTCAATAAGAAGAAGGCAGGGGGAGACGCGCAGGCAGAAGGCCAGAATAAAATACACGAGTTATTTGATTCCTACCAAGTGCCTCTCGAATTCGATAAGTCCTTTGATGATGCAACAGTGTCCCCCAAATTGTTCAAGTGCCATCACTGCTCTGCAAGTTTCAATAGTCGGCGCGGTCTCACCATTCACTGTGGAATAAAACACACAGATATCCCGATGGAGAAGAATTCGGAAGAAAAACAACAAGTAGTGCCGGCCCAAACACGTGTGCACGTCTTCAAATGTCTACACTGCACCTACGTCAATACCTCATATCATGGAGTTATCACTCACTGCAAGATGAAGCATCCTTCCCTCCCTTTCAGAGCGGACAGTCTCCATGTGGATTTAATGCGCATCCAACACTGCAGTGACAAAAGAATTGGTCCGGATGAGACTCTGAAACTGAGTGGGCACATGTGTGAAACCTGCTCACAAATCTTTGCAACGCTGGAAAAACTGAACAAGCACTGCGAGAAGGAACATAACGAGACAGAGGCGGACTCTGTTGTAAAGACGTTTAGACCAGCAGCTGGAAGTAAAAGACAGCTGTCCATATTAAAGGCTTCTTTTTTAAATAAGAAAATATACTCCCAGATTAAGTGTCAGCACTGTTCTTATAAGTGCAGCACGAAAATTGCACTTATTCGACACGTGCGTGTTCACCACATGAATATTGTCACAAAGGATTCTGACTACAGGTGTGTCCTGTGTTCCAAACCTTATTACAAGAAGCAGCGCCTTTCAACACATTATAACATGAAACATGGAAGCGATGCTTATTTAAAATACTTTGTACCCATATACGGGCAGGTGCCAAAATCTCCCAACTGGCTGTCAACGCAGCAACCACCCAACAACAACAACAACGCAACAGCAAAAGAAACCAAAATATTAGTCTACCAGTGTCCAAGCTGTCCATATATGAACGCCAGCTACCATGGCACGCTCACTCACTGCCAGATGAAGCATCCGACAGTCACAGCGAGGGCAGACGAACTTCAGACGTGTGAAATACTCTCGACTAATATGGTCAATTGTGACCTGGGGAAAAATTCTAATGCAAGAGGATACATGTGTAGAAAATGTCCGCAAATTTATGCCTCACTGAAAAACCTGAAAATACACTGCTTGAAGAACCATGATGCACCAGATGCTTCGGAGATTGCAGTTGAAATTGAAAAGGTTCAAAGCTCTAAGGAATCAGTATCACAGGCTTCCTTGTTCAATAACCAAACTTCAGAAATCAGTCACAGCCACCGGTCAGACTCTCCTGAGATATGTCAGTCAAACTCGCCAACAGGACAGAAAAACATGCTGTACCGGTGTCAGATCTGTGACTATAAAGGTTTTTATAGAAGATACTTGCAGAGTCACTACAAAAAGGCTCACAAACTGGATGTGCAAACTATTAGCAAGCTGCTACAAAAATATGACAAACGCAACAAGGCCAGAGTCCAGCCTGGACCTCAGTCTGAGGAAGCCGCAAGTGTGACATGTAAAAAATGTCCAAACTTGACGTTCAAGTCATCCGAGTTGCTCAGCGAGCACTACAGTGCCGCTCACTGCATATTGGACTTTACAGTGTTGTCATTAGGATTCAAGCATAAGAGTACAGGGGCGTACAAATGTGTCCACTGTGACATGCAATTAAATGGAACAAGAAAACTGGCCTTTCACCTGGATCGCCACAGAGAGAGGAAGACCCTGACAGCCGGCGCTGCAAAGACAACTGCACCATCAGAAGACAAATCTCTCACAGTAAGTTGGCTGCCAGAATAATTTTTCAAGAGCATGATCTACACATAAAACCGGTTCAAAATGTTTCCACAATCACTGTGTTCAATTTTCAGTTCTCCCAGCAAGAGGACGTCCCCACATTAGAAACCATGGACGAGCTCACCAAGTGGAACGAGACGCCTGTGCAGACCTTCAGTGTTCCTACAAGTCCTCCTCTGTCCCCTTCACGTGGCACTAATATGAAGCAAGCAAAGCCAGAATCCGGATACACGTGTAAACGGTGCAGGCGGACATTCATGTCCCTGAAAGGTTTGCGTACACATGAGCGCAGCCACGCAACCATGGCAGCCATCAAGAAAATCGACAAAGTGCCGATCTCAAACTTAAAGGAGAAGTAAGAAAAAAAACATAGTTTTTCATCATTGATTGGTTTAATTGTTATCATGTCTCCTAAATGTATTTCTCCTCCTCATTTTACCAGGGTGTCTAAATTTGTCCTGTACAAACCTGGAACTCTGAGGCCTTTCATGTGCAGTTTCTGTTCCTATCGGACACCCGTCATGGGCCTGTGGTGGAGTCATTTTATGAGAAAACATAGAGGTGAGAAACCTTTAATGACATAACATGACAGTTCGCTGTGTGATCATGGCAGCATGACCTATAGTATTTATGAAACTAGCAGTAAATGTGGAGTTTGATGGTCGTTTCAGATGAATGCCCAGAACTCAACGTGGACCAGGCTGAGCCTGACGACGAGGAGAGCACTGAGCCAGCCGACACAGGGATGAAACACCCGCCTAAAGTTGAAGACGAACCTGACGAGGTCAAAGGCAAGTCATACATTTGTTGTATAAATTGTTGGTTATTTTTGCATTAATGGCTTTACTAACAGACCTCTGCTTTTACAGAATCAACGTACTTGGAGCCACCAGATGTGCAGCGGCAGTTGAACCACTACAACTTGATGGCACAGACCAAATCTAAAACAGTCGTGCAGGAATCAAAGTTTGCTGAGAACAGACTGTATCACTGTGAGCTCTGTAATTTCTGCTCCGGACACCTGTCCAGTATCCGGCGGCACTACTTAAACAGCCACGGGAAGAAGATGCTCAGGTGTAAAGACTGCAGCTTCGTCACTGGTTTAAGGTACTTTTTTTTCCTCATAATGTTTGCATCTGTTTTAACAAACCCTAATTATTGGATTACATTTATGTCAATAAGCAAGACGAGAGTAGATTGGTATATAGAATATATAGAGAATGTTGGAATATTTGTAGTCCTAAAGCAACATTAAAACAAACAGAGTTTATTATTGGCTGTGCAGAGTGATTTCTTATCATTCATTCTGTTTGTCTCCAGGAAAAATCTGGAAATGCACATGGCATCAGGTCACTCTACCTGCCAGTCAAAACCTACTCACGACAAAGATCTCCGCTGCCCCTTCTGCCTCTACCAGACCAAGAACAAGAACAATATGATTGATCACATCGTCTTGCATCGTGGTGGGTTTCAGCCCTGCTTCCTTCTGATATCCTCCTCTGTTATGTTGTTTTACTCTTTTTTGTTCTCTATTTGTTTTTCAGAGGAACGAGTCGTGCCGATAGAAGTACGTCGCCCAAAACTGTCACGCTACCTTCAAGGTATCGTCTTCCGCTGTCAAAAATGCACTTTCTCAAGCAGCACTGCTGACAACCTCCGTTTACACATGACGAAGCACGATGACGTCAATCCCTACAAGTGCCGGCTGTGTTACTTTGACTGCACTCGACTCAGCGACTTGGAGGCACACCTGAGTGATAAGCATCAGGTGAGGATTTGTCTCACTCTCTCTGCTTATTGCTGGAATTCCTCTGTCTGTCTCCAAAGAAAATCCCTGTTCTTAAAAATATGTGTAATTGTGTGTGTGCAGGTTGTGAGGAATCATGAGCTTGTGGGTCAGGTGAGCCTTGATCAGTTAGAGGCGAGCGTTGGCAGGAGGCGAGGAGAAGAACAGGAGGAGGAACCTTTGTCAAACTTGGAGCAGGACAACGGTGACAGTGAAGATAAACAAACTGGAGGCTCTGACTTTACTAACATTCCAGCAGAAACTGACATGCATCAGAAGCAAGAAGAGGACAGGCAGAGAGAAAAACCTGCCTCTGTATCTGACACCCAGTGTGAGGATGCAACACTAAACACTACTGTGCAAATGAAGCAGGACCCACAAAAACAAGCAGTGATCTTTGGCCTGCAAGACACTACAACAGGACAGGGGATGGGTAATGAAGGAGAAAGTTCCGCTTTGGATTGCAGTGATGCAGAGAAAGAAAGGCAGAGCAATGAGAGCCAAGAAGACAACACACAGGTCGACAAGACGCACAGTAACGCACCCGAGCAGAGAACACTGGATGTTAATGCGAGAGAGCAGGACAACATTATGTGTCGCACACCCCTACCGGACGAGGACAGCAGCGCCTCTGACATGCACAGGGAAGCAGAGGAGCAGAGAACAGTTAAGATGGAGCTGGACACAGAGAGCAATGATGAGCAAAGCCATCACATGTCAGTAGATGAAGATAAAATAAATACACATGTCACAACGTTAAACCTTGCTCAAAAGAGTGTCACACATGAAAGGAACTCCGTCAGTGTTTCTCCTAACTCTGCACATGAGGAAAGTTTAGCGGTCTCAATAGCAAAGTGCAAAGAGGAACTGGTGCAGGAAGATGAGATCATGGAGTCTTATGGAGAAATGCCAGTACTCGAGAATGAATACCTCAAAGAGGAACTGGTTGCACTCGGATGCTGCAAGGAGGAAGAAGAGGAAGAAGAGGTTTATTATTCTGAGCGGAAGCAGGACAGAGAAATAGAGATTAAAGAAGAAGATGAGGAGAGGCAATGCAGTGATGAGCAGCATGTGAGTCCAGATGTATGCAAAGGTAAGGATGTTTCTTCATTAAGCCCTGTAAGGAGGTGATAAACACTGTAGATTTATTCTTTATGTATGCCATTATAGTTTTAATCTGAAGTTTATGGGTTTAAACATCTCATGTTTGTTTTTTATTTTTAATGTTTTGAAGATCTCACCTTTGGCATCTTAGAAGCTGTGCTTTGGAATTTACACTATTATATACTAATAATAATCTTTTGTTTTTCTGGTGTGTTCACAGCCACAGAGGCAGCTGCTGGAGACCTGCGCTCCTCACACACACAGGAGAAACTGTATACCTGTGAGCTATGTGGGCGAAATCTCACAAACAGCTCTGAACTGGAACGTCACGTCATGCGTCATGGAATTTAACATGTTTTCTTTTTTTATGTTTTGGATGGTTGGACCAGCTCCTGCTGTTACTTACTGTACTGTCTGTGTGTGTGTGAGAGAGAGTAGAGCTGTATTATCTGTATGGCTGAACCATCCACTATCTATAAAATGTTTGTTTAAATTACTTGTTTACAAAGAAATTTTGCATGTTTTATAGATTTTTAATCTTTTCTAATGACATGTTTTTTATGGTAGAGCTGTTATACATAGAATTTAAATTGATGCCATTCTTTTAATAAAACTTCTGACTCAAATATATGCTATTGTTTGGAATTTAGATGTTTTTTTTCATTGTTTTAAGATATTACTCAGAGCTTATTATTGTCAAACTTCTAAATGTTTTAGGACATCTTTGGTGAATCCACCTGAACCTTCCTCAACACCCACTGATGGTGAAATGCTGGTGTTGCTTTCAGGTGCTGTTGGTATTTTAAGCGGTTAGGAAACCTGACATTGTTTTAGTTTGGTATTTATCTGTTTGCATTTTTTTATTTTTGGAAAATTGGTTCAGCAGAATTCTTTATCGGCAGCTCTTGTTTGCTATGAGTCATTGAATGTAACTGACAGCCATCAATAAATCATTTTAATACTGACGAAAACCTAAAAACGCGGTTATTTACAAGCGAATCTGTGTTAGGTTTAGGTACGATTATTGACTCGGAATCTAAAATGATGTTCCCTAGGTCTTATAGGTTTTCAAAGTAAATGGTTTTATTGTTTTGGGCATTTGTTTTAAAAGTGTTACGCGAGTTGCAAAAGTTGACACTGAAAAATCCGAGCGAACGAGGAGCATCTGAATGCAGCGCTACGCCTCATACTTGTCATCCAAATGTAAGCGGACACCGCTTCCTGGTGTGGACTCGTAATGATGGACTGATGAGGCGGACGAGTTTTAAACAGAGACCGAGCTGCTGGCTGTGAACTGCTGCTCTGACTTCACCTCTCTGCGGATAGAATGTGAGTAAAACACTGTTTTTATCATGTTGTTAAACAAAACGTCTGGAAAAGACGTGATAGACAGATAAAGGTCAGTCACGATGTTGGACACTGGATCGAAATGAAACTCTGGAGACGTCCGCTTCCTTAACGTGTTCGTGTTTTTTTAGTGCGACCTGATTTTAATCCCCACATGTTTGAAATAAGGAGGTCATGCAGGCTGGGAGAGTTTTATCAGTGTGAACTGTTTCCTTTATTTCCTTCTTCCTCCTCTCTCTTGGCTGACTGGAAGAAGTTGAGGTGAAGTCATTGATTACACGTTTACTGGCAATGTTTACATCACACCCACCAACAAATCACTGTTACAGTATTTAATCCAAATGTACAGTCTTTAATAAATCAATCTTTCAGTTCCTATTATTATTATTATTATTGTTTAAGGGGTAAATTAAAAAATAAATTAAAAAATAAATGTTGATAAATAAGTAACTGCACTTTTAAAAACGGGAAAAAGTGTTTAAAAATGACAAATAAGTCATTAAATGTTGGGCTAAAAGCCCTAATTTTGAAGAAAAGGTATTTATTTTAATGTATTTATTGTTTTTTAATCCTAATCTCAGATTCTCTGGGTTAAATGGGTTAAATGTGTTTGGGTATGGAGGAAACTTGTTTGGTCGTTTTTCTTTCCAGGAAGCTGTAAAAGAATACGAGAGATGTGTTTCTTTTATAGCTCAGCTTGTTGTTTGACGTCACATTTCTAACTGTATGTTAACAGAACCAGAGGAGAGAGAGAGAGAGAGAGAGAGAGTGCTGTGCCCGGCTGAAGGAATGTCAGCTCTAAACAAACCAGGTGAAGATGGCGCCTCCTTCTCATCGAAGGTCATCCGTGTGGTGTTCGTCATCCTGCTGCTGGACCTGCTAGGCTTCACTCTGATTCTGCCTTTGCTGCCTTCTATTTTGGACCATTATGCACAAACCGGGGTATGTTTTTCTAGCTACTTTCTACGGACATGACACAAAGAGCAAACACCAGGTGCATCACACAGAGATTAAAAGAAAAGAAGCACCGTCTCAGATGAACAGCGAGCTCTTTAGCTGCATGCAGATAACGATGCTTCCTCAAACAAAGGGAGTCTTGTCCGTAAAAACCATCACAAACTCATAAGTGATTAGATTAGTTAGTGTGGGAATGTGCGTGCTGACTCATGCTGTGCTGACTCATGACTACTCTGACCTGTTTATGCTCTGTGATGTCATATTCCAGGACGGTGTGTACGAGTCTCTGCAGACTGTGGTGGACTGGTTCAGGGAGGCTGTTGGGATTCCCATGGAGAAGAAGTACAACAGCGTCCTGTTTGGAGGTATAAAGTGTTAATGTTTTAGGTCTGAAACAGTTAAGCAGCAGCAGGTTAATGGGTTAATGCTGCTAAATGTGCCCCGCAGGTCTCATTGGATCGCTGTTTTCTCTGCTGCAGTTCCTGTCGTCCCCGGTAACCGGGGTTCTTTCAGACCGCCATGGCCGACGACCCCTTCTGCTTCTCACCACAGTGAGTTTACCGGCACCGCCTGAGGGTGACAGAGAACAGCAGCGGTGTAATGATATCACTCATTCAGGTCTAATTGGGTTGCCTTGTGTTTCAGTTGGGGCTGATGTCCTCTTACGCGGTCTGGACCGTTTCCCGGAGCTTCAGCATGTTCCTTTTGTTTCGGGTAATTGGGGGCGTTTGTAAAGGCAACGTCAGCCTCTGCACCGCCATCATAGCCGACCTGCCCTGCCCCAAGGCCCGGAACAGAGGGATGGTGAGCACAGATGTTCACAGCTGTGTGAATGAACCAGACCTTCAGCTGATCGCCTTTTAATCTGTTTGACCAGGCTATGATCGGTGTGGCCTTCTCCGTGGGCTTCACCGTGGGACCTCTGATGGGCGCCTACTTCGCCATCAGCTCTAAAACAACAGGAAGTGTCTTCTACCAGGCTCCGGCACTGCTCGCCTTGGCCTTCAGTGGCGCCGATCTGCTGTTTATATGGCTGATGCTGCCTGAGACGCTGACAAAGGACGTCAAGGTTAGTTTGTGGACATGCTCCCTCTGTGATAGACTGGTTGTCATGTATGTATGTATTCAGTAAGATGCAGATCGCTGATCTCTCTTTGTCCTGTAGGTGTCGTCCTCTGGGTGTGAGGACTCCTCAGACCTCCTCAACCCATTATCTTTGTTCCGCTTTGCAGCTGTCAGCAGGACAAAAGATCTGCCCTCTACAGAAAGTGAGTACTGTACCTGCTGGATTCCAGCGTGCGGCTGACACACGCTCACAGATAAGAGGCATTGATTTCTTCCTCTGCAGGAATGCAGAAGCTTCGAGTGCTGGGCCTGGTTTACTTCTGCTACCTCTTCTTGTTCTCTGGACTGGAGTTCACGCTCAGTTTCCTGACTCACCAGCGCTTCCAGTTTACAAGGTGTGAACTCGAAGATGAAGTTTAGCTCTCTGTCAGACACAGCAGCAATCAATGGTTTGTTTTTTCCTCCACAGCATGCAGCAGGGAAAGATGTTCTTCTTCATTGGGGTCATCATGGCTTTAATTCAAGGGGGTTACGCTCGCAGAATCAAACCCGGGCACCATATAACGGCCGTTCGAGTGGTAAAAAAAATCCTCTGTTTACACAACAAATACTCCTCCAATTACATGTGTTCCAGTTCTGCACGAATGTATATCTAGCTAAAAAATGTTTGTCTTGTTTTCAGGCAATCATAACATTGATTCCAGCATTTCTTCTCATCGGGCTGTCATGGAATATAACGATGCTTTACATGGGCCTGGCGCTGTACTCCTTTGGTGAGTCAATGAAGTGGCCGCAGGCTCTTTTCTTCTATCCGATCTGATCGCTATTGTCGCTTTAAATGGGAAAATAGACGTTTTTTTTTTTTATTCTTATGATTGTTAAGATGTTCTGTTGTTTCTCACAGCGGCTGCAGTCGTGGTCCCCTGCCTGTCCACACTTGTTTCTGACCATGGTGAGCCTCCTGTTTGCTCTTATTTACTACATGAATGATCCACTTCCTGTTTAAATGCACCCATCTATACTCTATGCTGGTTTATTTATCCACGTCGTCCAGGTTCAGCCAATCAGAAAGGCACTGTGATGGGGATCCTGCGTAGTTTGGGGGCCCTGGCGAGAGCACTTGGACCTGTTGTTTCATCATCTGGTAAAGGAAGACTACGTCTAGTTTTTGTAGAATATCTAAATGAACCTTTTTTATCATAAAAAAAGTATGATTTTAATGTGAATTGTTTATGCATTTTTACTAATTCATTTGTTTACCTCCTTAGTTTACTGGATTGCAGGAGCACAGATCTGTTTTTTCATCACATCAGCCTCTTTCATCATACCACTGGCTCTCCTGCGGACAGCCAGCAGGCTAAAGGAGGAGTGAGCTGCACAAAGACTTTAAAAAAGAGACTTCCTAAGTGAATGTTGTGATGTTTACATCTTCCGGAAATCAAGCACTGAGTTATTAATGCCAAAGAAACAAAAATAATGTACGAAATAGAGAGACTAGTCATACTGCTATGTGCACATTATAAATACACACACGAACACATATAGTTTTATACTGCAGTATTTTATCAGTGGCTCAGAGTTTGTATTAAGTATATTTTTTTTATTTTTGCTCACTTAAAAATGTTGATATGGTATTTTGTACTTATTAAAAATAAACATGGAAAACATATATGTGATTGAATGATTCTGTGTGTAATTTGTGATTTGTACCCTGTGGTTGTAGTAACGTGTCGTTGCGCTGTGCTGCCAGCAGGTGTCGCTGAAGGCCTCCACTTTACACACCATGTAAATATCAGCTGTTCGAATCTCAACTAGCTGCTACTGCTATGCTATCAAACAGGTTGCTTAGCCTCTTTAGCCAACTCACTGTTGGCGTAGATAAATGTCGCAGCTCTATAGGGAGATGTTTGTCAACACACGGAAGCTCAAGTGAACACGAGAAGATGTGATTGTGTCTAGGAAAAAGCTGACGATGGACAAGGTAATAAACGACAAGAAACGTAACTGTTTTCTAGCTAGCCAGCTAGCTAGCGAGGTAACGCTAAGTGACGCTAAAGCGTGTAGATGAACATATGCTAACTTTCAGAGAACTTTAACGATTACAGATATGTGTCGTTGGCACTAATTAGTGCACGGCGGATTTGGCCGAGCTTGTAACATTTTGATTATATAGTTTTGTAACATAATAGTTTTTGAGTAGTCACGCAAAAGTTACAGGTGTTACATTAGCCAGGTGTCAATTTTAGATATATACATACAAGCTAACGTGATTTGCACATTTTCGTTTGAATGAATATGAGTTTAATACGTGCTTAAAGTGATCATTATTGCGTTTTAATTGAAGTGAAGCCAACAATCTGAGAGTTAAAGGTCGTTATTGATGACAGCCTTTACTTTGACCAGGAGAGCAAACTGTCATCAGCTGTCCAGACTGCGGACCACAAACACCAGAGGAGACAGAGGAAAGAGCCAGCTGAGCCTCATGGAGTCTCATCTCCACCTGTGGTGTTACCTAATCCTTATGTATCCAACCAGACTTCAAGAGGGTAGGAAACCATGACAGAACAATTTCAAAACATCATTCGCTTTATTTGTTCAACTACTCATTTTGTCTGATTTGTAAAGTAACTGGTCACATCTGAGCTCAAAGCCAGCTGGAAAAGGGGGAGATGTGTCAAGAAGTCACGGCTACAGCAGAAGCCGTCCTGTCAGAGAGAGCAGGGAGGATTTCCCACAGAGAGACAGGTCCACATGGGGGGACGTGCAGGCAAAGGTTTGTTTGGATTTGTGGAAGAAAAAATATGAGCTTCCTTCATAAAACTAATATCTGTGCTATATTTCCACAGACATCAAAAAGCAACAGTGACTCTCAAAGCAGAATCTCCAGCAGGAACTCAACAGATGCACAGAAACAAGGTAGCTATAAACACTGTGTGTGCTGCCTCTGCGTAGGGATGCTGTACACTTTCTTAACCTTTCAGTCCACACTCTATTTACCTTACTTATGTGATGTGTTTTGTTGCTTTTATTCAACCCATCTTAAGGTTTTAGGGGGACCAGATCTGCCCCAACCTCTGCAGGAAAGGCTAAACCAGCACAAACACACATGCCTGCTTTTGAGGTAAAGATGGCTGACTTTCCCGAGTTAGCTGGTATTCCACAGAGCAGAGCTGCGCCTCCTGTTTCTCAGAAAGAATGCTGGGGTCTGAGTTCTCCACCTGTCAGCCCTCAGATGCTAAAATCACCCTGGAAGGTCAGACTGTGCAAAGTGTACTTATTAAATAAAATATGCTGGCTGTTTATACTCACTCGTGACATTCTGATATTCTGTTGAACAGTCTGGCAGGAGAGAATCCCCAGCAGCGTCTGAATCTCAGCAAAGTGCCACTAATACTAAGCAAGACACCCCTGTCCTCCTGGCAGGTATGAGTCAGTCCTTCAGTGACCATAAGCCTGTGATAGTATTAATATCTGAAGTGATTGATGATTGTTTTTTTCTTATGTAAACAGGTCAGCTGGTGGTGACGTCCTGGGCTAATATCGCCTCTCAGCCTCCTAAGAAACCCGTTCCTGTGGAAAAGACGAGCAGCAACCACACGCAGGTATGATGAGTGATTTTATTATTTATTCAGACACTCAACAGGAGATTTGAAGAAAGCTGCCATTTTACATCTTTCCAGAAGGATGCGATGGCTGCTCAGCGGGAAGAGGGAGCCACAGGCAAGAAAAAAAGGAAGAAAAAGAAGAAAGCCAAAGGCACAGACACAGATGCCTTAGAGTCAGAGGAGGTGGTAGTTCCACAAGAGCCTCCAAAATTTGAGGTACAGAACATTAGTCTTACATATTTCCATTCAGTCCAGGAGTTTAGAAACTGCTCAAGATGGAGGATGATTGTTTCCTTTTTTTCTTTCAAGGATGAGGAGGAATTCCCTGGTTTGGCTCTGCCCAGGACTCACAGAGTTCTAATTGGAAGCAATGTAAAGCTATGCAATGAGGTACATAACATCAGAGTGTCATAGAGCAACAGAGATATTCAACAAAAAGTAAGATTTTTTCTTTCTGTGTTGAATTTTTAAGGAGAACCAAAGAGGAGGCCAGCACCACTCTTCTGACCAAAGTAAGGAGAAAGTCTCTGCAGCCAAAACCCAACCCACAGAAGCAGTTAAAAAAGGACAGGTCTGTGTTTGCTGTCACCTTTACTGAGCAAAACAGTATTCTGGTCTGTCTGAATGTGTCTTTAACACGTAGCCCCATGTTCAGTCTGTTGGTCAGCAGAAAGCTGAGAAGGTCTCTGGGAAGAAGAGTAAGGTCCCTGTGCAGCTGGACATCGGAAACATGTTGGCTGCCCTGGAGAAGAAGCAGCAGTCCCAGAAGGCCCAGCAGGACGCCAAACCGGTCATCCTCTCAGGTTGGTGACGTCTTCTTTGTGCAAATTATTTGAAAGTGTAATTTATTTAAAAGAAGAAGAAGAAAGGACCAACGTGCTATTCTGGTGGTACTTACTTCTACTACTTCTAAACTATCATTGTAGTTGGTGGAGGACTGCCTGTTGTCCCAAAGCGGCCCTCCGCCCAGAAGAAACCCTGGCAGCAAGACAAAATCGCACACAATCCCCTTGACTCCACCAGCCCTTTGGTAAAGAAAGGCAAGCAGAGAGAAGTGCCCAAAGCCAAGAAACCCACTCCTCTTAAGAAGGTAAGCCCTCCTTATTCTGAAGCAAAGGAGAGCATGTTTCCAGCTGTGCAGCCTCGACTTCAGGACTCTGTTTCTGTCTGTTTCAGGTCATTCTGAAAGAGAGAGAGGAGAGGAAACAGAGGCGGTTACTGGAGGAGAGAGGACTGCTGCCCGAAAACGAGACCGAGCTCACTAATAATGCCACAGAAGAAGAACAGTGTGATGAAGATGAGACGGGTTAGAGGACACATATGAAACAATCAAAGAGTCATAAGGGAACCGTTTAGTTTTAGGTCATTTTATAATGTGCTTCTTGTACCATAGAGGAGGCTGGCAGTCCTACAGAGGAAGGTGACGATCAGTCCGAGTTCAATGGCACAGATGAGATTGAGGAGGAGGAGGAGGGTGATGAAGACGCTGACAAAGACACGACAACACAGCAACAATCTGCCTCACCTGAGCCCTGCCTGGCCAGTGTTCCCAAGATCCACAGCAGGAAGTTCAGAGAGTAAGAGCTGCACTCCTGACTGCAGAGCCCTCATTAAAATCAGTGGTGTTCTCATGTTTCTATTAATCTGTACATCAGCTACTGCAGCCAGATGCTGAGCAAAGACCTGGACCAGTGTGTGTCCAATCTGCTGAAAGAGCTGGTTCGTTTCCAGGACCGTCTCTACCAGAAGGACCCCATGAAGGCCCGCATGAAGAGGCGGATCGTGATGGGCCTTCGAGAGGTCCTGAAGCACCTGAAACTCAGGAGGGTCAAGTGTGTCATCATCTCACCCAACTGTGAACGCATCCAGTCCAAAGGTACTGCATGAACCAGTAGCTGGCCTTCACTGTGATCAGAGCACTGTGAGCATTTTTAAAGCGTTTCTTCTTTACAGGTGGCCTGGATGATGCCCTCCACACCATCATCAACACGTGCCGTGAACAGGGGGTGCCGTTCGTGTTTGCGCTCTCCAGGAAAACTTTGGGCCGCTGTGTCAACAAGGCCGTGCCAGTCAGTCTGGTGGGCATCTTCAACTATGACGGTGCACAGGTCAGTTTATATTCAGCAAATCCCCACAGTACTGTTTTAGATATGTGTTTTCAAACAAGCTAAACATTTTTGTTACCTGTAGGACTTCTATCATAAGATGATTGAGTTGTCGTCTGAGGCCAGGAAAGCATATGAGGTGATGGCGCTGAGCCTGGAGCAGAGTGGACAAGAAGAGCAGGAAGAAAACACTGAGGAGCTGCAGACTACCAGCTTGGACGAGGAGTCCAATTCTGGGCCCGACACTACACAGCCACAGGAACCAGAGTACAGTGAGTTAGTGCTCTTTGAAAGTATAAAACCACCTTTAAAAACCTTTTAATAGTAACACATTGTTTTAACTGTCTTCTCAGTCAAAATCTGGAAGAAAATGTTAGAGAAGGAATGCAACCACACGTTCCTGACCTTCGAGGAGCAGCTCAGTTCCATGCACTTGGACAGTGAATGTACTGAAAACACTGATGAAGACGAGAGGAGTTGACAGCATCAAAGCCTTCTGTGCCTAATTTAAAAAAAAAAAAAAAAGAACTCATGTGTGCTGATCACCACCTGAGGAAAAGATTCATCACTGAGCCGTAGGAGGTTTGTGCCCGGCTGCAGGCCGTTCTTAAACTGGGGACTTTATGATAAGAATCTTGATAATTTTTGCAATGAATTACAATTAATCATAATCATGGGAGTGACTGTGACACTTCAAGAGATCCCACAATATGAATTTTCAGCCGTGAGGTCTGTGACCCTCTGTGGAGGGTGTGTTGATGACAGTTGATTGACAGTCTTAAATTTGGATTCTTCCATTAATTGCATTGGAACAGTGCAGAGATTTGTGGAGTTAGAGGCCCAAAAGAGACATGATTCAGAGATGAAGTGTGTCATGTTTTGGATACATTCAGGAAAAATCTTCAAATTCAAAAAAAAAAAAAAAAAATACACAATGAACTAACATATCCACACTAAAAAATCTTGTTTTTGTGATGAAAGTAGGAGGGGAATTCCCATTTAAATCCAGTTTTTATTGTCTTTAAATGAAATTATGCTTCTCTTTATGTTAAATCTTCTTCGAGCCCCGATACGCCTGAATACTGCCCCCACCCCCCACAGCCAGGAAGCTATTCTACGCAGTTTTTTTTTTCACGTGTGCAAATGGTGATACACAACTTCACTGTAGTTTAAAGATTAATCTCGTATTTCTCGGAGTAAGAAATGAGACCTTTGTTTTTTCAGGTTAGGTCGTTGGGTTCAGCACAGTGCAGCAGGACAAACAGCCACATAATGATAAGAAACATTACGAGCTGTTACCTCAAAGCTCCACAGAAAGAGGAACAAAATGACAGCATGATAAATCAGGACTGTTTGCTGGGTGACAATCGCAGAGTAACGCAAACACAGTTGAAGAATATTATGAAACATTATTGTGAAGAAGAAATGACTAATGTGAACTTTTGCGTTTATGTTGAGTACGTTTTGGAGGTGGTCTGGAATTTGTTTAATCTGAAGAGGCTATAATAACCTGTGTTGCTGATTTACATCTCACTTATCTGATCATTTACGGAGATAAAGTAAACACTATTTTTACAATGTGTTTCAATGGAACAAGCACAAGAGAATTGATGTCAGTTCCTTTGCTGTATAATGAAACATTGAAAATACACAGTCTTAAGTTTTACACAAATCTTAAAGCAAAGGTTCTTCACCTTTAGCATGCTCCTTATTGGTGGATTAGATGATATGCGGCAGGGTTCTAGATTAGTTTAGCACAAAGCTTGCAAATGTACCTTTTTTACCATTGTGGGACTAATAAAGGTTTCAATTATTATTATTATTATTTAACGGATGAGATGAGCAGTGCAGGATACTGTTGACAGGCGGTCTTTACTCCTTGTGCTAAGCTAAGTATTTGTTTTCTAATGGGATGCTCTGCTAAGTGGTTCTGACTGTGGCATTGAGACCAAACTGTGAAACAAAAGGAGCTGTGTGAAGATAAAAGTTGAGACAGAGGAAATTGACATGTTTTGTTTTTGATCTTACTCTTACTTTCAGTTTTTTGTATAAATCATGGAATATAGCTGCCCGTTTAAGATAAATTCCCATGATTATTATTTTTTTTATATTCATTTGAAATTGTTAAATAGCTAAAACTGTGAGGTTTAATTTTTTAAAAGGAAAAAAAAATCAGTTTACGATGTCATTTCAATAAAAAATCAATCAATTATAGTGTTTACTTGAAGTGAATCGGTCATTCACGGACAGCAGTAGTAGGCTGAAAATACTTCCCTGAGGAACCCCCAGGAAAATAAACATATATCAAAATTAAATTAAATTTATTTTTTGTTATTTGTAGCAATCAGCTGCAGCTGTGACTAACTGTATATTGAATAAAGTAAACTTAAAAAATGCTTAATTTACAAAACTATTTATTTGGTTTGAGAAACATCTTCCAAGTCTGAAAATTCATTCACAAATGGACAAAAAAAGCATCATCAGCATCTCAACCTGAGGCAAACGAAATGAAACTCAATTTAAACTGCAAGCAGTTAAAGCGTGCCAGCTTCGATAATTTTTGCACCTGTGAAGCAAAAACATCATCTTGCACGCCTTTATCCACTAAATACTACTGCACTCGTTGAATGAATATAAAAAGACGGTGATTTTACAATAACATTGTCCTGACATGACATAAATATATTATTATTTATAATTTTTCACAATAAAAACAATATTTAAAAAGAAGAATACATCCCCTGTAACGGTGGTGAATGGAACAGTCATGACAGCAGGTGATTGGATCACAAATGTGTGTGTGTGTGTGTGTGTTTATACTCTGATTCAGATCAGCGATCGTGCTTACATGATTGTATACATTAAATGTGTCTCAGCATGTGCTGCCAACGCTGAGCGCTGATGTGTCTTTGTTTGTGCGCATGAGCCGAATAAACCAGTCGGACCAGAATTCGTCTGTCGCTGAAACAACAAACAAGCTGCACAGATCATTATGTAATCAGCCTTTAAAGGGACACAGCTCAGTTGTTGCTTCTTTCTTCCTTCAGTCAGTCAAGAGCAGCACTGTCAGGATGCCTCCCGGGCACACATAATGTTTGACCTAAATGTTAGCATGAGACTGATGAGTGCAGGTCTCCTTCAAACGACCAATGAAGACACGTCGGGCGTTTCTTTCAGATACCTCGCCTGTCAACTATGAAAGTGTCTTTTGTATACATCCATCCAGTAGAAATTGCAGGATCAATAAAATAATTCCATTTTATCCAGCAGCAGCTTTCCCTCCAGCTTTGTCCTTTCATTCAACAGTGAATCACGAGGCAGGGAATGCAGGGGTGGTGTCTACGTATTCGCTGCCCATTAGTGCTGCACACACCCCCACTTTACTGGGATGAGGGTGTATCATCTTTAAGTTGGTGCAGTCTGTGTGGTGCTCATCCTTTTTTTTACAGGAGCCGTCTTGTGTCTGCAGGAAAACCACATTGTCACCATCCACCTCCTCCACCCTGCTGTAGTCCTCGGGTATGTCCTCGTCTTCTCTCTGACTCTGGACGTTCTCCTTCTCCAGGATGACAGCATCGTTGCCGGTCACCTCCTTCACTCTGCTGTAGTCCACCTGCGTCCCCTCCGCCTCCTGCATGTGTCTCTGAATGTCCACATAGCCGCTGATCGCAAAGGGTTGGACGCTGACATTGGCAGCACATTGGTGGCGCTCTGCTGTCCAGGTGGAAACGCCTCGATCAGAGGCCTCTCCACAGTGATCACGCTGCTGTTCCTGGTTAAGGTCCGTGCTGGGTAAACTCCCCTCTGAGTGAGTTTCGCTGTTTTTTACAATCTCATCCTTTTTTTCCCAGTGGTTTGGCAGCGGCTCCTTGCATAGGAGATCCTGGTCGAAGTGGAAACCCACAGGAATGATCAAGCTTTTCTTTCTTTTCGGAGGGTTGGTGGGGTCCGGTGAACGCCAGTCGTTGCAGTCGGACACGATTAGAAACTCCTCCACCTGGTCCATCCAGGCCACCAGAGGAGGAAGGTTCTGGTTGGCAATCAGGGCACTGATGACTTCTTCAGATCGTCCGCTCTGGAAGAGGAATTCAGTAAATCATTTTCAGGGTTCTATCACGAGGGATTTGAATGTAAAGTAGATGCAATGTTACCTTAAGAAGTTGAACATCAACTCCTTTTATCTTTGGACCAGGAACAGGGGGCAGAAGACACTGCTTCACACTGAGTAACAACAAAACCAACAGCCAGGAGTCAGGGCGCCATCTTTTACTTCTTATAAAACGTGGTTTAAATATCAGATACGTACGACTTCCTCTTCATGACCAGGATACATATTGCTGCAAGGAATGGAACCACAGAGAGGGTGGACACCAGGATCCAAAATGGCCTCTCATTAGGAAAATCTAAAAAAAAAAAAACAAAAAGGAATAACAAGCGTTTGTGTGTTAATTATTAACACCCTTCACCTTGCTGTAAAGACCTTGTGAGACTTACACTTGGGGACTGGCACAGAAGTGGTGTTGCTCCACTCGCTCCAGGAACCATGATCCAGCATGCAGCGCACCTGAACCATGTACATTGCCCCCAGCACAATGCTGTGCAAGTTCAAAAATGTTTGTGTGTCTGATGAGTAATTCTAGGCAGAGAAGGGGGAAAAAATCCATTTAATCTGTACTGGATTAACCTTAAACTGCATTTTAGTATGATTTTCAGGACGCATAATATTGTTTTTCTGCACTATAGTGATGCAAAAATCATACTGAGAAACTCATGAAGCACACACATTGTACTTGTACTTGGACACTCACTTTCCATTGGTGGCTGTTGTCTTGCTTGACTCTCAGTTGATATTTCACGGTGACCCAGCCGGACTTGGTGTCGATGTTAAGGGGAGGCTCCCATCGGATATGGAGGTACGGAGTGCCCTCCTGCTCCTTCACCAGCAGCGTGATGTTTTCAGGAGGGTAGGGCTTCACTGTCAAGATATAGAAAAGGTAAAACTTGATCTCCACACCTGGTGTAAATGCCTGTAGGATTGCTCCACTGTTATCACTGTCACTATGGCAACCACTTTATCCCTCTCCTCTCCTCTCCATCTTTGAGAAAAGGTAGTGGCAGTGTGTGTTACTTAAGAAATAACACAATGCGACTAGATTAGAACTTTCTGCATCAATCACTCGTAGAGCTGGACTCCACACAACTAGAGCTGCAGGACTAAATTCCTACAAACCTATCAATGTATGTGTGAGGCTGCATCAAGGCACGTTGTATCAATACACTACAAGACACTACAGACAGCAAACTAGTAGAAAAGCTGTTCCACCTGGTGAAGCAACAGGTTAAAGATGTTTTACCTGGTGACACAGGAAACAAGGAGTACATCATCAACGTGTGCTACGACAAAATTGAACAGCGGCCTCTCTAATACTCACTGACGTGTTTCTCAGGTGGATGGAAAACTGTGCATCCGTGTACCGTTACACGCCCAAAAAAAAATTAATATTTGAGCTAATATTTGATCCAGTCGGTTTAGATCCCTGGGAAAAACAACAATACTGCTTATAGTCGCCCGTAGAACTAAACAAAAGATGTGAAATCTGATCTGAGACTGTGGTCGGGTTTAACGCCGGGCACAAACCAGTTCCTCCTCATTCTGCTCAGGTTTTCATTCGCGCCTCGTGTCTGTCCCTCAGTAGTTTTCCATTCCTCGGGAAGATCAAGAAGGCTCCCAGGCAATAAAAGTGTGCCAATCATTAGCTCAGTCTATACAGACAATGCTTTGCTGTGTTGATCTCTGCTCTAATGACTGCACACATGTCAATAATTTAGAGTTTTTCACCCCCTGGTCTTGACACAAATGCACAGCAGAGCTGAAGCAGGTTGAGCTATTCTCTATTGTTCATTATTGAAAGTATGACCTTTATGTTTTTGCAACAGTTTCGCTTCCCTTCTCATTCAACAAACTCACCGATTTCCATCACATCGACGTCCAAGATGTCCGACGAGGTGTTCCCGAGGGCGTTGGAGGCCACCACTCTCAGGTAGTAGTCCACCCAGATAGAGGTGTGCTTCTTATTGAAGAAACACGAGTTACTTCCTGCAGAGCCGTAGTCTGGACACTCATGAATTCCCTTCAAGCTGTATGCAGACAAAACAAGACCTTTACTGACGGAGGGTGGCTGGACGCTGCTCAGTGCTCTACGCTGACATACGTGTCTGTCAAAGTCAGCATTTCAGAGTGAAACTATGCTGTGGGCAGTAAATCTGTGTTGGCAACACAGAACGACATTCAGCTAATGGTATGAAACGGAAACACACACATGTTCCTGTAGAAACTTCTCTCAACGATCACCCAAAGTGGGGTGCAGAGAAAAATATGCCACAGATCAGTGAATTCAAATGTCGAAGGAAACCATCAGTAACTCGGTCAGGATTCATTCTCTGGGGATAAAGAGTTAAATTCGAGGTAATGAATCATTGAATAGAAGTTTTGGCATTTTTCCCTGAGGCCAGGGCAAGTGAGGGTCACATGGGTGACCTGAATGTTTGAAGTCTGCAGGTTTACTTGCACAGCAACACAGATTTGTGGTCAGCTGACTGAGCACAAGGGTGTGAACGAGGGACCCGGTACTTTTCCATTTGCTTGTTTAGAGTGCGACACAACAGTTTCACTCTCAGGGTGATAAACTTATCTGAAACTAAACAGAACATCTGAAAATAATATAACGTGACTTGAAGGAAACGCAAATCTGGAAACACACTGACCGTTCTCTCTCGTAGAAGAGGCGGTGCGTGGTCGGCAGCCCTCCATCCGAGCCGGGCTTCCACCAGCAGGTAAACGTCTCCTTCTCAGGGGACCTGCAGCCAAGCAGCACCGGTGTTCCTGGTGGAGACGTGCCTGGAAACACAGGTGACGCATCAGCTCCCAAATCCTCAGTGCAGCACCTGTATCCAGACCTTTTGGTCTGTTTTAGAGAATTTCATGTGGCTAACATTGGCAGCAAAAGACACACACACAATTTTAAAAACTCAAAACAGGAAGTGTCCTTTTTCACCTTTAGTAAAACGGCGTTCATAAAGCCCAAGGCTACGTTCAACTCCCAGCACTTTCAGTCACACATTACCTCGGGTCTAATAACATTTTAACATCCTGTTGTAGCAACTGTGTCTATTGCTGTGCTCCATTTGGCGCCGCCACAGTAATAAACAATAGATGACAATTTGAGGAAAGCAAAGGTGGCAGCTCTTGTTGAGAACAAAAGCAAGTAGGTCACACATTCAAAGAGTCTGTCCCCTAAATGTATAAACAAAAGATGATGCGTTTTAATGCATTTTTCATTCATATGAAACAGGAAATGTTCAATCACCTCAAAACTAAAAGCTCAAAGTGAACATTTTTGAGAGAATTAAGCCTATTCTAGGCCACTTACTGCTGCTTTCTACGGCTGCGGACAGCAGCAGGACCACCGCCAGCCCCAGACCTCTCTTCATCCTGGCACAGAGTGTCACACGCTGTGGTGAAGAATAAGGGACATCGCCAGCATGTGGTTAATGAGGTGAACTCGTGGCTGCCTCTGTTTTTACCTAAAACAAACAGATATGGAGGGAAAACAGTGAGCGGGGCCAATAATTGTTTGTGCATGTTTGGGCTGACATATACAGGCCGCCTACGACCATCACATGCTGATGGAGGATTGTTGCATAAACACGGAGATGTCTTACTAAAAGTTCAGTTCTCATGTACGTTCTTATTCCTGCAAGTTCATCTTCATTCAGATCCAATGAATGAGATGAAGGTGAACATGACAGCAGAGAGCGAGCGTGCTGGTTCTCAGCTGTATTTATAGATTTGTTTCTTTTTTTTGCTGCGTAACCTCTATGAATAAACCAGCAGAGGAGGAGGTGATCTTGTCTCTGACAACCACACTGTAATTTGCGGGATGCAACAGGGGTGTGTATTTTTTTCCCCCCTCTCTTTCTTCCAAACTTTTAGACAGCACACACAAACAGAACACGCTGAGTTTCGTGCTGCGACACCTGTTCTAACAGGTTTTAGCAGGATCTGCTATTTAAAGGAGGCGGGAGCTGGATGAGGTTTATATTTCTCAATTCTGAACACCATGTCATTGTAAAAAAATAATAATAATAATAATAATAATAGCAAAAAAATGTAATCAATAAATTAATTAATAACAGCCTCTGTGTAACCAACAGACTTTTAATGATTAAAGGTTGAACGTACATATAATTAGCCCCAAAAAATAAGTTTCAATGAGAAGGTACCAGCTGAAATACTGCTCAGGTGACAGTTTATCAATTTATTTACTGTAATAATTGATTTATTATTGATCTGAAAATAAACTGATGTCTACAGTCTCCATTTTTCCATAATAGTTAAATTAAATGATATAAAACTACAGTACAGACTCTACAGAACCTCATGTTTACTAACTGTCCCAATCTTTTTGTATATTAGTCAATAATTATAATTGGCAATGCACAGCTACAGTGGGTGTTCATGTTGTTGCAACCTGCCACCCAGCAAACACACAAACAACACAAGAGCGCAACAACAAAAAATCCTACAAAAATAGTTGCACACTGTTTTTTTTGGTCACAGCTTAATATTACACAAATCAATAAATCGGTGATAACAGATCAATGAAAACACACTCACTGCTTCAGGAGCTCAGGAGATGTGACTGAGGGGAAAAGTATCCGTCTTCAGTCATGACAGATCCACAGACCCCCGCTCTCCACACCTGGCAACCGGGCTGTACCTCAGGTATGAGGATATGAGGAAGAGAGGTGTCATCTGAGTCACAGGCAGGAGGGGGCGTGGTCCACTGACGTCACAGGTTACCCACCTGAGTGCAGCCGGAGATCGTCAATGAAGAGAGAGGCCTCACTTTGTGAGGTCAGGGCGGAGGCGTTAGCCTTTTCGTTACACATTCACACATTTAAAAAGACAAACTATGTAGTATATTGTTACAGATAACATATTTTAACTGTTAATCCACGTAGAAGGAAAAGTATTTTAGCTGAAATCTTGCTTCACGCTGTCAACTTAACTGGCTCCCTACTTAGCTAGGCTAAGCTAGCCGAGGGCAGAGGAGCCTGTTAGCATTATTAGCACAGTCCTAGCTAGCTAAGCAATCATTCAAATCAAACTCTTTATTTATATAACACATTCCGTGCAGGTTATAGTTCAATTCAATCAATAAAAACCAATAGTGATAATGAGTCAAATCCAATGAGAACGACAGTAAAAAGAGATTTTAATGAAGCACGTTCAGTTCAGTTATGAACACTAATAACACTTGTTTAGGTCTAGCTAACAAACAAACTATAATGTTTTCATCCAGTAACTTACCCACCATAATTTCTGGGAACAAAGAAAGATGTTTTTGTTATGTAAGCTAGCCTTTTATCTGTAGGAAGGTGACTTAACCATTTCTGCTGCCAGTAGTTTAATTTTTATCATAATGCTGAAGAGAAAAGTATTAAATATTGTCAAAAGAAAACAAAAGTGCACAGTCATGTTATAAACTGTATTCAAATGTGTTTATTCAGTTTTACATATGAATGCTGTATTTTAGGAGCAGGTGTAGTTTTACATGGGGCGCTCCAAAGTCCAGTTGTGGATCTCACAGACACGTCTGCCTGTATAACTAAACAAAAGAGGTGAAATCTGATCTGTGACTGTTTAACACAGGACACAAACCAGTTCTGCCTCCTTCTGCTCAGGCTTTAATTTGCTGTCTCCTTTAGAAGATGAAGACGCAGCAGCAGCCATTAAAACTGGGCCAATCATTAGCTCAATATAGAGATGATGTTCTGCTCTGAGTTCAATGTTTCACTGCTGATCTAACACAGTTGATTGAAGGGGTTAATATTTCCCTTAAATCCATTGTGCTTCAGTTTCATAAACAACAATTCACACAGGCAAAGGGCAGTCAGTTCTTTTTATAGACCTCATACAGTCTGCAGAACAATGAGGAGCCCAGCCCACAGGAATCATGTTCTACATATTGATCACAACAAAGCCTTTGTCCAAACCTGCAGTCGTGAACACAAATAGAACTGCGTCAATGCCTTAGGGCCCCTCATTCACCAGGAGTGTGAACAGATCAAATATAACTAAATCCTATTTAATTTAATTTAATTTAATTTAATTTAATTTAATTTAATTTAATTTAATTTAATTTAATTTAATTTAATTTACCACCTCCATATTTTGTTTTTTAGAAATTATTGCATTACTATATATATGAATATAATAAATTATACTACGCATACTGTAAAGTTAATTTGTTAATTTGTTCAATGGAAATCCATCTAAAAAATATGTGCATAATGCTAGCATGTCAAAAAAACCTTTTCAAAGAAATACATTTATTTTAAAACAATTTTCTCAGGGAGACTCTATAAATTGTAAGTGTGCCGTTTGATCGGAGGAACAGGTGATGAAGGGTAGTGCAGGTGAAGTGTGGGTTAACATGCACAGCAACCAAACATTTCTGTCCAGCTGAATGAGCGGAGGTACTTTTCCACTGTCTGCAGGGCTGATATTAGCCTGACTTTACGAGCTCAGTGCAGAATTAAAAAAAATATATAATGTGTAGTATGTGACATGTTTGAACTGTCCTTGTGCGCTTAGAGGAGGAAGAAGTGCCTCAGTTGGAGTGTGTCTCGGTGCATACATTATTCAAATGCAGTGACCATGACTTGAAAAAACATTCACTTTAATTAAACATGAGATTGTTAAGTCATTGAAGTGACTGTTGTCGTGAGGTGTGAGGGATCCAGTGCACTCTCTGTTTTACTATAGCCATTAAAGTGTGAGACAGTATAGGAACTGTGAGGCCACGAAACTGTCACAAACCGTCACGCAAGGCACCCTGAAACAGGAAGTGATGTCAGTGACACTGTGGCTTGGTTGCGTGACTTGTTCTCACCAGAAACAAACAGGTATAATTTTGACATTTTTTAACCATCACAGTCATCTAAGAGACATCACAAGCAGAGACATGACACACAATCAGAGGTGACACTGAATTCATGAATAATACAGGAGGCAGAGAGGAGATGTTTGGGATTAGGGGCAAAACTAACAGTAGAAGTCTGCCTGGAATGCTGTTAAATATAGATAAATACTTACTTATATGTAATAAAAGGTTGACTTATATTCCTTTTATGGATAAAAATCAAACAGGGATTACACCTAGACCTGCAAAAACACATGATCATTTAGTGTCCATTCACCTTTTGTTCACTTGTAAATGAACTACAAACTGACACTGACTAACACAGGGTGGAGAGAAGGCATGGCAGTGCTCCGACTGTTCACACCTTTAAAAGGGAGCATCTGATCTGACATGTCAGGTGTTACGGGAGGAGGAGGAAGAGGAGGAAGAGGGAGAAAAGACCCATCCACCTGAACCGAGTGCAGACACGGCAGAGCAAGATGTCCCACTCTGTCCTCTTTACGCCTTCCGGATTTAAACTATTGCTAGTTAAGGATATAACACACTCTCTATTCAATGGTAAACGTGTTGTTTCTGACGTCACACTACGATCGGAATGCTTGGTCGACACTTAGAAGGGAAAAAATGTAAATAAAGAACGATTTGACATCTGATTGGCGAGCTAGTTATCGGCTAACCGTCTAAAATAAACACTACCTCATCCTAACACATAGACGATCTTTGTGCAGCAGCTAAACCGCAGTTCGCGGGAGGGAAACCAAGACAGTCATGTCGTAGGTGTGTCTGTTTTTTTACCATTTCTTTCAGGAAGTAGACTCGCGTGTGTGTGTGTGTGAGGTTGTGTGTATGTGTATCTGTGTGTTCTGCTTTTGTTACCATGTCTGATTCTTTGGACCGGTCCACGAAGATCAGTTTGCTGAAGGAGCCGGTCGTGAGGAAACTTTGTGAGGTGTTGGACAAATCCAGCAATAAAGGATGGCGAAGACTCGGAGAGATCGTCGGCAGTGATAGAAGGTTTAAAGTCAGGTAGGTTCCTGCTGTAAACGACGAAACTGTACCTGTAAACTGACTTCCTGGTGTAAATAAACGTGTAGTTTAGAGTGTAAATCTGGATTACTGCTGCTGTATGAATACACTAATCTGGCTGAGAAATTAAATACAGTGGGATATAAATCGGTGCTGTTCATACTTTTCTGCAATCAGACTGGATCAGACTTAATTATGTATATGTCACAGCTATTTTAGAGTCATAGATCTGGTTGCTATGGCAACCATTCATCAATAATACAGATTTATTTTACATTATCTTGTAGTGTTTCTAGTTCTCCAAACGTCAGCCTCACTTGGACATTGGTCATAACATTGACTCTGTTATCCCTTCTCAGCTCGGATGACATGGAGATGTGCTCGCTGAAAGTGCTGGAGCTCGAGGGCAGCCCGAGCCACATGCTGCTGAGGCTGATGGGAGAGCGAGGCTGTGCCACCGGTCACCTGATGGATTACCTCCAAACTCTGGGCAACACAGAGGCTCTGCAGTGCTTGAAGCCAGCGGGTATGGTTATGGTCTGTGTTATTTGGTGGGTGGAGGGTACAGTGAACATGTGTGACTTCACATTGTCTTTTGAATGCACAGCCCTGCAGATCCTCATTCAGCCCCAGTCTGTTGCTCTTGTATGTGGCCACAATCTGCGGCTGAGCTGCCACGCTGTGGGCAAGTCTCCAGTGCAGTACCAGTGGTTCAAATCCAGGGAAGAGGTACGTGTAATCCTCTTTATGGGCTTAGATAGAGACCAGATATTTCCTCTTTTATATGCATTACATACACACACACATATGTAGTCTGCAACCTTCCTGCAGCTTATTGTGATTCACATTTTTTGCACCATCAGGTGCCGAATGGCGTCTCTCCAGACTTGGTGATAAGTCCCATCCATCTGAAGGATGCTGGCTTTTACATCTGTCGGGTCAACTGTGGTGATGCTGTTGAGTTCTGCCAGTGGGCGCAGGTCGATGTCCTGAATGTCGGCATGTCTTATGGTGACACACCAGGGTGAATTAGCAATTTATATCCTAATAAGACACCGTAGCAATGATGTTTTTTTTTCTCCCCACATCACCAGGGCAGAGCTATCTATCCTTAGACGGTCGGCTGAAGTTGGTAATCCAGCCTAATTGCCAGAACCTGCAAATCGGTGAAACCCTGCAGTTGGAGTGTGGAGCTGTGGGACGGCCAATCCCTCGATACCAGTGGCACAGAAATGGAGTCCCGATTTCCAAAGCCATAAAAAGAAAACTCACAGTGAGGAGCGGCAGAGTTTTTTACCCTTTATTTTGGAATTGTTTATAGTTTTCAGACATTTCAGGGGGATGTCTTTGCCTTTCAGATTCCTCATGTGATGCTGGATCACCATGGCAGGTATCGCTGTGAGATCAGCAGCAGCACTGAGAGAATGTGGACCAATGAGGTTGATGTTGTGATAGGTAGGTCAAAACGGAAATCACTTTTGATTTGATGCTATAAAAGCAGTCATTCATGTCATTACATCTGAGTGACTCTTTGCCTGTGTTCTTTAATGAAAGCACCGAGGATATCTGTGCAGATTTCAGGGGCAATGGAGTGCTCTGAAGGTAGAGTTGAAGGCACCGCGTGTTGAATAGGGCCACAGTAATCAGGCGGTAGCTGCATGCACACGTTCTTTAACTGCATGTGGGTGATGATCTGGATTATTGCCACATACATACTAACATTTGGACTCACAGGGTTTTTATCTTCATGTTTCGTGGGTTGACTAATAATCTCTTTACTTCCAATCAAACTTTAAGGATGCTACGAGTTTTTAACGCTCCTGAAACCCACACTGAGCTGCTTCTATTGACCTAATCTTGTGGCACTGCTGGTGTCACAGACCTGCACTGTTCTGCATGGAACCTGTTGTTGTTGTTCTTTGATTAACTGATTAGTTTTTATTGACTTGATTCCTTTAATCAATCTGTATCGGTAGTCATAAATCTTGAGTGTATAAGATGGTAATGGATTTCTATTCTTCACTCCTAGATGACTTTTATGCCATGGGAGGAGGTAAGATGTTTACACATTGCTTTAGACACATGTTATTTTTTTCTGTATCACTTTTTTTTCTGATCACTTGTTGTGACGTTGCAGTTTTAGGTTCCAGTGAATTTGCCCTTAACAGTATTCCAGAACAACTTTACGGTGAGTCTTTTTATTTTTGAGTTCTGGCTTATTATAGTGATTATGATTCGGAGTGCGTAGCTGTCTCTCTATTGTTGAAATGATTATGGCAATGTGGTGTACATCAGTTCTCTTCTCAGTGTGCCAAAAAAACAACAACAACAACAAAATGATGTGAAACTTTTCTGCAAATATTTTTGTCAACATAAAGCAAACAATGACAGAAATTAACACCTAAAAATGGAAAATTACAAACTCCCCAGAAAGTGTCTGATAACAAACAGCTATTAATGTCATCACAGTGTGATCCACTTCCTTCCTCTGTGCATTTTCTGGTTTACTGCTGTACCTTCTATCACCATTACCTGAACCAACCTCACAAATATAGTCAATCCACTTCATGTAAATGTATCTGCTGCCAGTTATCTGCTGGTAGTTATTGGTACTCCACATATATATATAGTCCAAAATAAAGGAACACATGTCTGTCATACGTTAACTCATCTTTAGTTTAATTAAAACAGACATGTGAGATGGCTCACTGACTGCACATTATCTAAGCAGGTTTCGGCATGGACCAAACATACCAACCTGTTCAGAGGGTTTTGGTCTCACTTTCAAAAGTACTAATTTAGTTTCAGAGTGGAAAGATTTGCAACCAGACCTTCTCTGAATGGCTCTTATTTGCTTATATTCTGCTTCTACATTTTCGGGATCGTTTCATTAAAGCTAAAAATAGTTAAGGACGATTTCCATCGGAATTTGAACACTATGGTTTAGTTTACACTCAATTCTTGCAGTGATGTGAAAGTTGTATCTTCTTCCTTTCTAATGTTTGCTTTCCCTGCAGCAACTGACAAAGTGGCCCTGCTGATCGGCAATCTGTCGTACCAGAACCACCCACAGCTCAAAGCTCCCATGGTGGACGTGTACGACCTCACCAATCTCCTGCGGCAGCTCAACTTCAAGGTGGTTTCCCTGCTGGACCTCACCGAGTCGGAGATGAGGAACGCTGTGGATGAGTTCCTGCTGCTGCTTCACAAAGGAGTTTATGGTACACAGATGGAAATACTCAAAGCCCAAAACAAGACACTGATGTAATAGCCTGACTAAACTGCATGCATCCCTCTTTAGGCCTCCTGTACTATGCTGGTCATGGATATGAAAACTATGGGAACAGTTTCATGGTGCCGGTAGATGCGCCAAACCCGTACCGCTCAGCTAACTGCCTGTGTGTGCAGAGCATCCTTAAACTGATGCAGGAGAAAGAGACCGGGCTCAATGTTTTTCTGCTGGACATGTGCAGGAAGAGGTCAGTCCTTGAGCTATTTTCCAGTCTGATGGGATTGAAATGAAACAAAGGTCTAATATGTATAGTTTTCCTGTCTAATACTGATTTTATTTCTATTACTTTCCAGGAATTTTCATGATGACAGCACTCCAAATATTGTCCTGAGAGTCACGGCCAACATCGTCTTTGGATATGCCACGTAAGTCTGAAACGTCAATACTCAGAACTTACCTTATAGCCTTCACAAACACACACTCACAATTTTAGCCTCTGTAGAAACAACTCTACCCTGTCTCCATCAACACATGTCACTAACCTCTGCATCAACTCCTCAAGCAGCACATTAATCACCAAAACCCTTCACCACATCACCCCTGTCCAAAACCACTGGCTTCTTCTTTCCCTGGCATACAGTTCAAAGTTGTATTATTATTATTATTATTATTGTTACAAATAAAAATGTTTCTAATGTACATTAGAAATGTTAAATGATCTCTTTGGCCCTTCAGGTGCCAGGATGCTGAGGCGTTTGAGTTGAGCTCCAGTGGCTTCACCAATGGTGTGTTTGTCAAGTTTTTGAAGAAGAGGCTGCTAGATGATGAGAAGATCACCACAGTGCTGGACAGAGTGGCTGAGGGTGAGAGAAACATGCAATAAAAAAACATGAAACATCACAGGCAGCAATAAACTTAGGTATCAACTCTAACTCTAAGTGTCGGCTCATGTTAAGGGTTTGTTTGATGTTATTGTGTCATTTTGTGTCCAGATATGGGTCAGTTTGATGCTACCAAGGGGAAGCAGGCCCTGGAGATCCGCAGCAGCCTGTCAGAGAGGAGAGCGCTGACTGACCCCATTCTGCCCGGCGACAGCGCTGATCTCGCTCACGCTCACAGCCACCAGTGGGCCAAAGCTCACGGTGAGTGTATCATTTCTTTTCACCACGCTGGGAAGCCCCTGTTTGTTTATTGTGGCACAGTGCTGCATGCAAGTCAAATGTGGACTCTGTTTGACTTTGACCAAGACAATTGCGCTGTTGTCGGAAACTTGTTGTCAACTGGGCAGCACGTCGGCAGTCAGGGGCACTCAGTGACCACAGTATTAGCCTCTTCCTCTCCCATCAGCTTGTAAATATTTGCTTATGGAACACAGATGCTATAAAGATTAGAGAGATTATTCTGTGTGTGTGTGTCTTTCAGTTGAAGCATTTGACAGACTTCAAATTTTCCAAGTTGTATAGAATATAATCACATTACAAAAACAGTGTTAACTTGGGTGTGGTTTTTGAAATAAATCAAGTATAATCATGGGTTCAATGTGTGTTTTTCCAGAGCTTCCAGAGAGTATGAGTCTCACCTTTGACTGCGGGGCTCAGATCAAGCTGGGCTTCGCTGCAGAGTTCTCCAACGTGCTCGTCATTTACACGCACATCATTAAGAAGCCCGAGGACATGTCCTTCTGCCAGGCTCACGTCACCGACTTCTCACAGGTCACCTTGGTTAAAAGAAGATTTTTATTACCAAATTCTACAGATAAAAGCCAGAACGTGATTTTGACTGGGGCCTTTTCTTCCTGCAGGATCTGGATGTGGATCCCAAAGAGATGAACAGAGAGACCCCAGAGGAGACAGGGATCTATCTGCTGTCCAGCAGCCTGCCGCAACACTGTCTCTACACCAGACTCAGCTCTCTGCAGAAGCTCAGGGTAAAAACTTTGGCAGAAACACTGTGCAAAGACAGGGCTATAATAGTTAAGCAGCCGCTGAATGCTAACACTACTACAATGACAGTGTTGATAATAATAATACATCAAAATTATATAGGACACTCAGATGCATTATTCATTCACACCACATTCACACAGTGGCAGTGGTGAACTACAGATGTAGCCACAGCTACCCCGGAGGAGACTGACGGAGACGTGGTGTGCCTACGGCCTCTCCGACCACCACCGATTCATTCATACACTTCTATACATTTATACAGTGAGTGGGTAAAGTGCCTTGCACTACAATGACTAGGGCAGAGCCTGGGATAGAACCGCCAACCTTCTGATTATTGGACAACCCTGCTTCCACTGAGCCACTGCTGCCCCATTGATGTATAGATATGGTTTTTACCTGGTCAACATACAAGAATTTGGTATAATTAATACAGCCAGTGTTGATTGAGCATGTTATTAATGGTTTTCTGCTGCAGGAGGAGCTGGTCTTCACCGTGTGCCTCCAGGGCAGCTTTACAGCCATGGATGACGATCACCCCATCCACTGGACCAAAAGCATCAACATCGGAAAGCCGCTGATCGCTCGACTGGACCTCCACCGGGCCATGCGCAGAAATAGCTGCCTGCAGACCTGCCTGATGCCCCACAGCCCGTCCCACAGCCCATGTCACAGCCCTGGGCCCGAACACCACCTCCACCCCTATCACAGGCCGCACCAGGCCCTGGACTACAACCGCCTCTCCCCACAGCACCACTACCTGGACACCTGTGAGGCGATGCAGGGCGCGGTGGGCGGCTGTGGGGATTCCTGCTACGAAAATCTGAGTCAGTGCCGCTACGAGCCGACATACGACTGTAGCAGGTTTTCCAGCTCGCCGGGCAGGCTCAGCATCCCCATAGAGACGACTGACGACATCAACGAGCTGCAGACGGTCTTCATCAACAGTTTGCACCTTCAGTCGCAGTGAAACACGTGTCTGTAGTATCTGGAATACTGCTGCTCTTTCTGTTACCTATGAAAATATTTTAATATTTTTAAATTCATTTAAGCATTATATGTTTCTACAAGCTGAATACTGACCTTGTATGAATACTGACAGTATATTTTTGTTGCACTGTGAATTTGATGGCATTAGTCTTTTACATAGACCTGAAATTATATCTCTTACAAAGATGTATTTGAACTGGAGCTGTGGAAAGTGTAACCCAAATAAAACCAAATAAAACAGCTGCACTTGAATTGTACACCAATGAATTTTGTTTGGACTTTTTCGCCGTAAGGGGGCGCTGTTGTGTGAGAGTTTTATTTCTGTGTCAAAATAAAACAGTGGAAGAAGTCTTTGGAGAAACATGGCGGCCCGCACACGGTTGTCCTTGCTGCTCCCTAAAAACTTGTCTTCCATCAGAAACCAAAGGTTTATCCAGACAGAGGAAGCGGTCAAGGAGCCGGCGTATCCCCCGATAGTCCCCTCACTCACGGCCAAAAGTAAATCTTCGCTGCTGCGACGGAATGAGGAACAACTAAAAAGGATAATCGCCTCCCCGATACCGGAGAAGATCCACCTTCTGACTCGTATCCAGCGCATGAAATTTGTCGTCTACCCTCAGACTTTCGCACGGAACGCTGACAGATGGTACCAGCACTTTACCAAGACCGCATACATCCCGGGCCTGCCCGAGAAATTCAACGTTGGCCCGGAGAAGCAGGCAGGGGAAGAAGGGACCTCTCCACCGGCCGCGGCTCAGCCTGCAGTGCCCGGGATAGAAGGTGATGCGTTCGCGGACATCCGCTCCTTAGTGACCCGTGTGATTTTACAGGAGCACTGGCACATGAAGAAACGCAAACCTTTCCTGTACAGAAACCAGGAGCTGGTGGTCGGACCTTTCCTCAGGACTCTGGTGGCTGAACTCACCTACTCTCTGTCCAAATACAACCCGCTGCTCCGACTCTCCAGTCTGGGTATGAAACAAAAACAAATAAGCCCTCAAAAGCCTGAATTTCAGTTTATTACTTTAGGTACTTTTGAACACACCATCCCTAACATTGAGATCTAATCATTTATATAATCATTTATAGTGGAAATAAAACTGTGATTACAGATTATGCTCTTTGTTTCTCCATATGTATTGATTTAGATATTTGATTCAGGGTGCAACATCTCAACAACATTGATTTGCTGCTTTTCAGTACTTCACTGTTGAACGGTGATGCAACATAAACTGGAAGTGTGTGTTTTTAACGTTTATTTGCTCCATCAGACATCGACCCCCAGGTGAACTTCTACTGGAGGAGAGGACAGAGAGTCATCCCAAAGGGGCACCGCAAAGGCAACCTGGAGCCAACAAGGTTCCAGATCGACGACAAGCCTCGCTGCCAGATCAGGATAACGGAACAGCTACCACAGGTACAGATCATTCTCAGACCAGAAATCAATGGAACTTCAGGGATGAATTGATTAGAAAATTCACAGTATGTGACAATGTGGTTTAACTGTGTGACTTCCTGTGCTCTTGTGTTCTTAGTTTGTGCCGATGGAGGCGTCCTATGAAGCCGATGTTCCAGAGATCAAACTTGCTCCAAACCTGATGCCGATGTTTAGAAGACAGTATGACAACAACGTCTTCACAGGTAACATGGCAACAAGCACGTTGACTGTGATCACGTGGTTCTGAGAACATTACATTTTAATTTATTCACCTTTATTCAGGGATCAATAATGCGTCTGTCTGTCTGTCTGTCTGAATGTGATCATGGCTTGAGTTATGTCTTTTTGTCAATAGGGGGTGCTAATGTTTAGCTCAGTCATTGATCAGTTATTTAAAGCAGTACATTCTCTTGGTCACATGAACAGGTGCGAAGCTTCCAGACCCTGCATGTTATGGACACACTCAGTTCCACCTGGTGCCGGACAGGTTTCACAGGGACCGGATGGCTCGACGGCAGCAGTCTGACCAGGTGGAGGTGTTCCTCAGAGCCAATGGACTCACCAGCCTGTTTGCCTGGACAGGAGCTCAGGCCATGTACCAGGGTGAGTCTTCCACAAAGCGAAGATGCATCTCTGTCTACACCCTGGTTTATTTTTGTCTTTGAAGTGGAGAGCAGTAGGAGCTGGTAGTCACACTTCCTTCTCACCTCCTGTAGGTTTCTGGGCGCAGGAGGACGTCACCAGGCCTTTCGTATCCCAGGCCGTGGTCACAGATGGTCATTTCTTCTCCTTTTTCTGCTACCAGCTCAACACGTTGGCTCTTTCAGTAGATACAGACGTCAACAACCCCAGAAAAAACCTTCTGTGGGGCACCGAGAGCCTACGGCTCTATGACAGAGTCCAGGACGGAGAGGTGGTGGGTCTGAACGATGGCGTCCTCAAGCTTCTGCTTCAGTTCCTTATGAACCAGCCGTAGAGAGCTTTAGTTCTCTAGAAGCTTTCTGTGGTTGCTCATCACTTTGACTTTGCAGTGTGGTGTTATGTCCAGATGCACTACTATCTGAAGCAGCTCTTTGTGCCCGACAGATCCTGCTGAAGGTGCACACACTCATATATTATTGTATGAATGATGCAAAAATAATCCAGGAGAGAAATCCCCCACTGTCAACCTTCCAGACCGTGTTTATGAAAAATAAATATCATGCTGACACTTGCTTGTTAGTCCATACTTACTACTAAGAAGAAAGCACTTCTTGTAGTTTTAATATATATTTTTTTGCATACACAGTGCAGTTTGACGTCACAAAACATCTACATATAGGAGGATATTACTGAATATACTTGTGATTTGTAGGCAGTAGAGTAGAGAAGGATAACCTCTTAAAAAGTGACAAAAGTCAGTGCAAGCACAGTGAATAGTCAGTTGCTTTTTGAGAGTATAAGGCACTGCTCATAAACCACAATGCTGCAGCTAAGCTGAGGTGGGAGTTGTTCCGGGGGAAAGTGAATGCACTTCCTGTTTTCTCAGAAAAGAAACAAATGCAGATTGAGGTGTGAAGTCGGCTACACAAGTGAGTCTTTCCTGCAAAACACAGGCCGACGTGGCTGTTAGCGTAGAGCGATATGTTGATTATATCAGATAACTGTGAAATATTGCTCTTTAAATCATTCACATCTTAAAAGAAGTTCACATATTGCATTTCCTGGATTTTAGCCTTGTTTAGATTTTGCGCTGCCTCATTGAAGAACTGTCTTCATTTCCCTTATCTTCACTCTGCGTCCTGTATAAAGCAGAGAAATTCATTCAGACGTCATAAAACGCTGCAAATAAATCTCTAAAAATTAGAGAAATGACACTGTCACTCACTGTGTGCTGTTCTCATCAGCATTCTCCACACGTCCTGGGAAAGCTACAGTTACAAGGACAATAAAAAAAATGATATCTACAGTAGAATTGTCATATTGTGTGGAGTATATTGGCTTTACAGGGTCAGTGAAAGGAGGAAATACTGTATATTGCTGTAGTAGAGAGGGACAGGTATTGTCTGATCACCTGCTCTGTCTGTTTGCTTGGACTGACTTCTCTCATATAGCAATATGGCGGCAACCAGGATGATTACTTCCCCCACGATGGTGACGAAGGGCTTCAGAGGCTCCAGGAAGGTGATGACCTTTTAAAAATCAGTGAAACAAATTAGCTGTTTTTTAGTTTGTTGAAAACATAAAGTGGACCATTGTGTAATACTACTGTGTGCCACTAGCTGTGCTAGTTAGCCAGCATAGCATCTAATACAGTAGCTGACACTGACCTTGAGCTTCACTTGGCCCATCGTGGTGCCGATGGCGTACACAGCCCCGCAGTAGTACAGGCCTCTGTCTGCCTCCGTCAGGTTGTGCACCCTCAGCTTGGTCTCCCACTCGTTATTTTTTATTTCGTAGCGACCAGGCTCTGCAGCAGCCATGATCTGAACCTGTGGGACAAAACAACGGCACATCATTGCTGCAGGTGTGTCATTTCAGGCCATGCTTTCTCACCTTCTCTGTCCCATTGTCTCTGTACCAGTTCCAGGTGCTGGGCATGGGTTTGGTTTTATCCATTTTGCATTCAATCACCACAAAATCCCCCACATAGCTGACTATGGGCTTATCTCGCACCTCAGTGATCTGTGGAGCTGCAGGAGCAGAGTTAATGGCTGTTTATATTAATATGTTCACCATCAATGAGACAAAAGAAAGGATGTGGTCTGTACCTGCCAAAATAAAATCTACTTTCACTTCATTTCCAAACACACAGGAGTAATTTCCAAGATCTTTCTCGCTGACTATACTGAACCTGTAGAACAAAAACAGATGAGAGATATTATACCTAATAAATCAAACATATTTTTTTGCATATGGATGGAATATTCAGATGCAGGACTCACACTTGTTTGATATTATACTGGTTGTTCTCAAGCTGCACTGTGAGATGACTGTTCTGAATCTCATTCCCATCTTTCCTCCAGAAACCAGTGATGTTTGGCAGTTTGATGGGATTCCCGGTCCAGGTACACTCCAGAGACAGATTGACAGGGTTCAGCAGTTCAATGTTCTCAGTGTGACTTTCACCTGTGACAAACACGCGGGAGGGAGAAATTCAATGTGCAAGCACCAATTCAACACATAAAGGACTCAGTAGCCATGTTTACAGAGGGAGCAGGGATACAAAAAGACACAATGCAGCTCTATATGCTCTGATCGACCACCTGTAAGGACGACACTTTTCACATCTGTTGATAAAGGAGTGGTGGGAACCAGCGGCGCCGGAGTTGAGCCTGTTGTCTCTAACAGGAAGACATACACAAAGAAGATGCTTTAGTATCAATCATTGAAATGTAGCACTAGATAACAGTATACTGCTGTGTTGGCTTGTGTATGTTTTTGCTATAGGGAAAGGGTTGCTTGGTTACAGCTTGACCAGGAAGTGTTTAACTACTTTTAAATGTCAAAGTGAATCATAAATGTATAAATAAATTAAGTAATGAATTGATTTTAAGTCCTTAATGTTCTAAAATATTCTTTTTTTAATTTTACCTTACCTAAATATGGTTTTAAAGTACTCCTTCCACCATGATATAATTTTATGCTTTTGGGAGAAGTAACAAAAACACAGAGTGACATCTTCTTCCTCTCACAAGGTTAAATGAACATTTAGAGTGGAAATACGGCAGAAAAGGTACCAAACTATATACTCGTCAGAATGAATTTATATCATATTTATTTACCTGTGTTGATGCGTCCACAGCAGATGAAAAGCAGCAGGATCTGAAAAAAGAGCTGTTTCCAGGAGGCAGCCATGGTTATAATGCTTCTGTCCTCTCTATGAGCAAGTGTCTCAATGTGTGTGTGTGTGTGTGTGTGTGTGTGTCTGCTGCATCGTCTGACCACTCCCCCACCATCCTCCCCCTTCTCCTTCTTTATCTGCACAAGTGACGCAGCCACAATCACTCTGCAGCTTGTGGGTGGCTGACTCCTCCATCCATTATTCAGTCGGGCAGGGCGCAGCTCTGCGTGGGATAGTACAGGGTATCCCACCCTGTGTGGCCGACTGTGCACAGGATATACTGAAATAAACATCTATGTTCTTTAAAGCAAACTGTGGCTGTGTGTGTGTATTTAGAAATATTAGATCCGTCCTACTATGACTACTGTTCTGTTGCTACTGTGGAGCGTTCTGCAAGGTGACCTGCTGTGATATATGAGAGGGCTTGGCTGCTGAATGTCTTATGATGCGCCTGTGGGAACCATTCTGCTTTTAAAGCTCATTCTAAACACACACACACACACCTGCACTGCAGGATAAAGCGGGTCCAGGTGATAGATGATGGATGGATGGTGATCATATTGATGTTGTGTCATTTTTTCTTTAGCCTTTACAATTTTTTGTCAAGTTGTGTTCAGCTCTTTCTTAGCAGGCACTTCCTCTAACAAGGACTGTGTGGAGATGTGTGGTGAAACATGCAGTGAGAGACTGTCATGTCTGTGCTTTCGGCCTGCAGGGTTTTTATTGAAAAACAGGTTGACACAGGGGGCTTATATTATGTGTGGATATGGTGTGGCCAGGAGTGACTTGGAACCCTAACCACTCAGGGGTTTCATTACATTAAATGTGACATATTGCATTTAATTACATTAAGGCAAAATCTATCCATCTTCTGAACCTGCTTTTGTCCTCTAGTACATTGTCACAGGGGGCTGTAGCCTATCCCAGCTATCCATGGGCAAGAGTCAGGGTACACCCTGGACAGGTCACCAGTCCATCTCAGGGCAACATACAGAGACAAACAACCATTTGCACTCACACAAGGCAATTTAGAGTTGCACAAGCCATTGAATTTATTAAAATTTACGGTAATATTTTACATGAAGATGTAATTCAGACCGTAGTACAGTAGGTGGCAGTATGCACCCTATAAGTAATGGTTGCAATGCAACATAAAAAACAAAAAAGACTACTAGATACACAGTGGTGGTGGAGTCACAGAAAGATGACATCAAGTCATTCAGATGTAGTGATAGTAGATAAAACAGGCTACTGCTGAAAAATAAAGGTGTTTGAACTAAGGTTTTGCATGTGTATGTTTTTGGTTGGGGAGGGCTCCTGGCCTGCTGGGATGAATTTCTCATACCTAACACATTAGTAGCTAAGATGCTGGTGTCTGTCAGGGCTGTGTCTTTACAGGCAGGTAATGAAAGCAGCATATGACTTATGAAGTGAACAACAGTGGGTGCATAGAAATGTTGAGAAACAAAACAAAAGCATAATTTTGTGTTTTAACATCTATATTAATTTTGTGTGTATTGTTGCAACTTGTATTGTCTGTGTGAATTCGATTTTAGCACTTTGACCTGAGAGATTGCAGACTTCTCTTAGCCAGCTCCTATGTTATGGGGGTTTTCTTTTGCCCCTTTTTCACAAAGTATTTTTTTAAATTAATTTATTAATTAAAATAATTTATTAAATAAGTGTGATTTGATTCTCTGTATAAATTGTCTTGGCCTAATATGTTTTTCTTCTGATCTCTGACTGCCGGACCAGACCGGGTTAACGTCGAATCTCCTGTCCACACTCCAATCCAGTAGGTGGCGGTAATGCACATTACAAGTTGGTTACCAACCAATAATCTTCTTAAAAGAAGAAGAAGCAGACAGTCTGCCTAAAACCAAAGAAGAAGAAGATCGTCAAGCTCAAAGTTTTCCTAACTGCAGCGCTGGAACATGCATAAACTCTGAAATATACGTTTAAAAACAATTATAGCTAGCTAGCTATGTATTTACGTCAGATTTTGCGGACACCGTTCGTGGGGATCAGAACGGCCCAGCTCACCTGTTTGCTCCGTTCTACTCGAGCCGAGGTAGCTGCTCTCATTCTCACACACTCTGTGCTTTCGTTGGCTGCTGCTGGTGGCTGCGGTAAACCTGCAGTATTACCCCAAAACCACAACCAAGAGGTTTGGTTTAACGTGACAGCTTTACGCTACAACATGTGTGCAGTTATCAGCAGTGTATTTTCCTCTGTGTCCTCCTCATTAGAGACCACTGTGCACCAAAAACAACGAGGTGAGGCTGGCAGAGGAAGCCAGCAAGAAGTATGGTTCTCCGGCTCCGACTATCTTCCTCAAAGTGATTGACAAAAGCATCCCTGCAGATATTATTTATGAGGATGACAAGGTAAAAAAAATCAACCTCCTAAAAAACATGGTGTCTCATTTGGTCATTAACACGTGGGGTCCACAGATAATTGAACATTTCATAATAAATTCGTGGACTTAATTCTATGATTATGTTGTTTTTTTGTATGTTTAACAGTGTTTGGCGTTCAGGGATATCAATCCGCAGGCCCCTGTTCACTTCCTGGTTATTCCAAGGGTCCCTATTCCCAGAATTAGTGCAGCCAGTGATGATGATGCTGAGGTAAGTCATTTACTCTGACTCAGGTCTGGTGTGCTTCCATCACAGCCTCATCACACTTCAAATATTAATCCATGAAAAGCCATCACTGCCAGTTAAATCACCATGCTCCTCTCATTGTTCAGCTTTTAGGACACCTGCTGGTTGTTGCCAAAAATGTGGCAAAGCAGGAATCTCTGAGTGAAGGATACAGAGTGGGTAAGTCGTCGTACTGCTTCTTATAGACGTTAATGTAAAAAAAATACAGGCTGTTTATTCACCCGTATGCTCAATTCTCAGTGATCAACGATGGGAAGCATGGCGCTCAGTCAGTCTACCACCTTCACGTCCATGTCCTGGGAGGAAGACAGATGACATGGCCACCAGGATAACTGTGTATGTCAGTATTTTCTCTTTCTTGTATTTAATTTGATGAGCGTGACACAATTTTAAATTGATCTTCTGAACAAAAAAACCCCACAAATTTATAACATGTAAATATGTTGATGATAAATGTAAACGATGATACAGTTATAAATAAAGACACAATTTATGGAAAAAAGAAACTCTTTGTGCTGACATTTAATATTCTTAGACAAAGAGTATCTTTAACACAAATTTAACAACAATCATTGTTGTTGAGCATCTTATTACATATTGCACAGGGCAAAGCAACACACACATGTCATAATACTTCAAATCTATTTATACATTTATTGACACAATATATGTTTTATTTAAAGCAGAGGTGCCCAAATCCTGTCCAGGAAAGTCTTATTGCAATTTTGGGAACTTTTCTTTATGTGTGCCCTTTCCAAACATTAAAGGTAGGGTAGGAGATTTTGAAAACTCAGTAACAGTCAGCCAGATTTCGAAAGTAAACACACGCCCCTGTCTCTCGGAGCTCACCCCAAAGCTACGCCTCCCCATAAAACATGGACGCGCATTACCTTAAGACGAGCTGCGGTCTGTGACTTCGGCCATCATGCACGTACCTCTCTGGTGCGCGCAGAGCAGGAAGAGAGTGACAACCAGCCAATACTCCGTGCAGGGTCCACCCGGAGGATTGGCTGATGTTTTTAGTGTTTTATAGCCTCCACAGATGATTAATATTTTTCGTTTTAATGCGAAACTGCCGAACTAAATGGCTGCTATTGGATTGTAAAGAGAAGTCACACTAATTTAACAAAAAGTGCATCAGAATGAAATCTCCTACCCTACCTTTAAAATAAATAATGTATTTTTTAAACAAAAGCCTTGTGGAAAAGACCACAAATGATCTGGTGTAACATTTCAGAAAGCCTTTACTTTCCTGCTCTATTGAACATCTGGATTAAGCAATGTAGTAATGCTGTGCAGACTATTAAGTTATGAATGAGAGACACATTCGGGTTGCCAATAGTGCAACATGTAGAACAGTGGGTTGTTTTTATTGTGCGATTGAACAATTCAGCCGTCAGTACTGTCAGGATTTCCAGTTCCTATATTCTGTTCTGGCATCGATCAATCCCCCTCATTAATCATTCACAGTGTCCACTGATGGCTCGTAACGTAACAGAACGTAACAGTCAAGGTCAGAGTCAGGACAGCTGCGGTGTGACCGGGTGGTACGATTCAGAGACTTTGGTGGGGGGGGGGGTAAACTTTCCCCTATATTTAGTCACAAATCAGCGTTCACCTCCTTATACACAGCTAAGAGACAGGACATGGCAACAAGATAATGAGTAATAAGGAAATAACAATGCCTGTGTTAATAATAGGCTAATTGTGTGTTAATTAATCGTCAGAAAAACTGTCACCAATTAATATTTGCCACTTATCGATTATGGCGATTAGTGCCTCATCATGATGACGCATTTTTGTGTGCGACGTACACTCACCATCCCCCGCAAGCGCGCACACGCCCACAATAACAACAATAATTGTGGGCAGTTTGAGGTACACCTGTGCACTAATCATGATGTCAGATCAGCATCTTGATGTGGCACACCTGTGAGGTGGGATGGATTATCTCAGCAAAGCAGAAGTGCTCACTATCACACATTTAGACAGATTTGTGAACAATGTTTGAGAGGAATGGTAATATTGTGTATCTGGAATGAAGTTTAGATCTTCAAGTCCATCTCATGAAACATGGGAGCAAAAACAAAAGTGTTGCGTTTATATTTTTGTTGAGTGTATTTGTACTGTTTAATTAGTTCGATTGCCAATGCTAGGCAATCAAACTCCGGGGCAACTTCAAGTTTTCTTCAAAAAATTATAATTTTTTAAATATTAAGCAATTTCTGCGTCATTTTTAACACTGAAGTCTATGGAGGAGCCTTCAAAACCACCTTCATCTTTGACATGTAACTAGTTCCACATGCTTTCAGCTACAGAAACCATTCAAACATTCTGTTCAGCTCTTCAAGGGCTATTAAAGTTAACATTTGTTCAAATATGTTTCGTTTTCAAAATATTAATAAAAATTCAAAAGCCATATAACATTAAAGTCTATGAGAGAGCCCTTCAACAAGGGTCATCTGCCAAATGTATCTCCTACTACAAATTCCAAGCTACAGACTCCATTTTAGTCTTAAAACGCTCATGAGATCCTGCTCTATCAAACTTTACAGAATTTTCTAATTCCGAATCGTTTCTGCAGGCCAGGAGTGGTTTTTGAGGTCTCCTCTGAGTTTAACATTAGTGTGTATTGCGTGGAATGATCAAAGGCAGAGTGGATGATGTCATCACTCAGAGTGGAGAGAGGCTGAGGAGATGCCTGCAGTTAGGGTCAGTTGATAAACATTCAGGTTGCCATGGATACCGACAGGCAGGCAGGGCTGTTACCATGGTGACATGCTGACACAAAAGTAGCATACAAAGCAGCCACGTTTGTAGTCAAAATTTGTAGTTCAAATCACACAGCCTGTGCTTCTTATAGTCTTATGGTATTATTCCAGCCTCAGACCTCTCATATGGTATATTCACAGGCTATTCTTTAAGGACAGTGACTTCATACTGTTCTTGCCTTCAGCAACATTTTCTACTTTTCAAAATAAGAGCTGCATCTTTCTAAATTCTTAACTGTGTTTCAGCAAATTAAATTCAGATTGCAGATTCTCCAGCAATTCAGAGCAATCCTTCACATCAGCATTCAAAGCAATGCTTCAGCTGCAGCAATCAAACTTGTATTTTCTTCAGGAAATGCCCTTTTCTAGTTTTAATGTTGATATGCACTCCTCTGTGACCTTAACATAAGAACATTTGAAGGACAAAGTTTCTTTAAATGTTTGCTTCATTATTATTTTGAAGCAGTTTGTGCATTGTGCATCTGTTATTAATACATATTTCAAACATGGCTGGTTTGTGTCTAATCACTGCTTACCAGTTTAACCTGTCAGAATGAAGTAGTTAACTTGACTAATGATTTGTCAGTATCATTTTAAAACAATGTGGCGATTTAGAGTCAAAAACATGTAAGTGTAATTGTCATCGATTAATTGTTGAATTAATCGTTATCGGCTAAATGCCCCAATTTATCGTGATTAATTTTTTTGCCAATGTCGCCCAACCCTAGTTAATAATGATAATTTGTGTTTTATTGAATCTGCTATGTGAGGAGAGTTGCAGGACTTTTTAAGCCAGTCTCTTCCATGTTTCATTCTTTCATTTGATTTGTCAATCTGGGAGAAAGAGACATAGTTGCACAAGTTATGTTGAATAACTCTTTTATGGGTCAAAGTCTCCTCTGGCCTCAGCATATCTAGTTTTTATCACTATGTCTGTGACAGGCCCCATCGTGCCCGCCTGATAATGACCCTCTTTATAAGTCAATTTAAGATAATGTAGATCTCAATAACATCCTCATTCACCCTTTCATTTTTCCTCTACAGGAGCATTCATACTGTTGACTGTTGCTGTCCGTCACCAACAGCAACAGCTGTTAGCTCATGTAATTAATATAAACAAAGCAGGTTTCTAGCAGGTTTGTGGTTCTGGTTTCAGGTTTTCTTCACCTTGGCGAGTCATAACCTTTGGTCAGTGCTGCTGGTGGATTTTTAACCAGTCGACAAAGCCTCAGCAGCAGCAACAGTAGGTGTTCAGTCAGAAGATTGTGTAAGTCTCCTTAGCTCTGCAGCAGAACTCCACTGTAGGTGGGTCATTTCTCCAGGGGGCAAGAGTTGAGCACCTGCACTGGGCAAAGGTTGATCCAAGTGTGTGCTACACCTGCATGCTCCTGTCCAGTGGAAGCCACTCAGCTTTGTCAGGAGAAGAAGGTAGGCTGTCACTTACATTTTTTTCTTATAATACCGCATTGTATTGTGACTAAATACTAAGTATTTTTACATAAGTTGCACCTTTCTTGTTTTATTTTTTAAATCCTGATAGCATAGAGCCTCTGAGGACATATAAACACACAATATGTATAGTTGTAAACAGGCTCCTTCACTAGTGTTTAGTCAACAGAGAGGCAGACCTGCAGTGACTTTTTAAAGCCTGCACCACCTTTCTGGGTAAAGTACAGGTGTGCTTTAATTTACATTTGCAAAAATTGTAGCTTTTTATTTTACATTTTGTAACTTGTCATATGAACTTTGGTCCAGAGAAATCTTGACCTGAGTAATCTCGAGGTCAGACTGACAGGCTGCTGTCTCTGCAGATCATAATCTCAAATGGCTTTATCACATATGTAGCAACAGCAGTTTTAAGAATGTTGTGCATGTTGTTGCTTGTGTTTTTTGACAGGTTTGAATCTTTTCCTGGGAACTAACCTTTAACTGTGTAGGATTGGGATTGTGCTGCTGTTTGTAGTCACTAGAGGGCATTATTTAACTTGTGTCAGTCTAGCTACTGTACTTTTTTTTTAATCAAAATGTGTGTTTTATTTAATACCTATGTTCAGTCATGTCCTGATTATCTGGGTCAAAGGTGTCCACATTTGAAGTCACGTAGAATACCAGCATATCATGATGTAGCAATACCTCCTGGCACAGTATACACAGTTTCAACATTTAGCCCTTGGCTGCATGTGATTTCTAGCTATCCCTTTAACCTGATGCAATGACTTTGGTGAATGTCTGTGTCATATAAAGGAGTGGAGCGGTACCATTTCATCATCTTATCTGCTTGGGAAGCCCATCTAACAAGGTTTTCGTGCTTATTTTACACCTCTGTTTTTTTTTAGAAAAGATGAGTGCCACAGAAAACGCAGCCATGAGCAATGGCCTGGCAGCCAAGGACAGTCACGCTGACGGGTATGTAAACTGAAGAGGATCTACTACTGGATCATGTATGTGACGTTTGATTATCTGTTCTCAATGTTTGCCACAGAAGAAAGGCTCAGAACTCTGACGCCAAAGATTTAAAAGCCCACTCCACAGTCATCCACAACAGAAAAGCCACCACAGCTGACAGTGTGTCCCCAGCATCACAGAACAAAGAGACGCATCCTCCTGCTCACACCGAGCCAGAGGGAGCAACTGAGAAGCTGTCACCAGGTAAGAGTCCTATGAGAGGCCTTAAATCCATTAATTGTTATGATTGTAAAGCACATTCCTGGGCATATGTCACTGTGTACAGCGGTGTCTGAAGGCCATATGTACATTTTGTATGAAAACTGTTATTTTCTGACATTATAAAGTCATACATTTGATTTATTTTGCAAAGCTGGTTCAACCTGAGAACCTTAAGGAGCATGTAGAATGATTGTGTCAATATAAATATGTCTGTCTTAGCAGCTTCATGCAGGGTGGAGTTTGCCATTATACTTTCACTGTGTTATACAGAAACCTTAAAGAAATACATAACTTGAGAAGATAAGATAAGAAGACAATTTAAGCACAGTATGAAGTTCCGTCCTGATTGTGAAGAACAAGAGTCTTAAAGGTTTAAAGGTTATGAGGTGTGATCGGCCTCAGCTGACACCAGATGAATTTAAAATGACGGGCGAGTAAACACATTAAATAATGTGCAGATGAGGTTAACGTAGTGCCCACATCCATAGCTACACATTATTCTGTTGTCATTGTCACTGGGTGTAAGTTGGATTTGTGTGCAGTTTTCAACGTTTGATTTCTATACTCAGCACAATGGGTACAGGAGAAGGAAAGCATGTCAGAAAAGCATTTTTACAAGCAGAGAAGATGTTGTCACATGATTTACTTTGTCACTCAGAAATGTGTACACTAAACTAGAGTAGGGTCATATGTCTCACCATGAAGGAAAGAAAATGAAGGAGTAAGAAATGATGCTGTGGGGTTGAAGTATGTCTGTGGATGCTCTCATTCATCCAGGTCATAGCCATGTCCAAGAGACAACTGGACTCAAGGACTTTTTTTAAGACGTTTCGCCACACCCCCGAGTGGCTTCTTCAGTTCTGCTGCTGTTCTGGTAGAGAATCTGTCAGTTAACGACCAGAAACTTGTGTCAGGGCCATGTGCAGGACTAGTTAACAGCCCACTGCTTGGGTGTGAAACCTGCTTGGCAGAGATGAAAGGACAGGGTTGTGGACAGGTGAGAGCTGATGCCTCCTCTCTGTTTAGAGGAGGAGGGCTCTAAACAGAGGAGGACATTCTTGTCCTCAAAGGTGTGACCGCTGTCTTTAAGGTGCAGGTGAACTGCTGAGTCCTGTCCTGAGGAGGTGGGTCCCCTTTTGTGTAGTGGTTGCTTAGTTTCACCAATATAAAGATCAGAGCATTCCTCACTGCACTGAACTGCACAGATTGCACCGCTCTGTCTGTCCCTGAGTTTTGTCCTTGGGATGGAACAGTGTTTGTCTCAGAGTAGAGCTGCCTGACTGCTCCTGTTCTGGTTGGGCTGTCTGCTGTTCTTTCTTTTTGCCAGCTTTTACCAGGGCCTGGTTCTGGTAGCCACATGTTCTGAGAGCTGTGTTTCGTTTATGTTTTTATTATGCATTTATCTCTGAGAGTAAGATAAAGAAAACTTTTTTAGCAGACAAAGAAACAAATCTGCACCAGGGCCGGTTCTAGACAGGCATGTATGAGGGGGGAGTCAGAAATGTGAAGGGGGCATCATGTGTACACTTCATGTTAAAACACTTTTTTCCTCTGGTCTTATAGTGACAATATTTTCCTTTGCTGAATTGGGTTGTTAGCTGTGTCCAAAGCCAGCCAGGAGAAGTGGATTGCACTTTGTCCAGCCTCTACCTTCAGACCTGTCCATATTGTGAGTCCCACCTGAAGACTAAGCTTCTGCTTGTATAGCACTGAGGCATGCAATCCCCCTGACCACTATAAGGTGGCGATCCCTCAGGGGAAAACTGAATAAAAGTAACACTTAAATATATATAAAATATATAAAGCACAGCAGGTAGGCTATAGATCATGTAATGTTTTCTCTTTTTTATTATTTGTTTGTTTTATTTGTATTTTTTAAAGCAATCTACTCCTGTCCACTTTACAACCACAGTCTCCTATTTCCCTTTGCAAAAACTTTCACATAAAATGGATACATTGCAGTGTCTGTGTCCTGCTAGAGCTGGAGTGGAAATTAAGTAAGCTGGCTTTGTAGAAACTGCAGTGGTGATCTGAAACAGAACAGTGTAGAACTTCAGTCTGAGGCGGGGCTTTAGTAGGGCTCTGTCAGACAGCGGTCATTTGTCTTCAGTCTGTCACATTCAGCGGACATGGACACGTCTCTGTGCTTGTTGTAGAGCTGGGAGCATGCTCCACGAGAACAAAGAACTTTCTCCTCGCTCCCGAGGTGGCAAGAACAAGAACAAAGTTCATTTACACTAGTATTCACACTCCCCGAGATGCGTGTGTGCAGCTTCTTCAATGTCTTTCTTCTCCGTAACCACACTGAGACCTGTCACTACACCGCTAGACTACGTGTTGACTCATTTGCATACGGACGCTGATTGGATGTTTACTCAGGGTGTGTGCGCGCTGCAGCCTGTGCAGCGGACGGACAGACACGCTAATAAAAAGTGCCCCTTCTTGTCGTTCTTTCTTCCGCTACCGATAATAATTTTCTCAACGCATAATATATTAATTTTGTGAGTATATTAACATGTGCTTTCTCAACTTCTAAAAATTTGATTTGAGGGGGCAAGACATTTATTTGAGGGGGCACTGCCCCCTCTTGCCCCTGCCTAGAACCGGCCTCGATCTGCACCATACTGTCAAATAAAAAGTAGTGAAAAAGAATGTAAAGAGGAAAGTTCTGCAGTGTTTGCACATTTTTCCAAAACAAATATGCATATGCATAAACATGGTGTAATTTGCGCCTACTTTGTATTCAACCATACTACTTCCTCTAACCAAACCTGATTGGTAGGTACACTTTGACATTCCACAGCTTCCTGTTTGGTCTCAGGTGACAGCATTCTGTGTTGAAAAGCAAATCATGTTACAGGTGTAGTGACAGTCCTCTCATGCGGAGGACTCCTCTTCTTCACGGCAAACTTTGGAGCTGGTGTTTTTTGAACAAGGCTGATTATTAATGGCGGGTAAATGCGGCTGTCCCTGTTGTCCCAAAACAGAAGAGTCCAAGGCAGTTCCCCTTTCGACCGCGACTCAGATCAGTTTATCCCCGGCTGACCAGCTATGGAGCAGCAGCAGAGATACGCCAGTCAAGCTGCGGATGGAGGGCTCGGGTCCAGGCTCTGAGACCCCAATCACTGTCCATCAGCTGTTCCTGGAGACGGTGGAGAAGGCCGGAGATCATCAAGCTTTGGTTTTCAAGAAGGATGGCCAGTGCGTGACTCTGACCTGGAGGGAGTACTATGAGCAGTCTCGTGCGGCTGCCAAAAGTTTTCTCAAGGTTTGTTTGTTCAACATGTTGCATTAACTCAAAAACTGCTGTGTGCTTTAAAAAAGTCGAGCTGACCTTTAGCCTCTGAAGTAATTGTGAATGTGTTTGCTCTAAAACTAGGACAATTCAGTCAGTTTTCGGCCCACGCTTAAAAAGAAGGGTGGTTCACACTGAATTGTTTAGCACAAAGCAAACAGACCAGCAGACACTTCCCCTCTTTTATAGTGTTTAATACTGCAGCTTTCACTTTGTGTTTGCTTCAGGGGCTTTCACTTTTCAGCACTCACACAACCAATCAGACGGAGGTCAGGCGATTGATTTGGGGCATTAACACATCTGCATTTTCCCTTAACAATTCTGCAGGATGCAATTGTATCCTCACACCCCTCTTAATGCCTAAAAACACAGGAGCTTTAAATTAGAGGGTGTCAAATATTTCCTGCTGCCATTTTGTGTCATATTGTACAGTAAAATCGTCATGTTAACAGTTTTTTAATCAGTTTCTGTGGTGTATTCTTTTAGAAGTATTTTCTAGGAACTTTAAGCTACACAGAAAACCTTTAGCTCAAAGGCACCTGCTGCATAAACAGTGCTTTGAATTTAGTTCTCATCTCTCCCCATCTGAAAACTAACACTTGGGTGTGTGAAATTTACAGCTTGTGTTACATCTCTTGTTTCACAGCCAAGTTCACATCCCATCATGAGGTGGGGTGGCTTTGAAACAATATGTAGGTCAAAAGTTACGGAGGCAGAGTGATTTAAAGGTCCGTGTTCAATGTCTGTTTTTGTAGCTGGGGCTGGAGCGCTACCATGGTGTGGGCATCCTGGGATTCAACTCCCCCGAGTGGTTCATCTCAGACGTCGGCTGCATCTTGGCTGGGTAAATGCCTCAGCACTGTCTCACATGACACTGCACATTTATCTCTTTCAAATGTAAAGACTCCAAAAGAGAGCGTGAAGTCTGCTTTCAATCAATTTAAAGGCACAGTTCACTCTAAAATCATGTATTCATTCATATCTGCCACTCGTGCATCTTGATTATTTTGAAGTAATATTGTCTCACAACTCACTTTTAAAAATCAGACCTTGTTGTAAACAAGTTCACATATTTTGCCTTAGTGACCGTGTCACTGCTCTGCATGCATCCACCCATAATGAACACAAACAGTTCAGTTGAGCCATACAATGTGTCACAGGAAGATGTAGCCTTCCTTCTGTAAAGTATTTCTCTTTAAAAAAATGTCTGTTTTGTGACGCAGGGGTCTTGCGGTCGGCATTTACACAACCAACTCTCCAGAGGCTTGTCAGTATGTGGCTGCCAACTGCGAGGCCAACGTCCTGGTTGTGGAGAATCACAAGCAGCTTGAAAAAATCCTGCAGGTCAGGAGGTTTTTACACCTCCAACACTCAGTGTGTTTAAGATAACCATTTACAGATGATCAAGAGACAGGCGTCTGTCCTCACATGCCTTTATTTATCTCAACAGGTTAAAGATCATCTCCCACATCTGAAAGCCATCATCCAATATAAAGGCGAGCTTCAGCAGAAAGCATCTTTTCTGTATACAGTATGTGGACATAGCAACAAATTATCATTATAAGACATACACTTGCATGAATGAAACACATTGCTTTAATATAATTTTTGCTTTTTTGTGCAGTGGGCAGAGTTCATGAAGCTGGGGCAAGACATATCTGAGGATCAGCTCAATGGTGTGATTGGGACTCTCCGAGCCAACGAGTGCTGCTCTCTCATCTATACCTCCGGAACCACAGGCAACCCCAAAGGAGTCATGCTGAGCCATGACAATGTACGGCCTTTCATTTTTCAACCTCAACTGCTGATTCTGAATGGATAGTGATGAAAATAGTAGCACTTGTATAACCAGACAGTGAACAGCATCTTATATAAAACATATGTTTAGTCAAAGAGAGCCTTGGGGAACAGCAAAACAGCTATCATACACACTGTATCTATTATATCAGGCACTGACAACTTCTAATCTCTCACTAGTGCTTTTAATGAGAGTGGAACTCTTAGTTTAGCCTTAATTTGGATTGTTTTGTCTTAAGGCTCCTGTTTAGTCAGTACTCTCACCCTTCTTGTAAACGTTCTGCATTCCAGCTCTAGGTTGGGTTTTAACTATGCACCCTCAGGTTATGCGTTTTGGTCTAAAGCTGCAGGTTTAGACCAGGTGCTCCAGCTTAGCCTGTATTGGACTATTCTCACATTCATAGGAGTACATAACATTATGACCAGGATAAAATCAGCATTGTCCTAAAACTTGTGTTTTACATACATAATTACTAAACCCAGCCCTTTCATTGCCATGTTTGTGTCAGCCCTCCACACTGCAACCTGATCCACATCTCTGAAGGCACACCCCAAACATTGTCCCACTGCTGATCCTTCTTGAGTTCTGTAGAATCTGGCAAACTGTCCTACTTTGTATTTATAATGTGTGATGACCCTTTTCTAGTTGACGTGGACGGCCAGAACGGCAGATGGCCTGTTAGGCTCAAGCGTTGCTCAGGAGGTGTTGGTCAGTTATCTGCCACTCAGCCACATTGCAGCCCAGATGGTTGACATATGGACCTGTATGAGTCTCGCAGGGACCATTTACTTTGCAGAACCAGATGCTCTAAAGGTAAGTTTAGATATTATATAGACACTTTAAGAGTTGTGTTGTTTTTTTGTAGACCTAAGTCACTGCTGGGTTTTTTTACAGGGTTCCTTAGTAAACACGCTGAAAGAGGCTCGTCCCACCTGTTTCCTGGGAGTCCCTCGTGTGTGGGAGAAGATGCAGGAGAAGATGAAAGCTACCGGCGCTAAGGCATCCCCACTGAGGAGGAGAGTGGCAGAATGGGCCAAGTCCATAGGCCTGCAGTACAGCTACAGTGCCATGATTGGGTGAGACAGCAGCAGCAGGGATTATGTGTTACACATGTAACACAACACATTTTCTCTGGCTTAATTGTTGTTGTGTGTAAACAGTTAAATAATTAATATATTCAGGATGTTGCTTTAGGCTGTAGGGATAGCCATGGGCAAACACTCATATACAGCAACTGGCCTGGGGGTAAGGTGTATGTTCTGTGTTGCAGGGATAATGTGGTGCCCTGGGGCTTCACACTGGCTAACACCATGGTCTTTAAAAAGGTGCGCGCTGCACTGGGCTTAGACCGATGTAAGCTCTGCTTTACAGGAGCTGCCCCCATCACCAAAGAGACTCTGGAGTACTTCATGAGCCTGAACATTCCTCTGATGGAGCTCTATGGCATGAGCGAAAGCTCAGGCCCACACACAGTTTCTATTTATGAATACCGCATCACCAGGTAGGCAGTGAAGCACCTCTACTACACTACCACACTGTTGAACTCTACACTATTGATTCTAAATTGATTTCTAATTATTAATCCGCGACAGAGTTTATGATTATTGTTTTTGTTTAGATATCGTCGTGCTAGAATTGCTATAAATGTAAATTGTTTAACAGGTTTGAAAAAAAAAGTAAAAATAAGCCTTTTATTAGTATTGTTTGTATAACAAGGCAGTAAATGTGAAAAAAAAGTCTAATTCAAGTAACATACATTAAAAATAATGTCTAATACAAATATATTTAGGACCCAGCATAGATCCCTGTGGAACACAAGTGAAAACTTTATTGATCTATTACTGTTTACTGCATGTATATATGTGGAAAAAAATGTTAGTGATGGCCGAACGAGACTTGATGACGATCTGATTTGTTGTTCCAGCTGTGGAAAAGTGATGCCAGGCTGCAAGACAAACCTGAAGAATCCAGATATCGATGGCAACGGAGAGATCTGTTTCTGGGGTCGCAACGTTTTCATGGGATACCTGAACATGCCCGACAAAACATCGGAGGCTCTGGATGAGGATGGCTGGCTGCGCTCAGGAGATCTGGGAAGACATGATGAGAAAAACTTCTTGTACATCACTGGAAGGATTAAAGGTAAGTTTCTTTTTCAATGTTTTAGTGTTTTAGCTTAACTTACTACCACCAGATTTATCAAAAAAACTGGAGTCACATGGAGGCATCTATTTTTGTATTAGTGATTTATATTTTTGTCCATCAGAAAATTCAATGCATTTCTTCGTCAGAGACTCACCTTTGTCTCTTTTTTGTTTTTGTTTTTCTTTGCGCAGAGCTGATCATCACTGCTGGTGGTGAGAACATCCCTCCTGTGCCCATCGAGGATGCTGTAAAGGCTGAGGTGCCCATCATCAGCAACGCCATGCTGATCGGAGACAAGCTCAAGTTCCTCTCCATGCTGCTCACGATCAAAGTAAGCGAGCCTCCGTCCCAGCAGGACACAGGTCACGGCTGCTGAACCAATAACACCACAACACCTGTTTCTGTTTCCTCAGTGCGTCGCAGATGACAACGGTGAACCCACAGACGAGCTGAGCCCTGAGGTTTTGGACTTTTGTAAGCAAAATGGCGTCACAGCAACCAAGGTGTCAGAGATCCTAGCCAATAAGGTGCCGGCGATCTACAAAGCCATTCAGGAGGGCATGGAGCGTGTCAACGCCAGATCAACGTCCAACGCTCAGAAGATCCAGAAGTGGGTCATACTGGAGCGAGACTTCTCTATCACTGGAGGAGAACTAGGTGAGTTACTAGATATTTGTTTTGACTGACTTCTCGTATCTAAGGCAAAGGTCAACATACAATAATATTATCAAGGAAACAGGAAGCGTTTACTACTACAGCACTGTGTCTTACTGTTAAGACTAATCAGCTTTTATGCTCTGCCACCGTCTTGTGACTGCCAAACAACGTACCAAACAACATTCCAGTGAAGTCTGGTCCACAGCGATTCAATCTCAGCAGACTAAAAGCTTTTATTGTGCCAGCATGGCTGCACTGAAACTGAATCTGTGTTTCATTATTTCTTTTTTGTCCCCTATGCAGGACCCACCATGAAACTGAGGAGGCCCATTGTTGTGAAGATGTACCAGGAAAAAATCAATGAGCTGTACACAGCCACAGAAAAACAGTAGACTGTACCGAGAAACATGCAAAGGTAGTTGAAGAGGAACGTTCTAATTGTGTTGTATTTAGTCATAGAATAGAGGTTTGTGTTGTTATAAGTGTTACGTTTTCTGGAAGCTATAGAGAACTTTGATATTTAACCTGTTAACTGTACCTTTTCACACTTTTTTTTGTAAACCAAATCAGGGCCAAATCTTGCCATATGACACACACACACACACACACAGCACAAACTGTTAACACACTGAATCCATTGTGGCCTGAAGGACACTCAGTCATGAGCTGTGTTTTGTCTCTCTAAAGAAGCAGAAATTTTTTAAATGCAGAAAAAACAAAAGTGATGGCATTTTCACTGAAGTGTAGAGTACTGCCTGTAATAACAACACTTCGCGGGAAACAAATTGAACTGGTCAGCAGTTATAAATATCTTTTTTACTTGAATCAGAGCTGTCATTCAAAGCACATATCCCAAGCTGAAATTTGGGTTTTATTTTCAGAACAAATGTTTTTCTCTCAGAGCACGCAGATTTCTGGTATCAGCAACCTATTTACCGCTGATTGATTATTGTGATGTTGTATACATGACTGTGTTGTCCAAATGCCTTCATTCTTTGAACACTGTTTACCACTGTGCCTTGAGGTTTGTGACTGGCTGTAACCTCACCCATTACTGTGAACACTATGCCAAAGCTGAGTGGCCTTCCCTGAGCACACAAGAAGGCACACTCATTGGATGGCGTTGGTCTCTAAGACCCTCCTTGGTTTGGCTCCACCTTATCTGTGTAATCTTCTTCAGAGAACTATCAGCCACTATGCCTTAAGATCCAGTGGTATTTACCACCGCAGGTTTCTCTGCTTCTCTGCTCCTTCAGCCTGGAATACCCTCCAGACTGAGTTAAACATTTCTGAGCTTATCTCATTTAAAGCTTTTAATTCTTTATTACGCAATAGGCAAAAAGCGTCCATCCATCAGTACCTGTGTTTTTAAGATGTCTTTCTATTGTTGCACTTATTTTAGTGCTTTCATTGTTGACTTTTATCGTGTTTGATTCTTTTAGTTCTTGTTCTAATGTTCTTGAACCATTGAGTTCCAGATCTCATTTAAAGTTAAATAAAAATAAAAAAAATTAAAAAAGTAATTGTCTGTTTCCAGCCTCGTCGTGAATGTAAGATAATCCACATCAGTTAAATAAGTATTTTTGAAAAAAATTTCAATAATCTAAAAAAAAAAAAAAAAAAATTACAAGCAAATGCAAATTGTAAATCATACATCAGAACTTCTCTATGTACAGTTTGACACAAATATTTATTTTGTAATGGTTATGCCATTATTGTCAATAAAAAAGTGATTTAGACAAAAAAGTGGGTTGAAATATTGTATTTTTATTTTTCAGGTACTGAACGTGTCAGTGTTACGCCACATTTTATGATGTTATTATGTAAAACATATATACAAATATTTTACATATTTGAGTTATATTTCAGAATATATATATGTATATTCATTTAGGCCATTTTCAATAATAATAATTATTATTTTCAATAATTATAATAGTGTAACAAGTGTTTTTAAAAGTATTGATTCAGTCTTTTTGTAAAAACTGAAATTACGTTAAAAAAATATCAGTTTTTGATGTTTTTCAAGTTGTTTTAAAAAAGTCAATAAAACAGTCTGATAGAAGGAAAATACTGTTTTAAATCAATGATCAAACTAATCATTAATAACCATCTCTATTTCTCTACACTATAAAAAACTAGAAGCTAACTAGAAGTTAAAAATATCCCTCTAGGTTCAGTTTAACCTTTAAATTATTGATGATGACCTCCTTACCCCAAAGGCCAATTTAGAAAATGAACAGCCAATGGGACTGTGCATAATTACAGGAACAAACCTGCAGGCGCCTGCTGAAAGCAAACATGAAGAAAACAAGTTCCACAGGCCTAAACTAACTAAACTTTATGTGGGCTCTGCTTCATGCAGGCCACAGATGACTCCATCCATCTTATTTGTTTGGAATGCTGCAGTTACTGCAGTGCTTATGTTCACAAACATATCAGATTGCATTCTTTGACAAACTGGTTCTCTTTCAGAGAACCTTTAAAGATAATGTTTTAGGCCAAAACTGACTTGAGTCTGGCTGCAGGTATAATGACAATGTATCTGAACATCTTGTCCTCTAGCATTGTTTGACTATTTAAAGTGGAGGGATGGGCCAATGGCTGCCAGCCCTCTGACATCTGATAAGGTGTACTAGCATAGTGATAATATCAAGTGTGATATATTCTAGTTCCATCTTTGTGACCTTTAACCCACAAAGATTCCGTCTGAAAGGCTGAATCTGTTTCTGAGGTCTTCATGCCTAAAATGCATCGAGTTGCTTCGTGAGTGGTTGATTAGATTTTACAGGTGAACAGGTACATCTGATTGTTTTTGTTTTTATGTGGGTGGATGAGTTAACAATGCTGCAAAAAGTCATCATTATAACCAATTCAGGATGTGTTTTTTTAAGACTTAAGCCACATTTCTTCCTGAATAATTCAAAGAAGTTAAATTAAATCAAAGGCTGGATGTGAATTTTTATGTTATGTGAGTTTTCCCACTTATAGAACTGGAAAATTAGGCAAAGATGTGCTTAGTGACATTTTTAACTAGTTTTTGCTTCTGCTTTTATACAAACACACATTTTAGTCGAGTTTATAGAAGAGTCATGGCTGCTGACAACTCAGCTCACAAATTCAGAGGAATTTAATGAGTCAGAACATTGAGGCACACCCTGGATTAAAATCAAGCCAGGCGTTTTACTTTTGGCAGATTTTCTTCAGCTTTTCTATATGTGTGTTTATTTTACAGAAATGATACAGTACACATGTAGATATTAAGTACATAAACAGTGCAACATTTTCCATGGAGAGTTAGATTTATCTTCTGAACTTTGTCTTTTACTCACAGCCACCTGATGTGGTACAAATGCTGCCATTGTGTGGCTGAAAGAAAAAACTACAGCCATGTGTGTTAGAGCAGTGAATACATTCATTATTAAATATGTATCAATAAAAACAGGAGTAAATAAAAAGGCATTAGTGATTCCATTATATCCATAAGTAGACGCTTACTCTCTTTTCATTTGGTGGTTATGGCGACTCCCTGCTTCACCCAGGAGTTGCTATTGAGCAGAGAGAGCATGAAGCGAGCCACGTCTCCTCTTGCCACTGCACTGCTTGCAGGGTTTCCACTGCTGTCAGGCACAAAGTATCCCTCATGGGTCAGAAATTCTTGAGCTGCAGAGGATAACAGAAACAGCAGTTTAATTTGCATCTCTAGACAGTGAAAGTTGCACAAATGTGTCTGATCTCATTATAAACACTACATTTGACTATGTGAGCACATGCTAATAAGCTTGCACTGTGACGAAATGGAACCTGGAGTCGAAAAGACCCCTTAAAGCCAGACCGTCTGTTTGCTTTTACCTGATGCCGACTGGTTCCTGAGGCCAGGTGGGCGAACTACAGTCCAGTTGATGTCCTCAGTCTTCTGCAGAAACCTCTCCATTTCATACATGTTGTTGAGGACACTGCGGATCATTGGCAGCAAGAGGAACCGGATCAGGTACGATGACTGGGTACCAGAGTTGGCTGAAAAAGACAGTGAACACTACAGTGAAACTGAGGCCTAGAGGTAGAAGACAGCAAGTGCTAAAAAACTATTTTTTTGGCTCTTGTTTGGTGCCTTTATATCAGTCAGTCAAAAAAACAAAATGATCACTTTGTGGAAAGCTTAAAAAAACATTGACAGATGTGCTTTAACAGTTAAAATTCAGAACAGGCTTATCATAGGAGTACTGGACTCACGCTCTGTGTACCAGGAGGTCATGGTTATGATCCTGTTCACCCGGGCCTCTCGCATGGCGCTGATCATAGCATTCATGGACATAGTGTATCCTGTCACACCGGAGAAGAACGAGGCTGGGAAACCGAGGCAGGACATGACAACATCCTGGCCTTTGAAATGAGGCTTCAGACTGTCCTCTGAGAAAATATTAGCTTCCACCACCTGGAAAACAGAGAGGAATGACATATAATATTTATATGTATGTGTGTTTGTGCAGCATCATTAAAACTGTGAAAGGGCAGGCCACACAGCGGACAACAATCAAAGTCCTTAGCACAAGAAAGAACTGTGAGGGTATTTATTGTTGCACTGCTGTGTCATTATATATAGGTATATAATACTTACCTGGAAAATGTGCTCATAAACACACTGCAATCAAAGTATGCAATCTCAGCCTTGCATCAGATAAACCTCTAAACTTTGTACCCAGCTGTTTACCTTGAGATTGTCGTGATGTACCGTGACCTTTCCTGGGTTCCTGACGATGGCGGTGACTGTGTGTCCCTGCTGCAGGGCCTGGTTGACCAGATGCTGCCCAGTCTGCCCAGTGGCTCCCAGCACAGCGATCTTCATCCTCTCACAACTCAGTCAGGACTGAAACTGGTCAACGGATCCTTTATCACATGCACTGACTGCGCTGCAGTTGCCTCCCTGTTTCACAAGCAGAAGTGTTACAAAATGATTATTAATGCACCATAAGGAAGCAGTCTTAGCAATGAAATGTTGTCATCGGACAGATTCTGTGTTTAAAACATGTTCTGTGTATTTTGCCAAAGGTTGTCTTTGTTTGAACATCACTGATCCAAATAATTGCACATTTCTAAACAGTCATGTGCAGTCAGACGACCAATCGAAACAAGCACAGGATTAAGACACAAACTAAAAACTATTTTAATTATCTAAACTACATTTGTCATCTGTTATTAGCTGACTTTTGCTTTATTGATCGTGCAGGTTACCTGAGCCCAAGCTGTTTACCTTTTTGTCAGAAAGAACTGTCTTTGATCCAAAACACATTAATTTTGAGTTATATAATATTTACAGAACATTTAAGGAAATCAAATTCACTATTAAATGGATTGATGGTATTCAGACTAAAGCATGATCTTCTGCACACTGGGTTTCTTTGTTGCATCCAAACTGCGCTGAATGGATTATTGATGACAAGTTGGTTTAGTCAGATGCTTAGTGTGGATACTGAGGCTATACTGTTGACTAATATCTAATGTTGTTAAGCTCTTTTCTAAGATCTTCAAGTTGTGCACAGCACAGAACAGTAAAAAGATGTTTAAAGAATTTCTCCTCTCAGTTGTGCGGTATGCTATTAACTAATAATGTGTGTGGATACCCTGCATTTAACAGCAGCTGGCATAGTGCAGTAAATACATTTTCTTCACATTATATTTATCAGCAGAATTATAATTAATTCTTAAACAAATTGTATTTAAAATACAATAGTTTTAAGGCGTAGGTGTCTTATATAAACAAAGGTAAGAATTTAATCAACTATTTAGTCTATTAGGTTTTAAGTTGTTTGCTATCCCGCAGTGCATCCAAAACATACGTCATCATTATCACATCCGAATCCAAGATGGCGGCAATTATGAAAGTCAAAAACGAGCATCACGTAACAAGAAATACAACGTGTTCCTTGAAATACAAGCAGCTCCGTGTTCGCACGGTGGGTTTGAGACATACACAAGTCGAGCAATGCTAACTGTTAGCCTGCGGCTATAATACTGTATATATAGCTATAGTGTCTATCCAACTAGATATCTAGCACTACACACCATTGATTACTCACATGTCGCGGAGGTTGTTTATTCACACATGACAGTTCCTTTCGTCGCATCATCCGCTGCTAAGCTTTGCTTTAATTTCAGGATACGTTAAAGTTTCCCGATATAATATCAACTCCTCGGGCACATACACACACACACACCTCCCGTTCAAGGAACCACACACACACACATACAACTTTTCTCTGCCTAAATGTCTTTTCAGGATCGCCATTTTTTAACGTGACATTCAGTAAAATACTTGATAGTTACTTTTCAACTCAGCGTTACCCCCCTTATAGCCATAATGTCAATCTCACCTGTGTCTCTGGTCAACCTCATGAAATGTAAATAAACGATAGATATAGTAATCGTGACGTCACTCAATAGTTTGCGCACTCCCGGAAGTAGAGGGCAGATCCTCGTTATTGTAATTACACAAGTATACTTTGAAGGGGTTATTGATTGGTCACTGATATTTGTGTTTTAAATTATAACTGCTGCTATTTAAACAAATGCAACAATTCTTTCGGTTACAAATATTTGTGGTTTTACATTGCTCTCAGTGTTATCAGAGTCCACACAGCTTCACAGTGAAGTGACCACCAGACCCTTTAGCGAGTCTCTGCTGCCACCTGGTGACAGAACTGAGATCAGCAGCTGTTTGGTTATCCGATGGACTTTAAAAAACATTCACAACATCTTGTTTTATAAAGTTAACATGTTACTCTATTTACAAAAAGCTTCACAAACATAGTAAACATGTCCGGTTAAAACCTTAGTGCTGTTATTATTTGTACTGTACTGTACAGCAGCTCTAAGATGTGATTGACATGTATTAGCCCAATCAGAACGTACAATCAATCCAAAAATCAACCAATAGACTTTGGGGGTGGGTGGGGTGAATTTAGGTCCTCCCTTTAATAGAAGTAAAAGTTAAATTTACTTCGTTTAAGAAGGATTTAGTGCAATTTCTGCATGTTAGAAACACACACAAATTCACACATTCACAGTGGAATCAATAACGAACGATTTATTTATCATTTTATTTCCCTGTTGGAAGTTGCGTGTAAATCGCGCACATGACGTCATCACGTTGCTAACGTTTGCCGGTCCGATGCTAATGAGTATTTAGCATAGCCGTTTAGTAGCAGCAACGCTCCTCCCTCACAGGAGCTGCCCGTTCTGTAGGTGCAGCAAACCTTGTTTCAGTTCAAGCCACAAAATTATTGCACACTAGTGGAGCTGGCAACTTCTCGGATGTACAACGTAAGACTCACTGATGTTGTACATTTAATTAGTATGACGAAGTTTTGGTTTCCATGAGCTTCACACTTTTTTTGGGGGGGTTTCTCTCCACCGCAGGTGAGGACGTCAGACGCGGAAGCTCCACGGTGTGTCGCCTGAAGGTTAGTAATGCCCCAATTGCTAGCTACGATAGCGGCTAATGCTAATTGCCTAATTGTTGTCAGGTGTGGTAGCTTGTTAGGCCAATTTTAATGCTGGCATGTGTCTGACTTGTGTGCTGTGATGTGATGCCATGTTTTATTTAATTATGTTGACAAATTAAACTTAAAGTTAATGGCAGTGTTTCCCTAGATTACAATTTGGGGTGGGGGCATAGTTTAGCTTAGTTTAGCTGAGTTTAGTTTAGATTAGCTTAGATTAGTTTAGTTCAGTCTATCCAACTAGCATGTCATGAGCAAAAAAACACCTGCTCTCTATCGGCTGGTGGTAGAGGGCTCATTTGTATGTGTACACCTGTGTTTGTATGCGCAGTGGTGGCTTGTAGGCCTGTACGTGACCATGTAGAGCACATGTCAAACTCAAGGCCTATGGGCCTAATTAGGCCTGCACCACGGTGTCCGACTTGTGTGCCATTATATAATGTCATGTTTTATTTAATTATGTTGACAAATTAAACTTAAAGCTAACGACAGTGTTTCCCTAGGATTACAATTTGGGGTGGGGGCATAGTTTAGCTTAGTTTAGCTTGGATTATCTTAGTTTAGGGTAGTCAGTGGAGTTCAGCCTATCCAACTAACATGTCATGAGCAAAAAACACCTGCTCTGGGTGGCTTGTAGGCCGGTACTCGCCCATGTAGAGCACATGTCAAACTCAAGGCTTATGGGCCTAGTCGGGCCTGCACCACGGTGTCCAAAACATATATGATCCGGCCCAAATCTTTGTTTGTTTTTTATATTTATATACAAGTTAATCAAAGCTTATATACGGCTAATCTGAAGGTCACATGAAGTTTGGAGCTCTGTAGCAATTGACTGTGAAGAAAGTCGGCGACCTCTTTGCACTATGCGCTTCAGCATCTGCTGACCCCTCTCCGTCAGTTTACGTGGCCTACCACTTCGTGGCTGAGTTGCTGTTCCCAAACTCTTCCATTTCTTTATGATAAAGCTGACAGTTGACTGGAATATTTAGGAGCAAGGAAATTTCATGACTGGATTTATTGCACAGGTAGCATCCATGACAGTTCCACGCTTGAATTCACTGAGCTCCTGAGAACGGCCCATTCTTTCACAAATGTTTACAGTCTGCGCCCATGTGAAGCATTAAGCTTTGATTAACTAAGGGATAACTTACGTTAGGGATAACATAAGTTTGTTTGTAAAACATGGATGTTTCTTCTTCCTCCCTCATATTCTTAATGTTATAAAAGCTAACAAGTTTGGTTAATGCCTCATCACAACCTGAAAACTTTACTATATTCTTATTGGTAATAATGTACTGGTTTTTTTGATCGATTAGATCATGTCTAATTCATGACATCATTTTTTTTTCCATTTTTAGATTTTAAAGTTTACTTTAAAAGTTTATGTGGTTAAAACTGCACTCTTCTCTTACAGGAGCTGTGTGCTTCAGTGCTGCAAAAGGCCACCAAATCAGGCCAATAAATTGTGCACACAGTTTGCACATTAGTGGCTTTTCAAAGTGGAGCTGGCAACGTCTCTGATGTAAAAGTAAGATTTGCTGACATTTTACATTTAACTAGTAGGAAGAAGTTTTGCACAAGCTTCACACATCTTAACAGATTTTTCTCACTACCACAGGTGAGGGCATCAGATGCGGGAGCTCCACAGTGCCTGACACGTTTGGACACAACGGAATGATTTCATCCAAACTGCAGGGAAGGGAAGCTGGGACCGGCGCATCAAGGTTAGTGAATCCCTAATTCCAAGCTTTGTTAGCCAAAGTCTAAATGACTGATTTTGTTTATTCTTCCTCCCTCAACCTCTTAATGTTATGAAAGCACATTTTTAACCCTCATGCGTTGTTCGGGACATTTTTGTCCTCTGAGAGAAATTTTTCTGTTTATTTTGGCCATAACTTTGTCAATATGTGGACAAATTGAATCATTTTTCCTCAATAAGCTTAATTTTACATAAATTTTGTTAATATGATTTTAAAATTTTTCATAGGTCAACGGTACACTGTGGGCAAATTTTACCCCCTAATGTGTTGTTCGGGGACAAAAACGTCCCCTAACTTTAACGGTTTTAAAAATATATTAGATAAATATTTTTTTGAAATTTTTTTGCATAGACCTTTTAATTAACTTCAGTTCTAATCAACAGTAGTGAAAAAATCATTTTCCCCCAGGATTTTAACCCTTTAATCACCAATTTTATAAGGGGTGGTGCTGAAAATTGAAAAAAAAACACACAAAATGGCTCATTTTTAATAGAAAAGGTGAATGTGGACTGGATTCTTTTTAACCTTTATTATAGTCTTGGTCATGTCAAACATCAGTAAAAAAATTGACTTTATTGCATTATTAGTTTTTGCACAGCACTGGATTTTCTTTTTTTCTCCCATTTTGTCCCATAGACTTACATTATAAACACACTTTTTTTGACTGCACAGCCATGGCACTAAATAATCATGCATTCTTGATTGTTGGTGGTTTACCCTGTTGGTAGGAGGTAACATTTGTGATTTTTACAGTTAACAACTTAATTACCATATTAACCCTTTACCTGCAGGCCTGTGCTCATGTACTGTAGTTTCTGGCTTAAGTATATGGAGTTATAGGGAGTATTTTAGCACATAATTGTGTGTCTACACACTGTGTGTGTATGTTAGAGAGGAAGAGAGCCATTTGCACACTGTCAGGGAAGGAAAGTCAGGAAAATAAAGTTACTAAGTAAGTGAAGTGTACCTAATTCAGACGTACAACGGCAATGCATAAGCATGTAAAATGAAAACATCCAGGAGTTCTGGCGTCTGAAGTTGTGGATGGGTAAAATAGCTGTTTTTTTTTTTTTTTTAGCTTTCGGAAAACACGTCCTCCAGTAGAGTGACTTTACTTTTAGGTTAGTGTCTCAGTTGAGATCACTGAATTAGTCTAAGTGAGGTCTAAGTGCCCCTTTTCCATGGTGTGTTGCGCTCCACACGACCATACGTACATGTGCATGTTACTAAATAGACACCATAGATAGATAACTTGATAACATAATAAATAATCATTGACTAACCAAATCTAATCTACAGTTTAGTCCCCTACTAAAATTAGTATTAAAAGTAGTTTAGTAAAGTAAAGTAAATTTGTTGCAGCCCTAAAAGTAAGTGCCGGGCCCTTTGATGCTGAGAGGTTCAGACTAAACAAAACAAAAACACTAGTGGACTTGCATGCATCCTCCTGGTCATTTAATGGTGACAAGAGCAGCAAGCAGCATGAAGAGAGGATTCACCTGTGCATGAGTGAAGGATTCACTTGTGAACGAATGAAGGATTCGCTTGTGAACAAGTGACGGATCTACTTGTGCAGCCTTCACAGCTTCACAGCCTGGCCCTTCATAGAGCCAGGCTGCACAATCATTTCCAGAGATTGTGCACAAGTGAATCCTCTCTTCATGTTGCTTTCTGCTCTTCTCACCATCAAATGACCACAAGGTCACATGTAAGACCACTTGCCTTTTTGTTTTGTTTAGTCTGCACCTGTAGACATCAAAGGGCCACACGTGCATAGCAACACTTTCTTTGTTTTTGTTTACTATGAAGACTCTGTGGTTGTGTGTACTCACAGACAACAAGATCAGTGTGCAAATGGCTCTCTTCCTCTCTAACATACACACACAGTGTGTAGACACACAATTATGTGCTAAAATACTCCCTATAACTCCATATACAAGCCAGAAACTACACTACATGAGCACAGGCCTGCAGGTAAAGGGTTAATATGGTAATTAAGTTGTTAACTGTAAAAATCACAAATTTTACCTCCTACCAACAGGGTAAACCACCAACAATCAAGAATGCATGATTATGTAGTGCCATGGCTGTGCAGTCAAAAAAAGTGTGTTTATAATGTAAGTCTATGGGACAAAATGGGAGAAAAAAAGAAAATCCAGTGCTGTGCAAAAACTAATAATGCAATAAAGTCAATTTTTTTACTGATGTTTGACATGACCAAGACTGTAATAAAGGTTCAAAAGAATCCAGTCCACATTCACCTTTTCTATTAAAAATGAGCCATTTTGTGTGTTTTTTTTTTCAATTTTCAGCACCACCCCTTATAAAATTGGTGATTAAAGGGTTAAAATCCTGGGGGAAAATGATTTTTTCACTACTGTTGATTAGAACTGAAGTTAATTAAAAGGTCTATGCAAAAAAATTTCAAAAAAATATTTATCTAATATATTTTTAAAACCGTTAAAGTTAGGGGACGTTTTTGTCCCCGAACAACACATTAGGGAGAAAAAAAGAAAATCCAGTGCTGTGCAAAAACTAATAATGCAATCAAGTCAATTTTTTTACTGATGTTTGACATGACCAAGACTGTAATAAAGGTTCAAAAGAATCCAGTCCACATTCACCTTTTCTATTAAAAATGAGCCATTTTGTGTTTTTTTTTTTCAATTTTCAGCACCACCCCTCATAAAATTGGTGATTAAAGGGTTAAAATCCTGGGGGAAAATGATTTTTTCACTACTGTTGATTAGAACTGAAGTTAATTAAAAGGTCTATGCAAAAAAATTTCAAAAAAATATTTATCTAATATATTTTTAAAACCGTTAAAGTTAGGGGACGTTTTTGTCCCCGAACAACACATTAGGGTAGTGTTTGCGAACAATGCATAAAGCCCCCAAAAAGTTTTTACTAGTCCAAACCAGTCCAAATCACGAATTACTATTCTGAGACAAGTCAGGCTCAGGCTAGATTATGTTATAGAGGTTAAAAAACACTGTTTATGAAACAATTGTTTAATTTGTGAAACCTTTAAAGGAAGTTTCACTGCTCCCCCCCCCCCCCTTCATCTATTAGATCATGTCTAAATCATGACACAAATGCATTTTGAAACGGTTATTTTTAAAATGACTCAACCTTGAAAGTTTATGTGGATAAAACAATGACAGTGAAGTTGACACTGGAAATTAACTGGCATTGAGAAAAGTAACATTGGCACTGGCAAACAAGGGGAGCGGGGCTTCAGGGAGCTTCATTTACTTATAATCTGCATAAAGTTTATGTCCAACTGTTCAAATCGAGACAGCTGAACTCATGGGTTTGTTTGTTTTTTATTTTGACAATGTTTCGCCACTCCCCTGTGGCTTCCTCAGTTCTGCTTTTGTGGTGTAGACGCTATGTTTTTATGTGCTTGGGACGTCTATGGGCAGATCTTGGTGAAGCTCACATGACTATGGTCATTAGTTACTGGTTGGTTATGGGCCAGAAACTGCATTAGGGCCATGTGCAGGACTAGTTAACGGCCCATTGTTAGGATTTGAATGTGGGTGAAACCTGCTATGAAGAGATGACAGGACAGAGTTGTAGACTGGTGAGAGCTAATGTCTCAACCCTCCTCCTCTGTTTGTAGAGGATTTTCTCTATTTTCACATAGATGGCTTCTTTGACTTCTCTTTCAGACCATCTGTCCTCTCCGTCTAGAAATTCTATGTTTCTATCCTCAAAGGAGTGACCGCTGTCTTTAAGGTGTAGATGAACCTCTAAATCCTATCCTGAGGGGGTAGCTCTTCTGTGTAGCTCCCACAACGCTACACCTGTGCCATCCTTTTGTGGAGTGGTTGTTTAGTTTCACCAATGTATAGATCGGAGCATTCCTTACTGCACTAAACTGCATAGAGTACATTGCTCTGTCTTTCCCTGGGAATTGTGTCCTTGGGATGGGCCAGTTTTTGTCTCGGAGGGGTTTAAAGTGTACTCGAATCTGTTCATTATAATCCAAAAAAAAATAGATTTTACGTTTTTTTACTGCAAGGGTTTTATTTTTACATTTCATTGTTGTGTGTCCTTGGGCAAGGCACTTTGCCCACATTGCCTCCATGCACTCACTTGTGTGTGGCGCTATTTGCTGGGCAGCCTTAAGCAATTTCCCTGATGGGGATTATTAAAGTATTTCAAAATTTTAAAAAAAAAATATTTATCTCAAAATTCAGTGCTAAAGCTTATTTTAATGCCAGTCTTACTTTTTCCAATACAAATATTTTAGTGCCACTGTTTTATTTATTTCAGTATCAATTTCCTCTTCACTGTTTTAGCCCCATAAAAGTTTGCTTTCCCTTTAATGTTTGTCAAGTATAGTGCTAAAGAGGTTGTAAAAAGGAGAGTAAACAAAATTATTTTTTATAAATATATATTTTGGAATCAGCAGCCTGCAGACCTGTAAAATACCTAAGGTTGACCAATAGGGGTTTTTCAGGACTGATACCTTTTTAAACTCATCTAGGGGGCCTCCGACTAATGTTTGAAGCTGATATTTGTCTGCAAAAGTATATTTTATATTTTAGACACATTTTTGTTGAGGTGCCTTAAGTTCAAAGTGTAATTCACAGGACCTTATAACAAAATTAAAATATAGTGCAGGGAACTATTCGCACACTAATGTAGCTGATCAAACATAAAAATAAAACTAACACTGTCCCTGCTTAAATGGTTAAAATTCAGAAATTAGAAAAACATGAAGTCTCACAGTAACATTAGCTAAGTGGAAAAGCAACCCCTTACACCTTTGTAGCCTGGTAGCTATTGACAAAACCATCACAGCAGGTTAACCCATGCAGATAGTACAAATAGTTTGTACGTTTTTTTTCTCCCCTACATATTTGCATACTTACATACTTCACTAGTGTGTTTGGTTTGCATAAGCATGCAGAGCTGACAGTAAAGGGAGAAGCTGTATGTCACACACTGAGTTGGCTGCATATTCAGTTTTTTACTTGGTTATTAAAATTAAACCAAAATTACAATGGATTTTCTTACACTTTGAGTATTATAGCTCTGCATTGGAATGTTTAAGGTTAATTTAATCATGTATTTGACAAGATTTTCTGTGGTGCTTTGTTTTTGTAAATATTAGAAGCATATTTATTTCTTCTTTTTTTAGTCTGATCTACAAGCAAGCAAATCAAATCAACAAATAGTAAGGAAAAAAGGTTCTCTATTATTTAACTCTTGGTTTTTTTCTTGGCTGCCGCGCCAAACCTTTATTTTCCACCACTTTTCTCTAATTCTCTCTCATTTATGGTCTTGTTAATTGTGAATAAAATTATCCAAAAAGTGTCAATTATTTTGTGTATGTTTTTGCTTAGTTGGTACATTGTATATGTTAACTGGTACCGGTACCAGTAGTAGTGAGTAAGTAGTGTTAATCCTTTGCGTCAACCGCCGTTTTGTAAAACGTTTAAATCAAAGTTTTTTTTTTTTATATAATCGAATAATTTGAGCGATCTGGTGATCTACGCCTAAGATGAGGCCATCTGAAGATACACCCTACCTCCACCATCAGTCCAGTGTGGCAACCACTTCTACGACCACCATCTGCCTCAACATTGGAGATCTTCAAAAAGTAAGTTCAGCTGCCTCAACATCAGATCTTCAACAAGTAAGGTTTTTCTAATCCTAGGGGTGTGGGGGGGTGTATGGCCGCCGTGCCACAGCTTTCCTCTCCTCTATGGCCGCCGTGCCTGTGCTTTCCTCTTCTGTATGGCCGCCGTGCCGCAGCTTTCCTCTAGGCCCGTGTGCCGCAGCTTTCCTCTAGGCCCGTGTGCCGCAGCTTTCCTCTAGGCCCGTGTGCCGCAGCTTTCCTCTAGGCCCGTGTGCCGCAGCTTTCCTCTAGGCCCGTGTGCCGCAGCTTTCCTCTAGGCCCGTGTGCCGCAGCTTTCCTCTAGGCCCGTGTGCCACTCGCTCTATCACTCTCTTCCTCTCTCCAATTTGGCAGTCCCTTGTGTCTGTCCATTGTTTTACATTAATGTAGTTTTGCGCGAAGAAATGTTATTAGAATCCACAAACGTGGATGTAATTAGTAGTATGGTTGAAACGCCATGTTACGACTGTCAAAAAAATTAAACTTAATTTGTTGCTCTCAACAAATCGATCACCCGTATTCACTTACGCATTTGTGTTCATGCGCGCTCACAAGTGCACTCGTTATCACAAACCCCAAATTTAGTATAAAGTATTAGTGTTATTAAAAGTAAGGTCTGTAAATGTTGCTCAATAATGTGTTATTGGGGGCCCATTTCACAAAGCAGGTTTAGTGGAAACGAATTAAATTTTTAGCCTCCTCGCTCCAACGCCACTTCTCTCATCAGTCACGGATAAATATGCATATGTAAATGCAGTTTACCGAACCTCCTTAATGAAATGGGCCTCTAATCTCTGGCTGTCCTCTCTCTGTCTTTATCATGGCCTCTGTGCCCCTTTCCAACTTTTTTTTCCTTGCTTTTCATGCTCGCTCACATACACACACCTTGCAAAGCTATCTTTGAGATCACCATGTTGTGTAGTTTACATTTCTATGAAGACTAAACTACCCAAATTGGTTGTCATTGATGGCTGCACAAGAACCACCCTTGCACACACCCTCTTCTTGCATTCACATTGACTCAATCATATTGCCACACACACACACACATCAGCTTCGATCAATGTTGTTGCAACATGTATTTCTCCTAGGGAAAGCTACGAAAGGTAAGACAAAGTTTTTCTCTGGCTTTTACATGGCTGCCATGCCATTCGCCCCCTTAAAAGTGGTTGTGCAACTAAAGTTATAAAGAATAATTTGCACACAGACACACGATACGCAGTCTTTGACGAATTTTACTTGACGAATTTAATATTACGAATGGAGTACATTTTAAACATTTTGTGGAAGTGGTGGTGAAGATAAGAAGAAAAGAAGATGACTATACAAAAAGGTAATTTTTAGGACTTTTTTAGTTAAAGAAAAAACAATGCAGAAGATCATGCAATGAGACCCTTTCCCATTAAATCATCAGATGCATTTTTAGGGTACTACTATTGCAGACGAATCTAGAATATCTGAAATAAACTTGACAGATTTACAAAACACCTATAGAATAACTAATACAACTTTAACAGAAGGTGAGCTTTATTGGAAAAAGAATAAAGGCACAGAAGAAACCAAATTTTAGAAGCACAAAGATAAGTTAAGAACCAAATGGAAAAACATTAAGGTGAGGGAAGTAATCAAAATGAAGGGAAAACACTAGGAAGTAGGAGGAGCTTCTCGACGTTACTGGACGGTGGTCATCGTCATCCTGTGGAGGAGAAGATCTACTAGCTTAAGGATGCTATGATTGGTGAGTGTGCTGCTGGCATCAAGTGGTGAGTAACAATGACACAAAAGGTCTTGATGTCTGTCTGTTAATCTGTAACTTTCTTATCCCCCTTTCCTGTAAATAATCAGATGCAGTTTCAGTGTAGTCCTATTGCAGATGCACTGTAAAATACATTTGAAATAGACTATGAAATAACTATTTATGTTGTGTGTACAGCTACGTAAAGTTACTGTACGTTTAGAGGCACTTTGGCCGGTGTGTTGTGTTCGAGGCAAGCAAGACCCAAACACAGGAGAACATTTAACAGAATGTGAGCTTTATTGGAAAAAAAATGGACACAGGATTCAGAAAAGTTTTAAATGTACAAAGAAGAAGTGGAAACACTTAAATGAAAAACATTAGGGTGAGGAAAATAATCTAAAGCAAGGCAAGGCAAGGGAAAACAGTAAGACATTAGGAGGAGCTTCTCATCGTTTATCACATGGTGGCGGTCTTCATCCTGTGAAGGTGAGTACATGTGCCAGCTTTGGATGCCCATCAAGGTTTGTATGCACACATTATGGCATAATAACAATGCATTGATTGCTGTAGTGTTTGAAAGGTTTCATTGCAGGCTGACTGTCATGAAGGAGTGCACAGCGAACGAGGACGGTATGACTGGTGTGACGTGGTGAGTAGCACTGACACTATAGGTCTGCTCCTTCACATCGAGAGGAGTCAGCTGAGGTGGCTCGGGCATCTGTTTCGGATGCCTCATGGATGCCTTCCTGGTGAGGTGTTCCGGGCATGTCCCACCGGGAGGAGACCCCGGGCAACACCGCTGTTATCAGACAGTGTTCATCGTCATCCTGTGGAGGTGAGTAGAGCCACCAGCTTCAGATGGCCTTCAAGGTTTGTATGCACACATTATGGCATAAGAACAATGCATTGATTGCTGTAGTGTTTGAAAGGATTTATCGCAAGATGTTGTCTCAAGGAAGAGCGCTCTGCGAACAAGGATGTTATGACTAGTGCAAGCTTTCTTCAAAGGGCGGCTGGGCGCTCCCTTAGTGGAGCCGTTGCTCCTTCCCATTAAGAGGAGTCAGCTGAGGTGGCTCAGGCATCTGTTTCAGATGCCTCATGGACGCCTTCCTGGTGAGGTGTTCCGGGCATGTCCCACCGGGAGGAGACCCCGGGCAACACCCATGACGCGGTGGAGAGACTATGTCTCTCAGCTGGCCTGGGAATGCATTGGGATTCCCCCAGAAGAGCTGGAGGAAGTGTTTGGTGAAGGGGAAGTCTTGGTGTCTCAGCTTAGACTGCTGCCCCAGCAACCCAGCCCCGGATAAGTGGTTGAAGATGAACTTCTGCGAGTGCGACGGCTGCTGGCTTAAAGTAGTGAGTAACACTGACACACTAAAGGTCTTGATGGGATGCATGTTTCTGTCTCTTTTTGTGTGTGTTTATCTGTAACTCATTGTCACCCTTTGTGTTCATTTTATTATACACTTTCCCATTGTATCATCAGATGCAGTTTTAGGGTGGTGCCATTGCAGATGTACTGTAAAATACATCTCAAATAGACTTGTCAGATTTACAGAAGTCTCATAAAATAACAATATTTAAGTGCACTTATTTATCAGTTGTCGTCATCATCCTGTGGAGGTGAGTAAATCTACCATCTTCAGATGGCCGTCAAGGTTTGTATGCACCCATTATGGCATAACAATCTACTGATTGCTGTAGTGTTTGAAAGGTTTCATTGCAGGCTGATGTGTCATGGAGGAGTGTATGGTGAATGAGGGATGGTATAACTGGTATAAAACTACTCCTGGCATCAGATGGTGAGTAACAGTACTGTAAAATACATCTAAATTAAACTTGACAGATTTACAAAGGACTCATAAAATAACATTTTTCATGTGTGTACAGTTACATAACATTGGTGTAGATTTAGAGCCATTTTTGCTTTTGTGTGTTGTGTATATGCAGGAAGGACCTAGACACAGGAAGAAAGGAGGGAAAAGCTTCTCGCCATTATCAGACAGTGGTCATCTTCATTCTGTGGACCAGCTTTAGATCATCAAGGTTTGTATGCACACACAGCATACGAACAATGCATTGATTGCTGTAGTGTTTGAAAGGATTCATTGCAAGGTGTTGACTATCATGGAGGAGTGTGAAGCAAACCAGGAGAGTGTGACTGAGTGACGGCTGCTGGCATCAAGTGGTGAGTAACACTGACACATAAACATGTAGTGAAACTTTTTAAAGGGGCTTGTTAAGACTTTGAACAGGTTGCAAAATGGGTAAAAGAGTAAAGAAGTAATTTAAGAACTTCTACATGGTTTAGTAGAAGTGGTCAAAGGTTCACTGAATTGTGTTTTTGCATGATTCTGTGTTGGGTTTGGTTGGGCTACAAAAGGAACAAAAGAGAAGCAACAAACATGGTTCAAAGCAAAAATGATGTTTAAAATACATATGTGTTTATTTCAAATGAAAGCATTTTCGATGTGGGTAAGATGGTCAAAGGTACAAAAAGGTCTTGATGGGTTCACTGAGCTTTGTAATGAAATCAGGTGTTTTGCATGATTCTGTGTTGGGTTTGTTGCTACAAGAGGAACAAAAGAGAAGCAACAAACATGGTTCAAAGCTAATGGTGAGTTTAAAATAAGTGTTTTTCAAATGAAATGGCAGCATTCACAATGTGGGTAAGATGGTCAAAGGTACAAAAAGGTTTTGATGGGTTCACTGAATTGTGTAATGAAATCAGGTGTTTGCAACAAATATGGTTCAAAGCAAAACGGATTAATGGTGAGTTTAAAATACCAATAAGTGGTTATTACAAATGAAAGGGTATGTCTGAAAATGAGGGTGGTGACAATTATGTTCACAAATGCAGCCTTTCCAATGTGGGTAAGATGGTCAGAGGTACAAAAAGGTATTGATGGGTTCACTGAATTATGTAATGAAATCAGGTGTTTTGCAAACAAAAACTCTTTATTGGTAAATTGCTTATGAAATGCTAAGTGGTTATTGCAAATGAAAGGGCATGTGTCTGAAAATCAGGGTGTTGATGAAATATGGTTCAAAGCAAAAATTGTTTAATGGTGCAAGAGTTGGATCTGCTGTCTAATGGGAGAATGTTTTCCAAATTGCATCTTAAACCCTAGGATGAATGGGGTGAGTGTGATGGTGACTGACACACAAATGTGTGGTGAAACTCTCTGCAAGGTTGAAACTATGAACAGGTTGCAGGTTGAAATTGAAAAGGCTGGTAATTATAAAGAAACATTTAGACAAAGTGTAATGCCAGATGGTACATTTTCAAAGATACAAAGAGGTGATTGGTTCCTTGAATTGTGTAATGAAAGCAGGTGTTTGCATAAATCCATATTGGGGTTGCAAGAGGAAAAAGAATCATGGTTTAAAGCAAACATTGGTTAATGGCGAGTTTAAAATACAAGTGGTTATTGCAAATGAAAGGGCGTGTGTTTGAAAATCCAGGTGTTTATGAAATATGGGTCAAAGAAACAATAATGGTTAATGGTAAACTGATTGAAAATCAGAGTGCTGATGATACATGGGTCAAAGCAAAAATGATATTTGAAGTGGTTTTGCAAATGAAAGGGTGTGTCTGAAAATCATGTTGTTGAAATATGGTTCAAACCAAAAACGATGTTTAATAGTGAACTCAATGAAAATACTAAATGGTTATTGCAAATGAAAGGGTACTGATGCAATATGGGTCCAAGCAAAAATTAAGGTTTGAATTGTTTTTTTGCAAATGAAAGGGTATGTGTGGAAAATCATGGGGTTTGTAAAATATGGTTCAAAGCAAAAATTGTTTGTTGGTGAGTTTAAAATGCAAATAAGTGGTTACTGAAAATGAAAGGGTGTGTTTGGAAAATAATGGTGGTGATTTATGTTTACAATGAAATGACAGCATTTCCAGTGTGGGTAAAAATCAAGTGACAATAATGGATCGTCTGAAATTGAACGTCAAAAAAACAATGGAGCAGGATAACCGTTCAATATATTGCATATTGGAGTCGGAATTGGCCAGTTTGGATGGAAATAACTTTTATCTGTGCTGTGAATATCACCACAATTGAAGCTAATGTTGGACAACCAGTATAGCCATTTGTGGAAGACCCATGAACCAAGTCACTAGATCTGGATGAAGACAGTTGGAGGGGTCTGGTGTGTGGAATCTGATTTGTTCAAGATGGAGCTGAAACAGAGGTGAACCGACTTTTGGACAGATGTTCTGAAATACATTAACAATGAGAACGACTGTCTCCATACATTTGTTGCTAAGAGGATCTCTGCCATCAGAGATGTATCAAGCCCTTCTCAATGGTGACACATTGGCTCCAAAGATATTACAGCGGCTGTTGTATCAGGAGAACTAAGTGTCTGAAGAACCAAACTTGGAGTCAAGGCCTTGGATTTCTCATGATGGCTGAGAAGGATTAGCCAGAAAACCTTCTATTTGAGGATGCTGTGTTTGCAGAGGATGTTCTCGTGCTGTGGCACAAACAATCCCCAAAGATCAACAAGCCAAGGTGCTAGATCTGGATGAAGACTGTTTTCCCTCTTGAGTGAGTTATAGGCCTGCTCTCGTGTTGAATCGATAATTCAAGTTCAAGATGGCTAAAGAGGTTTCAGAATACACAAAGAAGACTTAACAAGATCCAAATGGAAAACGATCCAAAGGAAGGGAAAACATTAGGACGGAGGAGCTTTTTGCCGTTTATCAGTGGTCATCATCATCCTGTGGAGGTGAGTAGATCTACCAACTTCAGATGGCCGTCAAGGTTTGTATGCGCACATTATGGAATAATAACGATGTATTGATTGCTGTAGTGTTTGAAAGGTTTCATTGCAGGCTGATGTGTCATGGAGGAGTTTATGGTGAACGAGGACGGTATGACTGGTGTGATGGCTGCTGGCATCAAGTGGTGAGTAACGGTACTATAAAATGCATCTGAATTAAACCTTTAAACATATTTACAAAGGACATTTTTGTTGTGTGTACAGCTACATAACATTGGTGTACATTTAGAGCCATTTTTGTTTATGTATGTTGTGTACAGGAAGAAAGGAGGAGCAGCTACTCGCCGTTGTCAGACAGTGGTCATCGTCATCCTGTGGAGGTGTGAGTAAAGCTACCAGCTTCAGATGGCCTTCAAGGTTTGTATGCACACATTATGGCATAAGAACAATGCATTGATTGCTGTAGTGTTTGAAAGGAGTCATTGGAAGGTGTTGACTATCATGGAGGAGTGCGCAGCGAACCAGGACAGTATGACTGAGTACGACGTCTGCTGGCATCAAGTGGTGAGTTACAGTGACACACACACGTAGTGAAACTTTTAAAGGGTTGCTTGTTGAAACTTTGAACAGGTTTCAGAATGGGTTAAAAAAAAGTAAATTAAGAACTTCTACATGGTTTAGTAGAAGTGGTCAAAGGTACAAAAAGGTCTTGATGGGTACACTGAGTTTGTAATGAAATCAGGTGTTTTGCATGATTCTGTGTCGGGTTTATTGCTACAAGAGGAACATAAGAGAAGCAACAAACATGTTTATTGGTGAGTTTAAATACAAATAAGTGTTTATTTCAAATGAAATAGCATTTGCAATGTGGGTAAGATGGTCTCAGGTATAAAAAGGTCTTGATGGGTTCACTGAATTGTGTAATGAAATCAGGTGTTTTGCAACAAAGCTGTTGTTTAATGGTGAGTTTAAAATAACAATAAGTGGTTATTACAAATGAAACGGTATGTCTGAAAATGAGGGTGGTGACGATTATGTTCACAAAGGCAGCATTTCCAATGTGGGTAAGATGGTTAAAGGTACACAAAGGTCTTGATGGGTTCACTGACTTATGTAATGAAATCAGGTGTTTTGCATGATTCTGTGTTTTTGTTGCTACAAGAGGAACAAAAGTGAAGCAACAAACGTGGTTCAAAGCAAAAATGTTTAATGGTGAATTGGTTTTTAAATACAAAACGGTCATTGAAAATTAAAAGGCATGTGTCTGAAAAACAGAGTGCTGATGAAATATGGGTCAAAGCAAAAATGATGTTTGATGGTGAGTTTAAAATACAAATGGGTGGTTATTGAAAATGAAACGGTGTGTCAAATTAATTAGTTAATTACATTAATCCAAATGTTTAATGGTGAAGTGGTTATTGCAAATGAAAGGGTGTGTCTCAAAATCAGAGTGCTGATGAAATATGGGTCAAAGCAACAAAGATGTTTATGGTGAACTGATTGAAAATACCAAGTGGTTATTGAAAATGAAAGGGTGTGTCTGAAAATCAGTGTTTGTGAAATATGGTATCAACTAAAAATGATGTTTATTGGTGCAGGAGTGAAACATGCAGCCTAATGGGAGAAGGGTGTTTTTTCAAATTGCATTTTAACCCCCAGAAACAATGGTGATCTGTTGCCCATGATAATGACTGGGGTGAGTGTCATGGCCACTGGTATATCAGATAAGTGGCCGTGACCATGAGTTACATGTGTGGTGAAACCCTCTGAAAAGGTGCTTGTTGAAAATTTGAACAAGCACAAAGAAATTATGAAACATGGTTCAAAGCAAAAGGTTAATGCTGAAAATACAAATACGTGGTTATTGCAAATGAAAAGGTATGTGTCTGAAAATCAGGGTGTTTATGAATCATAGCTCGGTGCAATGATGAATTGGTTTTTAAATACTAAGTGGTTACTGCAAATATAAGGGCATGTGTTAGACAAATGACACTGTTGGTTCATCTGAAGTTAAAACATCAACTCTTCCTTACACATGTGGACATACAGGGACCAGAAAGGCAACGTCAAACAAAGGAAACTAAGTGATATGTACGTTCTTAGGTCCTGGAAGCTCCATGTTGCCAGTGGCTTTCTTTGATACAGGTCCTTAAAGTCGGTGGTGTTGTGGTTGGTTATGATTATTCTGGGATCTTTGCTGGCTGTTTGCTTTGTGTCCTCAGGTCCCTGATGACTTCCAGCACAGCTGCTCAGATGGTCAGGCCCAACGACCTCGTTTCTCATGATGACGGCGTCCTATGGGTGATGACCAGGGATCTGACCCGGATGTGAAAACTGTGACTGTGACTTATTCTGGCTGGCTGACCAGAATAAGAGAATTGCTGCCCCTATTTATACAACCTAAGAGGAGGAGCTCAGTTTTTGGAAGGAGCATCAGGGATCCAGCGACGTGACGTGCAAGCTGAAGACTTGTCACCACCGTGAGATCATCGTTGGAACGACGCCTAGGTGTAAATTACATGTAGTGGATTCCCTATGTTTTACTTCTCTTTAAATTTATGCTGACAAACTGTATTTATTCACTAATTGCTTTTTGGTTCACTGCAAGCGGAAAACCGTGATCGCCCGAATACGGGGGTCGTGGGGGAATTTTCCCATTAAAAAGCTAATATTGGGTTTTTCGCCCCCACTTGCATGTGTTTGTGTTGCTACCACGGATCAATTTATTCTGTTACATATTTTACTTTTTTTTTTTTTATTCATCTGCTGTTTTCATATATTCCTACTATACACATGTCATTTATTATTTAGCTCTGCTAATACTTTCATTGTTGACTATTTTATAATTTTAGTAATTATATTGGATAAATAGACTGGACTACATTATGCATGTGAAGTGTTAAATGGACTGTGTCTTTGTAATACTACCAGTGTGTCTAGTAAACTTTGTAAGACATGAACATTCCCTCTCCTGTGGTTGCTCAGTCACATCTTTAAACAGACAAAGACAAAAGAGCTTCAGATGCAGAGAGAATTTATTTGCTTATTTTTTATTGCAGTTGATTGTTTTAGATGAATGTTACATTAACCTGTACACCGAGGGCAAGTTGCTGCTACAGCTTACCACACATTCATTTAGTTTACCGTAATTTTTTTACATCATTTACATTCAATTTTTTATTAACCTGTAGTTTATTTTATATATTCCTACTATACATGTAATTTCATCTGGTAAATAAATTATGCTGATACATTCACTTCAGTATCGAGACATTAAGATGCCTTGAAAGTGACAGTATATTGGAAGGATACCATTTTATACTTTTAGTGATTATATTGCATGTATCTTTACGGTTAGGAGTGTGTCATAAGGACAACAAAGAACAAGCTGTAGAGACGCACAGATGTTCTTCTGTGCGATGCTGGAGCTTGAAAGCAAAGCACCTGCTGTTTTCCGTCAGCTGCTGCTACTGTGGGTAAACACCTCTGTGATGACAGCTTTTTCCCTGATTGGCTGAAAGATTTACCTGACTGGCTGCAACCACTGCACCACAGGACACGGACATGGGCAACTTTTCATTTGACTCAATCAGCCAATGCTGGCAGCAGAGATACTGCAGCCATCCCAGAAACAGCGGGCATCCTACATACTGCAGACAGCCCAAGCACCACAGGCAGCACTGGCATCCCAACAGCCTCCTGCGGTGGACTGGGTGACTTTTCTCCCAGAGCAACTCAAGAGTTCACCTGGAGTGGATTGCACTGTGTCTCTCAGTAACACCGTTTAACACTGTTTAAAATGCACACAGTGTAATCAATGTATTCAAAAGGTTGAAGCTAGGCATCTGGACTTGTAGAGTTTTCTTTTAGACGTTTCTCTGCTCCTCCAAGCAGCTTCATCAGTCCTGTTTGCTGGGGAAACACGGTTTATAGTATCAACAGGAAGTATCAGCAAGATCTGCATGATTTCAGCACTTGCATGGCTCTGTGGGGGCTCTGTGGGTTCTCCGGGGTGCAGGTCGAGGCGTTGCTCACGGCAGTGGGCTGCATATGGCTCAGAACCGTACTTTGTTTTCCCTGGAACTTTTGTCCTTCAGGTTGACCAGTTTGTCTCAGTGTGCTGTGGGAAATTATCCAGTTCGCTTAATTGTCCCAAAAAATGAATATTTGCTATAAATAATTTGTCTTTGTTCGTCTATGCCAGCTGACATATAGTGACAGGCAGAACATTTAAATACCTCTTTGAGTTAGATAAGTGGACAGACAGGTTTTTGTGAAAAGTTGACAGCCCGACCTCCTCCGCAATCAAAAACCCTTCCAAAAACAGGAACTAAATAAGATGTCGTCTCCATTCTGGCCATCTATGTTTACCTTCGGACTTTGCCATCTTTCTATATAAAGACCAGTCTAGTCGCATCAAGTCATTAGCTCAAGTAATCCACTTGTGGCTCAGTGCTTTGGTCATGCGACAACACCAAGGGACTAAAGACTAAAGCAGCTTCAGGACAGTCCAGAGGAGCAGCACTGTGGGGACAGCTTCATACATGAGGCTTCTACGGTGAGTGAGTGAGTGGGTGCTGCTGTCATTCATCAATCCTGCATAGCAGCCTGATTGACCTGATCCTGGGGGACTGCTGGAGGATGCAACAGAGCAAATGGCTGTTTAAATATTCGCTTACACTGAGAGCCGACAGCCAAATACCTTGGGAAGTGGTGACGGGATAAGGAAGGTGACGACGTGAGTAAACAACCGATTTTAAGGTCTTGAATTGAACTTTATATTTTACAGTAGATAAATATGTAAAAAGGACAATCCATCCTTTAAAGCGGACTAAAACTATGAGCAAAGCAAAATCTAAGTTCTTCTCTTCACTCAGTGATGTATTTAACACTGATCTTTGAATTATTTTTTTAGCCTAAATCAACAAAAGGACATTTAAAAATGACTTTTATGGCTCTAATATTTTCCTTCTAATGAAAATAAACTTAAGGCTGTGAAGACATTTCCTGCCTTTCATGTTTCATTGATTACTTAATATAGGCCCTAAGCTTTCAAAGAAGTGAGACAGAGACTGTCCTGTGCTGCAGGATTGAGGCCAATCACAGAGGTTAGGAGTGAACCAGCAGATAATGAGATTAAAAGGGCACAAAGTTGAACGTCCTCCAGACTTGGCTCTCCTGCTGCTGCTGTGTGAATGGATGAAGGGGATTCTGAGAGGACAGAACTGAAGCAGAACTATTTAAAGCTATGGGTATGGAGACGTCAGATTTGTGCTTCCAGACAGTCTTTATAGCTCTTTCTTTTACATGCTCACAAAAATCTAGTTGACACATATGTATTGAAATCATTTCAGCTGATGTGAGGACTGTGTGGTGCCTTTAACAGGGACAGTCATGGGATGTGGCGTCACGAAGTCCAACCAGTACCACAAACATCCTGGCAAAGGTAACTTTGCTTGAATATAAATCATCAAGCTTTCAGAAGCTCCAGGTTTATTTTTGCTTTATGTACGTATTCTTTGTGTGTTTCTCCCCTGCTGCACACAGCTGTCACAAGTAAGCCATGCCTTAAAAAAAACATATATGAGTGTCCTCATATATGATGTTTGCTTATGAGCATGCAGCATTTTTGACAATTTTAGACTTGTGCAAAAAAAAATGAAAGGCTATAAAATACCACTTAAACTGAGGCATATATCCAACACCAGGAAGAATGTGAAGGCTGTACTTCATCAATAATCTGCTTCCACAGTACATTCATGCTTATCGCCATGCTGTGATCATCAATAGTGATCATCTGTGTCTCCCCCCAGCTATAAGAGCAGCTGTTCTGATCCAGCAATGGTATCGTCAGTATGTAGCCCGCACAGAGATGAGGCGGAGGTACACCTGGCACATCTTCCAGTCCGTCGAATACTCTGGAGAACAGGCCCAGATAAAGGTTAAGAGTCTGCTGCACATCATTCACTCTAAAAGCAACTGTTTACTGATCCTTCACCTCTCCTTTGTGTGCAGCTTTATAATTTCCTCGGCTACCTCATGGACAATTTCACTCCATCCAGCAATGAGCGTGAGATTTCTGCACTGCTTCTGACCTTGACCATATTTTTGTTGTGTTGTTTTCTGTAAATTAAATGTTAGAATTTTAACTGTGCCAACTTTCCAGGAAATCTGATCTCGCACATCTTCAGAGAGAACGAGGTCTGTCGTGATGCGGAGTGGGAGAGGTACTTCTGCTACAAGAACATAGAGGTGCCGGAGATTTACTCAGGACCTCACCTCACCTTCCCTCTGACCGTGGAGCAGGCTGTCGGGCTGGTGGAGGCTTTCAGGAACAAGAAAGTAGGTGAATAGCAGAACAGTCATCACATATACCTGCCATATCTGGAAGAGTAGAGTCATTTGCTTCATGAAGTTTAGGTTAGCTGTAACTTGAAGAACGTTTTTATTTGGACGTCAACAGAGCTTTCACATGTTTTCCTGTGACCTCCTTGCTAACAAATCTCTCTCCCAGTAGCAGCTGCACTCGCGGTATGTCCTCCAGCTCCTCCTGGAGACGTGGAAGCTGCTCCGTATGTTGCCAAATATCAACCGCATCTCCACCTGCCATAGCAAAGAAATCACCATTTGTGGTGAGTATGAAGATAACCAAGGTTGTCCTGCCTTTCATAGGGCGCACAGACAGTGAGACAGTGAGCGGATGTGTGGACAGTCCTTTTATGGTTATTGATTTTTAACTTATTTATGTGTCTTCCTTATAACAGGTGATTTGCACGGACAGCTGGAGGATCTGCTGCTCATTTTCTACAAGGTGGGAACTTCTGAATTCTATATATTTTAGAGATACTGCTGTTCTTATGTCTTTGAGCTTTAGATGTTCTTCTTTGGACCACATGAGTTGCCACAAAAAGTACAGTCAGGTCAGCCTGATTTGGTCTCCCAAGCATCCTACTCTAAATCAGAATCTAAAATTATTATACATCTTTTAACATGACCTAAAAACATGACAAATTAGCATATAGTAAAAAAATGTGAGATTTCATTAGCTCAAAATTGGACATTTTTCTCTTTTTTTTTACTTGCTCATTGCAAATCAAACAGAACCTGTAGTGCCGTTTCTTTAGTGTCAGTGGTTGGGTGCTTATCATCTGTTTACATCTAAACGGGGGATTGTTCCTTTAATAATGTTTTCTGTTCTTGTTGTCCACTGTGCAGAACGGCATGCCCTCTTTAGAGAGGCCCTACGTTTTTAATGGAGACTTCGTGGACCGTGGCAAAGACTCCATCGAGATCCTCCTCATCCTGTTTTCTTTCTTGCTGGTCTATCCCAGCGATGTTTACCTCAACAGAGGAAACCACGAGGACCACATAGTCAACCTGAGGTGACAGCAGTACATAAAGGTTTAAGGCTCATGTATCAGCACTGCAGCTTATTTCCCCAACATGTCGCTCTGCTGTGTTTAGGTACGGCTTCACGAAGGAAGTCCTGACAAAATACAAGGTAAGGTAACCTCACACAGTCCTCCAAACACAGATATAAATAAACATTTGTGCCGTCATGTCCACCTACACATTTCCAGGAAAGCTGGATATAGGCCAACAGGCTCTGTACACACATCGGTCACTCCTCCTTGCAGCTAAGAGGATTTGAGGTCATTAAACCAGATGAGCGCTGGGCATCTGGCTTCTGATGAGTCAGAGACTCATGGAGCAAACCTCAGATAAATAATGATATGGAAATACCTGTCTACCATTATACTGCACTTACAATAAATCCATGCCTCAAATATGGGCTTTATTTGGGGCAGCAGTGGCTCAGTGGTAGAGCAGGGTTGTCCAATAACCGGGAGGTTGGTGGTCCAATAACCGGGAGGTTGGTGGTCCAATAACCGGGAGGTTGGTGGTCCAATAACCGGGAGGTTGGTGGTCCAATAACCGGAAGGTTGGTGGTCCAATAACCGGGAGGTTGGTGGTCCAATAACCGGGAGGTTGGTGGTCCAATAACCGGGAGGTTGGTGGTCCAATAACCGGGAGGTTGGTGGTCCAATAACCGGGAGGTTGGTGGTTCAATCCCAACTCCTCCCTAGTCACTGTTGTGTGTCCTTGGGCAAGGCACTTTACCCACATTGCCTCCAGTGTACTCACTGGTGTGTGGCGCGCCTTGCCGGTAATTGAATGACATCTCTTGGCAGCAGCCTCAAGAAATTTCCCCTCTGTGGGACTAATAAAGGATTATAAAAAATTAAAAATGTATTGACACCCGGTTCTTTATTTTGTTTTACTTTTTTTGTTTACTCTAGATGCATGGAAAACGTATCCTAAAGTTGCTGCAGAAGATCTTCAGTTGGTTGCCCCTAGCAACAGTGATCGACCAGAAGGTGCTGATCCTTCATGGAGGGATCTCCGACACCACAGATCTCAGCATCATTGCCAGAGTGGACAGACACAATGTGAGGAAGCAACATGTGAATAAACTGATGTTTTTTTTTTCCCGCAGTCTATAAAATCCACCTTGTTTTTTGTTTTTACCTCCAGTACATATCAGCACTGAGGCCTCCAAAGAAGAGACACCAAAGCTTGGCAGGGATATCCATCGACTCAGACATGGACGAGGATGTCTGGTCCACCAGCAGGATCCTCGAGCGCCGAGCCTCTTTGACATATCCTAAACCCCTGGGAGCTCGCAACCACTTTCACAACCGCTCGCTGCAGGATTTCTCAGACCGACTCAAAGCAAAGGGGGTGGTCGACCTGGAGATCAAGAGGAAGCACTCCATTTTCAACACGCAGACAAGCAACCCAGAAAAAGAAGCTTTGGGGACGTCCATTGAATCTGTCAACAGTGACAACAATAAGGAGGAGTGGAAACAGGTGCAGTATCATCATCGTTTGTTTTTGTTCTGAGAATATTTATCCAATGACTTTGTCATGGAGAGAACAATGAGGTCAGAGTTCATGGCCTCAGCCGTGCTGCAGTTACAGCCGTATAAACCGTCCACCAGTAATCATCACTTAACTCGTGGTTTGTTGCCTGTGTGAGTCATCAAAAGCCGTAATCCACCACGTTATAAATCCTCAGCCATGAATGCGGTCATCACAGTCTACAGATCAGGCTTTAAAGTCCCTTCTGGTCATTGTATGTGGCTCTGCTTCTGAACAGGTCCTGAATTTAAAATGACTTTTATACTGAAACACTCCAACTTTGTTTATTCTTCCATGAAATGAACTTAAATAGACTCTTTTCACCAAATGTTTTCCATGTGTGGCTGTATTCTCTGTGTCATTAAGAGTTTTTCAATGAAACGTTCCTGTGTGCCATCAGATCCTAGACCTGCTGTGGAGCGACCCCATGACCCAGGACGGCTGCATGCCCAACGAGGTGAGAGGTGGAGGCTGCTACTGGGGTCCAGATGTCACTGAGGACTTCCTAAACCGACACAACCTGCAGCTCCTCATTCGCTCCCACGAGTGTAAACAGGACGGTTATGAGTTCTGCCACAACCGTAAGGTCAGCCCGGCAGTGAGGCGCCGACAGTGAACCTGCAGATCACTGTCTGACTTCACTAACACTTCCATCCAGACACGGTCCAAAGTACGACGGTTTGTGACCAACATCTTTTCCTTTGTTTCATTCAGGTCCTCACTTTATTCTCTGCCTCTAATTACTACGATGTGGGAAGCAACAGGGGGGCCTATGTGAAGCTGGGTCCAGACCTTGTGCCTTATTTGGTTCAGTACCAGGCCAGCAGCATGACCAGAGAGCTCACCGTAAGACAGAGGTACAAGAAAACACTTAGAAATGATTCAACTAAAGTTTCATATTCAACTAGCAGGTTAGAAAGGGTCTTAGCATGTGAGATCAGGAGAACACAGTACTGTGCTCAAACTGGCTTGTTGTCACGTTGTCTGCAGTGTTGGGCGGACGGAGCGCTCAGCCCTCAAAGTCCTGCGGGAACAGCTGTTTGCACACAAGTCCGACCTCATCTGTGCCTTCAAAACTTTCGACAGCGAGAACACAGGTGTGTGCAGTTAGAGTTTCATGAACCGATCCACTCCTCTGCGGATCAGGTGTTACTTCATTTTAAAGGTGTTTCCTTCCCCCTGTAGTTCTCAGAGCACAGTGCCTGAATGGGCAGAGTAATATGAGTGCATGTCTTTGTGTCTTGTGTCAAACACAAAATGTGGGCAGACCAAAAGTCTGGAACACTTCACAGTTTCACAGAAACTATACCCAAGACTACAGACATGTAGTCTTGGGTATAGTATGTGCGTCCTGTTGTTACACTTAAAAACCACCAGCAGATAAATTATCTTTAAATGATGTATTCAACATAAGCATCGATAGATGCTAACCTGCAGGGCTCTATTTCAAAGATAAGTAAGTGTGTGCTTCTTAAAGTGTGTTGAAAAAGTCAGTTTTCCATACAACGTGTTAATGCACAATAGGGAATTATGGACAAAACTCTTTTTGTAAAGCTGCCTTCTGCCTCTGCCTGTCAGATGACAGTACATACCACAGAAAACATCACATCACTCTTAAATGTAAACACTTGTTCTCCTCTTTTAGGTCTTGTGTCTCTGAATAACTGGGCCACAGCAGTGGAGAGTGTGATGAACCTCAATCTGCCCTGGAGGATGCTCTGTTCTCAGCTGTTCAAGAACAACGACGGCATGATCGACTACAATGAGTGGTTCAACGAGCTCGCCATCAAGGGGGCCAGTGCGGACGTAAGGAGGACACCCCAACTCCTAAATCTTAAATAAGAAATATTAAAAAAGTCTAGTTTTATAGCAGGCAGCTGGTCACCTGATGGTTGTTGTCTCACATGGTTTTCTCTCCTCTCGCAGCACATTGACCAAAGTCTGCTGGAAACATTGTACCGCCATCGCTCCACTTTGGAGACCATCTTCAGGATTGTAGACACGGACAACTCTGGTAAAAATAAAATAAAGCCATAAAAATCTTTACATGCTGCTACCATATCAGTGCAATAACACTGTGTATTTAGTGTAACAGGCAGGACAGGAATGAGTAGAAAGATTATTAAAATGTGCCAATGAGGTCAATAAGAAGAGATGTGTTAACCTACTTTGGAAGTCATTGAATCCCAGTTTTTGGATTAAAACATGGCTCAGTGGAGGTGTAAAGTGTGTCAGCACTCTGCAGTGTGATTGAGAGACGTCTGCTGAGCCCAGACTCTAATAATCCACCTTTAGCTAGCGAAAGAACGGCAGCAGAAGGCTACTGCGCCGGAATCCTAATGAGGATTAACCCACTGATCTACTGCTCTGCTCCCTCCCCCCCGTCCGGTTATCACACACAGTGACACTTTTATTTATCCGGATCTGCCTCTGTCTGAGTTTTATTTCCTCCTTCTCCTCAGGCTTCATCTCCATGGAGGATTTCCGGCAGACCTGGAAGCTGCTAAGCGTTTATCTGAAGATGGAGATCACAGATGAGGCCATCTCCGACCTGGCCGTCGCCATCGACACGAACCACGACGGCAGCATTGACATCGACGAATTCATGGAGGCTTTCCGGCTCACTGACAAAAAGAGCCGGCTGGAGCGAGGACGAAGCATGTTCATGGGCACGGCCTCCGACCTCACAAAGCTGGAGGGGGATCCCAACATTTGACTGGAGAGAGTGAAAACAGACTCCTCACCGGTGGGCAGGATGGAGCACGGATGGAGCCAACCAAAGCTGCTTTAATGACGCACATGAAGACGTAGAATGCCGCTGATCAACCCAACCGCCTAGATCTTATGGGATTAGGAAGAGGTCAGAGTATTTGACTGTGCGTGGGTGAAAACAGCTGCATGAACTAAAAATGCTTTTATATGCATGACTGCCATTAATCTTTTGAACAATGTTGAGCTAAATGTTTAAAAAGTGAGCTACACAGACTGATGATGCCACAACGCCTGCAGTCAAGAGCCTGTGAGGTGTGACTGATAATTGTGTGGCCAAACAAGGAGGGAGATGCAGCTTTTACTACATGCACGTCCATCCAGAACGCTTGAAGTCGACCACATCAGCCTCCCTGCTGTCACCTGAACACGCTGGCACAGACCTGGGTATCCTCCAGGACTGTGACTATGCAGTTATCCACAACAAACCAAATGACTAAGGTGCCAGCTCACTCCCTGTGTCTGATGAGAAGTGGATTCAGCACGACATGTCAGCAAACATCAGGAGATCCTGAGAGGTGTTAGATGAGCCTTTGGTCCAGTACCGGTGATGGCCTCTATTTTCTGAGTGCTGCTGGTGGACTGCCTGATGTATGAGACTGCTGACAAGAAGACTGCTGTAAGATAGCACAGCAGTGCACCTGACTTGACACTCTCGGCTGTTCGGACAGTGGTGATGACTCCTCATTTGTTTAGGCCACAGACTTATCAATCAACAGCGTTGTCAGCCTTCTGTCTCCAGTCCTTCTATACTCTTTACAGCACATACTAAAATCACTAGATCTCATTATCTTATTTATTGCTGTGCTCATGAATTCATTGTGACTGCATGTATCTGGTGCCTTAGCAGTAGTAGTGTTATTTTTGCACGCACTGCTGCTGATGTTTTGTGTCGGCACTACCTGCCAGTGTTGTATCGTCTCAGGAGGGGAACGAACCCTCAGCTTGTCCAGAATGGAGAACTTGAGATTTCACTGATGTGAGCATGTGTGTCTGCCTCCAAACTCCAGAATAATCACTCCGTTTATGAAACAGCTAGACATAAAAAAACAAACATACAGTATGAATATTATACCACGTAACATCTTTCTTTTCAGTGTGCATGTAAATTTTATGCTTTGTTTTTTTCTAGTATGCAGTCTTGGTTATTCATTGATATTTTGAATAGACATGTACACAAACATTAACTTCACCTGTTTAGCCTGTATCTTACATATCAGACTAGTAACAGTGTTATGTGGCTGTGCAGGAAAAGGTTCACCAGCAGGAGGCGCACTCGGCTCAATTCTTTCAGTTCTTTTCCTCCAACAGCTTCTCAGAGCTGCTCACAGATGATGTACAGATCATCCCGTGGAGGAGTGACTGTGGATCACACGATCAGGATCAGATAATAAACGATGCCATTAAAATGCTTCACACCCTGAGGCTGAGCTACTGTGGGGGTTTTTTTTCTGACAATAGACTACACCTTGATTACGTGTGGGTTGTGGGTGGATATTGCAACAGGTCCAGAGCTGCCTGCACTTTGAGCAAGCTGAGACTGAGCTGAGACCATTTCACAAAACAGTTCACACACATGCAACCGCAGAGCTTGTACCGGGGTTTCCACAGACACCATACTGTTAAAAAAACCAGCAAAATTAATTAGGCCAACTGATTAAGCACACTGATATAAGCCCATTAGCTTAGTTTTCATCGATTCAATGCCTTCACCAAAGTTGTAGTTAACTCACCCAGACTGATTTAGTGTAACTTCAAATTATATTTTAACATTTTTGACACATTTACATGTAGATTAGTCATAATATGTTTTATTATAATATGCAGGGATTCTATGTTTTTGTGTTTTGACCAACAAGAAGAACCGTGATGCTTCACCCAAACTACAACACAGTCACCAGCATGACGTGTTTGACCTTTTAGTCGTCTTTGTTTTTAAGCTGTGCATATTTTGATAAATAAAACACAAACTGTTGAAAATAAACTCCGGGCAAAGCTGTCGTAGTTCGACAGATGTTTACACGCGGCTTTACTACGTGACCCGGCGGTATGGCATCGTTAGCGGGATTCACTAGCCGCATTTGCGTTTAGACCTCAGTCAGATTTCAGATTCAGATTGAAATCAATCTGGATTAAACTGGATTTGCGGACTGTGGAAAAAATTGATCCGGCTAAATCTGGATACGGCCCGCATCCCGCTCTAGCTCAGATTGATTACACACATGTGAACAGGGTCTAAAAGTGCAGATGTGAGGACACCGTGACTGACCTTTGACCTCACTGAAAGCACATTTTAAGCAAACGACATCAATGCAATCACAACACATCACAAAACTCCTCAAACATTAATTATAACACTTCAGATAAACAGCCAGGTCACTGAAGAAGACATTTCTACCATACAAAGGCAGTCACATGACTTGAAAATTGTCACGAGCTTGTGTGTTCGTTTGTTGGAGTCGGTACAGGGATCACATGAGGCGACAGAAACAGCCTGAAACCACAGAAGATCTTCAAGATGGAGGAGCTTACAAATGAAACACTGACTGATATCCCTGTCTTAGTTAAGGGAGCTGCCACCTCCTCCCACCACACAGGCTCTCACACACACACACTGGTGACAAAGAAGAAGGCAGTTAGACCCGCTTCTCTGCAGTATTGTTGGCTGTCTGCAGGTGGTCTTACAGTTGTAAAGCTGCTGGAGCTCTGCACTAATGAAGACATCTGAATGGAAGATTCACAGTCTAATGAAGTGGAAACACTGGCTCCAATCATGCATGACGGGTTCGGCATCTGCTGCAAGCCCGAGTTTTTCTTTTAAGCAACACTACAGTTACTTACTGTGAGTTTGTGCCTCAGTGCCTTCCAGCACTAAGTGTCATATTCACACACTCAACATATCAGTGTGGAACATACAGGTCCTCCCCGGGCAGTCTTACTACTAGTGGTACTAATAGTAGTAATAGTAGTATTTACACAAGCAATAATATGTGACTGGACTGAAGCCATGCTCCCGTGGCCCTGATGGCAGGTGCTGCTCGGGGGGGTACTTTGACATCTGTGTGCTGACACTCACAGTGTCAGACTGTTCACACAAGAAAGGCATAGAAAGTCAGGATTTAATGTTTAGTTATTGACTTCAAGTACAGTCCTGCACTCATTCAGTGTAAAGTGAGAATCGTGATAATGAGTGTGAGGTGATGGGCTTGTTGCAGCCTGATCAATGCTGCAGAGTAAATGATGTGTTAGAGAAAAGTGTATTAGACCCCTTATATGTCCGTAGCCCCTCCAGAGCCAGGTAGTCCACCGGCCGTACTTCATTTCCATCCCAGAAAACAGAGGCCGTCCCCACCCCTGTGGATCTGTAATATTTGCCTTTGATAGCAGCTAGATGCTGTTTTTACTCTTTTATTTGTTCCCATTTGTCTCATCCATGGTTACAAATTGCTTGTGACCCTCAACATATGGTACTAAATCCCTCTCTCATCAGGCTGAGGGACTCTGTCATCCAGGAAGCTGATGACAGGATGAAGGCACCAAATTAAGACTATTATTTTAAATAATACTGAATAATAAAACAAAATAAAATAATGATGGACATGAACGTAACACATTTTGGATTTGGTCCTTTGAGATCACCTTTTAGAACAGTGGAGGCACACGCTGTACCAAACCTTTACTTATCAATGTGTTGTTACTTAGTGTACCGGTACCTTAAGTTCATTTGTGTTCTTTTGTATATTAAAAGTAACATTCTGGCTGTGTGTAACTTCAACCTTCAACTAGAATGACTCCAGGGGACGCAGTTTGTGGAAGGTCAGGAACCTGAAAACATATGACGACAAGTTACCAAGAGAGCTCAGAGAAGGAAGTGCCTTGAGGCTGCAGGCCAAAATAACACCACACAAGGCCGATGCTGCGGTGATGTCCTCGTGGATTTGTGGATTTATTTGCTACAGGCTGAGATGAACGACAGAAACGTCTGACCCCCTGTAGCCTGCAGGCCCTGCCTTGATGCTGTTCGGTCAAAACAGTGATAGTCATGTTTTAAAAGAAAGCAAAGAGGCTTTTATTTTGAAAGGGTTTTCTCACTGAAATAAAAAAATCAGTCCTTGCTCTGTTTTGGGAAAGAAACAGCTTTGGCCAAACATTAACTTACAAAATAATCTGCATTTGATTAGGCGACACGCTTCGAGCAGCTAATAATTCACAGACCTCTGACATAACAGCCGGTTTAACCTGTTGTTAGAAAGAACTCTAGTTCTGACCAAAGAAATTAAGTTTTTCTTTCTCTGCAACCTCGGCAGTCCATTCCTGTATTCGTCTTCTCTGACAATTCCAGGCTTGGCAGTTATAAGATAAGATAAGATAATCCTTTATTAGTTCCCCGCATGGGAAATTCACAGTGTTACAGCAGCAACAGCACAAACCACCATGGTGTTCTCCATCAGGGAGGATAGCTTTGCCAGCATCCTCTGATCTCCCACCTCCTCCACAGGATCAAGTGGGCTCCCCAGCACAGAGCTGGTTTTCTTAATCAGTCTGTTCAGTCTCTTCCTGTCTGCTGCCGAGGTGCTGCTGCTCCAGCAGACCACTCCATAAAAGATGGCAGATGCCATCACAGTGTCACTTCTCAAGTGCCTTCAACACCATCCAGCCCCTGCTGCTCATGGACAAACTGAGGGAGATGTCAGTGGACCACTACTTGGTGTCCTGGATTGCTGACTACCTCATGGAGAGACCGCAGTATGTCAGGCTAAAGGACACCACATCAGACACTGTAATCAGCAGCACCGGAGCTCCGCAGGGGACGGTGCTGGCCCCCTCCTCTTCACCCTTTACACCTCAGACTTCTGCTACAACTCAGAACTGTGTCACATCCAGAAGTTTGCAGATGACACAGCCACCGTGGGGTGTATCAGGGATGATGGAGAGGATGAGTACAGAAGCGTGTTCGGCGACTTTGTCACCTGGAGTCAGGTGAACCATCTCCAGCTTAACACCTCAAAGACTAAGGAGCTGGTCATCGACTTCACGATGAGGTGGAGATTGTAGGCAACTACAAGTACCTCGGGTTGTGGCTGGACAACAAGCTGGACTGGACATGCTGTACAGATCACCTGTACAAGAAGGGCCAGAGCCATCTGTACTTCCTGCGAAGACTGGGAGCCACTATATCACATTACCATTTATGCTGCTGTGCAAATTTTGTACATAATTTCTTTACATTTACTGCACTATATCACATGACCATCTATGCTGGTGTGCAATGTTTGTACATAATTCCTGTTATCTTTAATTTTTTACTGCACTATATTCTAATTTATTCTATTTAACTCTTGCTCTGACTGTCGGTGTTGTATTGCTGCTGGTACCCAAATTTCCCTGAGGGACCTTCCCAAAGGGATTAATAAAGTCTATTCTATTCTATTCTATTCTAAAAAGTCCTTAGGAGCGGTCCCTGTACTCCAAAGGACCAGAGTCTTCTCAGGAGGTGGAGTCAGTGCAGCTGTGTTGTCAGGACCAGTCCAGTTTCTTGTTCAGATGAACACCTAGGTACTTATAAGAGTCCACTATCTCAATGTCCAGTCCCTGGATGTTTACTGGTGTGGGGCAGGAGTAGTTGTGACTACGGAAATCCACCAGCTCCTTGGTTTTATCTGGAGACGGTTTCCGTGGCACCAGTCTGCAAAGTCGGGTTGTTCTGTAAGGTCCTCAGATTTAACAACCCAAAGCCATTTTGCCATTTTGCCTACACTGGAAACACAAACAGCATCCTGGTGCATTCATTTGCCAAGTTTACTGTAATTCCACTGGGACTTTGTTCAATCTGTACAGAAGCCTGTGGCCATGTATTTTCATCATCTAACAAAGTGAAAGTAGGCTAGGCTGAAATGCTAACTATGCTCAATCCAGGCTGTAGTGCAACTTGTAACATAGCCTAACAAAAGTAGTGGTAAAAGTGCAGTAAAGAGAACATATAAATATAAAATATAAGTGTGTGGAAGAAGATGGAAGATAGAACACTCCGAGTGACACACAGGTTGTTTGAGGTAGATTGATCTCTCATTGGAATATTGTAGGGTCTCTACTACTTATTAGCTTGTATGCTAAGTGCTAACAAATTGCTAGCAACACAGTGAGTAGTTCAGATTCAACAAAAGACACCGGATAACTGTCTGTACTTTGCAACTTTTATTTTTTTTGCAAATACACTATAAATGTTTACAAAAGCATTATAGAAACTGTGCAGTGGAAATTATCAAAACTAAAAATGGATATTACTTTGAAATCATTTTGCACCAACATGACAGGGATTGTCATTTTCAGCAGCAAAACAAAAGATTAGTACATCTCCAAAGGAAACGTCGGTTAGTGACCTTGGAATATTGAAATGAGGAGATATTAACTGATAATAATAATAACAACAACAACAAAAGGATGGTATGGCACTAGGCTCATCCCTGAAGGAGGGCTTCATTCATCTAGATAGCGTTACACAGCTTCAGCTCGAGTCAAGATAATCAGCCTTCCAGTAAATCACTCCACTTTGATAGAAATGGTTCATTGCTCCACAAACAACAACTTCTCATACTCATTAAACACAAACACCCAAAACTCTTACAAATCCGTGCAACACACTGGTCCATCTTTTGCATTTTGTTGTCATTTCATTGTGAAAAAAAAACTGACCTACATTGAAAATATGCTCAAACTCAAGCATAATATTAAAAAAAGAGACTAAAACATTCTACAGAAATAAGGAAAAAAAAAAAAATCAGGAACATAAATATGAAGTGGCCCCTCACAAAACATCCACAATGTTTATTTTACATAACTCTGTATTGCTTTGTCTTACATAATACTGAGATCTGATGCTCATAAAGAGCATTGATTACTTTTGTTTGCTTCGCACTGGTTGAAAAATAATAAAGAAGAAGAAGCAATACCCACCAAACATCAACTTTTTTTTCCTTTTTTTGTTTTTGCCGTGATGTAAAAAGGCACATACACACACACATACGTTCACACAACACTGCTGCAAATATCACATAAGTGGTGGCACGATTAAAAAAAGAAAAGGAAAGGTAGATTTCAGTGGCACAGCCGTTATCACAGAAAGTAAACACGGCACCAGGGCAGATCTATATGTGGGTTATCTTTGGTCTAGCTGGGATGAGCCAATGAAGTTTGAAGGATTGGACTCAAAGGTCGGCGTAGTAGGAGTGATGGCTCAAGGTGTGTGTGTTCAGTGACTAACACATCCGCTAAGGTTAAGGTATTTCAGGTTTAAGTCAAGATCATTAAAATAAAAGAAAAAAGGTGAATAAGGAAGTGTGAGTTTGTTCGAGGTGGATGGTCACATGCATGTGGGTGGGCTGAAAGGCCTTCAGTGAATAGATCTTACATCATAAGGAAGAGGTTAACACAGTTCAAACACTGATAGCATTCATTCAAACATGAGGCTGGAGCAAAGGTATGGTTAGCTTAGCACAAAAACAGCTAGCTAAGCTAACCAGCTACAGTCCACTGCAAATAAGCAGATGCTTTAAAGGACTCTCCACCACAGTGTTATTAGCTAGTGCTTCTCCAGCCAAATGTTACGTTCACAAAACCCCAACGAAACATGTGATATGATCCAATCACCTGTTAATACAGGAATGAAAGGGTTAAATGAGATAACTGTAATTGCTAATCCATTAATTGGCAACAAGCTTTGGGCTTGGCATCTGGTGCTCGGGTGTTAAAACAGGTTATAGCAACACACACAAAAATGTGTGTTGTTGACCTGAAGCTGAGCACATTACGGTAAATACCCCATACACAAATACAAGGTCAGAGGTTATGGCATTTTTGTTTTTTGTTTTTTTAGCAGCAATAACAAATACAAAAGTATATCAAAAGAAGACACTCCATGTGTTGAAATGTGAGCGAACACACAGGCTCACAAGCAATACTAGCCAGGACAAAAACCATTGAAACAAATGGACCACCTATACTGAAACAACAAAAGGACAAACCAAACAAACAATAACACACAAAAAAAATCATGAAAATACACAGGGCACAATTTCCAGGCAAAGTGCAGGGATATTTCCACATGGACAGTATGATGGACTCCGACGAGACAAGTGTGGCCAAATCAAAGTGTGAGATGTAAGACAACCAGTGATTCAAGTGCTCTGTGCCCAGGTCGCCTGAACGCCTACAGAACGACCGCACAGCATCGAGCGGCGAGCGGGGGGAGGGGGGGAAATCCCGCTCGCCACTCCTTTTTAATAATAGTCCGGGCACTTGTCAGTGTCTTTGACAGATCGGCTGTAAAAATCGCAGATATACAACAAGACAGAGGGAACCTGGCAGCCTTGTGGGAGGACTGGTTTGTGCTTTGTCTAAAACGTGTAACAGTGTACTGACGTGCAGGAGCGGCATACACCGGAGCGACGTTAGTGTCTTTCAGTGTGCCTAGAATGACCGCTTGCTGGATCTAGTCAGAGGTATGCCGACGTTTCCCCTTTAAATGTATTTACAGAAGAGTTCCAGCTTATTCGGACTATGTTGTGAACACGCTGAACCGTTGTAAGGCAAAAAGCAGGTTCAAGTCTCCCTTAGTAAGTTCTGTGGGCGTTTTTTTTTTCTTCCTTTTTTGTATTGAAATAAACCTAAAAAGGTGCAACTTTCCCAACAATTTCACAGCTAACTTGTCGCCTTAGGAAGGACTCTGAAATGTAGACGAGGTCTCGGTTTGAAAATTTCCATTTTTAAACTAGTGTTTTTGACAAAAAAGGCGAACAGGAGGAGGAAGAGAGGGTCAAAGTCACAAGTATCTTAGGTGCCTGTATTAGGACAAAATACTCAGGTGTAAGTTAAAGGTGCACACACACACACACACACACAGTGTGATGTGTGTGTGTGTGTGCGCGCGCTCCGTAATTCATCTTAGGAAAACAAGGCAAAAATGCTATAAATAGTTTGGCTCAGTCTGTTTTTTTTATACAAAAGAAGGAATAGTTCAGTTTTCTTAGCGAAACCGTGCGACCCTCTGAACACAGGAGCTCAGCCTCCTCACACAACACTGATGAACACATGTGCAACAGCACCCACTGTTGTCTGTGTGACTGCTAAATACCCTTTAAGCCTTAATGGAGGCTGCTCAGAAGATCGAGCATGGTGTGTGCAACAGCGACACCTATGCTACTTTGTTCCCTCAGACAGATTATGGAAAAAATGGCTCGCCCTGTCCGAGCCAATCCAGGGTCCCTTCATTATATTTATATATATTTTTTTGTTGTTTTTTTGGCCCGACCACAATGGAAATGAGCATTAGAGTGTGGGGGTCGGTTGTGTTGCAGTACTGCAGGCAGTGAGGGTCATGCTCAGCAGGTAAAGAGTGGAGGAGGGCCGACAGTCAGAAGAAGCCTCAGTGAGAGGAGCAATGTCTTTTGTTGACAGTTACAGGGGGGAGGGGGAGGTTTTGTGTCCCATGGCTTTTCCCCCCCACACATCCTCCCATCCACCCCCACCCCCTAAAATTAAGTGAAAATGAGCCCACTGTGTTTTGCAAACTCCCACCCCCCACCCTGTAACACCTCTGTGCTGCTCCCTCAGCCCCCTTCCTGAGCTCCATGCTTGGGGAAGGGGATCCTCAATCAACACTTCTGTGCCTCCACTGGAGACATGGCAATGTAGGAGCCGTTTCTCATGGGCTGGCTGGCCGGCGTTTCCGACGGCTCGTCCGGTTTGTCGCTGACCTGAGTGTAGGCCGTGTCATCCTTCGCCGTCTGGGGCGGGAAGAGTCAGGGGGAGGAGAGAGAAACCGTCAGCACAAACCAGAGAAATGGAACGAAACTCCAAAAAAATATAGTGTCATCACTCGACTCACAGTAAAATGAGAATAAATGTTTTGACTGAAATGTTCATAGTAAAACCACTATGACAAAAACCACCACAGCCAACATTAACTTAAGAAACAAAGGAGCCAATTACAATGTGAGGCGAGAACTTAAAAAAGGAATATCATGCCCCATAAAGATAATTAAAATGATAATAATCAGAGATGATGGATAACAAATTAAACAAGGAGAAACAAGGCAAAACTGAAGACTTACAGTAAGGGAATGAAAAGCTTCATTAAAAACAATACGTTTTACTTCATTCTAAAACAGAAAAGGGAAAAAAGGGAGGGTTACAGAAAATTAAAATTAGAACATGGTTAATACAACAGTTCCTTCACATTGCAATTAAGCATGTCTGACATTTTTTTATCAATGCTAAGCTAACACATGTGTATGGTTCTTCACGCTACAGCTAGCAGCTGTTAGCTTAACCTAGCATCTAGTCCGGAAACGGGGGGCTAGGCTGGCCATGTCTAAATACTGATCACAGATTACCACCTGTGTGTATAATCTACACACAAAAAAAGGTGCTAGTTGGTGCTTTTAGTTTAGTTTGGACAGAGCTAAGTTGTTGTAATGTTTCCAGTCTTTCAGCTAAGCTAATGTCCTGCTAGCTGTAGCGTTGTGTTGGCGTTGTGTCTCAAACTGCATACTTCTCTACCATAAAGTGCTGTTAGCACCCAGATGGTACGAAAAAGTCAACAGTCCCCATCCTGGCTATTCAAACATGGCAGGGAAACAGCTGCGTTTGCAACTGTAACAACAAACGCTGCACGAAAGTGTGAGTTAAGTATTTATTCTCCATACAGGAGTGAAGCAATCTTCATGTGTAAAGGGGTTAATTCCATGTTTTGCTGCTAAAATGTAGCAATAGCTCTTTAGATTAGCCAGTTAAAGTGAGTGAGTATTTCATGTCAGGGTAATGGAAGTATCCAAAATGAGACACAACAACCATTTCCCAAAATATCAAGCTATTCTTCTGACCCTCCTCCAGGCCCTCCTCTGCACGGTCAATGACCTGAACTAAAATAATCTGAGGACAGGGTTCAAACCTGCACCGCTACAGATAAGAGAAGGGGGGAACATCATCCTCGGGTTATTCTAGTTCAATGAACTGAAGCTACGCTAGCTCATGTCTGCGCTGACTGAAGGGAAACTGAGACACTTCTTCTTCCTAAATTCATCAAAGAGGCATCAATTGTTAGAAAACGTTCAAAAAATAAAACCACATGATCCAGAATTGTGGGAAACCGCTCATGCTTGCTGGCTTTTCTGCAGAGGAGTCATGCACTGTGTTAGTGTTGTAACATGCACGTAGCTTTTGGTTAAACCTGTAGTGGCCCAGTGATGCATGCAGAAACCCAGTCAAAACTTTACAACCTCATTTATCATGACAAGTGACTACTGACTACTGTCTGCTCGTCTACACTGTGAGTAGCACACACTTCACATTAGAGTATCTGTGTGGGTTATTACTACAGTTTAGTCACCGCGGCAGCAGCAGCACCAGCGGCGCTCCTTACCTTCTTCTGGCGATTTCGGCAGAACAGGATGACGAGCACCACCAGCAGGATGATGCCCATGCCCACAATGAGCAGCGGGAAGTTTGACACCAGGGTCACAATGAGGAGCAGCGTCCTCATCTGCGCCGCCGACTCATCGTCGATCGTCGCCGTCTAGAAATGTGGGGAAAGACGTGGGTATTGATTTGTGGCTGACTTTTGTTTTACTGGAACAGGTTAGCGTGCTAAAGGGGAGAGCCTCACCTCGTTGACAAACATGATGGGGAAAATGGTCTCATTGATATGCTTGGTTTTTCTGAGAAAAAAAAAAAAAAAAGAGAGCGAGAGAGTGACGAGGAGTTCAGGGGGGACATCTGGCTCAACGTGTGACCGAGTGTGGCAACAGCAAAGTGGGTCGAAGTTCGACTTACGGGAAGCCTTGGATCCTCTTCAGAATGACATTGAGCTGGGCTCTCTTGCAGGCACGAATGGGAACTCCCGTGGTCTGAAGAGATTAAAAGGACATTTTTCATTAAGCAGAGTTTTACCTCTTTTCTTACACGCTAGGAGACACTGCAGTCACAAGCATTAAAACGCAGCTGGATGGTCAATATTTGGACATTAAGAGAGCCAAAAGGAAACAAACTGGATCAATACAAGCGCACATCTTAAGATGATTAGACTTCAGACTGACAAAATGCATCTGTGGTGCCACTAATTGTTTGTCATACCGGCTGCAGGTCCAGGTACGTCTCATGCTCCTCCTTGTTGGGATTGAGTCCATCGACGGCGTTGATGTACATGGGGTCAGCTTGATAAAAGTGAGGGAAGGACACCACGATGGGAGCACCTGGAAGGAAACACGTGAGTGAGTTTGCATCCTCTTAACAGCAAAGGATAAGAAACAAAAGATTAAAGAGGCAAAAACACAAGATAAGATGCTGAACTATCTGTTGTTTGGGACTGAGCAGCGATAGGTGTGTGTGTGTGTGTAACGGAAAGCTGATAGCTAAAGAATGTGTGTGAGGTTTTATTGAGCCTAAACGAGGATTCAGCTGATTCAGCTCTTGTCATCGTGACTTTACTTTTATCTTGGTTCTTCATTCTGTCGAGAGCGACAGAACAAAACGACCAACTTATAGACAGCCTTCAGGAGCCAGCCTATTGTTTAACAAACAATTAAACACAAAGTCAGATTACAGCTGCAGATAATCTATAAGCTTTGAAAATGTCTTCTTCTACCTGAACAACAAGCTTAAAAAGCTGCATCTATATTCTCAAGTCAGCTGCATTCTTTCAACAAACCGCTGTAAAACAAACTATAATGGTTTCCTGTGGTTAAAGCTTTTTTTCTTTTTAAACCACACACACCCACACACCCAGTCCCAGACTGAGGACAGGACTTGGTATCACAGAAATCTCACCAACCAGACGTGCCTGTCTGCCTCATATAAATCAGTGGAAATGATGCCGACAGCCAATCAGGTTTGATTATTCTGAGTTCAACCAGAAGCTTTTCTAAGAATGATTTCACACATCTTTTTTTTTTTTTTTTTTAATGTGTCGTCTACCATGAAAACGCCCTGGAATCAAACAGCAGTAGTAACATATTTAGAGTAAACAGCAAAGTCCAGGCGCTACAGTAGCTTATCTGCCTGTGTGGATCTTTATCAGAGCGATCACACATCACTTAATGACCGCCATAAAAGACTCCAGTAACCTGCGCTCACAGTCGGCACAGTTAATCATTCAACTGTCTATTGAGTCAAATCTGGCATGCTCAAACAGCGGGACGTCAGATAGCAGCCAGGGGCCACGGAAGCTGGCCGAGAGGCCACTTTTTTAGGAGGGTAGAAAGAGGGGAGAAATTGTGTCATGGGGCTGGTTTGTGATCATTAACGGGTAGAATGGGTGGGGGTTGTTAACTGGGTCAGGCTCAGCGGGGGAGGTGGAGGAGGCGGATGATGAGGTGGTGCCCTTACCTTCTCGACAAACGCTGACTTTAAGCACCCCGGTGCCGAGGCAGTCCCCGGCTGGCACACAGAAGCCCTCGTTAGTGGGGTTGTCTTTGGGGCTCATGAGGACGTCGCTGGGAGGTGCGAAGCGGTAGGCCTGGATGCCCTTCACATCTACGTCCTCCACATAGGCGAGATGAATGGACCTGAGAAGGAAGTAGCAGAAATTATTACATCTAAAAACAGTGTCACAAAAACGATGGAAATATCTTCTAAAAATAAGCATCACTTCCTGTATCACAGCTCCTTAAGGCCACGTTAACACCTGCACCCGTTTTGACTTCACACCTAAGTTGTAAAAACTTCTTTCTTATCAGTGCACATGGGCACGTTTTCAATGACTAAGCCGCCGTTTACGGACGCCAAACAAATTAGTGCACACGCGTACCGGCAGAGATCAGCAGCAAAGATGTAGAGCAGCTCGTTCCTGTTTATCAGGGGGTGGAAGACCGCGCCGTCTGTACCGTTGATCATGTTGCTCTGATTCGAAGACCACCACGACATTTTCCTGTTGGTCAAAAGATACGAGTCATGTTAGAGGTTGAACAACAACACAAACCACAGCTTATAATCACACATCAAACACAAGAGTGGAGATGTTCAACGCTGCACATTGTGCTGCTTTTACTTGTCATTTTACTGACTGGGATTTTTTTTTTAATCCTTTTTCACGTTTCACACATGCTGATTATCACAGTCAAAGTCCAAAGTCACTTTCCAAGCATTCATTTTGCAATTCAGGCAGCAAAAGGCTTTCACCTCTGGACTTTTGGATGCAGGTTGTGTAACAAAGTAAATATTGAATGTCGGTACTGGCAAAGGAAGTGGAAGCCATGTGCTCAAAAAGTGTTTCCTATCATTCAGGAAAGCTGGAAAAATGAAACATTTTCCCCCTCCATACAGACACTGTACACTGTGTTATACGAGTTTCCTCACCTCAGGCCATTCCATGTGTCGATTTTGCCATAATCCAAGTAGTTCTGCTCACCGGTGTGGAACACAAACTCTCCTTCATGGGTGCCGTTTTTCTGTGGGGGGAAAAAAAGAGGCACGAGGTTCAGAAAAGACACTGTGACGGACAAATGTCCAACAGGCAGAGAGCGAGAGAGAGAAAGGATCGCTGTGAAGAGGAGCTGCTTACTGTGATGTCTGTATAAAATGATATTTCATAAGACATTCTTCATATTAAGTGCACATCATTATCTGGAATCTGGAAGTACAGAGTCCTGCTAGCAGTCTTTGTGAAACAGCAGACTAAAGTTATCTTAAATGCCTCCGTCAGGATCACATGACTCATGTTTGTGCCAACCTGCAGACTCCGCTGCATCAACAGGAAGTCTGAGCATCATCCATCAGCATGTGGTCTATCTCACTTCTCTCACTGAGGACTTCCTTTTTTATTGTTCTCTGTTTTAGCGACGCCTCATAACAACACCCGAGTGCTTTCCAATGACATGACCTCCCCGCCGCCACCGCTGCTCACCTTCCACATCAGACCAAAGTATTCGTCCACCTCAGGCCTCATGCCGTGGATCTTGGAGAGAAGAGGGTCCTTGAAGCCCCACAGTACCTCATGGACGGTGCGGTTCAGAAACAGTTCAACGCCCAGTGAGTTCACATACATGGAAACAAAGGTTCGCAGGAAGAAGGAGTAGGAGTTTAGCTCGTTCATCACCGCCTGAGGAGTCGGAGACAGAAAAGGGTGAAGGGTGAGGACGCTTCAATCACACACAATGCTGCATTCAGGTTTGTGTTGGCCCAATGTAAGGAAAATGTGTCACAATATAAAAGTTAGAGGACAATGTGTTGTGTGATTGGAATCATGTGTGGAGAGTACATTCAGTACAAACATGACAATCAAATCTCCATGAGCTGTACTCGTTGCCTCACCACAAACGGGATGTTGACAGTCACAACGACGTCGACCTCAGGGTTTCCAGCGGACTTCTCAGGCACGAAGACAAAAGTTTTTGGGTTCACGGCGTAAACCTTGGTGCCATTCTCCAGGAAAGTTACATTTTCCCGTGGCCTGTATTCCCTGGTGTGAACAGGACATTTGTCAAGTTAGTCCAGATGTCTTTTGTTTTCATATCGACACAACAAAATCAGTCCAGTTCAGATGTTATTCCTTAAACAGAGACCCTCTGCAAACGACGCTGCCTCTCTACAACATCCTCACACTTACCTGTAAGTGTACGGCCCGATCTGTTTAACAGATGCCTTCTTGCCTGCTAAGAACTCCTCTGCATTGGTCACATTGAAGAAGTAATACTCCATATATACAGGAGGAGGGGGGTTCTTCCAGCCTTCAAACATTTGGCTCTTCTCTGTCAAAGTAATTTCCTGTAAAAGAAAAGAAAGAAAATACACATCGTCATTAAAAACTAACAATAAAGAGGGTGGCATCTTTGAAGGCCCGTCACACCTGCAAGGAGCTGGGACCATGCCAAGACCCCAGACAACCACACAGGGAAGGAGAGAAAGGTCCTTCATAGCAGAAAAGCCATTAGCACAAGCAGCAAATCGTAGCAGAAAAATCTGCAGACTCTCTGACTACAGCAAGCCTGAACAAGAATCTGACGAGAGGGCCACCGGTCAGCCCACACAGCTCAGCCACAAGCACGTCATCCACAGCCTCAGCGCTCAAACTACATGCGGGCTGTCAGGTGGATTCCACTAAACCAAAGGCAACCACAAACCATTTCACTCTGCGTGGCTTTCCATGTTTTTCTGAGGTCATGTGGATGAAGAAGTACAGCCAGCAGTAAGTAACTAAGTGTGACACGAGTCTGGCTGCCACATGAGCATGACAAAGGAGAGAGCCTCCATTATGTTGTCTGAAGATGTTTGTTGACCAGGAAAATCTGCAAACATCGCCCATCCTCCAGTGTATTTTTATACTCTAGCCCACTTCCTCAAGGTGCACTTGAGTGAGGCCATACATTGTCCCCTGTGCTCTCTCACAAGCACTTGCTATTGAAAAAGTATAAGTTGAGGTGTGGCTGGCACTTCCTGTTTGGGTAACAACCATTATTTCAAACACGTTTCGCTTTGTGGAGTCGTTTTCCGTGTTTTGTTGCATCATCTTCCTTTTGCTTCTTTACAAAAACCCCATATTGGATCTGAAGGAGGTCAGCTGGGCCTCCTTAAAAAGGAGGGCAGGAAAACCCGCAATCAGGATATGTGTTTGTGAATCTTAGTCTTTTGTGTGCAGAGTAATCATTTTGAATGACTTTTGGCTATTCTTTAGTTGGCTTCTCTGAAGAACTATCGCTCAAATAGGCTTTTTATGCAGCTCTAGGTAGGTGTGTCAAAGCACTTTTTGTGTGACTGTGGGTCATTTGTGTGTTTTCTTATTTTAATAAATCAATCTTTGGTTGTAATTTGGCAGCACAGTGGCTTAACTGCTCACCTAGAGTCAGAAGAAACTCTCTTAAAAAAGCAGCTCGGGGTATTTAAGCAGAGTGATTCTCTCGAGTCTGCTTCTTAATTAATGAAAAGAAGAAATGAAAGGCGACCGTTATGGTGAGTCTGGGCACTCCTTTAAAACAGAAATGACCCATTTTGTTCCCCTCTAAATCTAAACTGTGTCACTTTAGAATCAGGCGTCTGTCACGTCAGGCCTCCACCCCGCCACTGCAGCATTTTCCAGCCTTCAACCGAAGGTCTTTCAGAAGAAAGGTCTTATACGGACATCATTTATCTCTCTGAAAAACCTTGTTCTGTTACAAGCACAAAAACAAGCGAGGGCCAAAGTGGAGCGATTTGTTAAGTGCAGTCATAACGGTGAATGCACTGAATTAAACCAGGCCTTAACCAAACAACTTCTGGCAACGCGTAGGTGTGGCATGGCCGGATCCTGTTTGATTAGCACAAGTTAAAAAGGAAAAACAAACACTATAAAAATCCAGTTTTCACATGTGCCTCCAGCGTCGAAGGGTTTGCGTTCGACTGGAATATGTCGTGACCTTGTTCTTGAAGGCTTTCTGAAAAGTATCCTCTGAGAGGAGCAGCGTGCATGAGTGTTTCTTTTCAAGCCTAACGACTCAGGATAGGCTGAGACTGGAACAACAGCTAGGACTTAAGGAGACTGCTTCCTGGCAGAAATCATGCCCTCAGGGCCTACAAGTCTGTCAAATTCCTCGCATTACTTCTGTGCTGCCGTCCTCCACGCCCAGCGCAGCAGACAAGACGCACAAAATAATCTGTCCTGGAGGTAAAGCTTTGACTGGTCTCAAACAGGCCGGCTGCATCTTTACTACACACGGCCGCATTCAAAGTCAGATTAGGTCGATTTTTGGAGTAAGTTCAGCACGTCTGGGCCGGCCAGCCCTAATTCAATGGAAACACTGGGGCCAAAAGAGGATTAGCTATGCTGTCATGTCGTGTAATCGCCGGGCCACATCAGAATCTGGTCCCCCTGTTGATATACTTTGACTAAGTCTCTTAATTTGGGTCCCCTGGGATGCTGCCATGATTCAGGATGAGGGGGAAAAAATGAGACCTAACAGAAGAGAAGGAGACTGGGTCAGTGAGGCAGCAGTTTTCCAGTCCCCCGACACACACACAGAGGTGTCGTGGTTGTGTCAAGATCCTCCTCCTTCAGTCTTTTTTTTTTTTTTTAAAAAAAAAAAAACAATGTCCTTTAAAGTGCTGGTAACAGCCGTCCAGCAGAGTGATGCATGTCAGTTAGAGGAATGTGTTTAAAAAGACAGAGAGCAGATCTCAGGATGTGACGGGGGTCACTGACCAACATCACCCACCCAAACTGCACTGATAAGCAGACGTAGTAATGCCTCCTGTCTGCGTTTTCATCCTGTTTTCCAGAACACGCTGAATTAGTTTTATGAAAATTAATAGAGTGATCTGAGACACTGTAAATACACAAAATGGATGAGAACACATCAGAATGTATAGTTAAAATCGATGCTGCCTGGACGCTTCGTTATCACTAAAGGTGGGTGACACCATGGGCACAACCTGCTGTGGTTCCGCCACAGACTCCCAGACTCTCCCCGGCCCACATCCCAGCCCACTGCCCCCTCCAGACCTGCACACCTCACCCTCCTCCTCTCTCACTCTCTTTACACAGATTTCTACTACAGCAGAAGCAGAGTATGAACAAAAATGTGTCACCAGGCCATGTGTGCAGGACAGAACATGTTATTAATTAAAACACTCCAGAATCAGCCAGAACATTTCTCCCCCCCAATTTATACAAACTCAGCTCCATTTTAAATAAAATGCTGCCTTAACAAATCGTATGAGGACTTCACCACCTTTAACATGTCATAAAATGGGGTAAGGTCACCATCGGACTCACCTGAGTCTCACACACACACTCAGCGTCCCTGCACCACTGTGGGAGATTCGGGGAATTTCACAGGGTTTTGATATCATGAGTAAAAAACAGAACATGCTAATTAATGATCAATCCGGAATCAAATCTATAAGCTGCACAGCCGGTGCAGTCTGCTCCGGAAACCCTGAATCACTGATGGTCCGTGTTCTGCAGGTGCAGAATGCAGCAAAGACAGAAATCAGCGTCTAAATTCAATGAATGTAACTGACACACATCTTGTGACCCTGCGCGTACCAACACCGCTGAGATGCTGTGTGCACATGATTGACCGCTGCAGATCACAGACCGTGGAGGCTGAACGTTGAATAAAATATATATAATGTGTAATTTTCTATATTGCTGAGAGAGCGCGTCTTACCTTTTTTAACCGGCTGTGGATCATTGTTTGGAAGACTTGAGCCACGACCAGGGCGATCCCCACGATCAGGAGGTGAGCACAGACGATACCGGTGGCGTAAATGGCACAGGATCTCCGCGTCATGGTGCCGGGCGGGTTGCGTTGACCTCTCTGCTGAAGAATAACTTCACCGAAGTCGACGTTAACTTCCAGAAATATTTCACCGGGAACCGCGAGGGTGAGGGACCGTGAAACCTCGACGGGAGTCTCCTGAGCAGCAGCAGCAGCAGCAGCAGCTGTAGAGGGGGGTTTAAACTTCTCTCTTGGCGGCGTGGTGGTGGTGTTGGTGGTTTTCTCCCCCCTCGGCGAGCCTGAGCAGACGAGGAACAAAAAAAATGTTGGCACTTAAAGAAAGAAAACACTTTGTAACACTGAGGACCGAGCTGCTCGGAGGCGGCGGTGAAATGAAACGGCAGATCTCAGCACATCGGGACGTAGAGCTGGTCACCTCCCCCCTCTTCCTCCCTCCTCCTCCTCTCAGTATAATGAACGCGGTCAGGCGAAAAGCGTCGTTTTGGGAGGCTGCATGGGCGGTGGGTGTGTGTAAGAGGAGGCAGGCTCGGTGCTGTTCCTGCTCAGCTGATGTCACAAACCACAATATTCATGTGTTTCACTCACACAAAGTAAACCTTATATGTGTAGCCGCGCTTTCTTTACGCACGGTGACTTTTATTTTTGGAGGTTATTTTATTAAAACATCGGCGCATGTGCTGTGATTGTTGCAGCATATTGTACACCAGGATTGTGAATGGACGCGGCGGCGTGCTCATCCACATGGACGCGCCCGCGGTAATACTTCACTTGGCGACACAGTGTGTGTGAGGAGTGTGTGTGTGTGGATGCACATGTGCTAAATTTCACTTTTTTTTTTTTAATCAAGACATTCAAACTTCCGCATCACTGCGCACACGAAGAGTAAATGTGCAGACGGCGGAGATCCGCTACCTTTTTATACCGGGTCCGCTATCTCACCTCATGGTGACTCCTTAAATACGCACCGCGTGGACATGAATAATGCCATCAGAGCAACCAACGAGCGTTGACGCGAGCTCTTTTGTGTGACTTTCGGCCATTCTGATTGGTTGACGTCCTCACGGACCACCGTTTGGAGACCACCCACCTTAGCGCTGATTGGTCCTCCGCTTGCGTGTCTGCTGTTGAAATTCATCGACTGATTTCAGGGCGGGGCTCTTATAAAGGGGGAACCGGGCGGCGTGACGTTCGCCTCCTGTTACAAAGTGGATGATCAGCGGCTTCCGCGGAGCCCACTGAACCCACACATGATGCTGTAGTGAGGGGGGGTTAAAAAAATGTGGAAAAAGATTTATGGACTGCATTATAGTCATCATGAGCCATCAGATATCGACACAGATAAATCATTCCTACTTTAAGTCCTCTTGATACAGTCTTTGCAAGACAGGAGGACACACCTCTGGTAGAAAAATAGGGTTTATAGAAAATTTAAATAAAAAGTGTTAAAGTTTAGATAAGCAAAACAAAACAAAAAAACAAAAAAATTTTCAGAACCTAAATAATGTTTTTTAATAAGTATTGATAATAAAATGTGCCTATAAACAGCATTATTCTGTTTATTGCACATTTTAGACAAACATGGTCGTCCTTTGACTGTATCTGCCACTGATCCTCATGCTATGGTTGTCTAATGAAGCAACCCACATCCTGTCTTTGAACCATATTTAGTATATTATCGCATTAAAACCTGCTGTTTGCATCAAATCCTTTCCACTGCACAGTGTAGGTTCAGGTCTTGAAGCATAGTCAATATGGCAGTGTCAATATGTATAATATTTATTTAATTAAAGGCCTCTGGCATGTGCATTCCTTCAGATTTAGCAACACCTGAGTGAAATCATGATAAAAAAAACATACTGTGTGGATTTTCCTGCAGCTATGAGGACTTTTAGTTGGTTTGTGTCCAGAAGCTGATCTTCTAATTATCCGTCCTGTTGCAGCAGCCATGACAAATACAAAGTAAAAGTAGTGTTTGTTTTGAATTCATCATAAATCCTCTGATTGTACAGGTCGTTCTGCTTTTGTTGCCTCACTGCAAAACAGCAGAGCCACCACCTCTGCACAGTAAGCCTGGGACTGTGCTGACAGTTTCCTCAGAGCTTTGGTCCAGTAAATATTGATTTTTGTTCAAAACTAATTGTTCATTTTTCAGTAATACATAAGTACCTTGATGACATGTTCCTAACCTTAAAACCTGAAATTGGTTTGCAGCAGCTGAAGAAAAAGCTCTGATGTTCAGTGGAAAATAAACCTGACTGTCCACTGGTGAGGTCATATTCATGCCAAAGTTAAAGCAGCTTCACACCTACTGCCAGACATCGATTTTCACAAAGTACCCACTGAATCTGGTTGAAATGTGATCAGGTTTCAGAGCTAGAAAAAGGTCAAAGGTGACATTTTTCTGGGATTCTACGACACATTCTGAGACACTCAAAGCATGTCACCAGTGCAGAGCCGAAACAGGACACTTGGAAATTGGGAGGTACTGCGATCCTTATTTACAGACAACACCAGCTGCCAGGCTCCAGATCAGGCTTTTACCCAGAATTCAAGCGGGCGAGATGCCAGCTCAGATACCAGGTTACCTAATGAGACGAGAAGTCTGGATACATCGGCCTCTGCTGCCTGGCTCTACCAGTCATTCACAGATCCATCTCACTGGTTGCAGCTTTTTTTTTTGTCTTCCATTAATCTGAATGAAACCGATCCTATCTCTGAGAGAGGGAGAGGTTACGATTCATCCTGATATAAAACGCTGTCTGGGCAGTAATGGACTCGCCGAGCGGGGTGAGCACGGTCATGCAGTCCGCCTCTTTCATAATCCATCCATTCATAAATAAAGTCAGACAAAGGAGTACAAGTTTTTTTAGGAAGCGGTATACATCATACTGTTTGATGTTGTCTTGCTGGAAGGAACTGAACTGGGCTGTACTCTCACCATTAATGTAATTGAGTGTTACCTCATTGTACTAAGTCTGATGGCAAGGGGGGGGGGCAAGCAGGAGGGGGGCAGCATCTGTTCAAACAAGAGGAGTAAAAAAAAATGCTAAAGAAAATCATCAGGGGGGAAGGATAACAGTCAAGTAATGCAGCAACATTGTTTCTGCCAAAGGAACGGGTGGGAGGGTGAAGAGGGGTAAAACAGTTCAACCTTTGTAATGGTCGCTTTTTATGTTTGCTCAGCAGAGCGACACTGATGTCTTTTTTTTGGGGACACCAAAAGACATCTTTAATAAAAAGTAATCTCACTGGAACACAGAGACCTTTATCCAGTGGGTAAATAATGTCTTTAAACTTGTCTCTCACAGATCCTTCATTGTTTTCTGACACATTTTGTCCCACAGAATTAAAAAAAAATAACTTTAAAGCCATGGCTCAACAGAAAGCACATTTATGAGGGACACAAATGCCCATTCATGAGTTTGGGAAAGATGTAAAAATGTTTCACAGATTCTGCACAGTCAGCTTTTCGGCAATGTCAAAAATGCTGCTAACTCATGTGGGCTTCACTTTACAGGTCATCATCCTCACACGCCCAGCAATTACAGCCAGTTCAGCTGAGAGTCAGTTTGTTCCCACTCACTGCACAGAGACCTGTTATCAAGACGCTTGGTTACAGTAGATCCTGCTGGATATCTGCTGGGTGGATTCACTTTGTCGAATGTAAACACATTCTGAATATGATGACAATGGACACACACGGTACGCAAATAATGATTCAGGCCTTTTAAACTGACATAGCCATGTTTATCTGCAGCACTGTGCAAATAATACAGCTAACGCCACCAGCTCACAGTGCTTCGTGTAAAGTCTTCAGGCTCCAGACATTCACCCTGAACACCCCTCTGACTTTGTGTTTGGACGTAATATTGTGAAGGGGGGGTGGCATTTTTACTTGACAGCAGCCACGGCAGTCACATTCCATCATCTGTCCTCCCTATCTGCTCTCTCCTTCAATCTAAACAGCATTAACTCTTTCTGTAAATACTGCTTTGACGTGGTAAGCTGCGTCCTCCACCCTGCAGGGCAGCACCATGGCGGAGCCTGGTACCAAGCATTAAGTCATGGTGCTTGCGAGTCCAGGCAGCCTTTGTAAGGCCAGAGTCCTGATATACAGGCGTAGCTCTGAGAGTGGAAAGTAGGGAGGAGTGGCAGACCTTTTCACTAGAGGTGATTAAATGCAAACTGAGCCATTAAGTGCTATGGGAAGGGAGCACTGTGCTGAATTTATTTGTGGGTTGATCATTCTTTGTTCTCCTTGGAGAAGATCACAGTGACCAAAACTCGCTGAAATGTTAGGTAATACAAGAAGAGCAGGATGTGTGCTAAGAGAGTAGATACAGCAGTTAAACCCTTTTCCTGAGTCAAAGTGCTAGTTTAAGCCAGAGTGGCTGTTTAAGCAGTGATTATGTTTTTGAACAATAACATCCAGAGGTGGGAGTAAGTCACTCATGTGCAAGTCACAAGCAAGTCTCAAGTCATAACCTTCAAGTCTCAAGCAAGTCCCAAGTCAATGTGATGAGACTCAAGCAAGTCAAGTCAAGTCAATGCTCAGGTCAAGCAAGTCACAAGTCAAGTCATACAAAAATCTAATGGTCTTCAAATTAAAATGCTCACAATGGCATGTTTATAAGAACAAAATATATTGCTCATTAGGTGTCCCTAAAAATATTGACAAACAAAATATATATTCTTCACTGACTCACGTAATAATGCAACAATAGCTTGATATGTTCATATTACATATTCAAATTAAACATTTACAAAGCTGATTATTACGCATGTGATTATTAACCCATTGGCTGTATAGAATTGTATACAGTCATCAGCGGTGTTCAGTTTTCAATTGAAATACTGTATGCATATGCTTCTTAGTTGTTTGAATGTGTTTTACTGATAAAGGCTGAGCCAAAAGTCCAAATGCATCATTTTATATTAAAAACCTTTGAGTTCACTACCTGTTACCCTGGAAACCATAGCATCATTTCAAACTGGAGTTCCAGTTTAAAAATGAGAGTTGGGGCATCTAATTATTATTATTATGATTATTATTATTTTAGGAGAGGTGGGGGTCAGGGGGTGGTCCCCCAGAAAATTTTTCATTTACTAGAGGCCATTTCCTGCATTCTGGTGGATTTTAACAGGTTGTTAAATACCTATTTTACATACAGAAGTAAACGCATATTTTCAGATCAGATCTACTAATCCAGCCTGTAACCCTTCTCCTCATGTCAATCGCAGATATGGCAAACAACAGATCATCAGCCAAATAATACCATCTACTGTAACTTTAAGGAGACAACAGCTTCCTCCCAGCGTTTTCTTTAAGTTGAGTCTAACATCAATTTAACGTCACCAAGAGCTCTACCGTCTCTACAGTCCCAGGGTTTACACTTCTCTGGTCTCTCTATCATGCAGATAGAGAGACCAGCCGATGTTTTAATAAAATAACCTCCAAAATAAAAGTCACTGTGTGTAAAGAAAGCGCGCTACACACATAAGGTTTACTTTGTGTGAGTGAAACACATAAATACTGTGGTTTGTGACATCAGCTGAGCAGGAACAGCACCGAGCCTGCCTCCTCTTACACACACCCACCACCCCTCTCTCTCTTTGAATAAACGCAATGAAGTTGCACTTATCACTCACTACTGTTGGTACTCACCACGAATCTAACTGTATGAAGGAATATGTTGCTAAGATGTTAGCCTCCTCTGCAGCTGTGTTTCTCGTTCTCCCTCTCTGATCCTTCTGTTCTCCGTGTTTAGTCCAGTAATCACGCTTGAGAATATTTTCCTTTAGGACGCCTATTTGTTTGCACTTTAGGCAGGTTTGTTTCCACGGAAAAGATAAAAGAAAAAAAGAAAATAATTTCCTGTGTCAGCCTGTCACCATGGTAACAGCCAGCCTGCCTGGCTGTATCCATGGCAACCTGAATGTTTATCATCTGCCCCTAACTGCAGCTCTCTCTGTCCCCCTCCTAATGCGTGTCTAATGTAAAAACACCCTCTAAACAACTTCTGTTTTTGTCCAAACCGAAGCCTACAGACAGACAAATATGGACACCGTCAGAATCACAAGATGTTGCTCTACAACACAGCATAATTTTTATGCCTATGATGTCAAACATACAGAAGTAAACGCTTATTTTCTGATTCTGGAATCAGATCTACTAATTTCAGCCTGTAACCCTTCTCCTTATGTCCATCGCAGATATGGCAAACAACAGGTCATCAGCCAAATAATACCATCTACTGTAACTTTAAGCAGACAGCTTCCTACGCGCAGACACAGACACAGACACACTTACACACACACACACAGCATGTGCATAAATGCGCATGACTCTCTCTCCCTCTCTCTCTTTGAATAAATGTGATGAAGTTGCATTTATCACTCATTCCTGTTGGTACTTACCACGAATCTGACTGTATGAAGAAATATGTTGCTAAGATGTTAGCCTCCTCTGCAGCTGTGTTTCTCGTTCCTCCTCTCTGAGCCTTCTGTTCTCCGCGTTTAGTCCAGTAATCACGCTTGAGATTATTTTCCTTTAGGAAGCCTATTGCTTTGCACTTCAGGCAGGTTCATTTCCACGGAACTCCCCAAAATATCCTGCTGAGTCTATCTTTGAAACTGTTCACCAAACACCTTTATTGCTCAGAGTTGTACAACAATTCAAGTTCTGAGCTGCGCTCTCGCACTAACAACAGCCTGAGTCCAGCGCCTACCTTTGAACTTTGCCAAAATAGTTGTAGTTGAATGGTGGTGGGGCTAACTGACCATAAAAAATGCAGATCTTTATATTAAAAAATTCAAGTCCGTTCAAGTCACCTGTTTCAAGTCTAAGTCAAGTCTCAAGTCATGAAGTCAAAGTCAAGTTGAGTCCTTTATCAGGCTTAGTTAAGCAAGTCTCAAGTCCTCAAATTTGCGACTCAAGTCTGACTCGAGTCAAGTCATGTGACTCAAGTCCCCCACCTCTGATAACATCTATTATGTTTATGCCTTGAGTGGAGATACGTCCACTAAAATATGGCCTCACATGTAAACAAACATTGAGAAATTCAATCCAGAGTAGGATTGTATCTGGATAGCCTTTAGGCTGGATACGTTCAGACCTATTTTCAAATCTGAAGCTTCTGCAAAAAGCTTCTCTGCCTTTTTTTATAAGCTACAATGGAGAATCAGATTCTGATTAATTCTTCTGGCTGATTCCAGAATTGTATTGGTATATTGTTGTTGTTGATTTACTATTTTAAATTCTGTTCGATTTATTCAGGTTTAGGCTTTAAAAAAATGTCTGTTAACGACTCCCATGCCATCCACAATATGATTTGTTGCCTGAAAAATAATTTCTGCCATTGAAGCAGTCTATCAGACAACCTTTAACACTGACAGTAAACAATGTGATGCTTGGAGTCTGCATGTGATACATTGGAAGAGAGACCATCTTAGCAGCTACTGCAATTTTCCTGCTGGGGACCATTTGTTATGTAAAACACTAGGCGAGGATGTTTATTAATTATGCTTTTGGCAGTGGCCATTTTCCTTTGGCTCCAGCTAAATTCTGTCACGTAGGCGCCACAAATTCCTCCTTGCAGGAAATGACACATTTAAAGTGGCACCTTTATGTTTGGAATATTTGTTGAGCGTTGGTGTAAAATCAGACAGTTAAAAGTAAGTGTGTAGTTTATGCACTGCTAAAGGTACACTAAAGAAGAACACAGCTGTTCGTTTGTCACTGCATGCACATTCTCATGGAGGGACCTATTTGGTTTATTTATTCAACAAAGGTTATGAAGGTTAAATGATGAACCGAGCCTGGCATTCTTTTATTTGCCTAGGTGTGGCTCATTTCCCGCCATTCACCGTTCAGGGTTTTGTAACCGGACACCCCATTGTTCCCGCACGGAGCAACAAAGTGTTAATTTAAGAGTTCAAGGAGGCACCGCTGTCGCACCGCATTACAATGGCAGACAAATAATCTAGTCGAGCTCCATAACATATTTAGAGAACATCTGAAGTGTTCATCCAGACTGAACTCATCCTGCCGTCCCCGGGCTTCACAGGAGAGTTACGCAACAATGTATGCATTGTTGCATCAGGCGTAGTCTGACAAAGCCGACCCACACAATTTGCTTCACTCATTAGGTTGCAAGATTCCAAGACGCACTCTGTGACACTCCATAGTAAACAATGACAGTAAATAAAACATACAGTAAATTTATATAGTGCTGTAACAATAAGTATTTCTGAAATAAGACATTATTTAATCCCAGTCCCTTAATCTGGCTGCAGTTCATTAATATACAGATATTTTCTATGTTCAGAAGCCAAAACGTTGGAACCTAAGGTATGCTAACTTCCAAACGATGTGATGTGTATGCTCACTTCCAACTTCCTTGACTCACTCTAAATCCGTTCTTAATATTAGATATAGCATGTTGTGTGGTAGGGCACCAAATCTTGGCCTAGTTTATCATATGCCAAATTCAAACTAGCTAAGCTTAGCTCGCTTGCTAACATTAGCTTATCAGTAGCAAAATAGAGTTTGCTAGCATGCCATACTATTTCATCTGCTAACATGCTTCATGTTGAAAATAAAAATACATATTACTGTATGACCAACTTTATTTTTAGCCGAGGCAAGCAAAGTTAGCTTGCTAGCTCCAATTTAGCACCTTGTAGTAGATAACCGACAGTTCGCTTCAAGGCTACAGTCACTAAAAACTTTAACCAAGTGATTTTAACATAGCTAATATGCTAATAATGATGACAAAACAGGAAATTTCCTCTTTTCTTTTCTCATTACTGATGAAAAAACTTGAGAAAGCATCATCAGTTTTGTGTTTAGTTTAAGGATGGGACTATGAAAATGATGAATAAAGTTCAGACATATAAATTCTGCCTCACAAATAGTTAAAAAAAAAAAAAAAAAAAAAAAGACCTTGACCTGTGGGCACTGAAGAAGAGGAGGAAGTCGTGTCTCACCTGTAGGCTATTGTTTCTGTGCTGATGGTGTGTACGGAGCTTTGTACATCCTCTTTGGGGTATTGTTTTCTGCAGTAGCTCAAAGGTTGTAAAAAAAAAAAAAAAACCGTGTTAAAAATGGCAATAAAGTCCTTTTCACTAGAAGGACAGCGTCCTGCCAAACCTTCTGATTTCACTATAAACAAAAACATTTCCTGTGTATCACACCGGTTTCCCCCAATTGTACTCACCTTGTTGATGAGAAGTAGAAAGTCTCTGGAGGAAAATTAATGTTGTCCTGTTGCTTTGTGTTTTTTTTACATTGCTTTGTGCATGTGTACAACAAATATACAGATTTTTTTTTTTTTAAAGTGTCAAAACTCAAATCAGTCAGTTTAAATCACTTTAAATTTTCCCTTTCTGGATGGTAAAAATAGAAATAACCTGGCAAAAAAATGACTGATTATTAGTACCAGTATTGTTGAGGATTTGTTTATGTTTCCACTTCTGTAAACTATACCCCCCCCCCCAAAAAAAAAAAAAAAAAAAAGGGGGCTGAACTTCTCAAAGTCAGGCCACATTCATGTGACCATTTAGAGAGCTTGTTTGTGGACAATGACAAATACTGCAGGTGTCATATTTCAATATTTACACGTCAGGATGCACAAGAAGGAAATCCTTCTGAATGGGAAAGGAAGGTGTTGTATGTAAAACCTAGAGTACACAAAGTTTCAGGCATTTCCTCACTGCAATCAAGAAGATAGATAAGAAAGTATATGTACACACTACACACACACCAAACTGACCTCCCTGTGAACACACAGGCCCCACGCAGGACACAGGAACTGATCTTCACAGGCTAAAAAGGCAGCAGAAATAAGAATATTCCCCTTAAAACATGAGCGGTGTTACAGCTGCATGTTTCCCCATGACGACTGTGGCTGTGTTAAAATGCTTATTTTGACCACTGAAATAAAACCAGCAGGCCCAAGCTGGCAGTTTCACTGTGAGGATAGCCACAAACTGAGAGGTTAAAATGTCATCAGTGGAGCATAAAGGAGAAGTGGGTCTGACCTGGCGCTTGGACTTTGCGTGTCATGTTTTGTCACTCGCTGAGGTATGTGGGGGAATGCTGTTAAAGCACTTTGTTGGGAGGAGCAGAGTCACATGATCTAAATAATGGCAGACGTAAAAAAAAAAAAAAAAATGGCCGTCCATTCACAGACCCCTGTTTGTTGCTGATGGCTATAGGCGAGAAAAGGAGGAAGCTCCAGGGTGACAAACGAATCCATTCACAATCAGGACCAAGACTGATCTCACTGGAGGCTGGACATAAAACCTTAAAAAAAGTTATGTATTTTAATGGCTGCTTTGTGGTGCTCAGCTGTTTACATCAGCTGACAGAAACATGTCACTTTCCTTCAGTATGAGGTGGTTCTCGCTCAACCACAGCATCAAAAAGAGGCTCTTATAGGCCGTGCAAACGTTTGATGAAATGGCTTCAAGTGTGCATCCAGGCTGGCTGTGTGGCTGGCAAACAAACTGAAACGGCGCATTAGACAGTTCAGTGGCTGCATTGAAGCTGATTGCTAAGTTAGTTTGTTGCTATGAATAGAGATGATCAGTGCTGAACGAGGGGGGAACAGTCGCTCTCTGTGTGTGTGCAGTGTTTCCCCTGGTGTCTGAACAGCGGGACAGTCCGGGGACCTGAACTCAGGCTAATTAGCTAATTCATCGGCCCTGAAGGGAATGACATGTGATTAAATCCAGTCAACAACAATCAATTTTCTATGGAGCAACAGGCGTCATGAAGCTGTCTTATCAGTTTCTCTGTCTGTAGTGGAAACAGAAGCACAGCAGACTAGAGCCCTTAGAGTAACTTAGATTCTACATGTTACACATATAGAATCTGTACATCCTGGTTATGTTTACATAACAGTCCCACCACTGAAAATCACATTACCTCTCCTGCAGTCTATCACAAATAAATGATGTCTAAACTTGACCTACAAACTAAAAAAGGGGAGCCCTCTAGTGCTCAAACGCCCACATGGTACGTAGTTTATAATATGTGCAACTGTAAACTGAAAAATGAAGGAAACAATCTGTGCTATGAGACTTTAGGTCTGTTTATAGGATGTTTAACTATGTGGTTACAGCTGCTGTGTTGTGTCAGTGGCTGTATCCATGCTAAGCTACATAGCAACACTATAAATATCCAGAGAGGAAAAAACTCCTTATGTAAAATTAAACATCCATTGTAAGGTATATCCCGCCGACAATCTGACCGTAAACAAGGTCTCTGTGCATTGATTCTAATGAAAAATGTCTCTTTAGTCTGCCATTTCTCCTCCCTCCTACCGTTTCCATAGTAACCAAATAACAAACCAGTCAAGAGTTTGGTTTTAGTTGCTCCTGTGGGACTTTCCAAAACTGATTGAAAAGATACAACCTGATAGAGATGGAAACAAAAAACACAACGTTCCCCTGGTAAGTTACATCTTTAGCACTTTGTTAGAATTAAGACGTGTTTGTTTATGGTTTGGGCGACTGAAGACACTGATGTGAGTATTTTAACTGTACCATTTCTCCATTATTATGAGCCAATGTACTATCAGAGTGGGTTAGTATTGGCAGTAAATGAAACATAATGTCATGATGACATAGATGAAGTAGTGGTTAACCTACACTGAAAGAAAATGATAGATAAAAAAGCAGAAAGAGAATGAGGGAGGTGAGAAATACTTCAGATGAGGTGGAAAAGGGAGAGGCAGGAAAAGATAAGACAAACAAAGTTACTGCGTATCACTGTAGTCATGGACACCTTCTCAAATGGTCACTGAGCAGCTGTATTTATAGCCTGCGGGATGAGAGATTGTGTCAACAGGTAAGCAGACTGACGGTGAGACCCCGTCGACTCCTGACCGACCTCTCAGACAAACCTCACAGCAATAAACAATAACACAACAACTGTTGCCAGGCTGCTGCTAAACTGAAAGCTCAGTGCTCTCTCTCACACACACACACACACACACACACACACACACACACACACACACACACACACACACACACACACACACACAGACAAATGAGGCACTAAGACATGTGAGACAAACCTAAGTGCAATCAAAACATAAGAATTAAATAAACTAGTATGGCCGACATTAGTGTGGTCTTTATTCTTTCAGTTAAATCCAGGAAAAATGCAATAATTCACTAATGTCGGATTAAATCATTCTATTTATCCCTATAATACTGGAGGATTTCATAGGATGGATAACTTGGATAAATATGATGCCATAGCTGTCATGGTTTATGATTCCTTTGCACCTTGTGATTCAGTGTTGCTGTTATATTTTGTTCTTAGGTGTGGTTTTTTGAAGTCTAAAACACAGACCTATTCACTTCTGCAAGACAAAGATTCTCAGACACTCTTTTTTACTTGCAAGGGGAGACGTGCACCACCTGTGCCACTGACAGTCTCCACTGTCTCTTTCCCTGTGATCAGTATTTATTAAGCACAAATAATAAATCATGGTTACATGGGCAGGTGTTATTAAAATGGGTTACATGGGTATTGATATTTTTTAATGAGGAGCCCTTTCATCATGGGAGTGCATGTGCCTCACTCCCTTCTGTGGCCTTGGCTGGCATATGAGTGATAAAGAGTAGAATGAAAGAACAGAATATACAGACTCTAGTTTTCTAACAGAACAAAATATGATACAATTTACCTAAATAGCCCCAACAGGTTTCTGTGTTAACCTGCGTTTCCTTTAGCTGTAGGGTTGGTGTTCGTCCGAGCTGTGGTGTCTTGTGCTTCCTGTTTTACTTTCCGTTTTACTGTGTTTCCCACCAGTGTTGATTACCTGTCCTGCCCCGATTGTGTTCACCTGGGTCTTGTTGTCTTGTCTATTTAAGTACTGTGGTCCGTGTCATCTTGTTTGTACTCACATACTCATTTTGGTTTGGAGGAATAGTTTCTTAGTTTCTAGTTTTTGTGTTTTTTAGTATTCTGAACCTCAGTTTACCTTCCCTCACTTCATGTACTGTCCTCCTTTGTTTGGACTCGTGGTCTAAATAAATAAACTGAGTGACTTCACTACTGCCTGCTGTCCTGCCTTTCATACTAGAACCCTGACAATAGCAAAATTTAATGCTGACAGGTTTTACTGTTAGCCACAGAGAAAAACAGAGTTTGAGGAAAAAGGAACTGTTTTAACCTCATAAACTCCATTTAGAATTCCTCTCAATCATTTAATCATATTTCATCAATAATTTACAAAGTCTTTTGATCTCTCTGTGAATTTTAAATAAAGCTCATGGGATCTAAATAAACAAAGCCTTAGTACAGTAAAGAATGAACCAACAAAAGTTGCAGTAAAGACTGTAACCCAAGCTATAAAAGGGGAAGTGAGGAGGTAGACTTAAAGGTTACTTTATGCTATCGTGAAGTCTAAACAGAAAGAGAACATGTTGTCTTTGTTGTGCTATCTATCAGGTCCTAACACAATAAACCAAAATACTTCCATGTAAAAGGCTGTGAAGAGGCGTCACATCAAAGCAGACTCAGTTATCATCAGGCCCTCCATTATAAATGGTCTTATCAGCTTCTTTTTGTCAGACGGGATGCTGTGACGGATCTTAAGGGGCCGACTGGCAGACCGTAAAGGAAGATGCAAAAACACATGTGGTTTAAACAGGGACTTCCTATTCAAATGTACAAAGCGTAGAGCGAATGTGAGCTGGTGCTAATACTGGAAGTGAGTAAGCATTTGTTTGTTTTATTTAAATGAATCTACTTCTACAGAGAAGTGTTCTGAAGCCAACAGCCTGAGGAAAAGTCAGCTTTATTTCATGACACAGTCCTCCTCCTAACAGCTGATTGAGACATCATCTGTGGAAAACATGTCTTGTCTGTTGTTTTGTTTCCGTTTAATCTCCCCAAGGCCGTCTCTTATGACTCTTTGTATCCACATTGTTTCTCAGCATTCCTCTCATTTTTTAAACATCTGAAACTGCTTTATTGGATTTTCTTGTGAATCCTCAGGTACAAAGAGAGGCTGCAGACACAGTACCTGAAAGCCTCAAAAAACAAGCTGTCCTCAGTCAGTAGCTGTTGGCCTTTTCTGAGCCCAGAGGACTTCAGCGACTGCTCATCAGTTTCACACAGGGACCAGAAAGATGTCTCGCAGCTTATATTTCAGCAAACTCTGCACCACATCTCCAGCCAAAAGCCTAGAACCAGCATCACCAAAGAGCACACCTGCTTCTCAAAGCAGACGACCCAGAAGCAGAGGCGCAGAGAGTATGTGGCGTCTGTGGAGGAAAAACTCAAACAGCATCCTCTAGCTATGTACCCACACTATAAAGATCACCTGACCCCAGAGGTAAGCTGCAAACAATGCCGCCTCCAGGCTAGGCGGATGAATGAATGAGTGTTAACTCATATTTACTCCGTCTCATCTTTTCTCTGCAGTTATTTGATCAGGTGGTCTCCATTCTGGACCCAGGTATGTGCACAAACAGCCCCTCTGCATCTCCTGCGTTAGAGGAGGAAGATGGGGACCAAGCAAAACAAGAAACATCTGCCAATAACATGCAAGTACAGGCCTGAGGGTGATTATGTAAATGTTGAACTACTATTCAAAGGAAAATGACAATGACAATTCATTTACAGCAACCCTGATGTCCAAAAACTCATTCCCAGGAACCCTTATGTACTAGAACAAATACCCGTAAACAACATGAAGAAACACCAGATGACCTCAGTAAGTCAGCCTGACTCCCCGAGTGACACAACAACAGCTGATAGACTTTTTAGGAAATGGTTTACGGTAAGAAGAAACTGAAAACATATTTCCCAATAACAGAACAGATGTGGTAGTAAAGTGATGATACAACAGACCTATGCTGCCTGTTGCAGGGAAGACACTATGACACTGCATGACACAAGCACAAACAGAGGAGGGGTGGAGAGATATGTTTAAAAAGTGCCGAAGAAAACCACGGAAATCTCAAAAGATCCAGATCCAGATCTAGGTGACATGTCCAATAAGCTGGATTCCAAACAAGAAGATGAGGACTTCCACCTTCCAACAACATCTCCAGATAACGGTGCCCCCGTTTTTCTGTCCACCTCAGCTTTTTAAAAAATAGATAGATGACGAGTAGGTAACCAAAGCTGTCTGTAGTTACAATGAACAGCCATGTGTGAGAGGAAAGAAAATATATTTCTGTCTGTTCATCCACAGCATGTACACATAGGAAAATATATGTAATGCTGTCAATTCAAAAAGAGAAGAAAATGGAGAAGTGTGAGTGAAAATATGTCTCATTTCTGACTGAACAAAAGTTCCTCTTCAGAAACACTGTGTGTGTGTGTGTGTGTGTGTACGCATTAAACACTGTCTGTAAGCAGCATTACTTATCAATTATTGTGTCTGCAAAATGCTTGCTATCCTATACAGACACAGCTTCAACAACAATAACATACAAAACAATATATAATATTATTTTTTTCCTGACCTTGTACTACATAAATAATCAAAGAATGATTTATAAAATACTTTATTTAAACAATAAATTAAAAATACACCTGATTGAAGATTCTTCGTTTTAAAAATTCTTTCATTGTCTTCATCTGTTTATCTTCCAAAAAAAGCCAACTGCAAAATAAAAAAAAAAATCAAATGTAAGGAGTTAGATCGTGTTCAACAATATTCTCAGAATTGAAAGTGAACTATGATTCCGGGGAGTCGCTGAAGGACATTTTAACAAAGCATCACACCAACAGTGTGCTGCATCAGCTGCTCTCAAATATAATCTATTCCACTGCAGGGCTTTGATTACAATGTATGTGTATAGTGTGTACAGCTCACTGACAGGAGGAGCCAGCCTCAGGACAGTTGTGTCATGTCCCTCTTAGCTGGTGGGTTCAGAGGTCAGAAGAGTGTGGACGGGTGACCTGCGGCCCAGAAAGAGGCACTGTGTGCTGGACATGTACTCTGCTGGACCTGGTACAACATGACCTGGAAAAGTCAGAGTCAGTTCAATGGTTACTTTCTTGATGAATTGTTCATATATATATATATATGTACAGCAAGAAAATGATAGACTAGTTATGAAACTCACCCTCACTGAAGGACTTGCTGATTGTTTTCCCATTCAGCTCGGCTGTCCTCAGTAAACGCAGCTCGCTGTATAGTTGTCGCAGACAGACATGTTATATAATTTTCTACAGACTGCAGCACTTTGCATGAGGGATAAAAAGGTCACGGGGTAAATGATGTGACCATCTTAGAGCCTGAAGGCAAGTTAATAGTTAAATAGGTGTGGTCACTCTTCCTACCTGTCACAGGTTCTCCTCCTCTGTCTGGACTCAGCTTTCACTCCTTCAGCCTGGTCAGTGCTGCTTCAGATCAGAGGGAAATGTATCATTTAAAATTGGGCGTTCATGAAGACTAATGACTAATAACTACTAACCTCTGTCTTCTTTGTGGTACAATACAGTACAAGTTTTAACAGTCTGGTAACTGAGACCAGTCATACAAGTAGCATCACATGATTTTCAGATGTGACCTAAGCTCGCCTAAGAACCAAGCTAATCCTTGCGGTGTGTGTGTGGGAATGAAGGCAGACGTACAATGCAGTTCTGTCCACTCTCTCCGGTGCAGACCTCCTTCTGTGGAAGCCGCTGCCAGCGGTGCCGTTAACGGTGTGTGGTCTGTGGTTCTCTGAAATCACTCCCCGGATCTCTTCGACGAGGGATCTAAGCTCACAGGCGGAGCTCCGCTGCTGCCTCTTTGACTAAAGCCACGAAAGGAGAAGAGAAAATATACAGTGTGAATTTTATAACTGTGATATATTGATCTGTGCTGATTTGAAACCATTAGTGAAATTTACAGACGGTAAACATAGTAGACACAGGTTGTGTGACACTGTGAGACAAACAAGCTTATTTCGCTGCTGTGTTGAAATTATTTACAGTCTGCTTTCTCTTCCTGCCACAGGAATGCAATTGCAGTGTGTGTTTTTGATTTAAAGGCCGAGCAGATGTGCTGAGCGTGTGTGTTTGTGCAGCCAAACACAAATGACTCACACATGGACCTGATGGGCTACAGTCATAGGGAGTTAAGGCCAGATACTGTATAGGGAGAGATTCTGACCGTACCTTGATCTGGGTGTTGGAGGCATGCTGGGAGGAGGGTGGGGTGGTGTGCACAGATGGGGTTGGGCATTCCGGATCAGGTGGAGGTACCCTCACAGCTGCGTGCAAATTTTGACCTTTGAGTTCCTAGAGAAAACATAAGAATGGTTATGTAACAAGACACAATGAAGACCATGTAAAGGAATAGTTGCAGGGAGTACCTTCAAGTCCAGAGCATGTTTGAGTTTCAGACGGAAAAACTGCTGCTCCTGCAGCTGGATGAAGTCCTGACAGTTTGTGAAGCTTTCCGACATCTTTGGGAAGATGGAGAAAAGAACAGAGAGATGTAACAAGACTGATATGGTTTTGTTGTTAACCTGAATATAAAATCAATATTTAGTTTTGTTCCAGAATTAGATAGGAGCTGTTGGGAAACCTGGAAAAACTGACATGTGATAAAAACGTAGGATAAGAGAGGTCATGCAGGACCCACTGAAAGGATGCACTTTTTGGTGAGAGCCTAGTCACACCGCTGTGGAGCATTCAATCTTAAAAGTTGCCTTTGAGGGTTGCAGCCCTCAAACTAAGACACAGCGAAGGTTTCTTGGTTATATGATGACCAAATGATCGCCACCTTGTGTAGGATTGCCTCCAATTCGCTAATCCGGTCCCTTAACTGCTGGTCTCTGGTGCGAAGGGCCTCCAGCTCGTTAACAAGTTGTCTTTTCTCCTCTCTGACCAAAGTCAGCTCTTGCAGCTGGTGCTGGGTCTCCAGGTTCTGGTAGTGCTTGTCCTGTACGGGTGTGAAAATGTGTTATTACAATAAACAAACCGAACACCCAAGCTGGAAACGTGTTCGTAACAACAAAACAAAAATTTGTAGAGTAAACATGCTAAATGCACCTGCTGTAGCTTCTCCACTCTTTCCTCAAGGTGACGAAGTCTGCCATGCAGACAGTCGACCTGCTGTCTTTTGGCAGTGATCTCCTTTTGCATGTCCAAGGCAACCTGAAGGCCTACAATGGAGATAAACCAATGAGAGAGAGGAAAAAGAAAGAGTTCAGGAGAGAAAGAACATCATGCACAAACAGAACGTTAATACTGGACAGGCTTTGAACATTTTAAGGGTGGGTTTTTATGATGACACATGCCAGACTACATCTCTAAGACTGGACTAAGTCAAAGGAGGATGTGAAATAAATTAATTAAACTTTAAACACTGCAGATTTAGCTCTTTCTGTAGATTTCATTAAGATGGCAGTAACTCACTGGTATCTGTACATTCAATGACATTAGATATAAATCAGAAGGTTTTTTCTGTTTTTTCATGAAGTGGGGGGTCTTTAAATCAGTTATTAGTATAAAGTATTGTATAAGTATAGTATAAATGTGGCTCAAACCGTGTCCATCTGTTCCTTTGAGGGTCCTCAGGGTGCTCCTCATCTCATCCAGCTCATCATGGGCGCTCCTCAGCTGACACTGAAGCTTCAGCACCACACCCTCCTGCTCCTCGTTCTTACAGCTGTGGAGCTGCTGCAGCTCCTTGTGCTCCTCTGAAACCATGCCCACACAAACACATGCGTGATATGCACAGAGAGAAATACACATAAGCAAACACAGGCAACAACTGAGGGGCTTGGTTAACAGTGTAAACATACCGAACATGGTTCTTTGCTTAGATAATTTGATCTGAGGAACAACGACTGTTTTCTAGGAACTGGACTTTGACCTGAACACTGCAGTCTCCTGGTCTGAGGTATTAAAGGCCTCAGAGATGGCTGATTGGCTTATGATGTACAAAAATGTAAATATTCAGGGGATTCAATTCTGTAGCATTTTCCATTTCTAGTGTCTACCCCTATGGTGTGAGCATGACGCAAACCACATACAATGGATAATAGCCTCTTTTGTGGTGAGAAACATTCAACTCACTAGTTATGCTGAGTAACTGCACACGTTGCAGCTCCAGCTGAGCGGTGAGCTGCTGTTTCTCTAGAGTCTCCTCCCAGATACGCTGATTCTGTTCTGTCACAGAGGCCTGAAGCTGCCGCCTCTCGAGCTCAGCAGCAGCCATGTCTGAATTGCGATGTTCTATCTCGGTCTGATCAGAATGTAAAAATAAAAAACAGTCAGAGTGATGTAGAACAGCATATGAGTTGCAGGCAAATGTGTAGCTTTGTCTCCAGACCCTGAGCTGGTGAATCTCCAGCTTGTGCTGATTAAGCTGGTTGCTGAGGAGACTATTCTCCTGTTGAAGACTGTCGACGGTGTGGCTGTGCTGCACTGTCATCTGGATGCTGCTTTCCATCCGCGACTTCAGAACATCTATCGTCTTCTCACTGTCGCTCAGCTTTAGCCTCAGTGTCTCTTGTTCAGCCTGCAATGTCTGGCACTGACTCCGAGCCTCAGCTAACTTTGCATAATGCTGAAAAAATGTGGATTGTTTGTTACTAAAACAATTTGCCATAACTTCCCACAACGCTTTCCAGGATTTATCACCTGCTGGGTTTCTTGCTGCCTGAGTTGGAGTTCCTTGTCTTTCTCCTGCAGAAGTTCCTGGGATTGCCTCCCCTCCTGAGTCCTCTGCTCCACCTTGACCCGCAGGACAGTATTCTCCTCGCCGGCTTTGCAAAGCTGCTCCCTGGCCACCTCCAGCTGTCCTCTTAGGACCCGCACCTCCTCCTGGGCCTCATATTGCTGCTGCTCACGGCACCTCTGGATAAAGCAGCAGGGAAAGCAGGCTGGCTGTATTACATTAGGCAAAAGATAATAATCAGTGTGAAGAAATATAATCTCAGAATCTGTCTTCACATTCCATCTTGTGTTACTCTTAGTGATGTTAAAACAGTAACACCTGGTTTTACTCACATGATGATGGAGACTAGAAAAATGTGGCCAAGAGGAACAGGTGCCACATCCTTTAGGATGAAGATATTCTGTCAGTGACTGCTTTTTTTAGCCCTGATGGAGATGCCCCAGCTGAGAACACTGGGTCATTAACAGACAGGTGTCAGAGTCTGAATGACCTCATCAAACCCCATCCTCTTATGACAGCATCCATCTGAGTCTAGCAATCCTCTTTAACCTTTCCCACCCGTGTGTTAAGCTGTTTCACCAGCAGATTACACAAGTTACATCATGTTCAGTCAACCTGACACTGCAGCTTCTTTAAAATACTGAAGCAATAGCTTACATTCTGACCTAAGACTGACAGCACCACATAGAAACAAGATGTGATTTCACATTTGCTGCAGTACCTTAAGTTGTCCAAGTTGGGCCTGAAGCTCCTTCGCTTGTTGTAGTAACTGGTCATTCTCTCTCTGGGCATCACACAGCTGAGTCCGAGCCTCAGTGAGCTGCTGCTCCAGACAGCAAATCTATAAGGCAGATAACATTCAAAACACCAGGCAATAGCACAACTATTGTGATGCTATACACTCAGCGGGCTAAAAAAATCACAGTAGCTGTACTGCTGACATATCATTGTACATTCTTTACCTTGTTTTTATGACTGCTGAGTGTTGACTCAAGTTCACTAATCTGACATTCCTGAAATGATGCCTGTCTCTGTGCAAGTGTTCTAGGCACAAGAATAAAAGTTGCAGTATTATTATTAAAATACGCACAAACTTCTTGTTGACAAATCCACATTAACAATGACTTGTTATTAGAACTTACTTTAACAGCTGTACTTTCACACTTAGGTTGACGCTGCTGTCTTTTGATGAGCTTAGTTTGTCAGTCAACATCGCCATCTCCTGGCCAAAACTTGTAATCAGGTCTTCTAGTCTAGGACACAGCAATGTCAAAGTACTTCACAATTCTGCTGTGGCATCCCATTAAAACTAATAAGGGGTTGCTTGAAGTCTAAAAATCAATAGAGACACTTTTGTAACATTACCGATTTTGCTGATTTGCTCGACTCTCCTGATGTTTGAACTGGTATGAGAAAAATGACGAATAAAAAACATAACTTTAGAGAGGGCACAGAGTAAACGTTGTGATGATGTACCTTTACTAACACATACTCACCAAAGAACATCTCTCCTGTAGCTGGCCAGTTTCATCGTTGAGATCCTCATTTACTGCAGGAGCCAGAGACAGCTGTGTTGGGCTTGTTGGACTTTTAGTAACAGGGTTGTGTCCACATTGTTTCTCATACAGTGTATGGTACAACTCCTTTATTGTCTGCTCAAGTGTTTGTACTTTCCCATTGAGTGCCAGCGCCTCATCCTCCGTCTCCTGCAGTCTCTTGTCAGCAGACCTTTTAATGTCCTGGAGCTCTTCCAGCAGACACAGCATCTTTTCCATTTGATCAACATGTTTCGTCGAATCCTTCAATCTACAAATAAAAAGCTCTGTGGGTCAAACTGATTTTAAACAGTTTCTTTTCAGAAGTAAAACTGATATCTATATGTTCACCTCAGATCAGACAGGGTGTCCTTCTCCATCTGGACTTTTTGCAGCTTAGTCTGCAGGTTAACAAGTTCTTGACTTCTTGGTGTCTTCTCTCCAGGAGAGCTAGTATCTCTTTGAGCTACCACCTGGCTTAAACTATCCTGCAGACAGACCGTAGGTTCAGTGGTGCCTGGCTGGTGGGTTGAATTTCCAAGTGAGTCATCTGCCAAAAGAATAAACCTTTAAATATATGTTTAAGATCGAAAGTTTTTTCTCCATACATTTGTTAATGTATTGAGTTATTTACATAACTGAGATGATTCAGCTTCAGTACTCTCGTTTGTTTTCATACTCTCGATGCAGAGAAAAGCCCCCTGCTGCTACATGTTGAATGGCACTGTTTTGCATATGTCTGCAGACATTACACCTACCATCATGGTAGCTTTGTTCCGATAAGCTGTTGATGCCAGTTGTGCAGCGAAACCTCTCCAAGGCTGCTCTGGTTGCATTTTCCACTTCATCCTGCAGTCGCTGAGTTTCTTTGGTGCGCCGGTCAAGCTCCTCACTGTCCAGAAATACAACTGCATTACTGTTGTGCTCTCTATGATCTTTGGATCAACAATAACATGTTCAAGTTCTCAAACACCTCACTTCTCACACCTAAACACCTCCTTATAGATGTACAGTGTATTTTGACAATTGTAAGTGTTACCTCAGTTCCTCCAGTGTCAGACTGTCAAATCTCAGCTGCAGAGGGGCGCCATGGGTAGCTATCAAGTATTAAAAGTAAAACTTTCATTACTTTATTAGGCAAACAGAGCATTTTATTTACTCAAAACTTGTATTTGCTTACCAGCTGTCGCATTTTTAAATGTAGAATCATATTGCCCGGAACTCCGGGGTTCAGATGACATTGCTTTTGAAACCAGTAACAGAGCCATCGATGTAAGTACAACAGCTAGCTAAGAGCTAGCAGGTTGTGAAATCTGGTCACCATGGAAACAGCACCAGTAGCTGATTACCAGGTAGCGTTCATTCATACAGTCCGCTTCTCGATGCAGACCGTCAAAAACAGTGAGGTAACGTTGTCAGGCTGGCTGATAACTGAGATCGTCATTTTTTGTGTCTTCATCTGAAGTACACTGGTGGTAAATTAAACGTTAGCGCCGACATTTTGAAATAATCCGTCAACATCCGGATTCATTGTTCATGGTGACGCAAACACGCAGCGCTTCCAGCGGTGCATGCTGGTCTTTGCAGTTTACAGGCAGGTTAGTGGTTACTTGTTTGTTCGGGGCGGGTCGCTGCTCTGCAGCAGGGATCAAGGGGTCGTGTTTTTAAACATTTTCTGCCCACCATCGCGATCAAAATGGAAACATGAAGAAGTGAGCTTTGTCGATCAGTCGCAGAACTGACATAATCCTGCACGACGGCGGTTTGTGGGCAAGGTAAAAGCGTCTGTTTGTTGATTGATGCTAGCGAGTAGCTAACGCTGAGGTCATTTATGTGTATGACGCCCCCCATTTTTCACCGTTTTATTGATGCTATTTGTCTCACCTTTTTATATATGAGAAGGACACATAAAGTTTATAAACAGCTTGCATGTATTAACGTCTTATGGAATGCATTTATAGGGTCTCTAGACTAGGTTTGGCTGTGTGACCTAGTTTCTGGTGTTTACTTGATATGTAGCTAAAACTACATGTAAATCCAGTGATTGTCTGTTTGTGTTGCTTCAGCATATTTCCCCACATTACTTTAATTAATGTATATATATAATTCTAACAATAGATTGATGATCAATTGGGTCTTGTAGTTTGTAGATTTTAGGCGGTGGAGGAACCTCTTTTGATACTTGACACCCAGGGAGGTGTGGTTTGGCTGACAACCTTTATATACGCTCTTCCCCTTACTTCTATAGGCTAATACTTGTGTGGTGTTGATATTCTCCTAGAGTTTTATCTAGAACAAACGAAGCATGTTTTTCTCCAGGATGAGGGATCTTAAAGGAGTCGACAGCGTGCTGCTGATCGAGCTGAAGTCATGTTGTGCCAAAGAGTACAACTTTCTTCCCAGGGAAACTGGTCTAAAGCTTATGGAGTCGGCTGCCACAGAGGTAACCCACAGCCCTTTTAAATGTCTAGGTGTCAGTGCAGGCATATGGAAGTTTAGCTAAAGTGTGTGCTACTTATTGCAGACATCATCCAGCGGTGTGTCTGCAAAATCCAGAGACACCCGAGTGGAGGAACTGTGGACTCTGACCAGTTTCTTTGGATACAGCACCCAAACATTCGTTCAAGCTGTCAACTTGCTTGACAGATTCCTCACCATCATGAAGGTAATTTTTAAATCTACAAGTCTTTTAAGTGTAGGCATTTTTTTTAAAGAATCAAGCATGGCATGAAAAGACTCATCTGAGCTCCGATCATGTGATGTTAACTCATGCCTGTTACTGTCATTGTCAGGTGCAGCCTAAACACTTGCCCTGTATTGGGGTGAGCTGTCTTCACATTGCCGCCAAAATGGTTGAGGATGAGAGCAATGTCTCACCCACTCATGAACTCATTCGAATCAGCCAAAGCAAGTTTACGGTGTCAGATCTATGTCGCATGGAGAAGATCATCTCAGAGAAGCTCAGCGTGGAGCCCGAAGCAGTGACGGCCTTAACCTTCCTACACCTTTACTACTCAGCCTTCACATCCCTCCCTGCTGGAAGGTAAGCACGCCACTGTTGTTTTATTTCCTTATTATTGCCGATACTTTGCTCCCATTTGTATGGAGCTGGTCGAATAGATTCTGCTTTATGAGGTTTGTACTTGCGGATCAAATTAGGATTCCCTCTATATTTCAAGGGAGGAGATCCCAAGCATTGGGAGACTGGAAGCCCAGCTAAAAGCCTGCTTATGCCGGTTTGTTTTCTCTAAAGCAAAAGTAAGGATTGTTCACAGGCGACAATTTCACAGCATAGCAGTGTTCTCTTTGAGTCCCGGTACTAATTAATTTGCTGTCGTTTTACTTTTGCAGCCATCTGTGTTGGCGTTGTCCCTCATTGCTCAGGAGTTTGAAGCCCTCCAGGCAGTCATGTTGTCGAAAATTGTCCAGCAAATCCAAAGACATCTAAAGGTATGAAGAGAAGATGGTGCAACAACTAATTAGTTTCTCTCTGTTTTTATTTTGAAACATAGCTACTATGAGATGTTTTTTTCTGAGATCTATAATTCTAAATTGTGCAATGTAACATTGTGGAGTCGCCTGATCATGTGGATAAATGGTTTGTGGAGAAGAAGCAACAGTTGACTTGTTGATGACCGTATATTTTCAAATTATTACTGTCTGCAACCTCTCAGATGTTTCCCGTTTCCCTCCTTTACAGATTGGTCACAGTGAGCTGCTCCACTGGAAGGAACTTGTGGCCAAATGCATGACTGAGTACCGCTCGAGTGAATGTAACAAACCAGACAACAAAAAGCTTGTCTGGATTGTGTCCAGGAGAACAGCTCAGAACCTTCAGGCCAGTCACTTCAGTGTGCCCGGCCTGCCAACTATTCCCGAAAGGAGCTGGGATGAGAGTGAAAGGTTAACAAAATACCGTTTATAGACCAGAATGCATTGCAGCATCAAACATATCTCTACAACAAGGTAGCGGTTCATAGAATCTGATGACCTCCTCTTCTTTTGCAGCGAGGACTCTTGTGAGGACCTAAGCTCTGGAGAAGACAGTCCATGTGGATCCTTAGGAAGCGATGGCGAAGGAGCCTTCTTCCCATCCACGTTCCTCAGCTGCAGAAAGTGACTACCGTAGTCTTTATTGTGCAGTAATGACATGTCTGTGTGTTTGTCCCCGCTCCCCGAATTTGCAACAGGGCAGATTTGTTTGTGTTGTAGGTGACTGCGCCAAGTGGTGGGTTTTGATCATTAATAAGTGCCTGTGTTTATTCAGTTTACTGTCTGTTTCTTTATGGTTACAAATAAGCATATCATAATATTGCAATATGTTGGCAGCTTGATAGACATACAACTGAATGTGTTTTTCTGAAATGTTAGTTTGTGTCTGAGCTCGACACATTCCAGGAGAAGTAGTTAAGCACAAGGACGAACTGAGGGGATGTCTGTCATGAGGTGCACTCACTGTTGAATACCAGCTAACACACTAGCACATCCTCCATCTTTTTTTACGACTGTTTTTATACTCAGTAGCATACAGTATTCTGCAAATATAAATGTATCTTCATATTATTATTCCTATGAGACATATCGGACATTGTAGTGACTGTACATGCATGGATACGCTGTGATGGATGTGAATGGATTATACCAAGATAAGCTCATTGTAAAAACAAAAAGTTTAAAAAATGTACATAACCTGTAAAAAAAGAAGAAAAAAAATATGTTTTGTGAATGCTGCATAATGTGTGTTGTATTTGAATGTCATGTATGAGTATGAGGGAGGGTTATAAAATAATCCTTCCAAATTAAAAAAAGGACCTTTTATCTACCCCATGTTTCCTCTTTGTGTTTATATAAATCCAGAACTGTGACAGCAACAATAAAGAAGCCATTATCATGAATAATACATGCCCACCCACAACTGAAACACTCGTTCATTCTGCTTCACTTGAATGGTTTAAAAATGGCGTCCTGAAGAACTGCAATGTCAGCAGGTTTCCCCGCATGAAAAAAATGTCTCTGTGTTTTTACTTTTTATTTACAAATGGAAATACTCTTTTTGCAGATTGAAGATAATTTCGAACACCTCCCTTTTTTGCTGATAATGAATGGCAAATTGTCATAACCGCTGTCATCCAAAAGAATTAATGTTTGTTCGCTGGATATAGAGAAAAACACTCCTCCTCTGTCTCCAATGGATCATCCATCCATCCATTTTCAACCGCTTATCCACCACTGTCCAGAATGGTTGTCATTAGCTCCCAATGGAGTCTGTGATGGCACCCACCTGTCACTATGCTCATTTCTGTATAAGGTTTTAATGTGGAGGTCAATGGAGTCTGACACCCTCAAGTGGCCATGTGAGGAACTGCAGTTTTTTGTTACCTTTGGGTAATTTGCCACTTGTCTCCACATTCTCTCCCTCCTTGTATTTGCACGTTGCCTTGTGTTGACACCCCCCCCCCCACACACACACACACACTCAGGGGGGTGGGTGGATGGTATGGAATGCATTGAGCATTTTGACCTGCTAAGTAATGGAATTACTTAAATAAATTAAATTAAAAAGACTTAAGTAAATGTTTCCTCTCTGTGAAGGCTGAGATGAAGCATAAGGCTGCACACATGTTGTGGACCTGATTGTCTGCTCTCCCTCTCCCTCATCTCTCTATTTCTGTCCCATTCAATTTATTAGTGGACAAGCTTCTCTTTGTGCTGGGAGCAGAGCGCATCACTGTGAGGGGGGGTGGAGGAAGTGATGCTGCTGGTGGTGCTGCTGCTGCTGCTGGTGGTGGATGGGGGCTTGTCGTGTGTATAGCTGGCTGCATGTGTTGACACGCATTTCTGCTCCATCTCCTTGATTAAACCGGCAGCCCGGAGGCGGCGAGTGGCAACAGAGGAATGAGAGCGGAGCCAGCCGCGGCGCCTTCACCATGCAGCAGCCGTCGTCCACCAGCCGCCCTTTTTATACGATTATATGAGCCTATGAGTTCCTGCAGCAGCATCACCCCCCGGCTATGACACGATAGGCCAACGCCTCGCCGCAGCTACACACAGGGAACGAAAACGCTCCCAAGATGGTCCGCATCGCCAAGGCCCTGGGTTTGGTGATTCTGTGCGTCGCCGTGCTCATACTGTCGCTCATCAGCTATGTCTCCCTGCGAAAAGACAGCCTCTTCACCTCCTCTAAGTATTACGCGGGAGGCCCGAGGATTATGTTCCATGCAGGCTTTCGGTGAGTGATGCTTTTTTTATTCTAACAGACTGTAAGAGGACAAGTGCAGAGGAGGCAAACATAAACAGAGGACTGAGGCCTTATACGCACACAGCCTCCAACATACCTGCTGTCAATCAAACAGGGACATGTCCAAGGTGCTGATGCTGTAGAGCTGCTGGACTTGACGACCACACATAACCATTTCTTGTTCCTTATGTTCAAGTGCTAAACAAAAGTACTCATTATTTCTATACTACTTTATATTTCTTATCCTTATTGGTGGTTGTTTATTATTAGAAAACACCAGAGAAGAAAAGGTAAAACAATGACACCAATAATCCTAATAATTCTGTTCTAATCCTGCAAAATGTGGATTGTTTTGGGTTCTATCTATCGATGCTACCATTAGATACTCAAGAAGAGGAGGAGACTGGATGTGATGTCACATTATAGCTTTTTAAAAATGGTTTTCAGGTCTCAGTTTGCCATGAATTTCCTGGACCCGTCCTTCATCCCCTTAACTAACGCCCTGAACGAGGAGCTCCAAGGAAAACCATCCCAATGGAAGTTCAACAAGACGGCGTTTTATAAGCAGAGGTGAGACATCTGCAGCTTGTGTGTGTTGCCTGATCAAAAATGTAAAAAGCACATGTTCAAATCTGCACATGTTAGAAGCTAGAACTAATCTAATATTGAGCAAAAGACCTGGTTTTGGCACAGGATCTTATTTAAGAAGTCCCTGTCTTCCTTTATCAGGAAAGATATCTTCAGCTACATCGACATTCCCAGCAACTTCTCTCTCACGAAGAACAGCGTGCGCGTTGGCCAGCTGATGCACTTTGACTACTCCAGCCACAAATATGTCTTCTCCATCAGCAACAACTTTAAGTCCCTGCTGCCGGACTCGTCTCCTATCCTTAACAAGCACTACAGTATGTGCGCCGTGGTGGGAAACAGCGGCATCCTGACGGGCAGCCACTGCGGCCCAGAAATCGACCAAGCCGACTTCGTCTTCCGCTGCAACTTCGCCCCCACCGAGGTCTACTCCAAGGATGTGGGCAAAAAGACCAACCTGACCACCTTCAACCCCAGCATCCTGGAGAGGTACTACAACAACCTGCTGACCATTCAGGACAGGAATAACTTCTTCCTCAACCTGAAGAAGCTGGAGGGAGCCATTCTGTGGATCCCTGCCTTCTTCCTGCATACCTCAGCCACAGTGACCCGGACCCTGGTGGACTTCTTTGTGGAGCACAAGGGCCAGCTGAAGGTCGAACTGGCCTGGCCGGGAAACATCATGCATGATGTCAATAAGTAAGATCTGACTGATGATGAAAGGGCAGAGTGACTTAAAAAATGAAATATATTTATGTGAAGTAGAGGAAACGTAATTACATCTGTAGCCAGAAGGGGGAGACAAATGCTCTGCACTGTACCTTTAACAAGTTGAGTTCTTTGGGCTATGAAGACAAGGGTTAAATATTATTCCAGTATATTGTACTTCCCTTTTAGCTGTGTGTTGGGTCTCCACTGACTGCTCTGTAATGCTGATATAAAAACAATGCTGATGCAGGTTCACTGACAGTGTTGTCACTACAAACAGTGACTCTTATGACACTGCTGTTGTGAAAATATTCATTATTACAGCTCCAACTAAACTAAAATTAAAAAAGAAAGAAAACTAATCTAAACTATGGCCAAAAACGACAAGAAATAGAGGACATAAAGTCATAAACAGTAAAAATGAGATTATGTTGACCTTTTGTCAAAGGGTGATAATGGATTATTTACTGTAATCTGGATTTAGGAAAATCAGATGTGTTAGATTTAATCTCTGATGACTTTTTTCCACAGATACTGGAAGACTAAAAACCTGTCTCCCAAACGTCTCAGCACTGGGATCCTCATGTACACGCTGGCCTACGCCATGTGCGACGAGATCCACCTGTACGGCTTCTGGCCCTTCGGCTGGGATCCCAACACGGGCAAGGAGCTGCCTTACCACTACTACGACAAAAAAGGGACCAAATTCACCACCAAGTGGCAGGAGACCCACCAGCTGCCCAGTGAGTTCAAGCTGCTCTACAAGATGCACAGGGAAGGCGTGACCAAACTCAGCCTGACGCACTGCATGTAGACGAGCAGGTGACTCTGGAGGACACACACATCAGCTCACCTCAATGTTCTGTTGTAACACTAGTCATAAGCATGATAGATGTCAACGAAGTTTATTATCATTCTGCAGATATACACACTCACGTCACACACACACTGCATTTTCACACAAAGATGTCAGCCTCGTGCTCGGGTTGTAAATCACAGCGTCGTTTCATTTGTGTTCACTTAGGACCTTCATGCTGCTCAGTCGCTTCCGTCACTCTCCTCCTTTGCATGGCTGCCGGCTGGGGCTAATCAAATTTTCAAGCTCTGCTTAATACAAATTGATTAATCACCTTGACAACAGTATACTGATTCTGTACACTGAAATCACTGCCTAATCTCAGGGAAGGAGTTAGATCAGTGTTTTTTTTTATAATCAGATTCAATGCCTCAAGAGAGGTGCAGCCCTCGCCACCCCTCCCCACCCCCCATGAGGTGTCAGACAATCTGCACTCGCTCTGGAAGATGGTATTTGTTTACAAGTCTGTACTCTATATACACGTGTGTCTTTTACTCTGTGTCGACAGTGTCACTGTCCACTTTAAATTTAGTTGAGATTTTTTCAAATTTTTGGGAATAACAATGAACATTCCAACGATAAGCCATAAGAATTCATGGACAGACAGAGGTAGTGCTTTGTAGAAAGTGGTATCAGCCTACATTAGGTTCTGGGAATGGTTCAACGCCACACTAACGGCCGCATTCAGGTCACAGCTAGATTCGATTTATTTTTAATTTATTTTTAATTAACACAAAAAACATCAGGCTACTATGTGTGTGTGGGTCTTTCCTATGAGTTCTGATGAAATGTTAGCCAGTTTCAAACCTTAGAATAATGACAGGAGGTCGCTCAAGGAAAACACACACACACCCGTCATAAAAATACTAAAACACACAGTTTTGGACATAACATACAGGATGTTAATTTGAGTGTGTTCATTTGCGGGCTGGAGTTTGGGACCCATATCTATGTCCTGCTGGGCTAATCTGATGGTCTCAATTTTCAATGCCAATAATCTAATAATTTCTAAACTGAACACTGACTTGATTAATGAGCTGCAATATGATGACTGCGATTTACCTTAGTTTAGTATGAGTAACCTCCTAAATTGCAGCATGTTAGCATGTTAGCATCTGTCAAGGTGGGATGTTTACATCACCAGGTTGTATCTGCCAGTTTATTGCTTCATCAGTTGTTCTGTTAGCCAGCTAGCTATTAGCTAACAGTCACATCAGACAATATGTTTACATTGTACCGCTACTTGAATATATTTAAGTAGTGTACTGTTGAACTCATGAGGAGTTCAAAAACATAGGAAAACTGAGACCTCGATCCTGTGACCTGAATCAGGCGCTAGCGGTGGCCACAAACATCAGGAAACACACCATCTCTGGACAAAATTTATCTGATTTTGAGGTTTATCCACTATTCCAATTTCAAGAGAATACATTATTTATTATTAAAGAGCTTTTGTTGACTGGGGACAAAAAAATGGTAAATTCATTCACCACCATCAATTTCTACATTTGTGTACAGCATAGAAATGAATAAATGTTACTGCATCTTGTATAAAGAGCATGATTCATTTCAATAACACTGCATGAGAGGCACTAAGTCTTTTAGGCTAGTTTTATACAACCTTTTTGAAGATTGTTTTGAGGGTTATTTGCTATTGTTTGTATAATTCCTGATGGTGTGTTCCTTAAGAACATCACCAGTGTCTTTATATGGGAGATGTTTGAAGGCCAAAAAAAAACTTTACTCTATACTGCTATATTCCATGTGGGACCAAGTCTCTACAGATCAACTTAAAAAAATAAACAAGCTTTATTTTTTATAACTCCAGATAATCTTGGGTTCTTATGTAAACAGTCCGCCGTGTCATGCCAGACTGCCGATGACTGGACTCAAACAGTGAAAGCTGGCCACATGACCGCCTCATGACTCTGCAACATGTGCTCCTTGTTGCAAATTCTGGCTTAAGCTGAGGTTTAATACGCAGAGCAACGCAGTGATTCACACTTCTGAATGTAGTGTGTTTGTTTCTGTTCTCATTCAGACGTGGGGTGGTAATGGCGTTTCTGTCCGTCTTATTTAGAGGAAATGAACAATTTAGGATAGTTTGTGTCTCGTCTCTGAAATCACAGTGCAGTCACCACCGTGAAGAACACACGTCTTAATGCTATAAATCAAGTCTGAAATTTAGGCCATTTAATTGATATCATATATACATATACATATATATATATATATATATATGCAGGAATAGATTAGTACCACCCTCCATTAGGAATGTTTTGTTGGCACACCAAAGACAAGATGGATTTGGGATCTTTGGAAACTATATATGACAATAATTCCAATACCAAGAATGATTGTCCTGTTTTTGCTGTTCAATTTGATGTTTAATATCAGTTTCTGTGGCTCCTGCTAAAGTAATGTGGTGGATTTTATTGGTGACTCCATGAATGTCCTCCTTTAGATTAATATATACAGGCTCCAATGTGAATGCTCCTCCTAAAGGTTTAAACACTTACATGTGTGTAATAAGATGATGAGGATGTGTGAAGATTGTAATTCAGGATATGAGTAAAGCTTTCTGTGCATTACAGTAAATCACCAGACATGCATAACCTAAACATAAAATGTCTTTTATTCCAAATGCAGCACTACATACAGGATTTGTTCCAACGACCCTTTAACATTCTTGTACTTGGAACTTGTTCCATCTGCATGGCAACCATAATGCATATAAAGGAGCTTGGCTGCTTATGTACATGTCATATAAACGTCAGACGTCATATAAGGGACTGTGCTGTCTTGGTTCTAACAACAAAAAAAAGCAATCATCCATGTAAGAAATCATGTCAAATGCTTTTGATTATACTCCATGATAAATTTACATAATGTGCCTGCATACTTCTTGCATCAATGCCTCAATGTGTCGAATAAAAACAATATTTTTCTCTGATAAGTTGAAGGTGACTGGTTTTCTTACAACAACAGATACAGTCATGAAAAATAAGTATAGTTGTTTTGTGACCAGAAAACATTCGACCATCTTTGAAACAGCACCAATCCTACGAGGAATATTAGATCACATGACAAGAGATAATAAACATAACATGTCTCTATGGAAACAGCATCTACACTGATACCAGAAGATACTTCCACTATTAGAAGAAATAACTATAACTATATATAAATACAAATTTTGAACAAAAATCAAAATCTAAGCTTAAAATTGTGATGTTTCATCAAATTACCTAACATCTATTGATTAAAAAAATTGATTATATAAACTGTGCTTGCATTTCTCAGCACAACTGAAAGCTGTGAGTGAAAAAAACAGTGAGGGTGTAAAAATGCAGATCTAAAGAATACAGTCAGGCATTTTGAAACATGTTGTACATACAGATTTAAGTTCTTTTTACGATTTATGTATCATTATAACATTCCCACCACCGCTCATTCACCGTCATTTTTGATTTCTTTCTATGTTTTCATAGAGGTGCAGGACTTGCAGTGAAAGATGAGCCCATGGTGTCAGCAGTGCTTAGTATTTAAAGGGTTAAAACAGATCCTCTTACCTTGGAATCAATAAGATGTACACACAGGATGTAGTTATGTGATGTATTTTACAACAGCAGCTGCTGTTTCTCACATACCAATGTACAGTCTGTGAATAAATAACATTACTGTAGCAGTAAAAGTGTTTTAACCGACAGTGAGTCCTGCTTGCATCCTCATCGAGCTCCAGAGCATCTCAACATGCTGTGTTAGTCTGGGACAAGAGTGAAGAAGGGCGTCTGGTGCTGGTGGTCGTGGTAACATCAGCAGGCGCACCTCCTCCTGACAGGGGCCTCTTCCACTTCGTGGCTGGCGACGGGACTCCCATTGGGTTCATGACCCCCATATGTGCTCTGCTCCATCCTCTTCATCACCAAATCCAGCAGCGTGGACACTGCCTGGTCCACGTTGACACCTGTCACTGCACTTGTCTCAAAGTAGGGGATGCTGAGAAGAACAGAGAATATTTTTATATCAGGTAACTATAGTCTCCACGTCACAGTAAAAAAGGTTTGTGTGAGGCAGGAATGCACAGAGCTCAGCAGCACCATCTTGTGGTGAACTGGTGAAAAACATTTTTTTTCACCAAAACAACAAAGATTTAAAAAAATAAATAAAAATACAGTTTATTTGATTTATATGCGAATGTTTTACCGGAAAGAAGATGAATCACCCACCCATATCTGTCTGCCAGATCTCTGGCCTGTCTGGCGTGAACATCCCTCGTGTCTCTGAGGTCGACCTTCATGCCCACCAGCACCACATCTGGGCTGTCACAGTAAGCGTTGGCCTGAAGCTGACCTGAGGAAGCCATTTAAAAACCACTTATGATTACTGGAGGTTATTACGGTTATCATGGAGCGGAGCAGTATGAGGTGACACGTACTCATCCAGTTCCTGACGTTGAGGAAGCTTTGCCGATTGGTCAAGTCAAACATTAACAGGAAGCCCATAGCATCTCTGAAGAATGCTGTAGTGAGGCTGCGGAACCTGGAAGCATGCAGAGTTTAGACCTGTTTCTGATGGATAGAAGTAACGTGCACATGGTTCCCAGAAGACAAATAAGGCACTACATGTATACATGCTTTTAAACAATACAATCATCTTAACAGTTTCCACTAAACTCAGATGTGCTGGCACTAGCAGTAACAAGTATCCTGTTAACAAGTCATACGATGACACATCAACCCTTTGGAGGCAACTGCTGTAGTCAAGCTGTGCTGCTCATATCAACACTAGGAGAATAGCAAGTACCGGCCTGTCCTCACCAGTAGCCATGCTGCAGTTGTGTATGTTGCCATGGTAACCAAGGAAACGGCAGAGATGCTTTTTTGCATATGGTAGAAATTTGCCTCATAACAAACAAATGAAACAATGACAGGCAGCTGACCTACAGTCAAGTCATTGAAGACCTAGATAGACGGTGACAAGCACACATCCACACTGTCTGAGAAGATGTGTTGACTTCTGAGCATCATGTATGGTAGCCCAGTGGACTCACAGACTCACCTCTCCTGTCCTGCTGTGTCCCAGAGCTGAAGGTGGATTTTGAAGTTCTTCTCAGTCGTCCCATCAGCACCTGTTCCTGTGTACATCTGAACCAAATCACAGTCATTTATTCAAACACTGATGCACATATTTATCCTTTTTCATTTTATTATGAATGAAGCAAATATTTGAACAGCTCTATTTTATTCATGAAACTAAATGTGAATGCATGTGCACTGGTAATGCTTTATTAGTACATGTATTTTTCTTTCTTTTTTTTATCTTTTTATTCTAAATCCAGCCAGAATATATCATTATCATGTTAATTAAAATAATATCAGTCAATATCAACTCATGGATAACTCCATTAAAATACAGAATGCTTCTTTTTCTTCATCTTGTGTTGAAAATGAAAGCTCTTAGGTTTTCCACTTACCACTGTTTTTTCCCTGAAGTCGATCCCCACTGTTGTGGTGAACTTGCGGTTGAACTTGTTGTCGGTGTACCTGTAGAGGAAGGTGGTCTTTCCCACCCCTGAGTCCCCCAGAGCCAGCAGCTTGATCAGATAGTCATAGTCCAAGTCAGCCATTGTGCAGCTGAGCCTGCCACAGCGTTGAACCCAAAGTGCTCACAGGTTCTCAGGAGTCATGCACCCAAAACATCAGAGTTTAGACACATGTGGGTGTTTTAACTGGAAAATAAGGAAAAGGTGGAATTCTCCCACCAAAAGCTACAGTTTTCAGTCTGAGGCTGCTGGACCATCACACAGGCTTAGCAGGACGTCATAACTCCCCCGCTCATTAGGCACTGATCAGAGAAGGACTAGCACATGACTGGAGCTGGCTTCCACATGAGCAGTCAAATGCCTCTCCAGAGTTTTCTCTGACTTTGCTTAGCAAGAAAAAAAAACAGACAGAACTCCTTTTATTGACTTAAAGAGCTATGGGCAGACAGCTCCATGCTGCATGACGCCATCAGATCAATGCGATGCTTCTGATACACTTGCAGCAGGCCAATAAAGATTTGGTTGTGTAAGATGGTTGAGAGTGGAAGAACTATGGCTGCTTAGTTTAGGGTACAAAAAGTCTACTTGAGAAAGAATTTTATTGTGAGAAGAACCTTGAAATCTGGAGTCATCTACATACTTGTTCTTTACGATCAGCAGTGAAGAGGAGGTGAGGAATCAAGCCTTCATCCTGCAGCTCTCACAGTGTATACCTGACACAATCAAGAGAATCACTTCTTACCAGTCTGTCTGGGTGCCAGCATCTGTTCAGGAGTTGCTCCTTATTAAATAAAACAATCACAATCAGGGCATGAGGGCACACTGTATCTGCTGAACCTTTCCCCCCGTCCTACATGTGATCCAGGGAGGAGTTTCAGGCCTGAAAGAACCAAGCAGAACTATGCTTACACCCCCTGTTTTTCTGCTGTTTCCCATGAAGAGAAAAAAAGGCTCTTTGAAAGCTGGATTGTGGCCACTGTTGGTAAATAATGTGGATTTCAGTGGAACTCGTCCAGCCAGGGAAAGGGCCCCAAATCTAGAGGCTCAGCGAAGTAATCCTGCAGCTCTTAAACAATGTGAATACAATAAGAAAAAAATGAGGTCTTATACTTTATGCCTTGTTTTGATCCAATAGGTTTCTTCCTGATGTCAAACATGCTTGACTTGATAAATTTAAAGTTACTAAAATAAAGTTAAAAGGCCTGTTATACTTTTATTTTATTCTCCTTGCATGAGAAAAACAGAACTGTAAAATACAAAACTTCAAAACGTCATGAACAGTCTTCTCAACTTTAACCTGGTTTGAAATACTTGAAAAGGTTGTTTCTCTGGCTGCTCTTCCCTGCAGCCTTTCTGTCTTTGGCCATTGAGCTTCTCCCCTGTTTCTTGGAGGAGGCAATTTTCAGGACCGGCTTCTGCTGCTTCCACTCGGACATCAGCTCCCTTTGAACGTCTCGCGGGAGCTCAGAAAACACCCCAGGGTCCACATTTCCCGGGAATTGACAGTCAGAAGACTGGGGGGATGATGGCCCTCCCTCCTCCATGACGTTTTCTCCTGAGAATGCACTTGTGCCCAAAGGCCACTGATGATGATTCACAGTGGTGACTCTGTCAGATGAATCCAACTCTGCAGCCACTTTAATGTCATTAATATTTTGTGAGTCTGTAAACGTCTGTAGAGAGTGGCTTTGTGATATGTCGCTGAATGCAGAAGTGCAGTAAAGGGACTTAATGTAGGCAGGAGATAACAGTTCCTTCTGGATTTCCACTGGAAGAAGCTTAAATACCTCTGGGTCAACATCAGGGGGCAGTCGTTGTGTGTCATTTGTGTGATTGGGGCCATGGTCTGATGTGCTGCTGCAGGATGCTGTTTGACTGTCTCCCACAGCAACAGCAAGGCCCTGTTTACCTCTGAACCCATGTATTGCAACCTCAGAGCAACAGGAGCTGCTCCTGGTGAGTTGCCTTTTGTTTGGAGTAATTATGCTGTGAGTGTTGAACTGGTGATCCATGCAGACATTCTCACCACTCTGAAAGGAGTGAGCCTATTGGGGAATACAAGAAGAGGAGCAACAATGACTTCAGGAAATTCACACTCTTTTGAAAGCATTAAAGAATAAGGCTCACGAAAGAACACAACATTGATGGTTTTAGATTTTTACTGCACTACCTGGCATTGTGATGAGGTGATCTGTGTTTTTCTGGGAGATGAGTTCTGTGTGAAAAATGATGTGATGGAGCCCTTCCCACTGACAGCGACTCCTCTGGTCTGCAGGTTACTGAAGCAGACGTTAATAAGGGTGAGGTGGAAGGCGGCGCTGCTGTCCACCATCTTGTGGAAGAGCTTCATGGCCAATGGGACAAGCTGGATCACAGCGTCGTCACTGCTGCCTGAAGAGACATTAAACATGGACCAGATGACGGGAAATCTTCTTAAGATCTAATAGAAGTTTTTTTTAGTTAAATCATGGAGAAATAATTAATTTTAAATCTGTAAATAAACATCCAGAACAAAGTAGACGGCAACACTTTTTACACACCCAGCCTGTGGTGTTTTTGGTCAGTCAATCCTGGGGGAAATAAATATCTAAATGCTCCACTCTGTTCATCATCTAGTCAGCAATCTTGTTTGTCCCTGTCTGAGCTTTTTCTCTGAAATCATAAGTAGTAAGTAGCTGTATGGTATTAGTAGATGCATGACACCAAAATCACAGTGAGCCATTGTGCTACACAAAAAACTAATTGTAACATGAAGGAAGTGTACAACGTGCTTCCTGGTGCACAAGCGTACCAGAGGTGATCTTCTGCCCGACGTGGTTTGGTATTGGACACTGGCGGCTCTCTCGACTGAACCATTTGTTGGTCGCTGAGTATCTGCGGATTGTCAGCCTAAAGGTTTGAGGCTGCCTGCCGTCTTTGTGCATCCTTTGTTTTTAAACACAACGACAACGTTTAGATTAAGTGAGACAGATTCAGTGATGAGTTGCTGGTAAGAAAATGGCCAGACCTTTCCACCAGACTACTCAACAGCTGTTGAATCTTCTCCAGAACTTCCTGAGTTGAAGACATTTTTTTGAAAGAGTCTTCATCGCTGAGAGACTGAAACATAGAGAGGAATAATAATAAAAGTGGGGGGTGGCTGGGCATCTCACATAAACAGAAACAGAAGTATAACCAGAATCCAGCTATTTAGAATCAAAAAAGTCAACAATAAGTACAGATATAACTTATTTGGTTGAGCTGCAGGTAGAGATGCTTAAGCTTACTTGTGGGGCCCCTGTAGTGGTGACAGCTGAGTCATCAATACCAACGGCCAGATTCTTTAAGCGTTGAGCACTGGGACCTCCAAACTCTTTTGTCAAATCACTCAGAGGGAAGAGCTGAAGGTCCTTCACACTCACCAGCCCCAGGGCTTGAAGTCTTTTAGCAGTTTGGTGACCTACACCTTGAAAAAATAATCACAGATACCACAACTGGTACATATTAAACACATCCATATGTGTTCAAACTCAAACATATAAATGTTTTTCTACTGTTCTTCACTGCATGTGGTATCATTTATACCTGGTACTTTGCGGAGACTGCTTAGACAACCCATAATGTCACTGATGTTCTCTGGCAGCAGGACAGTCTGCTGGTTGGGTTTGAAAGTGCCAGAAACCAGTTTGGCCAGGAGCTTGTTTGTGGCAACACCAGCACAGCCAGTCAGGCCCAGGCTGCTGTGAATATCTCGTCTCAGCTCTGCTGCAATGTGTGAGCCTAAAGCCAGCCTTGGGTAGTCACAGGCTTTCACATCTGCACCTGAACAGGAAAAGAAAAACAGACATCTGAAGGTGAACTACTTGTGTAGTGGGAAACTGAAAGTGCCATGCAAATATCTCTCATATTTTAGCTTTTTGGCTTGTTTCACAAGTCATCTTTCAGGTACCATAAGCCAGATGTACAGCCACACACTTACTGGTATGACTGTAGACATGTCCTTTAAATGAAAAGCTGTTAGATTCTGTTGTCTGTGCAAGCCTGCTTTCAACCATTTCTGTGATGTCCATGAAGTTTTCATCAAAACCAAGCCTCTCTACCAGTGGACAATAGGACATCAGCAGCTCTGGGTGATGGGTAAAGGAAAATAAATTAAGGTCAGTGTGATAATGTTGCACCAATGTGTGTCAAGATCTTGTTTTTGCATTGAATTTTAGATTTAAAGTTATCCGGAGAGAACAAATGTTTATAATCGGAGAGACTGACATCCTGATATTTTATTGCTCTGTCTATATTATCTGCTTCTTATGTTTCTGACCGAAAATAACTTGTCATATGTCATGCAGGAAATTCTCCACCAAACAGGAAGTGGATGCAATAGCCTTTCATACCTGTCAGTTTATAGGACATTTCTCTGTAGTGTGTCAGGTCCTCTCCTTTAACCAGCACCAGCTCAGGGCATTTCTCTTTTGCATCGGTAACAGTCATCAGCTTGGTGACACCCCTTTCTCTTGCCACATAGTTACACGTGACAATGATGTATTTCTGCTGAATACCTGATGGGATGAGAAGTGTTTCTGGAGTTTAACAGAGATATATACATTGTAAACCACCATCTGTTGTGGCAAATCAGTTTACCCAAAGGGACGTCTCTCAGAGCCGGGTTTCTGATCATTTCCACCTGAGCATAAAAGCAGTCCAGGTCAAAATGCAGTATGACTCTGTGTACAGGTGGCGTCTTGCTTGTATTTTGTCCTAAAAACACATTATTACATTATCAATGCAATGATTAGCATACCTGTATGAAGCCAATAGCCAAATAAAAGTAAACAGCAAAGTTTTATAGCTATCGTTTTACCTGTAGCATTAGCAGCATCGGGGTTGACAGCTTCTGGATCTACAAAACTGTTCTTCCACTCGGTGTCATCCTCCTCCATTTCATCCTCGCTGTTTTCCATTTCACACGACGCGACTTGTGCGAGTTTCGTTAAACCTAATGCTAGATTACAGTACTGCTACTACTGCTGCTGCTGTTGTTGTGGTTGTTTCACTTTTTCGGTCGCTGTATGTCCAGATTTGTACAGCAGCGCCATCTAGCGGTGTGGAGGCGTTACTATGCCACGGCAACCGGCTTCAGAAACAACATCTCAAATTTTGTTTTACAGATTCAGCTTAAGTATAATACAACATTTTAACTCACGAAAAATATTTTAAAATTATATATATTATTATTATTTTTAAACTATTAACCGTATAACGGGAGTCTCGCGACCCGCTCAGAGCCTATTTAAACGAATCTGACGTCATCTGCGGTTCACCTGTTAGCTGCCGTCCTGAAATTAGTCCGTTTTAGCTTCGTAAAAAGTAGCGTCTTTGCTAATGTTTATCTCGTCTGGTCTCTTTGCTGATATTAACTGTCCTTTCGCACAACGTGGGCACTGTGAACGGCCTCATTGTTTGTACAAACATGACAGTGAAGTTGGGGATACTTTCAGTGTTTCCTATAAACCATCGCAAGTGGAGTTTTCAGGTTAGTGTTTAAAGATGCTAGCTTACGCTGATTACATCAGCTGTGCGTTAGCTTGTTAGCTCAGATTTGGTTTAAATAAGTTGCAGCTTGATTATGTCGAAAAGTGTTTATGATGATAAAAGTGAATTTAAATTATCTTACATTAGATTAAAATTAAAATGTATGGTTTATTTTCTAAGTTTGCTGCCTCCTTTTAATTTATGTAATATTTAACATATTTACGCCTTTGTTACTGCCACAATATAAAAACAATGGAAAAACCTACTAACAAAATGATTTAAAAAACTAAACTAAACAAAAACCACTGTGTTAACCTTTTTACCTTCATCTTTAACAGGGGTCCAAAATGGCCGTGTGTATGCATCCTGTGGGTCACTAGTAAACACTGAAACCAAAGCCAACTGCCATCATGAGCTGGAACAGATCAACAAGAAGATTGAAACTCTGAGACATGAGGTGGAGCAGGAGCAACAACGACTGTCACAATACCAGGCTGCACAGGGAGAGAGGTTTGCAACGACAGGTAAAACTTTAGACGGAGGTTCTACTGGACTACGCACAGACTTTACCGGCACACATACCCAATCCAGAAAATACGTGGTCGACAGGTCAAAACCAAAAACTGATTTGCAGTATGACCCTCTGTCCAACTTTTCTGCTGACTTGCAGAAATTTAACTCGTCCAGCAAAGAGCAGAAAGTGAAAAACAGATTAGGTTTGAACAAGGAAAGGAGCTCCAGACATTGTGATCAAAAGGAACCAGCCTCAAATTATGCTGTGCTTTCCACGTCACCATCTGTAGACCAACGTGATGACTCTAATGATGACTGCATCCTGATTATTGATGTTCCGCCATCACCTGATAAAACAAAAAGTCCAGCTAAGGCAACTTTTGATCCAGTAGACTGTAAGGATACAGTAGGGGAAGAGAAGGTCAAATTGGAGCCTATTCCACTTAATTGCCCTTCACTGTGTCTTAAAAATCATGAGGCCTTGAAGGTCACGCCTGTTCATACAAATAAACTTCACAATTGTAGTTATAAAACCAACAAAGAGCAAGAAAGTGAAAATAAAACGCATAATGTCGGTGTAATTGACTTAACTGGATGCTTAGAAGACTTTGATGAAAGTCAAAGTACTGTCCAATCAGGTGAAACTGTAGAGAAGGCTGGTGAAGCTGTAAGTGCGTCTGCCACCTCAGACATACAAAGTGGGAACACTTCTCTGTGTGAGCTGTCCAGTAATATTGAGAAAATGAATCCCTTGCAGCCAGCAAAGAATTCCATTTTTTACAAAGCTCCAGCTACTAACTCGCCACACAGGCAACACAACAAGCAAGACCAGCCACTGCAGCAGCTTTCTTATAGCCAATGCCCTCCTGACCAAAATGTGCCTAGTACTCAGAAGATGCCTACACAGATGCAGGGTAACTCTAACCCTACTGCATCTGTAACACACCAAGCGCATGCACAACCAGCCTCAGTTGACAGGGCTAAATCATCACTTGAACCTTCTGAGCAGATTGTGGAGAATTCGGCTAAGGTTATAATAGGCAGTTCTGATGAAGAGGAGGATGAAGATTTCAACTACTCAGACATGGAGCTGTCTGACAGTGACCCAATGGAGGAGTGCTATAGAATCTTCATGGAGGCAAATAATGAAGACAAGGGAAATGAGAAGCAACCTGATGCGTCTGTAAGTATACTGGAACAAGTACATATTTACAGTATAGGAGGTAATAAGGAGGTCTCTGTAAAATAGTTTTTTCATTCCTTCATTTTTAGATTGGAGACACGCATGCCAAAAAACTGGAAGTAAATGTCATGCCTCAGACTTTACTGGGAAAGAAGAGGGTGTCCCATGAATCCAGTCATATAGAGGTACACATACTGTTAAAGAATCAGGGTCATCAATAGCCTGGCCAGTCCAAGTTATTTTAATATACCATACAAAGAATTAGTCTGGTCTCTGTGCCCTTTGAGTTGGATTTCTGGGGTGAGAGAACAGAGTATGAATAGAGGCTGAATAAACAGACAGGTCTGCAAATATTTTTTTAACAAGTTAAGTGATGAGTCCTTCCATAAAGCCTGTCCCTGTTCAGATAAACTGTTACAATTGGTACTTAGTAGTACTGGCTGTGAAGGGGAGGGATTCGAACCTCTTTCACATGGCTGGCCTAGTTATCCATTATGTCCACTGTTCTCTATACCGTACTTTAAAAATAAATCTCCCTCGTTCAGCAGCCAGCGGCTAAGAGCAGACCTCAGCCCCAGGTTTTGGTCCCCCTTTGTGAGCCAGCTTCTTCAGGATTTGGCTCTAGGCCCACCATCCCGTTAAATATCCAGCAGGTACACCAGAGAGCCTCGATGCTGACCGCTTCAGTTAAAGGTGGTCAGGATTTTCTATCCTCCACCTGTCAGAAGCAGACACAGAGCACACCTACTTTGACTCCTGAAAACCTGCAGCCTATGCAAAATAGTAAGTGCTTGTTTGAAACATTCTTGCTAATTTAAGTTCATTCCATTGTTGTGTGTGTGTGTGTGTGCGTGCGTGTATGTGTGTGTATATATACTTTTAGCAGCATAAACTTTATTTTTCGTTTTTCCAATGTGTTCCACAGCTTATTTGAGCTTCATACCTTTGGGAACGACTGTTGACGTAGGCAACAACTTGCACTTGATCCTCCCAGAGGGCACCTTCCCACTGACTGTTGCTTCAAGTTCTAGTCCAGTTACCTCAGTGCTAACTCCAATCAGTCAAGTGCATATGAGCTCTTTACTGGCTAAACAAACCTACCAGGCTCCTGCAGTGTTTCCTGTGCAAAGATGCCGCCCAGCAGTCCCTGTGCTCATTCCAGCTCCAGCACGGAAACCCACGCTGCCCTCTCTGCCCTCTCTACACTCAGGTCCAGCTGCCTCTGCAACTCCTCAACCTTCTGTTCAGGCTTCTGCTAAAGTGAGATAAAAATAAGTCATGGATCCACTGCAAAGAAGAAGTGTAAATATTAATTGTGAATTCATTCTTTCAGCCACTGCCAACAAAACGTAAGCTGAAGCAGCAGGGGGAGGCGGCCAAAGATAAAGTGCCACATAATGTCAGACAGCATTATGTCAACATGTTCACAGAAGAGTTCCTCAAAACAACAGCCAACGTTAATGATGCCTTTGAAAGGGTAAGGATATGCCCCTGAAATGCCACTGAATTTCATCCTCGGTGTGGATATGAATGTTTGCTGTTTTTGTTTATAGGCCCTTGCTGAAGAGCGGACTGTATACAACCGTAGTGTGAACAAACTCAAATATCAGAGTGCTGCTGTGAATGCACTGAAGAGGTTAAAAAGCCAGACCGTTGTTCCTTTTAAAAGTGAGTTAAAAACTGCAAGAAAACATGTTGCACATTCATGAACAAAGCAGACCTTGTTGCATGTTTGCTGTATACTTGTGCAGATGAAAATGCATTTAAAGGACAAGGATTGAAGGGAAACGTTCAGCTTAACCCAAAGCATTGTAAAGGAAATGGTGAGAACTTCCTCAGAATACATTAGGCATGCCATTCAAATATATTAAATGTCTTTTTTTTCCCCAGCAGATGACGTGGCTTTGTATGAAAGTTTAAAGGGTTACATTTTGTCTGAGGAAATACTGATTGAGAGCAACTATCCTGTCCAGCATCCAGAGAAATGTGGTTGTGCTGTTCTCTTTGCTGACTCTAAGAAAGTAAACACAGACCGTAAGTGTGATCACAGCTCACTAGAGGGCGCACTTTACTGCCGGGTTGGAGGCATGTCTCATCACATTTCTGTCTGTCTTTAAAAAAAAAAAAAAAAAAAGCCCTGAAGAGGATTTGCTGTCGATGTGGAGCTACATACTCTGTGAGTCAAACAGGAAAACATATCCGCAAGGAGGAGTGCAACTACCATTATGGGAAAGGAGTGGAGAAGAAAGGTCTGCACCCACTGATTATTTTCACTGTCCAATAATCTCTCAATTCTTACCTTGATACGCTCTTGTGACATGATTGCTAATGTTAATATTGCGTCAATGTTTTGAAACTATTCCAGTACCAGGTGGAGTGGAGACCCGCTACAGCTGCTGTGAGGGGGTCATGGGAACCCCTGGATGTCAGGTGTTCAAGGTTAAAAAAAAAAGAAAGAAAGATTGAAAGCAAAGTTACTATCACTACTTCCAATATATTGATTTGTTTCACTTTTTGTCTTTGACCAGCTGCATGTCCATGATTCGTTCGACCTGGAGGGGTTTGTGTCTACTGTTCCCAGAAGTCCCATAGACACACACTGTCCTGGGGTTTACTCCTTAGACTGTGAAATGGTGATGCCAGTTTTATAATTTACATGTTTAGAACTGAAGTGGTTTCGTTAGGTTGTGTTGTTTAATCTGATATTTCCCTTAATGTGCATACACGGAACTTATTAATACATTAATTACTTGCATTAGTGAAGATGATATTTGGATTGTGCAGTGAAAACAAACTTGTTTTATGTTGTTTGTCTTTAGTGTTACACTATTCATGGTCTGGAGCTGTCCAGAGTAACAGTGGTCAACTCTAGTCTTGAAGTCGTCTACGACACCTTTGTCAAACCTGATAATGAGGTCATCGACTATAACACCAGGTAATGCCTGAAGTTGTATCGAGTGTTGTCTGTTCCGTGGGGGGGACTGTTGTACTTTTTAGTGTGTTCTGTGTGAAAGGTATGGAGGGAGAGTTTACTGCTTTTTTTTGTTCCCTGACTTCTGCACCTGTAGTGGAGATAGTTACTGCTGTGTCACAGGGCAGGTGGAATTTATGGCACAACTCCTGGTTGCACAATGCCAGAATGCCCTTTGAAAAGCACACACTGAGGTGGCATCACGCCAGCTTTGATTGAGAAAGGGGAAAAGACTTAATGGTAGTGTTCTAGGAAAATCTTTGCTAAAGGGACAATTCAGAGTAAATATCTGAATACAAGAATAGTGGTTACTCATACAGCCATATTCTTACTGTATACATGTTATTGATTAGCCAGCAGCTGTTTTGAAAGCATCTATGACATTCTGCTGTGGTCTAGGTTTTCAGGTATCAGTGAGGAGGATGTGAAGGGTAACCAGACCTCCCTCATAAAGGCCCAAGAGACCTTATTGAGCTTCATCAGTGCTGACACCATTTTGATTGGACACAGCCTGGAAAAGGACCTCTGTTTACTGAAGGTGACTGCAAGCTTCTCAGCTCCCTCACAGTTTGTGACTAAACCTGCTGTTTTGCAGGTGATTCTAAGGGGGCTGGATTTTTCAAAAATGCTATTACACAGTTCTTTCTTTAAGTGTTATCTTTATTCTCATGAATGGGATAGTGCAGCTTTGGTTGCTGAAAGTTGTATAATCGCCCAATTTTAGACAGTGTATTTAACAGCATGGGAAAGGGAGGCACCTAAAATTAAAACAACTAAGGTGGTGTATGTTTAAAACTAATTAGTTTTACCAAGTGTTAAATAGGTTTGACATGTCTTTAAACATACCACACAATGCATAGTCAAATAATCAAGAGCAACAATGGTTGCGGTGTGAAACCACATGCTTCTGTCCCTGCAGAGGCTGTCTATGAAAAGAATGTATAGTAATATTTATATCATGTAGACAGACATTATATAAATATTAGATGTGCTTTTTTTCTACATTTCTTGCGCCTGGTCAGCTTTTAAGTTACCCTGCTAGAAATCCTCACCCAAGCTGGAAATTAAGCTTTTTTTATTGCCACTGAGTAATTTTACTACTACAGAGGTTTCGATCCTGTTTAAGGGCTTTAGATAACTTCCCTTTTAACTATAGCTGCTCCATGGAATGGTGGTGGATACATCGGTGGTCTTCCCTCACCGTCTGGGCCCCCCTCACAAACTGACTCTCAACAACCTCACAGCTGAATACCTTCGGAGGATCATCCAAGAGAGTGGTGGGTCCCCACTACACAAGCCCTTTTTTTTTTTTTTTTTTTTAAGTTGGTTAATGTGGGATAAGTTAATGTTCCTAAACCATTGCAGACAGCTGAATTAATATTGAAATAAAGATCAGAGTGTAATATGAGCATGAAGCAAGCAGATAACACATTTACTGCGGTTTCTTCCAGTTTGTGGCCATGACACTGCAGAAGACGCTACAGCATGCATGGAGCTGATGCTGTGGAAAGTCAAAGATGACGGAAAGATGAAGAAATAAAAACTGAACGATCTCTAAACTGTACATACATGAAAAAAAACAACACATGTTTGTATGAAGCTCAATTGTGAGACATGGGGGGGCCTTTTTTGTTTTTTTTTGTGTCTATATCACTTGCTTTATATTCACATATTTGAGTAATGTTGATTTGCAGCCTTGTGTGGCCATGTCTAAACATTTACCTTGAAGGGTGGGTTGTCAAGTAAAAGCACAGAATGTGATGATGAAATTCCTTTGTGTGTGTGTTTTTTTCTTCCAAGCTCAGCCAATGAACATCCAGGTTTTGATGTGAAATTGACCTCAGGTGCAGTGATGTAAATAAGCACAGCTGTCAGCAATCTGATTAATTACTGGTGATCTACATGTACCAGAACAAGTCCTAAAATGTCCACAGCAGGCTATAATCCAGATTATATTACTGTTCACTTCATTTGTTCATTCACACATGAGTTTAGTCTTTCACTCAGCTTTCCTTTTTGTCTTTCCTTTCCTGCCGCAGCACCTCCTGAAGCAGAAACTGCAGCTTTTGACAATGATGAGCATGAAGAGCAGAATTACAGCAAAAAGGAAGGCCAGGACGTCCAGGCTGTGATACTGGTACCAGGTGAGCTCGTGGGCCGCTACCCTTAGGTTCTTTGCCCCTTTGTTTCTCATTGTGAACTCGAGCCAGAATACTGCCTCATCCAGGGGACTCAGGGGTCTGTCATGGTGGATACTGGACAGCCGCATAGCATTTTCCTTGTACCTGTGAGTGTACAAATGGGTGAAAGTGTGTTTGACTAGGATTGAGGGCAAAGGGGCATACATGTTAAATCGTCAACAGATAAGCCAAGAAATGAAGAGAAAGACAAAACACTGGTTTTGTTGTCTTATTGTGACGTTTGAAACTTTAAGAATATGGCGCCTTAATGATGTTGCTTTACATGTGAATATGAGTTAAGACTATTGTGAAACAGATCAGTGTTACCCTACTGATGATTTTAAAACAGACCAAGTGCAGATGAGGGAACTTACGATTTGTCATTAATGACCGTATTGATTGCATCTTTAAGATCCTCCGTCGTCATGAAATTCAAGTCCACGGTAACAGCTGCTCCTTTAGCTTTCATGTGCACCAAGTTGTCTGGCTGATCAGCGAACATTGGGATGCCCACCATGGGAACACCATGGTAGATGGCCTCATAAATCCCATTTGTGCCGCCATGAGTGACAAAAGCTTTGGTCTTGGGGTGACCTGAAGGAAAAAAAATGATTATGTAAATAGATGCTGAAATGCATGTTTTAACAGCATGCAATCTTTATGTGATCAATTGTATATTTTTTCGCTACAAGAACCACTGATGTACACTATGAATGAATTGGGAAATGGTTTTGGATGTCAGGGAAATGAGCAACAGACGCAGAAGTGAATATATTGACATTTTAATGTTGTAACTGTCACTGTCAAAAATGATCAGTGGCTTTTTTTGTGGTCGACATGATGCTTTCACTTACCCAGCAGGTCGTTCTGAGGGATCCAGTTGTATATTCTGGTGTTGGGACCTACAGTCGCTGGTTTTTCTCCACTGTATCTCCACAATACCTGCAGTAAACATTTTACGATAGTTGAAGCCTAGTTGTGTTGAGTCTACATGGTAAATTGTTGGGGATAAATAGTGTTTAACAATAGTTTAAACTGATTGTTCCGTTTGTAAAAGTACCTGCCCTGGTTCATTAGGTGATGGCAAATCAGACCTGACATTTGATATAGGCCTGACTAACAAACAAACTGGTCTGCAGTTGTTTAAGAAATTGCTTTTTAACGCCTAGAAAGTGTATGAATTGCTGTTTTTAAATGATTATTTAGGGTATGAATAATGATTCATTCTGGTTGGCGCATAGAGGTGGTTCTCTCACCTTTTGTGGGATCTGAGCGAGTGCTGAGGCGATCATGTTTCCTTTCTCAGTGGTGATGTTCTTGATCATCGATCCCAGAGTGAAAATCACAAGGCCAGCATCTCCAGAACTTTGCACAAACTCTTCCATTTCCTGCCAGACAAAGAAATCCATCTCAGTGCCAGACAATGAGATCTTTTCCATCTATAGTGTTTGACAACTAATTCTCCTCATGATTCAACTCTGGGGTACTGTAGTGGTATAATAGTAAAGAGAGACCTACCTTGGGTAGAGGTTTAGCAGGTTTGCAGTGGATCCCACCAATGAATTTGAAGTTTGGGAGGAAAGGACGGGGGAAGTCAAAATCCCAGTAGGTCCGCATTAACCAGATGTCTGCTCTACCCATCAACTCGCATGCATTGGTTGGCTTTCCTGTTATAATAGAAAAGTATTGTATTGGAAGTCTAACCAATACCTTGGGCAGTACAGCACATTTTAATCTTTGAGCTGCTCACCTTTAACTTCAGAGTAATATTCATCTGCCATATTCCACATGATGTAGTTCACCACAGCATCCTGCAGAGCATAGAAGAGAAAGTTCCACACCCTCTCTGAGAAGTCCATCTTGTCTGTCAGTTTGCTCATAGCACCAGGGACAAAGGAAGGGGGAGCGGGTAGCTGACCGCACTGTCTCTCCCAGTTATGAGCTAAGGAAAATCGCAAGGTGTAGACAAGTGGGATGCCCAAAATGTCAGCTGTCAAGTCACTGCCGACAAAGATGGGGTCAGCCAGGAGAACATCATAGTTTCCCTCCCTTAGCTTCTTCATGGTGGCTTCTGATTTCACTACGCCATCCAGATACTTAAAAGCATAATGCAAGTCTCTTTTAAATAGATCCATGAATCTAATATATAGCTGCAGATAGTTCATGTGATCTATCTCATACATGGAGAAGTGAAAGAACTCTTCAAGAAAGTCCTCCATTTCCTGCAGGGAGACCGAGACGTTGAAGAGTTCATAGCGAAAGCGGGAGGGTTCACTGCTGTTCATGAACATCGACACGCTTGGGACCAGGACCGTCACCTGGTGTCCTTTGTCCATCAAAGCATCCAGCACTGGTTTCATGTTAATCCAGTGGCTGCCTTCTGTGTACCACACCAAAACGTTGCCTCCTTTTACACTCCATGGCACGCAAAGTGCCAGCAGGACACAAACGGACCGATGCAGCTCCATGGTGGCTGTATTGTATATCTGCTGAAAGGTCGGTTGTGGCCGGATCCTTTTTAAATATTGCTCCTTGGAAGATAATAATTAACTCAATACAGCTGAACTCTGGCACGTTCTTCTTTGTGCTGAATGACATTAGATAACAGGCTCACTCCAAGCAAGTTGTTAGAGGTAAAAGGTAATGGCAGTAAAGTTCATGCTGTTAAGATAACGGAAGGATCCAGTTAGAAATCCACAGAAAGATCATAGAACTACATAAGACCTCCAGACTGCTGTTCATTGAAGAGTGATGTAGTAAAGCAACACAAAAGATAATCATTTCAGCCAAGTGGGCTCAAAGCAGGCGTGCCTTTGATAATGCACAACAGTTTATTTTTTCCATGGATGTAAGCGTATAAATTGTGTTTGGAGCCTCGAGTAGCCACTGTGCTGGTTGCGACACCTCCATGTTAGTCTCCTTTCTTAGGCCCAGAAGCTGCTGCTTATTTAGCTCCAGAGTGAAATATTTACAGCTTTCCATATCTGCTAGTGTGACACTTTACAGACTTGTCCTGGAAGGAGCTTTTTTCACAAACCTTCTGCCATAGGGGTCTGCGGCTGTGAATATTGGGTAGGCGGGTGTTGGTGAACTGTGCCTTCAGGAATCACTGTGTTGTTCTTGGGGAAATGTCACCTCCGACTGTTTGGCTGTCTAAATCTTCTATCTGGGTCCTCTGTCCCCCTCATTAACATTGTAGATTCCTTTTGACGCTGGATTCAGTAGCGTCTGGAAAAACAATAAGCATTTGAATATTGGATTCAATGCCCCATTGAGGGAGTCAGTGGCCATTCAGAGGGTACATAGTGTGTACCGTCTTCATCCTCAGAGCTTCCCTGGGGGAGCATAGAGATCCGATCAAGTGGTTATCAAGGAACAGAGTTATTGAGCCTCTTACTGTACATTTCACTCTTGTATTGAGTTTTCTCTGGAATTCACCTATCTACTGTTCTCGCTGCTTCCTCTCCTTCTTTCCTTGTCTTTCCACCACAGGGTAAGGGTTACAGCGTATTGCTTTTTGAAGTATACATTTGCATAATCAGATTAGGATGTGTGATTGTCAGTGGGCTCCCCCATCAGAGGGTGCTCCAGAGGAGAGAGGGTGCTGTCCAGCCCAACAATAGAGGACTCCCCTCCTCTCTCACCATCCAACCAGCCCTGCACCTGCATCACACCCACCCACATACAAACACACACACACACACACACGCTTGTCCGGGCTGCAGGTCGGCCACGACGGCAGTCCCTGCTTGGACAGGGGTGAGAGAGTGAGGAGAGAAGGGAGGAGGGGGTTTGAGAGCATGATGGGAGTGGGAGGGCAGGGGTTGAGCTGAGATATTTAAACATGCAGAGTGTGAATTGGCTTTAAGGGGATAAAGAGCTCAGGGCCTATCGGTTGGCACCCAACTCCAGAAATTCTTTTTCATGGGCGCCTCAGCTGGGAGAGCGAGGGGCTGCCTGCACTGATCTGGCCCATTGTGATAACGGATTCAGACAGTGTGCTAGACGCTGATAAGGAAATGTGCTCTCAATAGACGATTACCCGCATACTTGGGAGAGAATAGTCAATCAGGCAAATATACTTGGAGGGAATGAGAAGCGTACAGATTTGTTATTATTTTTTTCCAGTGCAGTATTTCATAATCCTGCTGGAAAGTTGAGGTCGGACTAATGCTCGTTCTGTGATTGGATGGTTTCTGTAAATAAGGTGTATCAGCAAAATGCATTTCTTAGCTTGACAGCATGCTTAAAATGGCTGTCACTTCACATGCATTCCCATCCAGAAACATTAGCGAGTCTGATTATTACTAAAACAGTCAACATACAAAGGAGTGCTGTAAACCCAGTTTATTTGATGTTTTCTCTGCACTATATAATTTCTCAATTCACCGTGAAATTGCACAAGAAGTAAATACCTTCCAAATTCTCACTGTGGCGCTGTCATTCTCCCACTGTGTTATGATTTATTAAGTATTTTTAACAGGGTTACAAAGAGTCACCTGTCTGTTCCCACAGGCCTTCAGTCAGTGTGTCCAGCTGCCCTTTGCTCCGTTTACACACCATTAGCCTTAGTTTAACAGCTGGGGTGAAAGCGCCCGCAACCAGCTTGGTGTTTACTCTTCAGCTCAGTTAGTTGCAGCCTTTTGCCTGAAAATGGAGGCACATTTCCTACAGTCACAATAGGCGATTAGGCTTGTAGATGTCTGACCCCAGATTAAATGGCTGCAAGTAAGGGAGACTGCATTGCAAACATAACAGTATTCTGTTAAAAAAAAAAAAACACCTGAAATTTGCTGCTTTTCTTTATTAATCTAAAGTAAATTTGTCACACTTTAGGTCTGTCAAAAAGAAATCTGAAGATGTGATTTATTATAAATGATTAAAATAAATAATAAAAGTAAGTTTTTGATCTAGCAACATTAACTGATTTATATAGATTGTGACTGTGGCCTCAGTGCCGTCACCGCGTGCAGCAACAAAGTGACTTCTTCCCTCAGAAATCTCCATCTGTACGTCAGTCAACTGGACAGTGTTTGACCGCAGGGCGAACTCCGACCTCAGGGGTCGCAAGTTAAGGGGTTGTGTTGAGCACTGGTCTCCCAGGCCCCTGGTCAGTGCACAGAGAGCAGAGGTCAGCTTTGTGTCCACACGGTCATCATAGGGCAAATGTTTCTGGCCTTAGTGAGCCTGAACAAAGAGGAAGTAGCAGCACTTAAAGTGAGTTTTACACAGTGTGAAAATAGGAGAGTAGATTCAACAAATTATATACTATTGTTGACAGTGTGTACTTGTGTGCTTGTGTTTTTCTGTAAAATTTCAGAATTGTAAAAATGTTTTATTCTAAAGGGTAAATAAAACAATATGTATAATATTATATGCATGTCAATGAAGTTCTCCATATTTTTAGTTAGATTTTTTTATATTCCCAAGCTTTTTAACAACCACCAACAAGTTGTAAAAAAAATATTCAGGCCCTATGTGAAACAAAGGTCTCCACTCAGTGTGTTGTTTTGTAGCAAGCTATTGTGCTACTGGTGTGAGGAAAGGTGTTTTTCGGCTAAGTAGTTAGCTCGCATCACCAGTTTGACGGCTGGGGCTGTCATGTGTGGAGCATGGTCACTGGTCGTCTTCTGGGTATGTGAGCTTCCGCTCACATCCCAAAGATGTGTTGATAGGTTAATTGGGGAGTCCAAACTGATGTTTGGCCTACTTTAGACTGGCGACCTGTCCTCTCGCCCCCTTGACAGCTGGGATAGGCTCCAGCCCCCTCCGTCATGATCATATATGGGACAAAGTGTTGAAAAAATGGATATATATTTCTCTTTGTTATCGTTGTTTTTCAGCCATTAACTAAAGGTCGTTTTTTTCTAACCTAATGTAATCATAAGCTTCCATCAAAGAGGTTCAGGAGAGAAAGTTTCAGGACCACAAAAGATTTATTAACAAATCATTTATTAAATAAATAGTTCAAATAAATAACATACTTATATATTCACAAGCCAAAAAACCCAAAATAACTTACAAAAGAGGTATAAGCAGATAATAATTGGCACAATCTTCACAGTGGACAATCAGTTCCTCGTCTTTGGCTATATGACATGCGTATTTTACAAAAAATAGACACACTGAAATAAGTTGTTTTTGTGGCATTATTAAAAGAGGATTGTCAGTTTTTCCTCATCCTAATCCAAATATCAGAAATCCTTAACACATACTGAAGTTTCTCAGAAACAGACTCGATTGAAGTCATAACCTTGATAATTGAAAAAAGGTCAGATTTAGTTCTCAAGAGGGAAAAAAGCATGTCGGCTGGAAGGAAAAAAAAGTGCCGTTGGCTATTTTGAGAAGATTGCAGTCAAGAGAATTGGCTGAGCCATTATCTAGTCAAATGCCTTCTTCAATCTATTGCTTGAAATGAGAAATTCCTTAATCCCCTCCATTTTCCTCATTGGCAAAACTCCCCCTTATTGCAAAACTAAATTAGTTGAAGGTGGGCCAGCAACAAGGAATATTAACATGAAGACATGAAGGGAATACTTGTACATCCAGGTCTTACACATCCATGCAGAACACAAAATTAATTTTCAACACTGATCAGCATGGAGGCGGCGCTCACTTTTCAGTTTATAAATATCACACAATCTTCAGCAGGAACAGAATGCAGTCTGTAAAAAGAACCAGACTGGTTTTTATATCCAGGAAATGGTCCACGTTTTACACATGTGTCCGTCTCTACCAGGCCTCGGAGCTGTCACAGCTGGATCCAGGCGACGGAGCTTCAGTGTCACTGGCCCAGGGATGCGGAGGCGAGCGCAGCTGCTCCATGTTTCCTCTCAAAAAGGTGAGCAGAGCAGCGGGGGAGTGGCTGGCGGGCTGGCCGCTCTGGCTCTCCAGCAGCTGCACCAAGAAGTTGATGTAGCGCATGGCCAGACGCAGGATCTCATTCTTGCTCAGCTTCTTCTCTGGAGGGTGGGTGGGGATGAGCTTGCGGAGCTCAGCGAAGGCGGTGTTGACATTGTGCTGGCGCCAGCGTTCCCGTGTGTTGGTGAACACCTTTCTGGTCATGATGCTGAGCAGAGCTGTAACAATTTGCCCATTGACAGTCATTGTTAGTTAATGAAAGCCTGTCTTTGCCACAAATTAGGTTTTATTTACTGAACAGTTATACAGATAATTTCCACAACTGTCACACCATGTTGGAGGAGGAGAAGTGGCCACCTTTATGCATTTTCCCTGCTACATAAATCTTAGATAATAAATTAATTAATTTGTTAATAATTCTACAAGAACATATTGTTTCTGCTTCTTTCTGCAAAATATTACACTCATGTTTGCATTCGTTACTAGAGATGTGTGCACCCAGAATGAAGCTACATTATATCATCTGTGTGTTAAATGTAAACGGCTTATCATTTTTATTGTTTCAAAATGTCTGAAGTCTAGAATTATCTTTATAAAAACCACAGGCAAAGATTACGCAGAATCTCTGGCTAATACACGCCTTTGTTGACGAATTTAGTCAACAACCTTCAGCACACATGGCCTCAGGGGAGAAAAGTGTATAATTGTAAATTAAATTTCTCACCTGTTTGTGTGTAAAAATGTGCAGAAATCTCAGACGCAGAGATGCAGTCCACAGGTCATCAGTGTCCAGGAGTGTGAATGTCCACTTAGCTGTGTGTTCTCATGCTTGCTGAGATCCTAATGAGCGAGCTGGAAGGGGGGAGAGAGAGAGAGAGACACAGAGAGAGAGAGAGAGAGAGTGAGAGAGGGAAGGACAGGGATGGGGAACGGACAGAGAGAAAGTGAAGGGGTGAGATTGCTGCATGCTCTCATCCCACATTTTATAGCGGGGTGAACCCTATTGTGTGACGTGTGCTGGACTGGAGCCACTGTGTTCATTGTGTGAGGTTGGGGTGATTGTTTAAAACACACACACACACCTCCTCCTCCTTTTCTCATCACGTAGAACAAATGGATCTGGATTTATGATGTTCAGCACATGGAATGATTTTCATATGTGTTTCTGTGCAATGTTTTTTTTTTTCCGCAGCTTTCATGATTCAACAGCATTTTAAATGACTATTTGTGTTGCTTTTATGATTCATTGCTCATTTAATCCTTGAAGGTTAGCTCTAAAGGTGACAAATACATTCCCATTGAAGTGAAACTGAGACGTTCATCTCTCTGATCCGTCTCTTACTGCTGTGGACACTTATTCCTTTCTGTTTCTCTGACATTAGGCATGGACAGCCCACCATCCCGTCCACTGAGGAAAAGACCTTGATATCACTGGCTGCTCTGCTTTTGAATTCAGCCTGATTGGGCCACAAAAGGTAAAAATACCATATCCAGATTGACAGTCGAACAATATGGGTTTTGTTATGACTATGGTAATCTTGTTGAGCCATTCCAAGGGGCCACACATATATTACAGAGAAAACACGGGGAGAGCACAGGGTCTGACTCACCTCTCTGCAGCCCACTCCTCACCCCTCTGCATCCTCCCCCTCTCTGCCTCCCACTTTCAACCACCCCTCCGATAAAAAAACAAGTCTAGTTTAACCAATTGTCAGTGTTCTTTTTACACCCTTCAAGTGTTGTTTCAAAGACGCAGCCTTCCATAAAAGTCTCTGTGTGGAGTAGGAATTTACATAATCCGATTAGGGGCTGGGATTAGCCCTGGGCCTAGAGAACAGGCCCGATGGGGGCCGTTTTCTGAATCGGCCATTCATGGGCCCCACTGCACGTCCAAGAGGCTGCACCTGCAGGCCAGGCGCCGCTGCCTCCGCTCTCTGCCACTGTCCAGTCACCAGCACGGGTCTGCAGACATGCTCACTGTGGGGTGGTTTGCCAGTTTTTTGATTTTCACCACACCTGCAGGAACAGGTGACCGACTGTACCTGACCTGTTGTAATTTATCTTGCTGGTTGGTGCAGAAAACAGAATGAGGACAAACACTTCAAATTTATTCTACTGGACTCAGAGCATCAGTAAACTAGCACTGTTTTTGTACATTGGGGATGGCAATAATTTGTAAGACATGTAGTAAAAAATCCCTGCTGCAACATGTCAGAAGTGATGAGGTTCAGCAGCAACAGGTTAGGTCTTCAGTTGTTCTAAGAATAAGGAAAAGGGTTTTGTAAATACGTCCCTGTGTGTCATACTGCTGTTGTCTCTTCTCTTTAAAATCTGCATTCAACAAAAAAGGTGCCTCTGCCGTGTCTTTGGCTCGTCTTTATAGAGGAGTAAACACACAGATGACAGTTAATTGCAGCCTGTGATTTAAGATAACAGCAGCGTGACCTTTACGGCTTCAGCCAAACTAAAGGAAGCTTTAGTTTAAACAGCCTGTTAATTCCCACAATATTTCTCCTGTCCCATTCAGTCCAGCACTTAGCATAGTCGAGGACCATTACTGCACCATTAGGCTGCTGCTCACCTCGCCTTCATATGGGGGCTCCTTTGACCACCCAGCTGACTGCTTTTGTTCCTGCGAAAAACAAACTATCTTCCTCTTTGTTTGTCCACTGCTTCTTTGGAGGCATAGGACACTGAGTCAGACAGAAAGACGTTAAAGAGGAAAAAAAAAGGCTGGCTGGTTATTGATGGTGGCCAGCCAGTGCTGGATACGGCTGTCCAGAGGCAGGGAGGCTTGGAGTCTGTGTCCCTGGGGCCGTCTTTGTCTGGGGATCATTCCTGAGGGAGCTGGCTTCACTCTGCTGGCTCGTGAAGATAAGCACTCTCTCCACATGCTGAGAGACCATGATAAGGGGATTGCTTCACTAAATTATATAAAAAAAAGAAGCCCCACCATTGGAGCTGCTAAAATGAGTGACTTTATCAGTTTAGCTGGGAAAGACCCTGGATACCACTCCTCCAACCATAAATCACAATTTGTTTTTGACTACTGAGCATGCTTAGTGCAGAGGACAGGCAACTGGAGCACAATTACATAATTATGTTTAATCTTATTTTATATAAAAAAAGACCCCCGCCCACTTTTAATGCATTAAATCTACTTACAACTGCATCATGTGTTACACTTTTTATTATACATTTATAGTGCTTAAATTATTTAAATTAATTACTGCTACTTCAATGAAACATGCAACTGTTATCACTGATATCAGAAAAACCTGTGACAGAAAACCTGTGAAAGAACAAAGTGTATTTTCTTGTAGACTTACTAAAACATTTATATACTCTTATATTGAATTTTAATTTAATAGATGCCTTGCTTGTTACAATCAGTGTTTCAAAGAATAAAGAGGTATTGGATAAATAGATGAAATACTAAATGTCAAAGAGGAAATCAAATTAAAATACTAAAAGCTAAACTCTAATCATGCCATTAATAAAACATTAAAGACATATATGCTCCTTTGTCTTTGATTTGTGCCTAAAATAGTCTGAGCCTTGTCTGACCGTCACTTCTGCCAGGAACTCTCTCATAGCTCAGCTTTCCCCTTTTCAATGGCGTCAACTCTGCAAAGTAAAACACAAGAAAATATTGTTCAACGTAGTGCAATTTCAAAGCTGAATAAGAAAATCACAAAGTATTATGTCTGTTTCTCTCCATAACTGTAGGATTTGGATCATTGACCAGCACTTTTGTGATGCTAATTTTCCAGTTGGGTAATGTAATTACAAGATAAGGATTTTAAGCTCCATATAGGTTGGATATTTCTCTCCATTTGCATTGCATATATAGACCACCATCATTATTCACCTGATCCCAGCAGGCCTGCAGGCTCTCCACTCCTCTTCCTCTCTTGTCCTTTCCAGTGTCTGGAGCCATAGTTGGCTGCTGAGAACGAGGAGATGTCGTAGCCACCTTGACTCCATGTGGGTAGACCGCTGGTTACATGAAGGCTGAGAGGATGTTGGGGGTCACTGTTGACTAAAGACTGTGTGAATATTGGACTGCTGGAGGGCTGCTGCAGGACGGGGCTGTAATTGAAGGTGGAGTCCAGTGTAAGAGGACTGTTAGTGGTATGTAGGTAAGAGGTGTAGTCATCTGGCGGAGACTGCTGTGTCCAGTCATTTGTCATTCTTTCAACGACCCTCCCCATTGCTCCTGCCTTGCTGCTCCAGCCAGGAAGCTTCCCCTCCTGTCCCAATTGATCACTGCTGGTCCAGCTCTTCTGGAGTTGAATGTCTGGGCTATTAAAGAAGCAGGTCAGGTCGAGTTTGAAATCTGAGCTGCCACTTTGTACTATCGAGTCTAGATCATGTTCAGCAAAGCTGCCCTCTGCATTTTCGAGTCCAAATAGGAAGCTGGCATTGTGGTCGCTACAGAGCAACTCTGGACGAGGGGAGTTCAAAAGTTCACATTTGGTTTGGGTCCAAGGCATATCGGTGGAGCTGGTGTGTTGGTTTGTCTCAGCGAAGGGTGTCTTAGGCTGGTTGGGATCTTCAGTGAGTGAGTACAGGGAGGTAGTGTCACAGAATAACTAAAACCATGAGAGAAAGCAAAACAATTTGTTGTAATTTGGACGCACAAATGGAGACCCTGCTTTAAAACAGGACAACATCACAGTGGTGGTGTGCTGTGGATCACCTTGAGGACTTTGTGTGGCACCTCAGGGAGCAGCTCCATCAGTTGAGACAGTGAGGCCCCCAGGAGCCACTGGAGGGACCTGGCTCTGCTCAGCATCAGCTGACTGACCAGAGGGTTGACAGAAGGGAACTGTGATAGACTCTTTTCATCCTGGAGAGAATAAATAAAATGTCCACACTGTAGATGTTAACAGATGTTAATTGAAGGGTTTTAGTTTTGTGGTCACCTGTGAAGGCATCACAGTCAGCCAGTCTCTGTTCAGGTAGCTGGGAGGGTCCCTGTCACTGGACATGAGGCTGTGAAAGCAGATCTGACTGATCCACTGGGCTATTTCCAACACATCTGCCGCTATCAACACCTTTTAGATAAATCAGAAGACTTGTCAGTTTATTCATTTCTGTTTGCAATAGATTTGTCTAAAATAGTGATCTAAACTTTGGACAAATTGGGATGTTTCTGTTGTGTCTTAAACCTTCACATCCAGATCCTTTGACTTCATGCTGAACAAAACCAGAGATGAATACACCAACACCAAGTTGCTGAAGGCTTCACTAGATAATCTGGCAGTATACACACACAGAAGCAGTGATGAGTCTTTGTGTACAATGAGCGTGTACTTTTTACCATCAACATGAGTTGAAGAGTGTGGAGGTGAAGTTAGGGGGTTGTTCGATGGAAGCGTGTATGGTCACTGACCCTCCTCTCTTGATGTCTGGGCAGTATAGAATGAGCCAACAACAGCTGTACTGCAGAGACAGAGCAGTCAGCCTCATCACCAGGTCTTCACTGGCTCGCACCTGACACAGTTCATCCTGCTCCTACATACAAACACACACGTAGTTTAGCTTATTTTATTATAAGTTGTTTTTTAGAATTTTAACAATGTAATAGTATAGTAGTATCTCTGTAAGGACTGATATAACAGATTTACAAAGGACTGTCTGATGGCTAAGCTTTGATTTTAGGTGTGTGTGTCTTCGTACCTGAATAATGATAGCAGTGCTTTCGTCTACTGTGATCACAGCGTAGTTATGAATCCCTCCAAGCATCTGTAGGGTTGCGCAGTGGCTCCTCTCCAGCACAGTTACATTGAAGCTTAAACATAAGCAACAAGAGAAAACAAAGGCTGGAACATGGCTGCTGCAGGAGCACCTTTTTTTTATTTTCCTGTTTTCTGTTCATAGCAGCTCACCTTCATGCATAGTTTGAGTTCTCCTATATTCAGCACTACACTTCTAGGTCGTTAGAGTATCAAACTTGATGCAGACCAATTACTATAAACTATAAATGTTATCTTACACACATCTTCTGAAACACTGCAATGTTTTAAATCTCACCCTGACTCCAGTGTCTGTAGCAGCAGTGGACAGTTAAGAAGCCCCTCAGTCACAAACAGCACATACGGCACATTGTCCTCCAGACACCACAAAGGTTTCTTATTTTCTGTTAAGAGTAAGAGCACATATTTAGAAAAGAGAAACACAAGTGTGAGTAATCTGTGTTGTCTGTGTGGAGGCAGCAGACCCACCATCAGAAATGCTGGTGTTATAGGAGAGGTGGCTGATCCTGTTCTCTCTGCAGATGATGGCCCATGGAGACGGACCGGGATGATTATACTCAACCACCAGCGAGAAGCAGTTCCAGGGGAAGTCTGGGCCTATATGGTGCTCGTACACCACCACACACACACTGTCGCACATCCTGGTGGAACAGGAAGGGAGTGAAGCTTAAAATACTTTTGATAAGGTGTGTTAAAGCGTTCAGTATTTTACCTGCTGATGACACTGGCCCCATTAAGCTTTTTCTTTTCATCCTCAGGGCAGACTGCAGTCACAGCAGCACCTGAAAAAAAAGATCATACTTATTTTCCCATAATTTGTTTTTAATAATAAAAGAGATCAACAGCTGCTCACCTGTCACTTGGTTCAAACTGTTGATAATGTCTGATCTGCTGTCATCAGATATAACTGACAGTATGAGAAGGATCTGCACAGAAAAAAAATCCATCAGGATCCTCAGTTCAGTAATTTCAGAAACCAGAAATGTGTTTATTCTCGTGTTGTCAACACTGACTCTTTCCACTGTCTCCTGTCCTTTCCTGTTGTGCAGCCATTCAGTCAGCAGCTGTTGCAACTCCAGGAGTTTAAAGTTGGATTCTTGGTTCTTTTCACTCAGGTAGAGGATGATCTGCAGCCTCTTCAGCAGCTGCCCCAGGCTCTGATCTGCCTCAGCTGCCTTGGTAAGGTACTCTTTAGTGCATGAAGTGTGGTATTTATTAGGTTAAAGCAGCAGTGAAACTACAGTTAAAGCTAAAGGAATCTGAGGAATTACTCACCCAATGCAATACTGAGGTCACACTTCAGCAGCAACTCCTTGAATGTCACCAGTACATGGATCAGAGCTGCCTGGTTGAAAAGCAGTTCCTGATCTGCATGCAGCACAGTGGACATTACAGATCAATTTATAAATAACTTGATGTAAATTCATTTTTAATACCTCTGACCAGCTCTGTGCTCTCTGCTGATGTCCTGCAGAGAGCTCTCTCCTGTTGCTTGAGAAGGAAGTGAGTTTGGTCTGGAGCCAGGTGCCTGAAGTCTCCACCCAACGAGAAGTTTAGTCCCAATTGTCGAGCAGAGCTCAGACGAGGCTGAGCGAACGCAAACAACTCACAGTAGGCTCGGTGCTGGCTGTCTGTACGAGGACCACAAAGGTATTTAGAACCAGGTAACTTCATTTTATTTTAGAAGTGAAGCCCTATTAGCACACCTGTAGCCTGGACCTGTACTACTCTGCTGTCCTGTCTCTCCTGAAGATTGGTCTGACTGCCTGAATGGCAGATGACTCGACCTGACCACAGAGTGGCGGGACTCTGGTCTCTGGCAGTGTTTACTGACATGGCATAGCCCATGTATGCTGGCCTCTTGTCTGGTGTTTGTGTCTGCTCTGGAGGAGGCTGCAGCTCTGACCACTGTGTCTGTGGGGTCCTCTCTGGTGTCCTCTCTGGTATTAATAAAAACAGCATGAGTGTGTAACAACCACCAAATCCACTCATGAATCGAGACATTTTCATGTTCAAAATTAGACATCAACATTCTATTTTATAAAATAAATGAATTGTTTAACTTAAGTGCAATGTCAGATAATAACTACAGTATACCTGTGATGCTGGCTGGGTTCTGAGGTGCTGCAGTAACTGGATCTGGGTGCTGGGATCTTAGGATCATGAAGGCAGACAGGGGGTCGAGATCCTTTTGTTTTGGTTTTGGTTTTGTGAATGGCTGCAGACCTCTGTCATTGCTCGGTGTGGAGGACAAAGCCTGCTCAGAAATTTGGGCACTCTGCTCATCTTCACCTGCATCCATGTTCTTATAAACGGGTGACCCAGCGAAGACTCCTGATGTGTCATTTGTGGAGTGGGTGGTAGCAGCAGTTTTCACTTCCTTAGCGTTTGTGCTGACTGCGTGCATCAGGCAGGTGTTCTGAGGTGAATCAACTTGTTTTTTGAGAACAGTTTTGTTTGGGGAATTCAGCAGGATGGATCCAACTGAAATGTCAAAGAAACAAAACAGTAGCTCTAATCGCCATGTTTTTAGGATGTGTAGTTAAGTTACCTTTTTTTTTCTGAAATTAAGTTTTAGCAGTACTTGTTGAAAACTGACCTTCTTCATGTTCAGGAGGCACTTTTCTGAAGTCTTCTATCTTTTCTGCTCTGGTGCTGCAGGGAATTTCTAAATCCAGGCTCTCTGTGAACTCACGGCTGCAGGACAAATACATCTGTGGGACCCCTGTTTCCATCTGTGGCTGCAGTTTGTCTTCAGTGCTGATGGGACTTTGTTTCTCTAGTTTAATAGCTTTTAAGGCTTCACAGAGCGGCTGGAAGTCAGCAGCTGGTTCATATATTTGAGGCTCTGTGAGAAAATACACCAGAGATTTCTGTACCATTCACATGTGCCAGGCTTTTGAAATTAAAATGAAAGGTCAACCATGATGTACATATTAATATCTGTCAATATTTAATTAAAGCACAAAATTAAAATATTACATTTTGTAATAAATGTATGTTTACTTCTCGCTGTCTAAGAGTAAAAAACAGGTGCAACGGAAGCAAAAATATCCCTGTCCAAATGTGTTGTTCACTACAGTTCCCGTAATGCAATTTAACCACATAATTTTTGACCCTTTCTGCCTACATCTGTCTGCACATCAACTCTCAAAAATCCTCTCCAAAATATTTGGATGTGGCAAATGTTGGAAGTGTTGTGGCTCATGGAGCACAGTGACACCTGGTGGTCTACAAAAGTAATTACAGTCCTTCAAAATTTCATTATCACAATCGGAAAACTTTATTCATCCCTGAGGCACAATTCTGTTCCTACAGTCTGTTTGGCAGTAAAGTCCTGGAAGCCTCTGTCAAATAGTGCCATGTAATGTAAAAAAAAAATAATATAAGTGTAAGTATTCACCTGCTAAGAGGAAGCCCAGCACAAAGGTCGGATGCTTCTCTGCTGTCCAAAGTGTCACCTCCATCTCCTTCTGAGCTCTCCCAGTCACCAGTGATCTATGCGATAATTAATGTTACAAAGCCTCTACATGCCACGATATAATGATTTTACAGGGACCATTTTGTCATAAAAAGTGATACTGGAGGGATACGTGTATGTAGAGTAACACAGAATATAATTAAGCTGACTGGTTAATGTGAAACGGTGTGTATGTTGGTCAATGAGAAATATATGAGAATAAACAGCCTAGTTATTAAGATTCTCACTCACAGTATGTGAACAGGAGATAACTCTTCCTGCCTGAGTTCAGATGTGGACAAACGGGTGAGGATTTTACTCGTCTTAGTAGGTGGGCTCAGAGTCAAATCAAGCTCCATTTCAACTGGAAAGACCTCACGACCTTAAAAACACATTTTACTAAATACTGTACTGACTACAGGTTTAAAGAAGCTTTGCAAGATTTACTGTCTCTGTACCTGAAAAATCTGACTCTATCTTGACTTCCTTTATTTTCACTTCTTCCTCTGGTACATCATATGGCACAATATCCACAAGAGTATCTGTATGGGAAGCTGAAGAAAACCCTGACTGTAACTATTTTTTCTGCTGCGTGGCTTTTTACTTTAATCAAAAACCCTTTTTTTTATCTTGTCACCTTTTTGAAGCACATCCAGGATTGGAGTCTGTTCATCCAGCAGCTCTTGAGAAAGATCCAAGTGACCCCTGATGCTTGAGAAGGTGGTGAATGTTTCTGTGGTCAGCTGAAGCGTATCCACTACAGCAAGTAACAGCAACAACTACACAAGAAAAGTCGTCAGTAATAAAGCAGCCAAAACAACTGGCACAAGCTTTAATTACCTCTTCCTCCATGAGTGACTCTTTAACAAACTCCTCCTGAATGTCTATGCATGTCTCCTTGTGAGTTGTGTCCATGTCTGAAGGTTTTTTTTCGTAAGAGACACAACGCCTGAAACAACTGTAATCAAACACATCTTAACATTATAGACAGAAAAGTTCTTTTTGACAGGTTTTAACATGCATCAGCCACGCGACCTGAACATGGCATCCTCAGAGATGGTTTTTCCTGCAGAGCTCAACAGGGGGTCAGCCACAGGAAGTGTCCTCAGTCTAGACAGTTTGGATCTCAGTGTGGGTAAATGTCTCCTGAAGTGTGGCAGGTGATCAACAGTCACAAGCTCTTCCAGCAGGAAAAGATCTGGAATGATGTAAATTGATGTAAACATTGTTTTATTAATTAAATATTTATTCTCTGAAATCAAATAGAATTTACCTTTATGCTTTTTTTCAGATGCCATCTGGTCAACTGTCCACTTCAAAAATGTCTCCTGACATGGAGTGCTACTCTGTAACTGCTCTAACAGGCCTAAATGCTGTTCCTCAGAGTCCGTCAGTGAATCAGGATTTGAGCTGGGTATCACCTCCATGAAATCTGTCACATTAAATCTGTAATTTAAGAGAACTAGTTCAAATCTCCACACAAATACTGAAATATAATAGGTTCTCATCATATCAAAACCTTTCAAGTGGTTTAATTGGATGTTTTATTCTTTGCAGATCATCCAGAATGGAACCACCAACAGAGAGTTTGCAGGAAGAGATCACCTTTCCTATAAAAGACATTACACCTTCAGTAGTGTGTCAAGTGAGGTAACATAGTTCTACATGTTAACATGTTGGGAAGGAACCAAAACATACAAACATTTAATCTCAACCTTTACCACACACAAAGCCAGATTAGTTTAATGACACTGTATATTTTGGACACTTCACCATACCTCTCACCCATGGCGTCCTGTAGGTGACCTCAGGAATCTTTCCACTGTGCGGGTACAGGTCACTGGAACCAGTTAGGTAAGGTGTGGGCAGTGCCAGCAAGTTCATCATCACCTTCAGGCTGGTGCTGGCCTGAAACAGACACAGGCACTTGAAGAAAGGAGGCTGAACAAGAAGGTTAACTGAATATGTTGATGAAGATTCTCAGTCATCCAGGTCATCATACGTAGAGAAGATTGAAAAGGGTTACTGAAACATTTACAAATAACTTGCCTCAAAAACATGGTCAAGGGCTTTATATCTAATAGCAGAGAAGATTTCCCGTTTTTCAGACCTGTAACCAACAAACAGCAGAACATAGAAAAACTGTTGGTTTTCTTAGATTTTCTTGTTAAAACTAGGGAATTCGGTATCAAATAAATAGGTATTCTTGACTAAACCCTTAAAAAAGTGCATCACTGACTAAAAACGAATGTGTTTGGCTTTGAGGATTTAGCTTGTTAAGCTAGCTAATCTCTCCGACTAAGCTAGCTAGCTAAATAAAGTTGTCCTGTAACTTTTGACTTAGCATTTAAAGCTTCAGGAGTTCAAATTCAACAAATAAATCCACTATTACTATACTATTTCTATTACTGTGACACTTACATGACGGTATGAGCATTTATTTTGGTCTTTAAGATAAAGGAAAAATAAAAAGGTTATTAACGATGGTGCTACTGACACCGACTTTATTTTAACACATGCGCAGTCGCCTGACAAGCAAGGCCAATGCGGAAGTATAATTAATGTTATTTTCTCGTTGGTTGTAAGTACCTTTCTGGTTTTAATTTAGTTCGTTAGTATGCGGTGCTAACGTCTATCTGTGGATTTAAGTGGAGTTTATTTGGTAAGTTAAACATTTTGATAACACTTTGAATACTCTTCATGTCAATTAAGCATCGAGTAAGATCGTTTTAGTGGTATCGGTGTTTTTACGAGAGATTCAGCATCATGACAATAAATAATGGGAACCACACAGACTTCTTGCTAGCCGTGCTAGCTTGCTAACGTGAGTCCTGCAGTAATGTGAAGGCTACTGCTCAGTGAACTGCGCTGTATGGATGCACCGCCCTTCTGCTGTTATACCACTAAAGTAAACTTGTATGTATTATTATGCAGTAGGGATGGTAAACCGGCGGAACAATAGCACCTATTAAAGCTTACAGTGTTTGATGCAGCCTGTCTGTACGTTTAGCAGGCTGGGCAAAGGAAAGACGGCTGTCTAGTGCATCATGAAAAATCAATTAAGACAATCAAACAATCAGGTGACTCCTAAGGGTAATGTTAACCCTGTTAGCTTTGTTTTATTTCAATAAAATAAAATACAATAAAATATTTGGTGCTTTTCTGGGTTGTGTGTTAGCAGTGACACATGCCCACCACAAGGTGGCACTACTCACCACAATATCAAAATACAGCACTGTTACAGAGGATGTAACTGCATTAAAAAAAACAAGATGTTTCCTTCTGTGAGAGCTTGTGAATCAGCTGTGACGACAGTGAACAGTCTGGAAGTTAATGGACTCTTAAAGATCTATTTTAGGAGTTTATGCGTCTCTCATCAATGTGACAGAAACAACAGGTGTAATGCAGCAGTGTTTAAGACGTCAACAGTGACACAGGTTTTGTTTGTTTTCGCATTGGAATGACAAACTATAGAAAATTCACACAGACATGTAACTGCACTAAATACACTAATAACTCCGTGACACCTTTCAAAACCTACAAAATGTTTGACAGAACAGTGAAACAAGAATTTCAGGACAAATGAATGGATAAAAAAAAAAAACATTATGGAGGTTTGCTCTTTCATTAAAGACATGCCAAATAAGCCATAATAAGACCATCACAAACAAATCACATTTATATATTTTAATGCCAGTCCAAGCTTCTTTGTATTTACTGTTGGTGTAATGGTTTTGATAATATTCTCATGTTGACACATACAGTGGGCTATATTTCTATTTTTTCCTTGTGTTATAGAAAATGTTCAGATCCCTTCATTTTGTGTATATTATATTTAATTAAAATAAATAAAACATTATTTTTTAAAACCAGATATCAGTTTTATCTACAACATGTAATGTTTTGTAATTTCGTAATGTAATGTTAAAGAAACGGGGTCTGAGTACTTTGTGAAGTGACTGTCTGCAGTAACCTCAGACCCCTCTGAGGTCGGCACAAAACTCAAAATCCCCAAATGACTGTATGACTGCACATGGAGCGCTTTGTTATTGTAGTTGTGATCAAGTTTCATGGGACACTGTTAAAAAAAAAAGGAAAGAAAAAGTTCTGCAATAAAAATCTGAATATCTGAATGTTCCAAGTTGATGCCTAAAAATCTTTTGCCCCTTTTAACTGTTGGCTCTTTGTCTGACCTGCTCTTAAAGGCATCACAGTAGCAGCTTTTATTGCAACACCGGTAAATCTCAACTTGCAAGTTTTAGTTCTTTAAATGATTGTGTGTGCACACAGACCTGCACACACATACACAGCAGCCGGTTATCTGACACTGCTGCATACAGGTTCAGTCGTTTCTGCCCTCTTGGTGCAGACTCACGTTTCTTTGGTTCTCCCTGCTGTTTTGTTCTCTCAGTATCAGTCACAGTTTCTGTTTGAGTGAAAAACCGGAAACAGGGAACCAGATTTTACAGAAAAAAGTTTATTTGACACTGTACACCCTCTTTGGTTGATTTGTTTATTTTTGATAAAACTACACACTCTTATTAGCATTTTAACTGTGAAACCATCAAACACATACAGTCTTAGCACTTAAATCCAATTAGGTATATTTAAAGATCAGTTAGTATTTTTAATGAAAGGATTATCTTATCATCAATATTTTAAGCCAGTAATTACCTGGAGTGCTAACAATTTGCAGCCTACAAGCATAACTCAGCATAAAGACATTTTGTTACTTATTTTTTGTATGAATTAAACAAATAAAATACATGTTAGCTAGTGATGTTTAAGGGTACAGACATGGGCTACCTGCTGATGCTAGCTAATGGTGATATCAGTCACTTAAACTGATGTCACACAGCTGGTAGTTAATTTTTCAAACTGATAAAGTATAAAACCTTATTTTATCATTAAAAGCTGTAGTTTTATCAAATAAGTCTCAATGTTTTTCACACTTTTGATGACAAAGTGGTGGGAAAAAAATCCAAACTGAACAGCAACACTAAGTAACATTTGTTCAGATAAGTGACATAAGAAATTTGATTGACTCCTTTCAGGTATTCAGCAGGTATTTGTTCTGATTAAAAAAAAAAAAAAAATAAGCGAGCATCACCCTAATACAAGAAAACGTTCTGTGTTGAATCTCATTAATGAATATCGGAACCTTATTTCCTTGTTCTAAAAAAAGGTTGGACTCTGTTTTATCTTATCTTGATTATGTGGAAACAGATAGATTTGCATTGAAAATAACTTTAAAAAAAAAGTATAATAGCATCCTGATGTTCTTCAATTAAAATATATTTTTGACAAGTTTTAGGCATTGACCACATAAATGGGCACTTTGGATCAATAACACATTGCTGCGTTGTCTTCAATAACTTCGACTCATTTTTTACGCTCCTCGATCTGCTCCACCTCACTGGACTCATCCACCACTTTGCCGTTGATCATGGTCTGAGTGACCACTTTCACAATCTTCCTGGTCCTCACATCAGGGTCTTCTGTAACACAGGAGTAAACAGGGGTTAATCACAGTTATAATTGAATGAAAAGCATTGTAGAAGAAGCTTTGACATTCAGTCAAGACTTACTTTTAGGGGGTAGAGGCGTTTCTTTCACCCTGTGGGACAAAATAATACAAAATCCTAATTTAATATAGCAAAGGAGACACTGTACATGTTGTGCATGACGTTTGACAATCTATTATGATATACGTATAGCTACAACTACTGGTGGTTAGTTTACCTAATTTCCCTACTGGGGTTATTGAAGTAATCCTTAATTTTAATCTTTTAGCATTGGTTAAAACTCTTAATTTCTTTTTTTTAATTATCTTACATTTCCTCTCCCTCCAGCAGCCTCCTGTAGGTGGCGATCTCCATCTCCAGGTTCTGCTTGATGCGCAGCAGCTGTTCGTAATCTGTCTTGTTGCGCTGCATGTCCAGACGGAGTTGAGACAGCTCGTCCTCCAGCTGGGTCAGTGTGGCCTGCAGACGGTCCATCTCCACAGAATACTTGTGTCCTGTTTCTCCCAGATTTCCCTCCAACACGGCCACCTGTTGGCATAACATCCAGGTGACGCTATCCATCATTGATTTTTTTTTCATGTCTGTATAAAGCTACAGCTAGAGGATGCTCAGTAAAGCTCATCATGATAGAAAACATGTTTTATTGTTACACCTATACACATTTATTGCATTTACAGTTAGCTGCCAAACTGCACCTATGCATCCTCACTGGCTTAAAACAGTCCTTAGTTTTGAACACAAGAAGTTTGTACGTGTCCAGTTGACCAGTGTTCAGAATGTATAGTCCATATGCAGAAGAACAAATGTAAACACTGCACTGATGGATCAACTCAGACTGCTCACACAGAATGCAAACAGTTTGTCTCATTTTTACAACCTTATCTGTTCAGCTCATCCATTTACACCCCTCAGCACTCATCCTGAGATATGGCCGACTGTCAGCGCTCTAATATCACTGCTATAGCCCTCACAGGTTGAGTAAACATCCCAGAGCTACATTTTCCCTCACTAAACATTTATATGTGTTGTTTGAACTGCATTCAGAGGCAGCATTGGTTTGTTTGAATCTGTCTTTTTACCATGATTGATTACATGAACATAACAAAACGTAGTGCCTGTATTGACAAACAGAAAGCAGCTGTTACCTATAGTTAGTGCCTATATGTGTGCAGAGCTGGGATGGAGGTGAGAAGGAAGTTGAGCCTGAGCTGTAGCTTACCTGTTTGCGAAGACTATCGAGCTCGACCTCCAGAGCCTGCAAGAAACGTCGCCTCTCACTGAGGTCACTTTGGGCGCAGCGCAGCGCCTCGTTGCTTTCTTTGACCTCTGACTGTATCGCCTCTAACTGTAGACATAATGACATTCAGTGTATGGGATCAAAAATACAATAACAGAGGATTAGCTGATTCTTTCAGTGACTGACCTTCTTGAGGTACCAGGCCTCGGCCTCCTCCTTGTTTTTGCGGGCAATACCCTCATATTGGACCCTGAGCTCTGCCATGATGGCCCCAAGGTCAGGACCGTGAGCTGCGTCCACCTCCACATTCACCTGCTCGTTGGTTAGGCGTGCCTTCAGAGTGCTCATCTCCTGAAAACATCAGAGAACAAACACAGTTTAATGGTGCAGGACTTCTGTGGGCAGTGGCCATTGAACCTCACATAATGAAGACTTGTTGAGCGTTTACAGCTTCTTCTTCTTTTGGCTTTTTTTCAGCCACAGTGAATCATCTGTTTCCACCTAACTCTATTCTTGGCAACCTCGTCTCTCACACCAACTTTATGTCTTTTGGGTCTCTTCTTTGGTCTTCCTATTGACCTCTTGAATAGCTGCTTATTCATTATGGGTATGTTTTTACATGTAGTGGTCAGAGAAAGAGGCATAAAATGTCTTAATATCACCTTTGTCCATGTTGAAGCTTAAAGTTAAAAACATAGCTGACCTCATAGCTTTATTTTATTCTCTCTACATGTATTATTATAAAGAAACAGAACCACAATTCTAATATTTGAACACTTTATCATCAGAAGTGGATGTATAAATTGACCTATAATTTAAATAATAAATAATGTAACTTAATTTCCGGGATTAATTAAGTAAATCTTAATCTTAATAAAGAAAAAAATCTGTTACAGTCTACATCCTGGACACCACACCTGACTGTCTAAACACATGCAGCCTGGCTGGATGTGTGCCTGGGTGTTATCCTGAAGGGTGTGTCCACACACAGGTAGCATTATCATGTTACAGATACTGAACACTTACAGCTTTAGGCTGTCTGAGGGAGCAACGGGCACAGAGCTGGTTTCAGCTGTGATGCTGAAGGAACACAGCTGTGCCTCTGAGGAATCTATTGATAAGAAAACACTGATTGATTGATTGATTAATCTCACACGTAGGTAGGGAATGTCACCTCGTCATGATTCTTTTTGAGGAAGTAGAGCTCCTCCTTGAGGCTGTCCAGGTCTCCTCGCAGCGTGGCGATGATCTGGTCATGGTCTGACTTTGCTCTCCTCAGAGCCTGACAGTCCCTCTCCACCGACTGGCACAAGGTGGCCTCTGCCTCCCATCTAAAATCAGAAGAGACTAAATCGTCAGCCAACAGACCCAGCCTGCACCACGTACTACTGCAGAAGTGATAGAATTTCACGATCCACCTGAAACACATGACAAACCTGGGGCCGTTTGAATAAGACATGAAATAATTTTGAAATACAAGAACGGTTTGTTCCCATCATGAGGTCAGGGTCAGATCGGAAAGATAGCTAACAATGTTGACAAAGCACCCGGGAGAGAACTTTTTTCTGAGGGAAAGCCCATGGTCTGTGATGATACTGAAAGCCCCCCTTTGCTTTTAATACCATAAATCATTGTCAATTGATGTATCACTCCTTCACATCTGGCCTCTGAACATACCATCAGCACATTGTGAAAAGCAGCAGCAGCGGGTGAATCCAGACTGGTGCGTCTTTTCCCTTCAGCCTCACCTTCCATGTCTTTCTGACCTGAACACAATCTATCACACCCGGCCGGCCCTCAGTTGTTTTGAAGCCGGAGCTGCTGTGGGAATGGAGTTCTTATTTCACAGCCTGACAGAAGGGTCATTTATTCACACTGCTCTGCAGTCTGACACTCCCATGTGAACAGTCACAGGCACGTAAACGAGAGGAAGGAAACTCTGTGTGACACTCACTTGACCCTGAAGTCATCGGCTGCCAACTTGGCATTGTCAATCTCCAGCATGATGCGGGCGTTCTCCAGTGTCTTCTTCCTCACCTGAGCAGGGAGACAAGATGCAGGGTTTATAATGTGCCTCTTTATTATCTGCACGAAGGACGATACACTGTGACCCCGGAACCTCTGACCACTGACCTCCTGCCCGATGGCGTGCGCCTGTGCCATCAACCCCTCAATGTCATGCCCCTTGGGAGTTCTCTCCAGCATCAGCTGCTTGATCTTCAGCTCCAGCTCAGCGTTGGACCTCTCCAGGGAGCGAACCTTGTCCAGGTAGTTTGCCAGCCGGTCGTTCAGGCCCTGCATGGTCTCCTTCTCACTGGCACCAAGGCTGTTGATGGAGAGGCTGGAGCTCAGCACGTTGAGGCCATTGCCCACAGAGAGAGAGCGGGACAGAGAGGACAGGGTGCTGGTGGAGATAGAGGGTTTGGGGCGGAGGCTGCGTCCATTGTCCCTCATAGACATGCTGGAGAAGGAGGGCTGACGCACAGAGTAGCTTCGCACTGAGAGGGTGGAGGCCATGGTGTCCACTGCAAAAAAATCAGAAAAAAAATCAATCCTGTCTTCCGGTTCTGTTCTGACTCCTTGGCCCTGCTAAACCTCCTTGAATTATGATTCTATTTTTATCTTTTTAAAAACACCACAAAGAGTGTAGATGATTTGCAGGCGTCCCTCAACTGTCAAGTGATAAAAAGGACTGAAACAGTACTTACATAGAGCTCAGTTCTTCAGTAGGTTGTCTGTTGTGCTGCTCAGTGTGAGCGAGTGCTGCTGCAGGACCAGATTCAACAGGTGAGTCCGGCTGCAAGAGGCACAACTGTCTTTGTTGGGGAGGAGCCACAGATCTGTCCCATCCCCCTAGGAGGAGGGTGCAACATGACACCTTGTAGAAGAAGAAGTAAAATATTTCTCCTTTTATTTAAACCATAAATCAAACTTTTTGTTAAATTATTAAAGTAACACCATGCTGCCTGCAGGTTTTTACCAGTTACATAGACTATACTGCAACATATGAAGTATTAGAGCTACTACAATGCGACAAAAAAGACGTGTTCTTGGTTTTCAGAGCTATATTTGGCATACACTCTGCAAAGAATGACTCCTCGGGTGTCCGTCTGACCTGGTTGTGGTGTTGGAAACGGACCTAGCTGTTTGTCAGTGGTTGATTGTGTCAAAGGGTGGATACAATGCGTTCAGAGCGATGTGAGAAGCCAGCTTCACCTGAGGATGGCCTGGCGGGTTGGGGAGAAATGGGAGGAAGCTGGAACAATGGAGGGACAGAATGAACAGAAAGTGAAGACCCCTGAGAAATGCAGGCAGAAATGCAGGGCGTGGGTGTGTCCAGCTGAACTGGAAACCCGGCTTACACACACACACACACACACACACACACGTGTAATAAAGGTAGCCTTGCTGTCATGCAGTATGTAGTCCCCTGTTATTAGGATAAGCACATATGATTCCTTCGGGCATGATTCTCTGGGGTGGATCACATCTCTCAGTGACTCTGACCCGGTTTACTGCCTCACATGTTACACCTCCCTCCACCCTGCACAGCCTGCTCTGCTTCTGCACTTTGTGAAGTCTCCTTTGTCGTCTGAATATAAAACTTGTCTCCTATCATCTCCTGAAACATTTAACTCTGTCCAGTTCTGCCAAAAGTAACACAGCATTTCCTGTCTTCTTACAGTATTATTTACACGAGTATTGTGTTGTTGTAATACAGCTGCTACATGGATATTTGTTGTAGAACATGGCACGCAGACTTCTACAGACATATCCTCCTCCTGTCTGTGTGGTGTTATAGTTACAGTCTACCTAAGCAGCATTTTGTTACACTAAATCTCATGTAGCATCAACACGCTGCCACCTTGTGGGTAAAAACAACACATACATTGTTTTTTCCCTCCATTAACGTTTAAGTAACGCTGATATATGATCTTGAATGCTCTAATCTGAGGTAGCTGTGTCCTTAAATCCATCAATATGTACTTAAAATACATGAAAACACATAGATTCTATTTTAGTTTTGAGTGTTAATAACATAATCAGCCTGATAATTACACTTTGTCCTTTAAATCAGTAGCTAATACATGTCAGAGGGAATGGGTTAAAATCATTACAACGTGCATGTAAGAAGGTTTAATGTTCTCGATTGACTCTTTTATTTTTCTTTATCAGTTTAATAGGACAGAAAGCAAATATAAATGTCAGACCTCTTCTGGAAATTCACCGCTCTGTGGTTTGTTTTACAATTTTTCTGTCAGCACAGTTTCATTTGTTTTTAGGAATATGCAGAAATAATTTCCATGGGTTTCCTCCTTTTTTTCCCATCCGTCTTCCTTTATGCTTTGGTGGTGCTCTAGCGCCACCATGTGTAGCCCCTCCTGCCTCCAGCACTCCTCGGGAGAGTGGCTTACATCCTGCTCCAGCTTCTTATAAATCAAACTAAAGTGCTGTGATATTTCAAAAGCCGTTGTCGTCCCCCCACCTCCAAAAAAATAAACACTTTCTGGGAACCTGCTGTGGAGTCCCGTGTTTATTTTTGCATCATGCATGGCTGGCCGTCAGCCTGGCTGAAGTGAATCATAAGTTTCAGCCATTTCCTTGCTTTTCGTCGGCCCGCCCGCCCTCGTGTGCTACTGTAAGAGTCATAGTTTACACATGAAAAAAGCCTCTTTGTTTATTTCTCTCAATGTCTAAAGCACACGGTGTACTGGCCCGTAGTCCAGAGTCAAATCAATTCATTTTGCTTTGTTTTGCCTTTGTTTGGAAACGTGATACTGAATCCAGTTGTGCAGAGCTTTTATAGTCGGGGTTAAATGGTAGGCCTGTGCAGTATCCACATTTAAACAAAACACCCTAAGCCACAAAGTAAATTCACTGTGGTCCAGTTTGCCTAAAAAAAGGACACTGCACTTTAAAATGTAGTGTTAACCGTGACACCGATGTTTGTTGATGAGGCCCAGCGCCTGTTTTCAGAGATGCATTTAGTTGCCCAAACAGCTGATGGATGACATTACATTAAGACATGTTTGCAAACATTAGCTGTGAGAAAGCTGCTGAAAAAGCCCCAAAACCACCAAAGAAAAAGGACTCCGTTCGAAACGTCAGACACTGTCTTAAAAGTCACTCATACTTGATTTATTGATTGATTTAGATATTTTCCTGTTGCTAAGCTGAAAACTTTTCATTATTGAATTGCAGTGAATGAAAATAGCTTTACTAGTAATACAATGATGCTAATCTTTAAAACAGAAACACAAAACTTTTCATTTTAAGCCTCATGACTGACCGTAGGCTACTATAAGAAAAATAAATAAAAAAATAATAAATAAAAATAATATAAAGACCACAGTGAAAAGCCACTAAACTTCAGTGTGAGCTCATGATCTGTAAGACACTAAAATGCTGTCCCTTGCATTTGCCTTTGAAAAAAGATAACTAGCTAGGCTAGCTGTTGGCAGGTCTGTTCATTTCTTAAAGCTTCTAAATTTAGCAAATGTTTTGCAGCAGTTTGTATTATTCCTTTGTAAATTGGTATTTTTATGCAATTTACAAACATGTAGCTATACATAATAATATGATAGTTAATGATACCACCCTGACCTGTTTTTGCAGGAGTATTGTTGTTATTTTGCAGCACATCTAATTAGCTTCTATGCTAATATCTGCAGTGGAAAGTTACAAATAGTGTGACTGGAATTTGTTTTTTTTTTACATTGTTAACATTGTTTTAAATGTTTGACTGAAACTAAACAGACATTTCAGCCTTTGCTGTTGTAAAAATCACAATTTCTTTAAAGAAACTTGCACAAGTTGTTGGTGCTTCTCTGAATCTCAGAGGGCAAAGTTAGCAAGAATCATATGGACACATTGATGAGAAATACGAGCAGCTCATAGAAACCAGAAGCATTATTGAAATACTGCAGAAGATGTTTAGAAATTATTGCCACAATCAGAGAGGTGACGAAGACTGTGGCCTCCTTCATACAGCCACAAACATCATGAAGGATTAATACAGTTAAGGTGTCATGTGTCTCATAATATGCTTCTAAAACACATGGTACGTGAACAAAGCCTTTCTCTTAGGGAGATATTTTTATAGCACATTATCCTGCGTCTTCTATTGAAGTACTGGAACTGAGGCATTATCATGCTCATCAGCCATTCAGATACTTTGCATAGCTTCATCAGTTCAGTCAAATAATATCCTCGCATGAAGCAGGAAAAAAAAACTCACAAAAAAAAGAATTAGAAGACCCTGCCAGCATATGGCAGCATCTGAAATAAACTTGAGGAGGAGGAGGGGGGGGTTGCTGATGAAGATGGCTCATGTTGCAATCTTCCACAGAGGTTTTGTTGACTGTTGTGCAGGGGAGAGAGCTCATCAGCGTGAAGGAGAGAAATGTGAATACGCAGAGACGAGGGGCACTGCAGTGTATCTGCTCATTAGGCGGCCGACGCTGTAATTCAGCGAGCGAGCAGCTCTGCAATCAGGGGCCTATTCATTAACATGGGGGGCCCGCTTTCATCTGCAACCACTTGAAGCTGCCAGTCACAGAGGCGGACGCATGACAGCATGACAAAACGGGGCGGCTTAAACGCTCAGGGATGCTTGTGCACCGCAGAGAGGGAGAAATGCCTAAACGCTGCCTTAAGCACTCATATACTGAGAGGGGAAGAAATGTGCGTTTGTACAGTGTAGTACTGGCAGGTGGCCCAAACTGTGTCAGCCTGATAATCATCTCTGCTCAGCGTGGAGACAGCTTTTGTTCTAAGATTTCACAAGGAGTCATTTTCCTGCACAGGTTTCCTCCTGGATTGAATTGATTGAAAGCGATTGATTAGAGGAAAGTTAGAAACACACTCCATCATGCATTTAAAAATTAGACAATTCACTCTCACACACACACACACACACACACACACACACACACACACACACACACCTGGTCCAGTCAACATTTGGGCATCTTTAATTAAATCTCTGAGCGCCATAAAGAAGCCTTTGTGTGTGTGTAGTTATCTGCTGAGGTTCCACTGTCTGCCTGAAGGCAGCGGCAGGTCAAACGGACTTCTCTGCTCCTCCACGGGCAACAAGAGACACTTGGAACTGTGTTGAAGCAGACATGATCCCACCATCTGTGCATTTTTGTGCAAATTACTGCACACTGCTGTTGTCCTGGTGCGGATGGATGATGTTATTGCAAACATCATATCCTGTTGAGGACTTCTGCGTCACTCGGAAAAGATTGTGGTTGGACTAAAATGAACATTTTATGAGGCTAAAATGTCTATTTTTGCCCCACAGTGCAGCATGGATGATACAGTTTTTTGTAAGCCAATGAACATTTTAGTTTCAGTTGAATTGTAGAAATGTTGAGCAATGTTTTTTGTGTATCACGATAAAGACAAATGAAGACTTTTATAAATGAAGTGAAGTAGTAGTCCCATTCAGCCACTGCTTAAAAACACCAGTCTGATATTTATACTTTATTAATTGTCATAGTCCTGCCCTCTAATGACACCTAACATATTCCACAGGAGGGCGCCAGAGGGGTGAACAGTGGTTGTTTTAATGGCCTAGAAAATCCAACCACATCTGCCTTGGATGCAAAGATTGGTACAAAGTTGTGACAAGCAGCCAAGCTAAGTTAGCCTAGCATAAAAACAAGAAAATGCAGCGCTTGCTCTGTGGATGACAGAAGCATCATTAAAGCTCACCAATTTTTTTTAGATATCTGCATAGAACCGTGCAGCAGAATAAATTCCGTGGGGGAGATATCATGAAAATATCAAGGAAAACATTTAACACTTAAATCCTGATTATTTCTACATCAGCAGCAGAAATCATGTCTTATTCATCTGTCATTGCTGCTTGAGCAGGATTGTGAAAAAACAGAGTTGCGGCAGACTCCATGTTTATTAAAAAAAAAAAAAAAACCTACACATTGATCCAGTTTGTTAAATCCAGATCTAACGATATCCTTTAACTCAAAGTATCCCATTCATTCTCTCCATCACAGCAGCTTAAGTGCCGTCAATCAATCTAACAGCTGTGGATAATCTGCTTTAAAAGAGCTCAGGAAAGCCAACAAACTGCCCGATCAATGGCCACGCTTAGGACCCAAACGCCTATATTCGCTTTCACAGCAGGATTGATCACATTTCCTGTTAAGTACAGCATGTAAAATTGGAGATGATGTGCAGGTTTGTGGCGCTCAAAAGCGAGTTAATGTAAGTGCTTGGCCCCTGAAAGATGACCTTTAGATTTCTGTGAGTGTAGAAATACTTTCCTAATTCACATTTTTCCTGCTGCTTCACACACACACACACACACACACACACACACACACTTTTCATTCAAACACTATTAACAGATCTGAAACATTTTATTAAACCATAGCAGGTATTTACAATGTACAATCACTGAATTATTCATTTCAAGACACGATTAAAAGTGCTTTTTAAAAGTGAAGTTTTGCTCTGAATAAATAAGAGTTTCCATTTTTTGACAACAATACAACAACAAACCACAGTACAGCTGCAAATGTGCTCATCACTGACACGAAATAAAAACAAAAAGCTGAGGTGTTACTGTAATACTGCTACAAACACTCCTCCTCAGCTCATATTGCAGCAAATAAGTCTTGAATCCTTTGCATGAAAAGAGGAAACAAAAGGAAAAAAAAACTCCTGACCTGATGCAATGATTTCTGTTCCGTGAAAAATAAAGGAAAATAAAAGTGGTCTTCTTCTCTGCATCATTAAAAAAAGTAACTCCTGTGTTAGCCTGGAGGCATCAGCACAGTTCAGTTCTGCAGGATCCGGCTGAGTGAAAACAGAGGTCCAGCTGTGGACTCCCAGAGGGAGCAGATTCCTGATAGGACGTCCCAGAGGATTCTTTTTTCTTTTCACAATATGATCACGGCGGAGATGCAGCAAGTCAGCGGCTGATGGGAAGCTGTGGTAGGGAGATGGATGGATGGGTCATGTGGCCTGGTGCGGTGAGGACTGAGAAGGGATGAGCTGCACAGAGAGGAGGAAGAAGAACAAATGATGTGAGAACCACAGAGAGAAGGGTTCAGGAAAATCGGCAGCAAGAGGAACTCTTTCCTATCCACTATTGGTGGAGTTGCAGCCGACGGATAAAGATAGTTTAAGCATTTAAACCTGATTATATGAGAGAAACCTCCCTGTGCTAGAGCAGCTTAAAGGCCCGACACTCACCGTCCAGGTACCCGTGCAGGGCCAGCAGGTGTGGTCGGTCCGGGCTGCTGAACGGGGAGTAGTGGATGTCTTCTGGCAGTGACGGCGGCATCCTGGACAGCGGGGCGCTCTGAGAGAAGCCCTGTGGAGGCTGCTTTTTGTGTCGTGCACGGCAGTTCTGAAACCAAACCTGAGGAAGATTTACAGATAACGTGCAAGTCAGAGGCCCAACATGTTTCCTCTCATCCGGACCACATGTTTGTTTGTTTGTTTGTCAAAGCCAGGGGATCACTGCAGGGTCTAATGTTAGTGTGTTGCTATTGTTCTATAAGAGTTGTTGTTGTTGACATTTGAGGGATCACATGTTTGAAAGAGAGGACTTTTCCCTAAAATCAGCCCCAAGCTAAGGACGATGTTTATTTTAATGGATTACAAGCATTTTTAGAGATCATTCCAACCTGCCAGGACGTTTCAGGGTTAAACTAAAATAAGCTTCAGACACTACATATATAATTTGAAGGGTTAAAACAACAGTTGATCTTGTCTATACGATATAACACCATGACAGACACGTGTCTCCGTGTGACTTCCTCGTCTACCTGTATGACTCGTCTGCTCAGTCCTGTCATTTCTGCCAGTTTCTGCAGCGTCTGAGCGTCGGGGTTGTTGTCCTGAGCGAACTGCGTCTGCATCACCTGCCGACACACCATCCCTCTCATCAAACACACTTTATATCCTAACACACACACAGACGGCAGAGGAGCGTCTTACCTGCAGCTGCTCAGCAGTGAAGGATGTCCGCGCCCTCTTGGCTGGTTTTGGTTGGCAGTCCTGATCAGAGGGCAGCGCTCCCTCCAGAGTCAGGCCTGTTCCTGAAGACAAACACAAAATTCAAACCCAGTCATCTTTAAAACAACTTTAAAGCAGAGGCACATCTTTTACAGCTCCACAAAGTCTGCATTGTGAAACTGAAGATTTGTCCAAACAATCCGTGTAACATAATTAAAACGTTTTCCTGCCAACAACCACACAACCCAAAGTATTTAGACCATTACGGCCCACGAGTGCGACAAAATAGGGAAATAGAGCTGCAAAAGTAGAACTGAAATATAACTTGTAGTCTTACTGTGATTCTGCACCAATTAAACTGAGCATTAATAGATAAATAACCTCAGGTACTGTAGCGCTAATCCAGCAACCATCAATCATTTTTACCATCCATAAGCCTGACGGCTCACTAGAACAATCTGTGGATAGTTTAGTCCATAACATGTTGCAAAATGTGCATCCTTGTCACCTGAAGCCCATGTTAGTGTCACATCAACAGAAAACAGCTATGCAGCTTTTATTATCATAGAAAACACACATAGTCTGCATCAGTAAATGTTTGGCCTGCTCCTTTAAAATAGCATCAGTGAGGTCTGATAGGTGTCTGGGTGTGCTCTGGTTGTGTTACCGTTCTCTGCAGCCCTGCGGAGGTTGTCCAGCATGATGTCGTAGTGGCTGCGGCAGAGCACCCTGCCCTCCACCAGGCCGAACTCCTCCCCGGTCGACAGCTGCCTTTTACAGGAGAAACAGGCGAAACAGGCAAGGTGGTACACGCTGCCCCGGGCCCGCCGCACCCAGTCACTGGCGTACACCTGCTGGCCACACTGGGCACACTTTGTGCCGAACCTACTGTGAGGACAGAAAGACAGGGGCGGGTGAAGGCTGGCTGTCCTCTGAAGTCCAACCAAACTCCACCCATGTATTGTCTGGTTGTAGCATCTGTGTGAGGAGGGTTACTTTTCATCTCTGAAACTCAGCTGCAGGTTTTGGAATCGAGAATCGAGAAAGACACACTGTTCTCCGCCGTCCTATCTTTGATTGATCACCATCTCTTTGTGTAGGTTTGCACCTTGTAAATCAATACTCTGTGGGTCAACCCTGACAAATCACAGGGCCAGAAAGAGGGAGAGATCATGGGGAGTAAGTCAAAGTGAAACTGTAAAAAGTGAGGAGGAGACACTCCCCCCTCCTCCCTTCCCCCTGACGTCTCTGTGTGTCAGTTCAGCTTCATGACTGATCCACTCTAAGAGAAAGAACCACAGAATTGCCTAGTAATGCCATTAATATTACACATTTAGTGGTTCTAATTTTCAAACAAATTCCAAATCAATCAAATGAGAAAAACCCAGCTGAAAGGCAGAGGGACGTTTCGACAGCTGGCTGGGTGCTGGAGGCTGCTGCTCATTAGGTCTGATGAGTGTGAACAGGCAGAAACATCATTTATTCTGCTCCAGGCCACGTTACAATGATCATCTGAAGCCAAATCATTACACACACAGACCAGAGATCATCTCAGAAAGCAAAGATCAATTAGCTGTGAAAACACTCAGAACTAAACCAAATATGTGAAACAATTTATCACCTGAAAATCACGTGTAGTGTTTTAGTTTCACTCTACAGAGGAAGTCCACTCAGGCTTCTATTTTCTTTACATGTTAAATAGTTAAATAAAAACACACATCATCAAACATCAGAATAAAATTAAATTATATTACATCGCACTTTAAAAAAAAATAGGCCATTATAAGTGGACGCTCAGTTTGGACGTTTTAAATACAAATAAATAATAATCAGCGTTTATAATAATCCAGGTCGCACAAGAGGCATTTTGTTTCTAATTTTTTTGTTTTTATAATTTTGTTTAAAAATTATTTTAGTTAAAAATGACCTTCCAGAAAAATAAATCGGAGAGATCACAGCATTTTATTTTTTTTAAAACAGACTACATCAGCTCGGGGAAAACAAAATAAAACCTTTTTCCGACATTGAATTCTAAATTAATGTTTTTTTTTTCATGGGCAAACTAATTTTATTTTATTTAGCCTAATAATTAAATATTTCAACTAATTATGAATTTTTAGCTGAGTAGATTTAAATTAAATAACGGTATTCCACATGTATTTATCTTTTCATGCTACAAAATTACCTCAGCTAAAAAGCGCTCTGTAAATTTGTTTTTCAAATAATCCATAACTAGTTCGATATTTCGTAAAAAAATCAAACAAACAGTCTTACCTGAAATAATCCAGCTTGCAGTAGATTTCTTTGTTTTTAACGTAGCAGCTGCTGTGCTGGCGCAGGGACGCTCTGCACACCGAGCACTCCAAACAGCCCAGGTGCCAGTTCATGTTGTTGACCTGCAGACGTGAAAAGACGCTGATGATCCACACCATGATCCACACCCACGCTCTGAACGGGACGCTTGACTTTTAATCTTAACAAATAACTTGATTTTATGAGCGTTTACTTATTTAAACTTTATCATAAAAACATATTACACAAATTTAAGACTAAAATAAAATCTACCTGCAGATCATCAGTATTATTCTCACAGATTAGACATTTTCTATGTTTTCTGGTTTTCTTTCTGACCTTCAGCAGGTACCGGTCGTGGATCTCCATGCCGCAGTTGGCGCACTGGTTCTTGGCCGCCGGAGGAGAGCAGAGGCAGGCGGCCTCCGCCGGGCTGGACTCACCGGACTCCTTCTTCACCTCCGACTTGGACTGGGTCAAAAAAACACACACACAGGTAAAACCAGATGTAAAGTAACTTCATCACCTCCTGTAGTTTATGTAATAAATCCCTGAGGGAAGTATTTAAGCCCTAACCAGAGATGAGGCGCCAACATGAGGGTCCAGCCAAATAAATAAAACTGGTAACAGCCGATAATCTGATTTAATCTTCTATTTATTAGTATATTCACTCTCAACTGTGATGTGATAATTCATGATTTTGTTGAATTTAATTCGTATTTATCTGTTGCATTATGTGAACTCCAGTCTGCCAGTGAAACGTGGATAAACTGAGTTTTACGCTCCATGTTTGATCATGGTGTCGGTGCAGTGATCAGACCTGCGCTTCTCTCCTTATCCCGGCGTGTATAAAGTTTAGGAATTAGCGACTGAAAGACAAAGAAATGAAAAGGTTGCAAAGCAAACCCGTCCAGATGTTTGTGACTCACCATTTTCGGGTCTTGAACGCTGCCTATTTGGAGAGGAGACGGAGCTCTCTCTGCGCATTACGCATCTCTGCCCCAGCCCACACTATATCCGGTCCAAAACAACGAGTAACAGTTTCTCCTGCATTTAAACCCTGCCGACAAAAGAAATTTTGATGCAATTAGAAGAAAAAAAACTATATATGATCGATCATTCCTCTTGTGCGCAATAGGAGGCTGTATTCCCATGCAATCAAACGCGCTGAAAAGAAAGGATGGCACTATATGTGCAATTAGCACTGGATTGAAAAGCTTCGCTTGATAAGAGGCAGCCCGAGTGTCAATTTCATCTGCCAATCAAAAAAAGGCTACTGAGCCACCAAGCCAAGCGAGGAAAGGCGGCGCATCCTAATTTCAATAGCTGTATAATCGAAAATCGAAAAATCTCCAAAGTGAAGAGGCTCAATTGGAGATCGGTCTATTCATAACAGACAATGCGCAGAAACTGCAGCTGATCTTCAGACATAAAGGAGCTTGATTGTCTCTTTCTCGTGATGGACCCATTTAAGTACTTGAGGCTACCCTGTGTGATTACAGCTGCATTCATAAACTGCCAAAAAATCTGCGTTTGGGTGGCAATCCGGACTCCATGTTGTCCTTCACTCCTCGAAATTAACAGGAATGCAAGATTATGTTAATTACCAGCTACGGTATAAATATTGGAGGCAGTCGAATGAGACGAGATGGCCTGTATGGGTATATAAAAACATATACTTCATACACAGAAAGCCTCCCAAAAGCAGCGAGAACATGGTCCTGTAAAAGTTTCTCCAGAACATCACAAGGAAAGTATCCGAACAATAATCCCTCTGGACATGGCCTCCTTCTGTCTCTGACTTCGATGCAAAAAAAAAAAATAATCCAACTTTTGTGGGAGTCACAGCACCAGCGACACCAGCGTCCCTCCCAAACAGACTCCCAGTTCTGCTCTCCTTCCAGCCGCGACTCCGAGTTTTACACCCAGTTCAGTCAGACAGGATGTGATGATGCAGGCTGGACCAGCAGACTCCAGTCTGCCCTGCTGTGCACAGAGCTGTGAATTTCTCTTCCTGGAGATGATCTAAAGGTGATCAGAGGTGTTGTTAAAGAGAACTCATGATGTAGAACTTGTTTCTTTTTTGTGCATGAAATGTATTTTATTTTGTGCTAATATATTCATTAAACTTATCATTTTTATTCATGCAATCTTCAAAAAATAAGTAAATAAGTCAGCTGTCAGACATATTTGAACAGCACATTTGGTCAGTTTTAGCTGAGTATCCATAGCGACACATCCAGCTAGGATGCTGATGCATTTAAAGGCCCCACATGTCCACTGCAGGGGGTGGATAGATGTTGGCTTTCTTTGCACTTCATGACCACAAAATGGTGAAGGCAGGATATTTGATCATGTAAACAAGCACCCTCATTAGACCGAATCTGGTCAAAGTGAGTTTTAATTCTGATTTTTTTTCATTTTATAATTAAACTTCCAGCAGTGATCCTCCTCCGAGGTTTCCTTCCAAACACCTCCAGTCCAAAAAGGAAATGAGACGACTTAAAGTGAAGGTTTCCATGAAATCAATGACACTTTAATTCTTATTGATCACTTAAAAAGCATCTGTAACAGCTGAGTGACATTGTCTCAGTCTTTCTGTATTGTCACTGTAATGTACTTGAGCGGCTCTGTGCATTAACTGCAATTACCAGACAGAGTGGGGTCAACTGGAAGTGGACCGGTCGAGATGCAGGAGGACTCTAAAGGAGCAAAGACTGTTATTTCACCTCCATTATCACTGCTTGTCAGCGGAGATGTGAGAGGACCAGTATGAGCTATTACTGGTTTTGACCAGATTCTGATTAAAGCGGCTGAAGCAGCTCTGGTTCCCAGGTGTTTTCAGAGATCTGGCACTTTAGACACAGATACCAGTCTGATTGTGATTGCCTGTACATTTAGAGTCACTGCATGTTACTTAAAGATACCTAAAGATACTGTCTGCAGTGATATAAGGTTGATGAGGTTGAGTCCTTGAAAACAGAACATGTGAGCCTCATCTCTACGTCTTCATGGGGGCAGGGACTTGTAGCTATGGCAGTGTTTCAAGAAGGTCTTACCCCTAACCCTGTTTTTAATGCCTAACTTTATCCAGTTGTTGTTTTATGCCCAATAATAGTAATTAAAAATACAACTTAACAGCATGTGAAAACAGGACAGCTCATGGTGTCAGGGGACTTAAACCTCAGACTGCATGACCCTCCAGCATCCCTCACCCCACTCCATAACTCTCACAGCTTTATTAATGCCATGTTCAGATGACGGTGGTGCGCCTCTGCCTGAGGCCTTTCTGTGTGGAGTTTGCACGTTCTCCCTGTTGCCTGCGTGGGTTTTCTCCGGGTGCTCCGGCTTCCACCCACATTCTAAAGATGTGCTTGTTAGGTTAATTGGTGACTGTAAATTGCCCGTAGGTGTGAATGTTGTTGTATGTTGCCCTGTGATGGACTGGTGACCTGTCCAGGGTGTACCCCGCCTCTCACCCGTAGATAGCTGGGATAGGCCCTTCAGCCCCCATAACCCTGCACTGAAGGACTAAGTGGGTTAATAGATAATGAATGGATGGATGTTCAGATGACAATACAATCATATGTTCTGTTAACACAAACGTAACATGATGTTGTATGTCCAATATGTCGATATGTTCCATTAGCAGACATAGAACCATGTGTTGAATCTGGTGAGTGTAAATATAAGCATTTGAGCATCAAACTTTCAGATGTTTGATGAGTTTTTTTGGTGGAGATTGATTCGTCATGTTGCTGTTTAAGAATGAAAATCATCCACTTACTAAACACTTTATAGAATCATGCAGCAGTGGTAGTGGTAGAGCAGGGTTGTCCAATAATCGGACGGTTGGCGGTTCGATCCCAACTCTGCCCTAGTCATTGGTGTGTGTCCTTGGGCACTTTACCCACATTGCCTCCAGTGCACTCACTGGTGTACGAATGTGTATGAATGAATCGGCAGGGGTCGGAGAGGCTGTAGGCTCACCTTGGCAGCCACGTCTCCGTCAGTCTCCATCTGGGGAGCTGTGGCTACATCTGTAGTTACCACTGCCACTGTGTGAATGTGGTGTGAATGAATAATGCATCTGCAAAGCGTCTTTGAGTGTCCTAGAAAAGCGCTATATAAGTTTGATGTATTATTATTATTATTATTATTATTATTATTATTATTATTAGAATCGTGCAGCATGTTCTTCACATGTGCAAATTCTGAGTTGTATTTTCCTGTATACTCAACTTCCCCCCCTGAAGATCTGGCAACACAAAAGGTGCAGCAGCCTCCCCGACAATGCTAATATGTGACGATGGGTCACCTGTTGATGTGTGTGGATGTGACAGCGCTCCTGTTAGACAAACAACATTCGAGCAGCACACCGTCACAATTAAAACAATCTGAAGCACATGCTAAAGCTATTAGACTCATCCAATGGGCCCCAGTGGACGCTTTTAATGACTGGTATGTCAACAATGTATGACGTCCGTCATCCGCTGGCTGTGGAGGTGCAGCAGGGTTCACACGAGGGCAGAGCCTTATTTACAGGGCCAAGAAGCACCCGGCATCGAGGCGGGGTCCTTTTGTCATTACTGAATAACAATGCTTGTGTAACATGCTGGCCTTCACTCACGTTAGGCTGTGAGCTGAAAATCGTGGTCACATGGCCGCCAAATAATTTGAGCTTTTGTTGCAACAATCCTGGAGTCTTTATTGATGACAAATTTGTGTTAAGAAAAGTCAGAATGCAATTACATCTTAGATGATGTGTTTCATTTGTTGGTGAGCAGGTGTAAATAATTATTGTAGCCATTTACTTCCATTCATGCAGCACTGTCTTGCTTTATAAAGAGATAAAATTCACACATGAATCACAGCCAGAGAAGAAAGACAGGGGCTCTAAGACTTGCTATGATGATGATGATGATGATGATGTGATCATTAGGCATGTTTGTACAGTGACTGAATATAACAGTTTGTACCACAGATTTAGTGCAGTAAAATGTGACAGATTACTCTAAATTAAACCTGATTTATTTGTAATCTGTCCAGAACGGTTACACACACGGAGCTGGAGAAGCCACAAAAACATATTTGTCGCCTAAAACCAAACTTGTCCTGTTGTATTGTAACTGCCTTTGTCATACAAAAGGTTTACTGCTCAGCCTCAGAACAACAGCGTGTGACCGCTCTGTGATCAGCTGTGAGCTTACAGAACTTACAGATGAGTTAACGATGGAGAAATGATCACCATCTTTATACAGCGTGTCAAAGCCTGCATACAGTAATGTTCCCTCAATTCTCTTCATGTGTTTGTTTAGCTGTGGAAGTTAACAGACACTCAGTCCAATATTAATCTTGCATTTCTCCAGTGTAACCATGTTTATCTGTCTTGTCCTTGTTGAATGAACAAATACTTTTTTGCTCACAGGATTACAAACATGAAAAAAACGGCGTCCTCTCTGGAGGTCGGTGGACTGCTGCTAATGATTTTGTGCAGCTCTCAGTTTTCTGTAATTCTTTAGGGGTCGAGGTGCAGCCGAGCTGCAGCGAGCGTGATTCATGTTAGAAGCAGTTCACGTGACAGGGGTGACAGATGCTCTGCTTGGCATGTTGGACGGAGGAAAATGTTTGGAGAAGGGTGGGGCAAGAGCTAAACGCAACACAGCGGCCTTATCTTGTTTCTGTAGCACTTCTACCACTTCTGAATATTGTTAGATGTTTGAGATAAGCTGGATCTGCGGCCAGTCGAGCGGTTTGAAAATATTTATCGCTGGAAACTGCCCAATTGATTCCTAAGCAGCAGAACACTGAGGAGGAGGAACTTCAGGCAGATGTGAAGGGAAAGCATCTAAAATCTTATATACACAGAGATTGTGTGGATAATTGTTTAAAAATAAGCTACTGTCCTATTTGAATACATCCTTCAGTGTCTGTGTACATTATGTAAGTTTAACACAACAAGCTGGGACTGAGCTATAGCAGCATTAGCCATTAGGTATTAGAGCTTTAGTTAAGGTTCAACGTGTGGATAAGGCGGGGATAGATGGTGTATAATCAATTTGAAATGAATGATTACAATTAGATTTAGGTGTAGATTTCAGTTCTGCTGAGTTCAGAACTGAAGAAGCCACTTGGGGGAGTGGTGAGACATCTTCAAACAAAATATCCTTGAGTCCAATTGCCTTGATTTAAACTCTTGGAAATGACTATGACCTGGATGAATGAGAGCATCCACAGATATATTTAGGTGTAGATTTTTGTATGTATGTCACCGTTGTGTAGTTGTTTGGTGGGTGTTCTAGAGTTCATTAGTTGTGGAATGGAAGGGAAAGGAAAGGAAACCTTTATAGTTGTCTATAAAGGGCAGCTAGTTAGCGGCAGGTTAAAGGTAGGGTAGGAGATTTTGAAAACTCAGTGAGAGTCAGCCAGATTTTGAAAGTAAACACACGCCCCGTTCTCTCGGAGCTCACCCTGAAGCCACGCCTCCCAATCACATTGACTTGAATTACCTGAAGACGAGCTGCGGTCTGTGACTTCGGCCATCATGCACGTACCTCTCTGGTGCACGCAGAGCAGGAAGAGAGTGACAACCAGCCAATCCTCCGTGCAGGGTCCACCCGGAGGATTGGCTGATGTTTTTAGCGTTTTATAGCTTCCACAGATGATTCATATTCTTCGTTTTAATGTGAAACTGCCGAACTAATTGGTTGCTATCGGATCGTGAAAAAAAGTTACACTAATTTAACAAAAAGTGCATCAGAATGAAATCTCCTACCCTATGTTTAAGATCTAGTGCAAGGGTCCACAAGGTTCTTGGACTTGGTTTTTGTTTATTCATTGTTTGTGGATGAACACCATAGCATGTCTGCAATGGACTCCCTGCTTAAATCCAACTGCTACAGGTAGCTGCTATAAGAATGAAAACCTTTGGCACAGTTAAAGCAAAACAACAAGCAACAGATTGAAAGGTACACTGCTAACAGACAGGTTAGCAATGAGCAAATATAAATGTTAGCTACAATATATATTAGTGGAGCTAGATTAAATCATGACAGTGGAATTCATGTATTAGTTATGAATAATATGGAGGTAATCATGTGGACTTCTGAGTAGCCCATGCCTGTGGACCAGCTAAACAAGCGAACTAGCTGTAATTATTAGCATGTTGTTTCTTTCAGCAGGACGTTTTAACCACTCTTCAAGCCTGTCATTATAATATCAATACTAATCCATTTATAAGAGCATGTTTGGAAAATGATGGATGGTGCCATATTGATCTGTAGCTGTCCATAAGACAAAACACGTTGGAAACTGCTGCTGAACCAGATGTTTTCACGTGTGGAAGAACATGACAGGTTTTTTCAGAGGGAGGATGTGAACACACAGGAATAATAAAAGACGAACTGAGAGGCTGCGCTCCAGCCAGTCAGTGTTTGCCTCTGGGAGCTTGTTGCAGAATCAGTTTGACGTCTGAGGACTCCTCGTCCAGCACCGTCCAACGTTCAACAGGCTGCATCCACTCTGAGATCAAACCCATCTAGATTACAGTCTTGCAGCCAAGCTTTCAACAAACAAAGGAAATGGCACATTACACCATCCCTCTCTCTCTCTCTGAAAGGTTGTACTGGAGGAAAAAAAACCCTCTCCAGTTATTTAACAAATACAAGTTTATTTGAAGTACAGACAAGGAAAAATGAAGGGCTTTTTTCAGGGCTTGCACTCCATATGACTGCAATTTGGGAGTATTGTGTATTTTGGCCCAAGCGTGTGGTCTATGATAGATGACAGGAGAGAAAATCACGAGCCGCTGGCTTCAGCACAGACATGCAAATTGCTTTCAGCTGATTGCCGTATTCTCCTTGATATTTATCAAGTGGATTACAGTATGGCTCTTTATTTACAGACAGGAAGCAGCTGATCAATTCTAACACAGGAGGAAGGAGAGATGATGGTTTTTTCTCTGCTATAGGTGAAAGTACAAACACCTCAACAAGCACTTAAATGGTGTATCTCCTCAAATGCAACATCCAGAGGTACAGGTGTCTCAGGATTTTACCAAACTTTATTTGTCTGTGCTGCAATTACATTTACAAGGATCACATTGTGCAATTTAGAAGCAGCAGAAGCAACCATGTGTTACATTTTGTTATGCTAACGGAACATATGATTGTACTGCCTGACATCATTGGATCCAGGGAACACTACAGCTGCAGCTACAGTCCGCATCAGGAGTTAGAGTATAGGGATGAGGTCACAGGCAGAAGCTTTATGTAGGAGTCCGGAGTTTAGGTCCCCCTGCCAACACTGGCTGTTTTGTTTTCACCTGCTGTCAGGTTGCAGTTGTAGTTAAGCATTAACAAATTCGGGTTAAAGTGACACACCTCACATGGAACATTACTCTCCATGGTCGCATTTTTCGGCTAACACGTTCTGTTTCAAAATCCACAATTAAGTAAAAGCATGATTTTCTGCTGTAAACAATAATGCTTAACCCTATGAGGAGTGTGGCTGCACTTTACTGATAAAGTCTGGTTTGGTCTATGAGAGCACTCTTACTGATAACTGAATAATCTTGGACTGTCCATCAGCAACATGTTAACCTTCAGCTTCAGGATTTGACCTCCAACCTTGTCTTTGTAAGTGAATTTAACCCCTCACCTTACCTTGTCGTCTCCATTTTTGGAAATGTGAAAGTTCAGTTTCTTTATCTTGATTTTAAAAAGTCGTTTGACTCAGTGAAGTTCTGTAAACACAAAATATTTCATTTCATGTGCAGCACGTTTCCTTTAACCCTGATCTCTCCTTTGATCAGGGTCCAGCTCTTTGCTTCGGCTCTGTTGTGTTCGAGGACTCGGGTCAGTGTCAGAGATCAGCTGCTTACCCAATCAGGTAACCAGCTCCAGAAGGAAAATTACTTCCTTCCGACCACTTGCACTTATACCTGCAGTGACCCGGAGCAATCAGAGGTGAATGGGGCTCCTAATCATGAAAAGGCTTCTAGGTCAGAGCACGCACACCCCTCCACGGCCCACCCAGCCTCCTCCAACACCGCCCACCACCAACAGGCCAGTTAGGAGTTCAAGTGTTTAAACTGTCACTTCAAATAGGCTCAGCGTGGAGATCACTTGTGCAGGATGCATTGTGTGTTTAGCTCGATGCCGGCTGCAATATCCTGCAGTCGGTTGATCTCAGCTGCTCCGGGTGTGGGGCAGTAGAGCTGAGCTGTGTCAAACAGAGGTGACCAGTGGTCTGGGCACGCTTGTGCTCTGATCAACAGGGGGAAAGTGTGGAAGGTGGGACAGGAAATGGAGGACTGGAAGGGATCTATAACCTGGAGCACAGGCAGGACTCACTTACTGTTTGTTTTTATAAGACCACTCATTCACCCCATGGAGAAGGAGTGATGGAGCAATGTGCAGTGGGTGAGATGCTGCACTTGTGACTAATTATAATTTAGTAATACATTCACAGTTTCTTTCATGCACTCTTTCCAGAACCGCACTGGAAACCATGGACATTTAAAATGTCTTCTGTGTGCGGAGCCACTACATTACAGTGAAGGGAACTTGTGTTTTCCACTGCTCAACTGTGCCAGCTCGCTGACAGCTGATGGATGACTCCACATTTCGCTCCTCCCACATCTCGTCTGCAGTGTGTAGTGTAAAAGCCCGAGCTCTGTGGACGCCTCAGCCCTGCTCACAGAACAGCAGGTAATCCACAGTAAGTGAGCGAAGCAGAGACGTCTCATTATAATGAGGTATGTAGCAGGAAGGAAAGCTGACTCAATCAAAATACATTAAAGTTGTATTATGGTTTTTTGGCCACTTGGTGGCAGCAGAGGAAGCTTCGCAGGAATATATCCTAGAAATGTGTTTATAGCATTAGCATTTTTTAGCACAAACATCTCTGCAGTGCATTATACCACCACTTACAGGCATGACTCAAATTATGGTCCTGTTTATGAGGCCTTTTTTATGTTATACATATGATATTTGTGATTTAGTTAGATTGTAGTTAGCATATTTAGACCTGTAACCAAGTGATGCTGCTTTTACATTTTTACATTTTTTGGGCCAGATTTAGATGTAGTGCCAACATTTAGTGCAGACCTAACAAGTTGAATTTAAAGAGGACTGTAAGTACAGTTGTACATACATGTGGACCACCAGCTTACTCCAGAGGAGGCCTGTCCTCCTTCACAATCAGCTTCTTCTAACAGCTTTAACAAATGATACCCAACTCTGTGTGGCTCTGTCAGAAACCTCATCTGAGATAACACATGATGCCCTAGCCTGTACGCCCATCGCTGCTCCGTCAGTCGGATTGGCCCGTTCCACAACTGGACAGGAAGTCTGCTAATCTGTAACCCGAACCGAGGGAAGGAAGGAGTCAGGAACCAGCCTTCAGTGCTTTCACCAATCGTATTCATCACCAGAGCCGGGCCGAGGCTGATTTAGAGTGGGAGCATGGCTTAACTAAACATCTTCTCCATAAAATAAATGCTTCCAGGTTACTCCCAGTCCAGGTTCCACTCAGAGGAGCATCTGATCTCAATTACTAGGAATGCTATAGGAAGCATTCAGCCTGCAGCCTGCGCCAACAGCACCATGGCAACCAGCGGCTCTTCTACGAGCCCTGCGCAGATAAGAGTCCTTTTCAGGCACTTGTAAGGCGGGAAATGATGATTTGATAATTAGTTCCTGATGCGACTCATTCTTTTTTTTATCGATCATGTCTCAGAAACAGAATGAAGCTCAAATACAATTTACTGTTTGGAGCTGCAGACGCTAGCTGATTGGTCGGTCGGTTGGTTGGTGTACAGAACGCCCACTGCAGAGTGATGTGGGGATGCACATTTGAAGTTAGCTCTGCAGCTGAGAGAGAGGAGGGTTTTTTTCTCATGTTTCTAAATTTGAAACTTGTAACTTGTGGAGAACAAGTGGTGCACATTAAGTTATCTGTGCACCTGAAATGTGCCCTGCCTGGTGCAATATGTGGTTTGTCGTTAATGATGGGTGAATGTTAACTAACATGCAGATAGTTCTGAGGTTCTCCTGTGATCTGTTGTTTCTTTAAAATAAAAAGTTATAAAGAGAATCTGAGGATAACATCTCAGTCGCAGCACATGGAAAGATGATATATGTTTGCATGTTCCTAATATTTTGTCCAACTTTCTTGTTTCAACAGGCCACAGATCCATCTTCACTGTTCTCGTAGATGATGACACATCTTCTTCCCACCGTCATCAGTATTGCTCTTGTGTTGGAAGTGACCATCGTCCTGACAGATCTTTCAGACCTCCCTGCTGCTTTTGTCTACCTTCATGGCTTGCTCTTACTAAGCTCTTCCTCTAAGCTATAACAGACTCAATATGTGACACTTCCTGGGTTTGGTCAGAAACAAGACAGATATTTCTTTTTCGTTTATTTAGTGTTTAGATATATCCATGCTCTTCTTTCCTTGGGAAGTCTTTATGATTTTAGTGTGCTGAGGAATGGAGGCCTGTTGGAGGCCTACTACTACTACTAATAATAATAATAATACAAACTTTAAACTTTAGATTCTAGATTAGGGAAGCCTTGAAATAATCATATTAATAAATCACTTTTAAGAACGTGAATTGACCCAGTTTATCTTCCTCAACATATTTAATAATGAGAATCTGAGCTGCCAAAACCTGAGAGGTCACCAACGTTTAAAGCAATTAGCTGTTTTAACATATTTTTGCAGAGATTGAGCTTATCTGAAGGAGGTACATAGCCTGAAGTCCTAAAATTGCTGCAGTATGCAGGAAATGATGCAGGAGAGGTACTTCAGCAGGTGTGGCTGGTCTCAGGTGGAAGGTATCAGAGATCAATCTGATTGGTTAAAGGAACCTCATCAGCTGCCAACAAGCACAGTTTGTGTGTTCAGTCACCTGCTCTGAGATTTAGATATTACAAATTCATTCAATTTTCATTTTAACAAATTTGACATAAGAGCAGTAAGAACATATTAACACACAGCTGTTATGTTGGTACAGGCCCATTCAATAATCACAAAATGAAAAAAATTAAAGATGTTTGAACTGGTGTTATGCTGAAGGGCGATGAACTGCATATATTATTGTTCAGAACACACCGCAATAATTCAAAACACCTGTCTTTACCTTTATTTGCCAGCAGGGGGAGACGAAGAGCTTTGAAATGTTACACTGAAGCTGCAGGCTGTCCTTGCTTCTTCTCTCTGTCAATGACACATAAAGTAATAATAACAATAAAAACAGAAACATCGTTTGAATGCAGATTTTAAACACAAATAAAAATCCTCTTATGGATGCATGGTCCTTAGAATAATTTGCCCTCCACAAATCATTAAACTGAGACACTGACACCAGCTGCAAACCCAGTGAGGAAGTAGTGGCGGCTATGGCACCGCCCAGTGTCAGTGCAGTCCATATAAGCCACTGAAACATGACAGCAGGCCAGAGAGGTCTCAAACAGAATGACACTGTGAAACCACATCTATAGATAACTCTAACTCAAAAAGCCATGAAAGGTGAGTTTATACTTATTTTGTGCTGAATTAAATGCACGTTTAATTCATGTAATCATGTTTCTATCATCTGTTTTCAGTGTTTCCTATCTTCTGCCTCTGGCTGTTTATCGCCCTGTCACTGCTGCAGAAATCATCTTGTTCTGGTAATGTGTCTCATCTTTGTCACTTAAACTGAAACTAATGGAATTTGTTTAAGGATGGGGAAGTTGGTTATGTATTTTATCATAATAACCGAACATCGCTCTTTCTTTCTCAGTTGGAAAACCTCATGAGATGCTGTAGATATATTTCTGATTACAGCACCCCCAAGGCTGACGGTTTTAATAATAATAAGTACTTGACAAGTAATATAGTCCCTTAATTATTATATCTTACACTGTCAGTGTAGGAGGAAGTAAGATCTTGGCAGCTGATATAAAATATATTAACACATGAGACTTTCTTCTTCAGCCCTGTCATGCAGGTTTGAACAGTTTTTATTATGTTCAGGTGTCTTTTAGAAAAAGAGAATCTGTAGCTTCTATCACCAGAAGAAGTATTAATGTAAGTATTATGTATAGATGTTCTTTTGATGAATCAAATATACAGTATGGGGTTAACCTCCCATTCAAACCTAATAGGTCTGCAGCAGCATCCTGTGATGGGGCTGACAGTCCTGGTGGATGAAGTGATGTGTTGAGTGCACACAGCTTAAATATTGATTGAGGATATGTGCTTCTTGTTAGAATAAGACCTCTGTGTGCAACTCTCTCACTTTAGAAACCTACATGGACTTGCTGCTGGTGCTTATCTGTCCTCTCGTTCGTAGCTAATGAGGAAGAAAAGCCTGAAGTGTCACATTATCTGACTTAACTTCTGCAAGTATGAGGGGCGGGCAGGAAGCCATCACACAGAGAGTGTTAAAGATATTAGGAGGTGGCTGTGCTCTTTGTCACAGGCACCAGTTTCTCTGGTGCCCACTTCTGGTTACATTCATGGGTTAACATCATAATTGTGTGTTTTTCTTGGTTCTCAGTGAATCCCTGTTGTTACTACCCCTGTGAGAATGCAGGAGTCTGTGTGCAATTCGGTGCAGACAGCTACCAATGTGACTGCACTAACACCGGCTTCTATGGAGACAACTGCACCATCCGTATGTACTGCACCAAAGTTTGCATGACATTCAAATAAAAATGATCCAAACATAAACATGTACTAACGTGTCCTTCCTGTGTAGCGGAGTTCTGGACCAGAGTTTATCTCATGCTGAAGCCCAGCCCGGTGGTGGTTCACTTCATCCTTACTCATTTCCAGTGGTTCTGGAACCTAGTCAACAAGAGCTTTCTGAGAGACACCATCATGAGGATGGTGCTGACAGGTAGGCAGAAGAATCAAAAGTTTGAGCGCCACAACAGTCACCGGACTTAAATATGCACCGATTTCTCAGTTCAAGGCTTCACTTCATCACTTTATGAGACAAATGACCTCCTCACCAAACTGGATGACTGAATATTAACTGCTACCATTACTGCTACTACTACTATAAGCATTATAGGCTTATTAGCATCACTAGGATAATGAGTATCATTTCAGGATCAGCAGAGGACATCCACATGATACTAACAAACATCTTGTGTGCTAATCACTAGCATATCTAGAGCCTAGCATTCCTAGACCAGTCATAGCGTCACTATGGTAGTAATCAACAAAGATAAAACTTGATTAGTCCTGGAGGGAATTGTTTTGCCAGAATAATAATAATAATTAATAAGAAAACTATAAAAATCTAAAGTGCACATGAGCAGTACGAACAACTGTGTACATTATATATTGTACAACTGTGATATAAGGTGATGATAAAAGGCTAGTCACTCACATAGATCACAATGATTATTTTTATGCTAGTCACAAGCATCCTGTGGCTTAGCATTCCGATACTACTCAATGATCCATTTTTTGTCACCTTCTCCCAAAGTCAGAAGTGAACTTGTTCCAAGCCCTCCAACCTACAACACCAAATATGGATACCTCAGCTGGGAGTCTTACTACAACACCTCCTACTACACCCGTCTCCTCCCTCCGGTACCTCAAGACTGTCCTTTGCCTATGGGAACCAGAGGTGGGATCCACACAGCTAGAAGAACACACATGGTGTGTCAGTGGAAAACTTCAAATGCTTCTTGCTCTGCAGGTAAAGCTGTTCTTCCTGATGCCGCGGTGCTGGTGGAGAGGTTTTTCAAGAGACAGACCTTTAGGCCAGATCCTCAGGGAACCAACTTGATGTTCGCCTTTATGGCTCAACACTTCACTCACCAGTTCTTCAAGACAAACCACAATGTTCAAGGAGGCTTCACCAACGCGTTAGGACACGGGGTGAGATGTACAGAGCTTCAGCAAACTTTAATTACCACAAACAACCAATAAGTCCTGTTCAAGCGTGAATCACATGTCTTCTCAGGTAGATGCGAGCAACATCTATGGAGAGACCCTGGAGACACAGCATCAGCTCAGGCTGCATCAGGATGGAAAGCTGAAATATCAAGTCAGCACACATTTTCACAATTTTCTGCCTAACCCAACTTAAATGGAGACATAATATGGGTACAATGCTGTACTTTGATTTATCTTCTAAAGGGTACCAACTTCAAACAACTCTCAGTTCCTGTCATGCTTCTCAGAATGTTATGCTAACGTTTTCTGTGTAATCCATCAGTTTGTGTATGACTGGTTAACCTTCCGTCTGAGTTTTATCTGCTTGAAGATGTTGGTTTGTTAATACCACACATTAGACGTTGACTCAAAAACACACTGGCAGGAAATTATTAATCTTACTAATATCAAATGGCATTTCAAAAGAAGCTTGAAATTGTTTAGATTAACTAATAATATTGGTTTATTCTACCCAGCTGGTGAATGGAGAGATGTACCCCCCGACGGTAGCTGAGGCTCCCGTGCACATGGTTTACCCTGAAGGCTTCCCCAATGAGCAGCGCCTGGCCATCGGTCAGGAGGTGTTCGGCCTCCTGCCGGGACTCACCATGTATGCCACCATATGGCTGAGGGAGCACAACAGAATCTGTGACATCCTGAAGGCGGAGCACCCTACCTGGGATGATGAGCAGCTCTTCCAGACCACCAGGCTCATCATCATCGGTGAGTAGAAGTCAAAGATTAGGACAACAGTTTGCAGTGTGATGATCTGAATTAGACTTTAAGCTCCTAATGTTTCAAGGAAAAAAAGGTAGTGACTCCCCTCTGTGGTCTATATGTTCCTATTAGTACTGGAGGCTGCAGCTCCACCTGCTGGCCAGAATGAATACAAACACAAAAACGTTTTTAATGTTTTGTTCAACCAGCTGCCATCTTATCTATAATAAATCTGATTTTCCCCCTCCTCCAGGTGAGATCATCAGCATTATAATCGAAGAGTATGTGCAGCAGCTGAGCGGCTACCAGCTGAAGCTGAAATTTGACCCCTCCTTGCTCTTCAACGTGCGCTTCCAGTACAGTAACCGCATCGCCCTGGAGTTCTGCCAGCTCTATCACTGGCACCCACTGATGCCCGACAGCTTTCTCATCGACGGAGATGAGATCCCATACTCGCAGTTTATTTACAACACTTCCATCCTTATGCATTATGGTGTGGAGAAGCTGGTGGATGCGTTCTCCAGACAGCATGCAGGACAGGTAATGCTCGAGTTTTACAACTGACAGAAAGCTATGACACTGAACAGCCCCCACAGACTTACTCGTTTGGTCTCCACCTTTTTTTTTTTAACCACTAAAACCGCTGTGTTTGTTAACCCACCCTTTCTTCTTCCAGGAACTAAGATACAGATCACTAAATGCTGCAGAAGCCTCTTGACCTGTCGCTGTTTTGTATATGTGCGATTTTCTGTCTTTTAGATAGGAGGAGGTCGAAACTCTCATGAAAAGGTGCTCAAAGTAGCAGAAATGGTCATCAGAGAGTCCAGAGCAGCTCGTCTGCAGCCTTTCAATGAGTACAGGAAGAGGTTTAACCTGAAGCCGTACACTTCTTTCAGTGAATTCACTGGTAAGCCTGTCAACATGAATGTATGAGGGCTATGTGAGAAAAGAAGAAACACCCACACATACAACATGACACAAAAAGTGTTTAAATTCCTGTAGAGATATATACACTGATATAAAATGTGTTTTATCAGGTCATTGTGAGCTTTAACCACCAAACTTCAGTCAGTTTATCTTTGACATTTGTACCAATGGACTAATGAAAAGATACTGCAGTTGTAGGGTAAGATCCTCCGTACTCATTGACCAGTTCACTGCTGTTTTCCAAACAGACGACGCAGAAATGGCTCAAGGTTTGGAGGAGCTCTACGGGGACATCGACGCTCTGGAGTTTTACCCCGGCCTCCTGCTGGAGAAACCACGTGCTAACCACATATTCGGTGAGAGCATGGTGGAAATTGGTGCTCCTTTCTCCCTGAAAGGTCTGATGGGAAACCCCATCTGCTCCCCCGTATACTGGAAGCCCAGCACCTTCGGAGGAGAGACGGGCTTCAATATTGTCAAGGAGTCCACTCTGAAGAAACTAGTGTGTCTCAACACAAAGTGGTGTCCATACGTGGACTTCCACGTCCCACGAAATGAGGAGGAGGCAAAGCTGAGGAAGCCATCCACTGAGCTGTGAGAAGCATTCGCCAGCTGTTATTACATGTGTGTCTAAATCCATTTCAGAACAGGTTATAGGGGTGACACAGTGGTTTTAATACTACAAATGTGAATGAAATACGGTACATTTAAGCAGGTCTACCTCCTAAAAAACAGCTGACATCACTAAATTTTATCAGGTTATTTAAAATAGTGTGATATTTGTGTCTCTTTCCTCATCTGGACCAAAGTGAGTTTGTCATTTATTAATAAAAGCAGAAGCAATAAAAAAAGAGGAATTGACTTAGACATAGTTGCATCAGTGCACCATTAAAGTGTGGCGCAGCATGTGCACATGTGCTGATGCAGGCTTTGCATACCGATGCTTAAATTTTCCTTCTCCTGTTCATTTCCTCTTCATGCTGCTTTATACCTCACATTTAAATGACCTTTCTGTAATAATAATAATAATAATAATAATAATAAAATATGTTTTCAACACAATTTTAAAGTAATCCATAATCAATAGCAGATTAATTCACAAAGACATTGTTTTAGTGAAAGTAAAGTATTATTAGCACATAACATTACACACGTTGATGCCACTTCTTTCTTTCAGTTTTAGATTTAACCCTTTGTACTTGTAGGCAGTGAGTGGCTGGCAGGATGCAGAGGGGAGGTGTTACAGCATTTCATGAGAAAAGACTTCACACCCCTATGTGGTTTTGTCTCCACCACTGCTGTCTGTGTTGTGTGTAAATTTAGTGGTTCATCTTTTAGAGTTTCAGCAACATGCAAAACTGCTGCGTCATACTGAGCAGAACACAGTAACACAAAAGCCCAACATTATCCTTTTATGCAGTAACTCACGGCTACATTATAAATAAAAACATACTGAAACGTGTGTCCTAATGTCTACAGCTTATTGGACACTGATGCAGCACATGGTGATTTTTTTAAGATAATCTGCAGCAAACATTTGAACATGAAAGATGTCTTCAGTCTGTAAATGTCGTCTAAGCATTTATTAAGATGTCAGTTTCTGTCCTTTGGTGTGAAACAGGGTGTAACAGTCCAACATTTGTGCCATGAGCCAAAAACAAGATGTTTACAATTAAACAGAGTCATTGCAAAGTAATGTATCCTTGGCTGTTTGACTAAAGAAGACACACATCTGTAACTGATCTAACCTACAACGAAGAATAATAATGATAATAAAATTCATGCTACAATTTATTTTCTATGTTTCAATAATAAAATAAAGAATAAAAACAAAGCAATCAGTGTTAGCATGTTAGCATAACCAGTACAGAAAGTAATAAAAGTGCTGTGCTAAAGCTATTAAATGTAAAAGTAACAAAACAAAACCAAAATGAGAAGCTTTTAGTAAATTTGTATCCATTTTGAGACCAACTTCCAGACTTTATGTATGGGTAGGGTCTATACATAAACAGTGACTAACATTACATTCATTAACAGCATTAGTATTGAGCATTTATGAGCCACATGTTCCTCATCGCTGATGGTGGGGTACAGCTGGAGAGGGCTGGTCTGTCCGTGGCTACTTACTCTGATGATACCTTGCTGTTGACTGGTTGCTGTCTTGGCTGTTAACTAACGGAGGACTGAACAGAGGTGCAGTCACTGAGGTGGCGTTTGAGACTGAATGGATGTGAGTGCTGGTACTGGCTGCCATGGAAGCAGTGGCTGTTGGGTAGAAGTGGACATCGACAGCAACCGTGGTCAGCCCCAGTGAGACGTGATGGGAGAGAAGCAGCGGAGGGCTGCCGTGTGAGATGCTGAGGCTGTGGTGAATGGGTGCTACACATGGTTCAGCACTGTGTAGGGTTAAAGAGGAGTGCAGGCCCTCCTCACGCCTGGATGGGGGAGATGGGGAAGGGGAACAAGAGGGTAAGGATGACGGAGGAGGAAGGGCATCATGGCACGGGCTGTGGTTGTCTCCCCTGTTGCTGGTCCAGTCTTCAGCGCACTGAAGCTGGATGCTGGGCTGGGACAAACTGCAGCCCTTCTCATCCTCTAGACAGGGGTCGATCTGAAACAGAGAGAGAGAGAGATCTAAAATGATGAGGATACCTTCAGGGACATGGTGATGATTCTGCGTCGCATTCCTACACCAGACAGGTATGCTCATGTATTTCTGTGTTACCAAACCTTTGTATCAACAATGGGCTCAGGATACGTCTCCACAGTGACTGAATGGTTGTCCACAGTGGGAGTTGTGTTGACCTCTTGAAGCTCCTCAAATGTGGGCTCCATCTGCACTGTGACCAGGCTGGGTCCTGGAGGCCGGGCCCGGGTGTCCGAGGTGTTAGGGCTCTGCTCAATTACTGCAACACTGTCATCGTCTTCAAACGCTCTGCATGAGACACACAGCACAGGTTAAAAGTGCAAAAAGTTCAGCCTGGTCTCTAAGCTGCCGTGTTTTGGTCTGTGGAGTACCGTGTGTACCTGTTTTCATATGTACGTCCTGCAGCTCGACGTTCAGTATGGCGAATGGGGACACCTAGTTTTCTCTGAGCTTTAATGGAATAGTTTGATTTAGATTGGTATATTTAGCTCTTAATGAGGAGAGGAGATGTGAAGCAGAGTTAAATACATTTGTCCATCATTTATCATGTTAAACCATGGAGACTTACTGCTGATGGAGGATGACTGACCTGCCCGGCTTGTCGGTGCTGGCTCATTCTTCTGGACGACTGAGTAGAAGGTGACTGTAATGAAGATAAAGGCCAGAGATACACCTACTCCCACGACGATGGGGATGTCATGTTTCTCCAGCATAGGCAGCCATGACGGTGACTGCTGTGTCACTCTGGAGCACACAAACAAACAGAAGTGACGTTTGGCTGCTTTGCTGTTTTGATGTTTTTCTATGGTTCCTACCTGGGATCATTGCTGGTCATAGGTGACTGGGAAGTGTTCCTCTTCAGCCAGTTTGTGAGCTCTGTGTCGTTGGCTGATTTCACTGACTGAACCGGGGGACCTTGTGGAGTGGCATTTTGCTGGATGACCTCAGGTTCCAGTGTTGGAGGAGGTTGGAAAGTTGAGAATGAAAGTGGTGGCCGCTGTGTCGGAGATGATTCAGACTGGGTTTGAGAAATGGCTGTTGAAGGTTGGGATGGTTTCATGGAAGGCAGGTGAAGCTGGAGTGTTGAAAGCTCAAGATGGAACTTGGGTAAAAAACTTAAAGTAAAGGACTGTTGAGGATGAGTATGAGGCGTCTGTGAGACGGCGGATAAAGTATTCCTGAATGAAGAGTGGAACAGAGTAATTGGTGGTTGAGACTGAGGAGCTTGTGGAGCAGCTGTGTGACTCTGTGTTGTAGTTGGCGTATATAGATCCAGCTTTAGGAAGCCGAGAAGTCCACCGACCGGAAGCTTTGATGAAGACTTTTGACTCACTGGAGACACAACATGGACATTAGCACCCTGAGAAACTGAAAGCATCTCGTCACTGTCTTCATGTTGAAGGTGTGTGAGTGCTGATGTCGGTCTCAGACTTTCATTGTAAAGATGCTGAAATGCTGCACCCAGGACCGTTGATGTCATTGTCACTGGCAATCGCATTGACTGGAAGTTTGGGTGGGGAGGAGGAGGCAGTATGGGAGGCTGCATCTGTGTGACTAACGGCTGGGTCGGATGAGTTGTCGGCTGATCTTGCTTTAAAAGAGGGCCGAGCATCCACGGAGGAATCTTTGGCTCAGCCGCAGCTGTAGGAAATGTGGTGGCACTGTTAGAACTGGAGCCTAGTAACAAACACAAACTATTAATGATTCCAATTTCTTTAATTTATCATAAATTTATCATAGAATTGTCTCATTGCAATCATTTATTTCAAAGCAAATCAATTGTTAGCCATCATTAGCCCATGTAAACAATATTAGCATTTAGCTCAAAAAGTGTCAAACCCCATAGAAATAAACATGTTTAGTTGTCTCACATGTTGTCTCCTTATGCTGCGCCTCTATATGTGGACGGAGTGTTGCCTTAAGGTGCTGCACAGGCCCAGAGTCTGTGTTGTTGCTCTAGATTATATCAAAAATAAAATGTTTCAGTCTGGCACAATTGACTGTCTTCACACACACAAAAAACAAACACAACACAAGTAAAACGGTGAGCAAGTGGCAAGGCCACAAACATCAGAGCAGCGTGATGTTCACTGACACTTCACTCACCACATGTAAAGCTCTTCACATTCACATTAACTACTCTCAGCACAGATATTTTTACAACATCATTACTCACAGCAGACAAAACCAGCCTTGTCTGCTTGCCTCTATCAGCTGGATGATCTTCAGCTTAGGACAAAGGACAGCATGAAATACAATCAGCAAGAAAAAAAAACCTTTGCATGTCAGGTCGAGATCGCATCTTGTTGTATACGACAATATGCTAATTGATTATCAGCTGCAAATGTACAGGCACAGGACAATTGTTTAGATGCAAATATGAATTCCTGTCTGACCGGTCCAAACTCTTTCTGCTGTATGAAACATGTGTTTGGATTACCTGTGATGGATAGTATTACACGTCTCTGATGCCGCCCAGCTCTGTTCTCAGCAGTACAGTAGTACTCCCCTGCATCAGAGTGCTGCAGTCTGGAAATGTGCAAAGCCCCGTCCTCTGAACAAACAAGGACAGCTCAGTTCAGGTTTAAATGTAGATTATAGTGTATGTCCACTCTATACTGTGTGACTCACCATCAATGTATCTGTGCTCAGTGGGAGTCATGATGGGGAACTGTGTCCTTGTTCCGCCTCTGGTCCAGGTATATAGGACGGGCTGAATCCCAACAGCTCTGCAGGGCAGAACCACTGATGCCCCGATGCTGCAGCTCACCTGACCTTTGAAGGTCACTATGATGGGGCTCACTAAATTCAAGAAAAAAAGGCAACATCCACATCCGTCACGTGCCAGAAGACAAAGATGGTGAATGTAGCATATTCACACACATAATGTGAACACAGCTATTAGAAAAGTCCCAAATTATGTTTAACTTACCATTGATTTCTTATGGCTAAGAATTTCTATGTCCTCATGGTCTCACTACATTCATACTCATTATCCTGATTTGCCCTGGATTTAACTTTTAATCAGAGAAGATAATACACTGGCCTATATTGTAATTATGTATTATTATTACCAGCAACTCTCAGCATTGCTGTACTGTGGCTTTGTCCCATTGTGTTGGAGGCCTCGCACACGTACACCCCCTCATCATAGCTCCGGGCTGACTGGATGAGGAGAGTGGCATTTCTCTGTCTGAATGAGACATGAAACATAAATGAATATGAGGCAGTAGTACTTTAATTCACACACGTGCACTTACACCATTGAAATCCTGCCTCCAGTCTGTTTGGAGTGGCCCCTCTTCACCCAGCTTATGGAGGGTGAAGGGTGACCAGACACCTGACACTCCAGCATCACTCGAGTGCCCACAGGTACTGTCAGCACCTGGGGCCACAGTCTCACAGATGGAGGTTCTGGCAAGAAAAGAGAAGACATGTTATAAGTCAGAGCAACAGTCTTAGTGTCTTATGGTACAGTGTGGTAGGTTTGTACCCAGCACAGTTAGTGAGGCTCTTCTGGAGGTGAGGAATCTTTGAAGGTGGATGTTTGAGGCCCTGCAGAAGTAGCTGCCGCTGTCGTTCGGCTGGACACTGCAGAGAAAAAATATCAAAACCAGGATCAGAACCCCTGAAAGATTACATATATATACTGTTGGTCGTTTTTGTTTATAATGGGACCACGCTAACCTGTGGAAGAAGAGGTCTCCACCGTGCAGCACGGTGATGTGACCTGTGGGGCTGAGAAGCTGGTTGTCTTTGAACCATGACACCTGTGCTGCTGGTCTGCTGTGTGGAGGCCTGCAGGTGATAGTCATGTTCTCTCCTCTCTTCACTGTCTGGTTTGAGGGTTGCTGCACAAAACTCCAGTCCATCTCTGAAAAACAACACAACATGTAAGTGTTTAGAGAGGAGCCTCCTCTAATCTATTTAAGAGTAAACAAAGGAGGGAATGTGTATGTTAGAGGTTGGTACAGTACCAGCTGGAAGTAGGAAGGCTGCCTGCGACGTAATTGTCTCTTTCTGGTTTGAAGCTTCACAGTGATATGAGCCCTCCTCCTCCTTGGTCACATTACTGTGAAATTTAAACATAGAGGCAGAGAAGAGTAACAAGTTAACTTTTGGATATTACTCGTTTTACTTCGGTACCAGAATCATACATCAAAATTATCTCTGTGTACTATAAGGTGTGAAAGATAGCTGGTAAAACCCAACATAAATTAATATTCCTGTTGTCCCATGCAGCGCTGGACCTGAATGTGAGCAGCTGTCCATTGTTCTGGAGGCTAAACGAGACCGAGCAGTTTGTCAGGAGGCAGCCGTCTTTGAACCAGCGCACAATGGGAACGGGGAAGCCACGGACGGCGCAGTGCATGGAGGCTTTGGTTCCCATAGCAACAGTGATGTTGTTAGGGCCTTGAATGATCCGCAGCCTCCGAGGAACCCCTGCAAAGCAGACAGACATAGTAAGATATTAAATACTCCAAGGAACAGCAGATCTGGTGACTTTGGTTTGATGAATCGGGCATAAAGTGACCTTTGTGTGCTCACCCTGCACGGTCAGTTTGGCTGGTTTGCTCCTCTTGCTGATGTTTAGTAATGGATTGTGTGTTACGCACACATAAAACCCGTCATCCTCTAACGTTACGTTGAAAAGATGCAGAGTGCCTGAAGTTTTCTTCTGTTGTCCACCTCCAAACTCGCCCTGAACCAGGAAACACAGCCTGAAGATCACAGAGTCCACTGACAGCTCTGCTCAGTTTCACACAGGTGTTCCATCTAACATCTAAGGTTTGTGAGTTCTTGATGGTTAATTTGCATTTATGGGTTTGTGAAAAAAACCTTAATGGGGATCTGTCATAAAATGCTCAATAATGAGCCCTGTTTGACTCAGTTTGACTGAATGGATTATTGACGGCCTAGCAATGAATTCTGGAACTTGTTCATCTAAGGTTGGGGGATCTTATAGAAGGATGGGTCAATGCTTAAACTGAGATTATGATCAAACCTGTGACCCACTGAAGGGCATTAGATCAAACAAACAAATCAGTTACTCCACTTCCTGATTTCCTTGACATAAAGGTACTCAGGTGTGACCTGAGGGCCTTGGTGTGGCCCCACATTTTGCCTGAATTGCAGAAGATCCTTGGGCTAAATATCCTGAACAAAGATGTCTAGTGTGAACCAAAAGATCAGCTATGAACAGACCCTATTGCTCAACAAGGGACAGTTGCATCACAGTGTTGCAGCAGCACTTGTCTAAGGATGTTTGCATGTAGGTCAGAGACATTTACAGCAAGACTGATTGATGTGAAGACCACTGAGTTTGGTCTGTGTTTGTCACTGAAAGCCCCTGCTGCGTTTTAACATTGACCTTCATAATGTGCCGGTTCCGTCTGCTTGCGTCACTTTGTAACTCCTACCAGGATGGATGGTTCATCGCTCTTTTCAGTGCTTACCTGGATCTGCCGGCCTCTTGTGACCACCTTTCCATCTTTGAGCCAGCCGATGTTTGCAGCAGGTGAACTCTCTCCTGACACACACTGGAAGAAAACACCCTCTCCCTCTCTGACTGTCTGGTCCTGAGGACTGAAGAAAACATCCTCCAAACCTGTAAAACAAAAACTTAACATGTGTCACACATTTTTGTTCCTAACACCATGTGCTGTGCATGGGTGCATAGTAAGTGGATCATGCACATCAGGGACTCACCCAGTTGGGATGAGACCGCCAAGCCAGACAGGATGAGCAAACAGAGGTGGGAAGTCATCTGTGGGAGCAAACCTATGGAGACACAGACGTGCATCCTACTGCAGAGCTCCCTGAGAGGCAAACCGGCATGCAGCTTCATCCATGGTGTCAGCTGGGAGTGCACACATAAAACACCTGTCATTTTCTCTGCACATATAGATGCTTGGCCTGACAGTAGTATAGTACAGGGCAAGCCTCACAGTGGGTGAACGCTGGTTTGTATGATAAAAAAAAGCATGTTGACCTTGATGTTTACACACTGATATATTTTATCTTTTATTACCACATCCTTCGCCACAGTTTCTACACTCTGAGTGCTGTATCTGCTGTTTTCATCAAATGTATTCAGCAGATTAATTTAACATCACCGCCTCTCTTTCTGGTAAAGCCCCGCCCTCCCTTTTGCTTCTTTCCTATTTTGGTCGTGAGTCTGCGGTGCCGCTGCGAGCTCAGCTTTGTCCTCTTTAGTCCCTTGAATGGGCCCAGCCACTTTATAGAGAGCTCGCACTGTGGCCCTCCACTCAATGAAAGTGACATGAAAAGAGGCTGCGGAGCTTTGTACTGTGAAGATCAGTTATTGGTCTGTGCGCTGACAGCTCCCCTTCTGATCATATAGGCTTTCATGATCCTCAGCATGGCCATGTAAGGGCTGAGCCTTTATTGTATGAATGCAATACAACATTTTGCAAATGCAAGGCTGAAGTTTTAATCTCGGGAGGCTCATTCATGAAGTGCATGGCTAAGGATGAAGGCTAAAGGGCAGCAATGTGAAACTGAATATTTACATCGGAGGAAAACAGGATGTTTTTTGAACAAATTTTTAGATTTTTATGATACAGCAATTAGCAAAACAGGGGGCGCTTATTCTCATGACCTTTAAATTATTCTTAGAGGAGAGTGTTTCCAGCTGTAGGAATAAAAACAAGTACAAACACCCTCGTCTTCATTAAGAAAACAAATAGTAGCCATCAAATCTTGAAAGTGATTAAAACTGTCATCTTTATGTAAATTTAACGTAACGTAACACGGTAAAGTTGAATATATATATTCAGCTGGTGGATAAATAATAGGGCGGCTGTGCTGAGTAACAGGTGGATGCCATCTTAGGTCACAAGCTGCCTGCTCGCCTTACGTTGCTCATATTTGGACTGATTTTGAGTTTGGGCGTTGTCAAGATAGCGTCAGCCAGAGCTTCACCGCACACTTCAGGATACTACTATCCATAATTTACAGTAGAATTAGAGCATATTATCTGCAATCAGACACCATCACATTATCAATACTGAAGTTTCAATGAGGAGTATAACAATAATTCACTTTCTGATTGGCACTCATTTGCTTCAATCACATCTAATGGCATGTGTGAACCAATGAAAAAAAACACAGGACATTATTGTTTTAGTCATCAGTGTTAAAGGAAATGCATCAGTCAGGGCTAGTGGCTGCACATAATGCTGAGAGTCTGTGGGTGTGTATTTGTTTGACTCACCGGGCTCATGACACATTTACACAGTTTAGCATGTCATTAGGATGTTTGTAGCCCACACACACTTGTAAGCTCTTAGTTTCAGTGCCAATTGTCAAACAAACATTATCACAGGATTTTTATGACATTTAAATTAATAGGCGGTAAGGTGAGACCAATGTTGTTTATGTAGAAATACAATTCAGGTAACCTATCATGGGACTAAAAATAAAAATGTTGTTGTACCTCTCAAACAATGCAGGATTTATGCAAATGAGCCAAGAAATGAGAAGCTAAGATTGAAGGTGAAACTGATCTCCACTTTACATGAATTCAGCCGAGATAAAGTTACATTTAAAGTTAAGGTAAGCAGAAGGATCTCTATTTTAATGCTTTAAAATCAGATTTTCATTCTTTTCTCCCCTCAGTGATATCAAAGCAAGTCACAAAGGGTTTTGCTCTTTTTTTCTAGTGCATTGCTAATAATAACATTAATTGTTTAAATTAGATATAAATACATTTTTGTTCTATTTGCTAACCAGATGTAAGCAAAAATTAGACATAAGACACACGGTAGACTATAAATAATGTGCAATGTGCTCTCAGAAGCTATGTTTGAGTTTAAATGTACTAATAAATGTCTTATTCTTATCCCTCCCTATGCCATTTAAAGATGATGAAGATATTTGTACTTACTCTACCTGAGTCCAGGGGTTGTCTCTGTTCTGGTCTGCAATCGGCCCATTCGTCAGCTTCGCTCAGGTCCCGTGTGTCTGCCGCCTGTGTGCTCCTCTCCTGCTGCATTTGCTTCCAGCTGGGAGAGAACAACAAGCAACAGCCACTCTCATGCACTGGACAACCGCCACCCCTCTTCACACACACACACATACACACACATGCATTCTCATTCAAAGCCAACAGCTGTAATGCAGCACAAAACCCTTAATTGTGTGTTCATTATTGAGACAGTGAAGACACACACACAAACACTCTCCTCACAAAACAGTAAATTACAATGTGAAGCCAAGTGTCCACTGAGTGAAGTGAGGAAGCACGATGTCAGAAGATTTTCAAGAACATCATTACTTGAGGGCAAATTGCAGTTCAATTATTTACAAACAGCACGACACTGTCTGTGCCTTCACAAGATGTGAGTCTGTGTATATGGCAACTATATGATCACAAGATTACACAACACCAAAACTCTGTGATTGATTTTTGATAGTCAACTATACTGACTTTATAAATGATAGAGCAGGCTTTGCAGTTGAAGCAGTTCCTTCTAAAGGTAAAGTGTCTCTCTGCTTCAGCTTTTTTTCTCAAGTGGAACAAATATTGCCTCTAATAATTGCACAAAACTGTCAACAAAGGTCACAATTAATGTGTTTAGTACTGTCATAGGGTTGAATGTGGATCAGAACGGTCTTTTAATAATTAAACACCATTATAGTAGTCAGAAGTTCACACTTTGGTGACGTGTACGGTCGCCTGTACACACAATGTAGATTTTATGTCCAGCATATAAAAACATAATAAAATGTTCAGTTTCCAATTATTGTTTCCACTCCTGTTATTTATGAGAAGTATTTCTCATAGCATTAACACTGTCGCCTCACAGCAGGAAGGTTCCTGGTTCGATTCTGACTGAGGCCTTTCAGTGTGGAGTTTGCATGTTCTCCCTGTGCCTGTGTGGGTTTTCTCCGGGTACTCCAGCTTCCTCCCACATTCTAAAGACGTGCTGAGGTTAATTGGTCAATCTAAATTGCCCATAGGTGTGAGTGTGAATGGTTGTTTGTCTGCATGTTTCCCCGTAATGGACTGGTGACCTGTCCAGGGTGAACCCCCCTCTCACCCATATATAGCTGGGATGTGTCACCCTGCACTGCAGGATGAAGTGGGTAAATAGAAGATGGATGGATTTCTCATAGCAGCTCTCAATCCACACATTGCATAATATGGGATAAGCTAGCAACACAGAAGTACAAGATAAAGATCTTCATTAAAGCACGTAAGCCTCTCTGTCAATTTAACATGTAAGTGCTGGTTGAACTACTTCCTCCTAAATGTAGGTTAATGGGGGAAAATAATGACTGCCGCGCCAACCTTCAATCAGACTGTTAGGACACACATTTTGGAGGCTCTTTAGAATAATTCACTTTAAAGCCTGTGTGTTTGCTTTTAAGTGATGAAATTGGCAAAGACTATTGACATTATCATTAACCAAAGTGCTGACAGACCAGTTTAATTACTGTCTGTATGTGTAAATCAGCTGGTGCTAGCTTAGATAAGCACATACAGGGGTGCTCTTAATCCTGCAGCAACCTTAAATGGACATGTTTTAACATAAATAAAAGTGCAGAGCATTAAACCAGATCCGTCCACACAGTGGCTTCTGTCTCACTTCTTCACGCGCACATGGCTGCAGCCGACATACTACCGCGGCCAGATGAAGTCCTTGCAAATGTAAATTGGCAGTCCGTTCAGCATAATCAAATGGAAATTAAAGTACAAATGCACCGATTTATAATCTATGCAGAAAGGGTCATTTTAATTAAGCAGACAAAGCAGACGTAGCACGCGAAATGTAACATTGGTGGATTCAGGAAAACATCAAACACCAAAATCCACCAAAGGAGGGACAGAGTCCTCCCAAACAATCCCTGTGAGAGATGCTGAGAGAAGCAGTGCAATATGAGGATGTATTGATTATTATATGTCATTAATAACATTGTCAAAAAATTTATAAACAAAAGCATCTGGCTTGATAATCAAGCCACAATATCAAAAATGCAGAATAGATCAGAAGTAAACTCAATACTATTATTATTATTATTAGATGTTGTTGTATAAAAATATCTTGAATGTCTGGCCAGACCAGGCAATTTAAAATAAAATAAATACATTTACTGAAGATAAACATGAAGAAATTTATAAATAAATCAAAACAGTGTGAAAATCACATAAGTATAATAAGAGGTATGAGGATGAGGAAGCCCATCGGGATGAAGGTGGGATATGCTGCATTGTGAAGCTTGGTTAAACAGAGTTCCTGCTCCAACGTTTGATGAGTCTCAGTGCTGATGCCTGGAACACATGACACAGATTGTTGTGGGGACTAAGGAGCAGGAATAGAACCACTTTGATTAACCCTTATTTTGTGATCATACCATGTTGGGACCACTCTTTCCAGGCGTGTAGATATTCAGGGTCATGTTCCTCACCAGAAGCTGGATTCAATTGTAAACAAGTTGATATTATGAATTTACCTTCACACAAAGTGCATATTTAAGTCAGGCTGACTCTGCTCTTACCTTTGGAGTGCTCTGTAAGAAGTTGTTTCAGATCTCTGAGAGCCAGGGTGAGGTTCTCCAGCCGGTACTGCAGGTGGAGGTTTTCTTCTTTCAGAGTGTGGATGGTGTCCTGCAGCTCATAAGCAGAGCTGCAGCATGGCAGCAGGAAAAGCAGCAGAAACACAGTGACCTGCAAGAACATTGTAGCACCGACCGTATGACTGGATACAAGTCAGCTGGTCACAGGCCTGCTGGATCTCTGCACAGCTCATCAGCACTTTAATGTCAGGTGGAAATGTTAATGCTAACAGTATGTGTCAGAATTGATTATCTGATGGGGAGTTAAACGCTCTTAGCTGAACCTTTCTAAGGATCAATTGTTCTGGAACAGAATCTCAAAATTAGAGGCACACAGATAGAGTGTTTTAAGGCTGATAAACTGTCATCAATCACGTGACACAACACACATTTATATTTAAACACACATTTATATTACTAACCCCAGACCCTTAATAAATAAAACAAGTACAAGTGATTTCTAATCTTTTTTGATAAGGTACTGTATCCTTAAATTTTTAAATATGTTTATTTTACTCACAACGAGTAGTTTTTATTTTATTTTATTTTATTTTATTTTATGGAGACGTGTCCGCGGCGGGAGTGTTTCAGGAAACTGTCATCATTATCTTCCGGGTCAATTTCCGGTCACATATAATCAAGATGGCGACTCACATGTCGAGGTGCCGAACCTGGCGTCGGGTTCAAAGGTAATAAGTTTAAACTAAATACTCTCAAACTGACACTAGACTGAACTCCAACACGGAGAAACATGGTTACCTGAACATTCAGTGTCTACCACGTCACATCACCCGCCGACATATGCAGCGTCATCACGTTTCCGCGTCCTCATTTTATAAGATTAGCTTAATCAGTTAGCACGATGCTAGCCAAGAGTTGGCCAAGTTTGCCTGATGTTACATAACGCCTCGGATTTTGGAGATGATAGTAGAGTTGCCATCGTTTTATCGGGTTTCTATAGAGGTGGAGACGCTCTGATTTATTTGAAATGTTCTCTCATTTCGAAGATATTTTCTTAGTTAGCTAAGGTTGGAAACGTGTTGATAGTTTCAGTATTCACGAATTATTTCGGAACCAGAGCTGGATTATGCACATTCTGTACATTACATGTTGGGCTGTCAGTTTCTGAAGTTGATTTTTGTACGTGTTTAGCGATACCGTTGCTACTTGTTGCATTTCCTCATCAGAATATGATCATGTATTTTATATTGCCTGGGTAAGATTTTAATAATAATGGTGTTTTTGACTGTTCTTAAAGGTTTGGGATTGCAGCTTATAGAAAGTACAGCAGTGGTGGCGGATACCCAAACATCTCTCTCTCAAACCCGCTGCCTGGCATCCCCAAACCAGTGTTTGCATCTGTGGACGGTCAAGAGAAATATGAGACTAGAATCACTACTCTAGAAAATGGCCTCAAAGTTGCCTCTCAAAACAAGTTTGGTCAGTTCTGCACAGTTGGAGGTGGGTTACAACATCAATATTGGAATGACAATCATATTTATGTGTTTTTATTATGTATACATTCCATAAAATTAGGGATGTTTGTCTTTTTTTAGTTTTAGTAAATTCTGGATCCAGACATGAAGCCAAATATCCAAGTGGAATAGCTCACTTTCTAGAGAAGCTCGCATTCTCAGTAAGTAAAAAAGTAAAGTAAAGAAGAAAGAGGTTGAGGTGTGTATGGTAACTGGGAATAACTAAATTATTATCTTTAGTCCACAGCACAATATGGGAGTAAAGATGAGATCCTTCTCACATTGGAAAAACATGGCGGGATATGCGATTGCCAGACATCAAGGTATCTAACTTGTGAAAAAAGAAACGTCATTCATTTTGTTGAATACGTGTGTGATGTTTAATTTGTTTTGCTTATGCAGAGACACCACGATGTACGCAGTGTCTGCTGAAGTCAAAGGTCTGGATACAGTGGTCAGTCTTCTTTCTGATGCTGTTCTACAGCCTCGTCTGCTGGGTAGGTCCTGCTCGCTTCACATCAGCCTCTATAATGTGTCTATATGAGGCTTTTGCACTACTGAAACTGATCTTGGTTTCTTTTGTTCAGATGAAGAGATCGAGATGACCAAAATGGCCGTGCGCTTCGAGTTAGAGGATCTAAGCATGAGGCCAGACCCGGAGCCTTTACTCACAGAGATGATCCATGCTGTGAGTTCACTTCACTGGCTATGTAGGGTTGCTGCGGCTACCGACATTTTTATGCTTCTTTTTATGCTGTGGACACTCTTACGAGATGTTCGTCTTTCATTGTTGTTTTTCTAGGCTGCATATCGAGGAAACACAGTCGGACTGCCTCGTTTTTGTCCTGTAGATAATGTGGACAAGATTGATAAAAACATGCTTCACAGCTACCTGTGTAACTATTACCGCCCTGAGCGCATGGTGCTGGCTGGGGTGGGGATCGAGCACGAGCAGCTGGTGGAATGTGCCAGGAAATACCTGCAGGACGTCAGGCCGGTGTGGGGAACAAACACGGCAGCCAACGTGGACCTTTCTGTAGCTCAGTACACCGGTGGCATTGTAAAGGTGAGCTATTGAGATGCAGATATGATGGCTGCTTCAACTCATCATGAAGGTTGGACAATAATTTCTTTCGATCTTTAAGATGGAGAAGGACATGTCAGACGTGAGCCTTGGCCCCACCCCAATCCCAGAGCTCACCCACATCATGATCGGCCTGGAGAGCTGCTCTTTCCTGGTGAGTGTTTGCAGTGTCTTGGAGAGAGTCTCCAGTCATTACATGTGAAGTTAAACATGTCCCCTTCACAGGAAGATGACTTCATCCCATTTGCAGTGCTCAACATGATGATGGGTGGAGGTGGCTCCTTCTCTGCAGGAGGCCCTGGAAAAGGCATGTTCACCCGCCTTTATCTGAACGTGCTCAACAGGTGGGATTCATGTAGGACAGTACTTCACTGATGGGTTTTTAGATGACTGGTACTAAAGGTGATCACTTTTTACTATGTCTACATGTTTCAGGCATCACTGGATGTACAACGCCACCTCCTACCATCACAGCTATGAGGACAGTGGCCTGCTGTGTATCCATGCAAGTGCAGACCCCAGACAGGTTGGTACAAACAGCAGCAGTGCATCTGATAACGTATTTTTGCTTTCAAATAGTTAGGAATGGAGTTCATGTGAGCATGTTGTTCTGCAGGTGCGGGAAATGGTGGAAATAATAACCAGAGAGTTCATTCAGATGGCTGGCAGTGCAGGAGAGGTACCGATACTTGCAACTTTGCTGTAAAAATTCTTGGTTTTTTTACAGAATAAAACTGTCACAACACTGTCTCCTTTTCTTTTCCAGATGGAGCTGGAGAGGGCCAAGACTCAGCTGAAGTCCATGCTAATGATGAACCTCGAATCACGGCCGGTTATTTTTGAAGATGTAGGTCGTCAGGTTCTTTCCACGGGAAAGAGAAAGCTGCCACATGAGTTGTGCAGTCTAATAAGTGAGTGCTGGAAGAAGTTTTGAACATTTTCTTTGTGATTCATCTAAACACCCGGGATAATATTTATTAATCCCCTCTAGGCAAAGTGACAGCCAGCGACATCAAGAGGGTGACCACCAAGATGCTGCGCAGTAAGCCAGCAGTAGCAGCTCTGGGAGACCTGACCGAGCTGCCCTCGTACGAACACATCCAGGCCGCCCTCTCCAGCAAGGACGGGCGTCTGCCCCGCATGTACCGCCTCTTCCGATAGACACCCGTTACTGTCACTGGGTAACATCACTGTAAATAAATGGACTGGAAGATTTCACTAGTGTTTCCTCCCAGTGCAGATGTGAGCACAGCTCACTCTGGGAGGGGACTAACACCTGGGATCTGACCCAAACCTTAGAGAGAGGGAGAGAGAAAGGTGTGGGGGCAATTTTAAAGTAACCACAGTCTGCTTTCAGCTGGAGAATTAGTATTTATTGTTTATAGAAGCCATATATTGTCATTATTTCATAAAGTGGGTTACAGGTCAAGGTTTGTTTGGTTTCCCCAAACAAAAAAATATGTTAATTTCCCATTTAAATGCCAACCTAATGTTTATGGTTGTTACACTTTGAATCTTCAAAATTCAAGATTAGGCAACACAGTTTGAGGCTCTCATCCCCAGCAGCCTTTTCACCGCCTCAGTTTGAAAATCGCCTTTTTCAGTCAAAAACATTTTTCAACAGCCACGATATATATGTCCTGACTGGAGATGCACATAATCTCCAGTCAGGAGTTTTTCTCTTTATGGCTGATATTATTTCTGTGAAGAAGCATATATCTGGGAAGAAACTTTGTTCTTTATTCTGTGTTTTTATGGATATGTTGATGTCCTTGCAAGCTGCCTAAAATACGAGGGTAAATAAAAAAAACAGTAACCATTTGGCAGAGTTTGGCAGACTTAATATCATTCTTGTATAAATATTAAGTTTAGCCTAGCTAGCACAAAGATGGGAAAACAGCTTTAGCATGGCTTTATTATGAAATATATAATTATATATTTTGTAAACAAATTAGTTAGCTAGGAAGTGGATTTTTTTGGGATTAGCCAGGTCAGAAATGTGTCCGAAAATTGTACTAATTTAGGGGAAAAAATTATATTTTCAGAATTAATGGCATATATTTATTAAAAACTTGCATTTTCTAAATGCAGATGCAGTCCTCATAATAGTAAGTGACAGCTGAAGTTCACTCAAACCTTGGTAGGAGAGGCCTCAAAAAGAAAGAAAAACAATTCTCTCGTGATGACTCGTTTGAACACTTCTCACCATCTTTCATTTTGTGGTTGTGTCTCGTCTTCTTTGGAGGGTTTCACTTGCCAGATGAGATATTTCAACCCATCCAAATGTTTGTGTACCAACTGGTAAATAAATGTAATGACATAAATGGAATTCTACCTTTTAAAATACCGTGTGATGCACTACAATGGACAGAACGTATAGAAGAGCAGTCTGTTTTCAGTTGTTTATTACAGGATGTTAAATGTTTAAGACCCACAGGCACTTTTTTCATGCTGGGAATGCAAGTTCATTAATGTGCAGAATAAATACAGTACATGAATGAGGTTACACAGCGGCTACATGACAGATAAGGCATTGAGTCAAAAGATCACTTGGCCTGTGTCGTGTGTTAAAAGGAGGAGAGGTTCTTTGAGAACCTGTCAATAAAAGCATTAGATGCATTTCCCTGATATTTAACAGTAACTTGTTATAGCTGCATTCATCAGTGTCATGCTCTTGAAATGGTATATTTGACCTCATAACAGGAATAATGTGATAACAGCTGCTTTTTGTTCCTACAAAACGTCACCTAATGTTTTATTACGTAATTAGAAGGCATTGAACACTGGCGTAGCATTCAGGAATGGTTCATGATGCTTCAACAACACCTACAAACAACAAGGAAAAGGTCTGTAAAGTTACATCAGTCAACATTAGTCAGTCCCGGTTGTGTTTGAGCAGAGGTTGGCTGAATAAATAAAGGCTAAAGGCAAAGACTGCTACAACCTCTGTCAGCCTGTCTGACCCTAAGGTCCCTGCCCTCAGGTACAGCCAGGTTCATCCAGGACACTGTGCTGCTCAGGTACCTCCACCAGGCTCCTGTGTAGTTAAGACAACTCTGGTTTTCCTTTTGGTTTGCTTTTTCCGCCGGCGACCACCTCACTAAGAGATGCTGCAGATAGTGCTGCTGCTTTGGTTCTTCATGGCCTCCCTCCGCTTCAGCTCTCGGGTGATCCTCCTCCTGATGCCCTCCAAATATAAGCCTCGGTCAAACTGCCCCGCGCCCAGAGGAATGCTGACACACAAGCAATGACAGGGCAGCAGATGTTAGAGCAGCAGCTGTGAAAATGTTGCTTATTTTAAACAGAATGTTAACCTGGTGGAGATGGCAGGTGTGATAGTGTATTATGGTTGCTATTTGGGACTCACTTATCTCTTCCTGGTCTGAGTTTGACCTGAAAAACGCCGATGACAGGTCGGTGGTCTGAGGTCTTGATGTTAGAGCAGCTGGTATACTTGACCACTTTGATGTCCTCGGCCTGCCTGCTCCTGAAAAGGATCCTGTCCTGTGAGGACAAACACACAGAGGTTCAGAACCACACCACTGCTCCGAGCAGCTGAGCATTAGTCGGTGCCGTTTTCTTCTCACAGTGTATGAAGGCGTTCTCTGTTTGGACGTAGTGTCATAAATGTCGCAGCCAATGTCAAATTTGTACGTGGGGAAGAAGTGTATCTGTGGCTCCTGGAAGCCTTTAAAGATCGAGCCTGATGGAGAAAAAAAAACATTTAAAAAAAAGAGTCAAACAAACAGACCCACAAGATTAGCTTAAGCTTCCTGCATGCATACATACCATCTTTCATCTCTTTGGAGAGCTGATCATGCTCCAGCAGAGGGCTCATATCGCCACCTGCTGTGCGTGTCATGATGGCCTCCACATCAGCTCGCTCTTTGCTCAGGCGAAAGTTAAAATCTCCAAACCAGAAAACCTGGTCAAACCTTGTGGTGACATCAGCTACAACAAAAATAAAGAATTACTTATTATACAAGTAAATCTGCACTCAGAAAATAGCAGCGCATATTTTAATGTTGCTCTAAATCCTATTTTCATTTTGAAAAGTTAAGTTACGCTTTATCTTAAGCTGGGAAATTTCACTATTACAGCAGCAATACATTTTTTATATTCTATATATCTTTGACAGAGTAACTTTAAAGAATCTCACATGGTGTCGAGCGGTAAGGGTTGGTGTCTGGAAGGCTTTTGGGAAGAGCTAGAGCCTCGACAATCTTGTTGTAATCAAGTATTCGCTCGTATACTTTGCCATCACCAGCTGGAAGAAGGATAGAAACACAGTAACACACCAGAAACATGTGAAACATGTGATACCACCTGAAACCAGGTGAGAAGGGCCTGTCCATGGTATGTACAGACAGCATGTTAATATGTTTACTCACAGGTAAAATGGGACGTGACAAAGAGAAAGGAAGTGCCAAAAATGGTGAAGGCGATGCCCACAGCCCCTTTGGTCTTGATCTGAGAGATGATCCTGGTTGTGACTGTGGCGTGCTCCACCTCTGGGAGTGGGAAACGGATGCATTCAAATGACTCTGCATGTACTGATAACATAAGCACTCATATGATATCAGAGGAGTTTATGTGATGTATGACTAACCTGAGCAGAACCAGATAAGGTCTCTTCTAACAAATACGCTGAGAAACAAAACACCATGTGAAGCTGCATATAGCATGACGTAGTAAGGTCCCAGAGTCTCCTGCAGGCGGGTCTCCCACTCCCTCCTGCACACACAGTCACATCAGTATGACTGCCTTTAAAGTCCTGATGGAGGTGATCAGCCATCGGAATACTGGCATACCTGTCAGGGCAGCCCTCCTGGACCCCAATCACATAAAGGTCCTGTGCAAACTCAGAGTCTGTTGGAAGGAGGAGATCATCCAGATTGACTGGAAGGCCCTGTGGAAATGGCAGAACTCTGATTACAACCACACCCGAGCTTCATGGGTGGAACACTGCAGATTTATGGCTTGCTTTTCTTTTGTATGACTACCTTTTCTCCCTGCATGTTCCAAGTGGCAATGTAGACTCCCAATCTCCTTTCAGGAAAGTACCGATCCAGCTCCTCAGCCCCAAGCAAGGCACCACTTCCCAGCACACTGCCCTCTAGAAAGCTCCTGGAGGATGTAAGAAATGAAAATTATCACTTGAAGGAGAAAGCAATGGTGCCATTTTTCTACCTATCTCTCTGGCGGAAAGTGTGCTGAACAAGCATCTCCTTTGAAGTTAATCCCCATACCCACTGTCTCTTTCTCTTAAAGAAAGTGAAAGCGTCTTGAATTTCAGAACAAATTAACAGTCGACTAGTGTCAGTACAATGCCCACTGCTGCAATATATATATGACCATCAACACCATCTGCTATGCTTACTCTACCTGTTCCTCACATCCTGTGGTCTGATGGGGCTAAGCACGCTGTAGGTGGACCTCATGGAATTGACAGAGGCACTATCAGACCCCATGTTCTCCAGAAGCCGGCTGTCGCTCAGGTTCCTGTGGAGTCTCTCTCCGAGTCGCTCTCGGGCCAGCACGGCATAATCCAAACAATCCCCATCAATCCTATTAGCTGCCCTTAAAGTGGCCAATGCAAAGTTCTTCTCCAGAGCAGGCAGCGGCCCTGTGCGTTGCACCGGAGACAGGCGCATCTTGGTAGACCTCCCCCGATGGTCAGTGGAGTCACTCTGTTGGCTGCAGGGCCTCCTTTCATAGTCGGAGAGACTGCTTCCTCTGTCCCGGAAGACTGGGGATCCTCTTGTAACAGCAGATCGGGATCTCACATTGGAGTCCCGGCTGTTCCTGTCTGTAGCATCACCACTGGGAAAAGACCCACATGGAGAAGAACCTGTGTGGTCATCTTTAAGTGAGTCGGTGGAGGAGCCAGTCTCAGCCCGGTCACTCAGACTTTCTTGGCTGTTTTTCAGCCTCCTACTTCTAACAGTCTCCTCCATGGACTTGCTGGACTTTGCCAGTTTGGGTAGTGACGGGGGCCAGGGCTGGTATGGAAGATTGTCTCCCCTTGCGTTACTAGTGGTGCATTTATAGTCATTCTGATTCTGATTCTGATCATTGTGCTCCTTAGCGGGTTTGACATCCACTAAGGAGGTCTTGAGTGGCCTGCTGTCAGTGGCGGCTCCTCTATCAGGATCCTCGCAGGACTGTTGGAGGGGGCAGTCCTCTCCATTCTCAGTCATCCTCTCCTCATGTCTGAGACCAGCTGTGGTCAGGTGAATAAAACTCTCTCATAGCGATGTGACATAACACCTGGAGACAGACGGTAAAACGTGTTGGTAAAGTGCTAACATTCAAACGACGAGAGATTAGCAACGACTCAAAAAAGTTGGTTTACTGCTTCCTCTATTAAAATGAGTAATGTCAGAATATGTTGCTGTGGATGGCATGAGTTGATTTCAAAGAATGAAAGTATTGTTGCTAGCAAAGGCAAATAAACTTGAGCTAACTCGGTTACTGTTAGCTTTAGCCAACTTTATGACGACAAATCACATCACACTTGAATTTTGAAAGCATCGTCGAGTCACGCGTTTATAAATTGTGCGATCATTAGCTAATCTTCTCACCAGCTAATACCTGCAGCAGTTAGCAACGCTAGCAAAACAGTAGCACAATACACATTTGAGCTAGCAGAGCTAGCTTCCGCTTAAAGCAAACGTTTATACGATCGTATGAGTAGAATGGTGATGTTTGTTGCTTCAGTATTGTCTACGTTCTGCCCTTTTCACTATTATAAGACTGAAGTAAATTTACCTTTTGAAACGCCGCTGTTTTCAGAGCGGCTAATTAAAGTAGCGCTGTGACTTCCTTAGCAACGTTTGACAACACAGATTTTGTTATTAAGAGAGTCACAGTGCGAGTTCAGCACGGTCACAGCGCCCCCCTGTGCTGAGAAGGCAAATGACAGCCATTGCGGCTCAATAATGTCAAACAACCACTCCACAGAAGAATGGCTCAGCACAGGAGAGCCACCTCCTCGGGACAAGACTCAGCTGTTCACCTCCACCTCCACCAAGACAAAGGACAATCCTTTGAGGACAACAATGTTCACATTTTAGACAGAGAGGAAAGGTGGTTTGAAAGAGGAGTCAAGGAAGCCATCTATGTTAAGCTGGAAAAACCTTCCCTTAACAGAGGTGGTGGCCTCAGACATCATCTTTCTACCACATACAATGCAGTGATTCCATCCATTCCCAGGAAGTTTGCACATACTCACAGCAAGAACAAAGGGCTATATATATATATATATATATATATATATATATATATATATATATATATATATATATATATATATATATATAGTATAATAGTATAAGTACATTCTGATGTATTTCACTATTTTTACGCAACTGTCTGCCTTTACTACCATAGGTATCAAAATAAAGGCTCTACTAGTATCTACTAGTAATATAATATTTATTCAGTACATTACAGTCAACCACATTTACCTTTGAACCACTCAAAGTTCATGTCTAACAGCAGATATAGGGGTAAATGCCATAAATAATTTAATCAACAACTATTTTATACAAACATGAATCTTTATGGTTTAAAAATATCTTTATTTTTTATTCATCTAACTTGTACTTTAAGTTAGATGAATAAGATATTGTTTTTATATATTGTTCATTATGTACTTTTTATATTTAAAGGGTGAGTTTTATTTGTCCACTCATCACATGATATGAAGCAACCAACTGCTCCATATCGTCTGTGCAGTACAAACTCTAAAGATATAAATAAATATAAATGAACTTCTCATAAAAATGTCCTTTAACAGTTTTGTAATAGTATCTTATACAAAGAGTGTGTTCATGAAACCACGGAAGTGTTCCAGCGTCACTGTAACATGCTAAAGTCAGTGACTTTAAAAAACAACACACAGCGTCAGAAGCAACAAAAACAACAGAACACCAGTTGCTGACATAACAGTGTATGTCACACTGAACAAACAATGTCAAGGTGTGACCTCTGATTGTTAACCCTTGTACCCTTTCTGTGACCCCCTGTGTTGTATGAGAAAAGGTTGCTGAAAGGATTCCTGAGCTCACATGGCCCCTGAAAATGTGGACAATCCCTCCATATTCTGTGCATTTCTATGACAGTGTTGCTGGCTCAGGCAGTTTGGACAAAAGGGCCAGTCTGTGGGTCTGGTATAAAAGGAAAGGGTTAACCAGGTAGAGGTACAGTTTTGTGCAAGAGCAAGAACAACATCAGCTCCAGCAGCAGCAGCAGCATCCCACTGTCCAACAAAATGACTTCCTCCGGAATGAACATGATGAGCAAGGTGAGTATCAGCCTCAGTGGCTTCACTTGATCAACATGTCAACAGTAATGACCCACAGATCGTGTAAAGCTCTGCTGTTCATCAGCTTTATAGCACCTTTCAGCTCGTTGTTTGGGTTTTTAGGCCAGCAGTTCTAGGATTTTTTTTCCTGGGTGTTTTCAGTGAGATATTTTCTAAAAATGCTCCCAGCTCAAACCATAGGACAGAAGCTGTTAGCATAGCATACTCTACCTCTAGCCCCAACCATGTTATGTCATAGTAACCAGAGTCTCTCTTCCTCAGATCGTCTTCTACGAGGACAGGAACTTCATGGGCCGCTCCTACGAGTGCATGAGCGACTGCCCCGACATGTCCTCCTACATGAGCAGGTGCCACTCCTGCAGGGTGGAGAGAGGCTGCTTCATGGTCTACGACCGCACCAACTACATGGGTAACCAGTACTTCATGAGGAGGGGCGAGTACGCTGACTACATGAGCATGATGGGCATGAGCGACTGCATCAGGTCCTGCCGTATGATCCCCATGGTAAGATCCCTCCACTGGCTGAAATTCACTACAGCTGCCCTCTGGGTGAAATGTTCTGAACTTAACTCTCTGGTTCTTCTGCACCCAACAGTACAGGGGAAACTACAGGATGAGGATCTACGAGAGGGAGAACTTCGGAGGTCAGATGTACGAGCTGATGGATGACTGTGACAACATCATGGACCGCTACCGCATGTCCAACTGCATGTCCTGCAACGTGATGGACGGCCACTGGCTGATGTACGAGCAGCCCCACTACAGAGGCAGGATGATGTACATGAGGCCCGGCGAGTACAGGAGCTTCATGAACATGGGCTGGAGCGGTATGAGGTTCATGAGCATGAGGCGCATCATGGACTCCTACTACTAGACCATCTCTGCACTAAATAAAGCTGTCATAAACTAAACTGCTGCTGCTGTGTTGGAGTCATTTATTCTGAGTTCAAACTTTACACAAAGACTCACAAAGATAGCAGGAAAAGGTAAAATGATTTTTTACCTCCTTTCCCAACAATTTCTCAGAAACATAACCAACATACTCAAATTAGCTTCTTCAATCTCTGCATCTACAGACATTCAGTAGACCTTGTTCTTAAGTAGCCATCACATTTATATATTCAAGGTTTTTCTTCACAAAGTTTTGGTTGTTACAATCCTGCGATGGACTGGTGACCTGTCCAGGGTGTACCCCGCCTCTCACCCGTAGATAGCTGGGATAGGCTCCAGCCGTCTGTGACCCTGCACTGCAGGACGAAGCGGGTTAATGGATGATGGATGGATAGATGTTACAAAGTATAGTGAAAGGATGAACTGCTGTGTGGACAGTATGATGGCAGTGTTGGATGTGACTAGTGAACTATGGAAACATGTCCTCACAAACCACCAGCGGCCGATTCAGATATAACACATGGTTAAATTTATGCTAAGGGAACACATGATAGTATTGCTTGATGTGATCGGACTGTGGGACAAAAACAGCTGCAAAAGTCTCTGTTAGGAGTTGTGTTAGAGTTAGAGTTAGAGTCCAAGGTGTAGGTCCCCCTTACACCGCAAGCTGTTTTGTTTTCACCCACTGTTAAGTTTGTGTTTTCCAGGCAGCAGATTTTGCTCTGGTGAAGATGAATCTCTTTGCACATTTAGTGAGTAGAGTAGAGTAGACCTAGAGTAGAGAGAGTAGAGTAGATCTGTGTAGTTGTGTATTCAGCCTCTGTTCTGCAGAGACACAGGGCAGAGAGACTGATGTCTTCTTTGTTGCAACAAGCTGGAGGAAGTTTAGTCTGAACCTGAGTTGAATTCAAACTGTTGTGTCTGAACTCTCCCATAGTAAACTTGGACAGTGTTGCATAAATACTGGAATAGCTGAGACGCTCTGGTTATATTAACTCTTCCTCTTCCTGTTCGGCCTCAGTGTTCCTCGGTGTTGTTATGAGAGCCTGGCTGTGTGTTTCCTTCTCACCAAAGACGGAGCAGAAACACAGGTGAGCATGCTGAATCCCACATGGTATCAACACACAGCTGGAATATAACGGTTAAAGTGGAATGTTGAACATGAACATTCATGGTGCCCAGATGATGAATACTGCAGACCTTCATCATCTCCAGGCCCCTTTTCTCTATTAAAAATCAGACTGTTTTCACAAAACAGATATGTGTCTATCTCATATGGTTGCAGGGCCTCAGAGGAGCACATTAGGAGCACATGTTTTTCTATCCTTCTTTCACACTCTATTCTTCCTCTTTGCTCTCTCGTCTTCCTCCAGAGAACAGCCAATCCAGCGAGCCAGAGAGAGAGAGAGAGGGGGGAATCGATGCCCTGATACAAGATTCAGCCTAATGAGGATCAGAAACATCTTAATAAAGACCCATAATCCACCACTTAATCCCTCATTACAGAATCATCTGCATTCTCTGGTCCTCCTCTGCACCGCCGCAGCGACGGCCCATTCACGTCCATTGTTCTGCCTCTCCTCATATCTCTCTCCCAGGGCTACGTCTCCCCCCTGTCTCCCCTCGGTGTCAGTTATATTTGATCCGCTCTCATTAGACTTTCAGACGAGATGAGCAAAAGGGCCTGAAAATAGTGCTTTTGTGTGCACTTCTATGCTATCTCCTTGTCTGAAATGGAAAATGAGACATATGCTTAATGAGGAGAGGATGGACTGGGACCTGCCGTCCGAGATAGGATATAGGGGGGAGCATTGTGTGCACGGTGACCGATACTGTTAAAGGACACACTTCTCTGTGACAGCGTCTGTGTCGGTAATTATGACTTCTGAGGGTGTGGAAATTACTCTGAAGTGGGACAGATGGATTAAAGTTTAATTCCGTGCCCCGCAGAGACGCTCTGTTTTAGTTTAGTGAAGCTTTAAGACAAAAGTTAGGAAAGTTTCTCAAATTTGAGAAAGTTTGCTGAGACTCCCTCATATATTTTCTGAATTTATTGGTTATACCAACATTATTTACTTGGTGGTGACACCCTTATGTATGAATAAGTGTAAAGCTGCACATCAGTTGTAAATTTAACATGAATGTCTCTGAGAATTGATTCACATCAATTCCACGTGAGGAACTGCAGTTCGTGGCACTTTTACATTTCATTTCTTTCACTGTCTCTTCATTTTTTCTCCTGTTCTAGCTAGGAACATTTACTTGACAGGCCCACAAGAGGGCCCATGGCTCCATAAACACCAGTTGTGCTTAAGCAGCAACCTTCGGGGCTCAGACTTGAAGTCCATGCGGAAGTGTCAGAACTTGTAGTTCAAGCTGCAACCGCTGGGGGCTGGCTCCAGAAGTGAGTCATTTCCCATAGACTCCCATGTAAAAATGGCCAACTTCACAGCAGAAATGAACATGTTTACAGCCTGGTACAAAAAACCACTCTGGTATCAAATGATAGGTTCCCTTCTAGTGTCAATTGTACAGGGGGTGATTTTTTTTTTTTACAACTCACCTGTTTAATTATATTCAGACTTAAAATTATGCATAATTACGGGCGTTGCTGCTCGAGCGACAGACAGTTACCGTATCACAGTGTGAGTTTCCTGCTTCCACAACCCCCCCAAAAACTCTGCTTGTGCCCCCCCTCTTTGTCCATATTTGGAGTTTTGGCAGACATGACGCTGTCAACATGGCGGCGGTCATGTTTTGGAGCCTCCCACCGAGCCTCAAAACAGCGATTCAGAAACAAACGGATAAGTACAATGAGTACTGGACTCAACTGAGTTCTTCGAACTATTATTCAAACCATTAATTGTGCATAGGGCCTAATATTAAAGCTGTAAAGTTTGGATATTTAAATATGGAGGTCTAGTGGCCACTTCAGGAACTGCAGTTTTCAGCTTTTCCCATGTTTATTGTTTCTCACGGTGGCTTTTAAAGATATTAGCGCCCACACAGATGTTGTTGGTTTAGCTTTCAGTTGTTGTTTGCAGGTTTTAGATTAAATTTAGGACAATATTATGGTTTGGATTGAAATAAACCAAACCAACATCTTATTTCTTTTTCCATCTGCAACAAACCTCTCCATCACTTAATTGGCTAAAATTGACCAATCCTGAAGGAGCCTTCAAAATTAATTGTGCCAATCAAGCTAAATAACACTGCACTAAACAGAATTCATAAAATTATTACTATCAATTGATTAAAGAGCTTTGTTGTTGTTTGTTTTTCTACAGATCCATCATTAATGCAGCATATGAGTTATGAGTTAGCATCGAAATGCCAGGAGAAGTTAGCCTCATCTACAGTAACAATATACATGCAGACCGACACTCCAATTTAGACTAATGAAGGACATTAATGCTGAATTATGTGTCAGGAAAGGAAGAGAAATCTCTCTTTCTTTAGGTGAGGCTGTGAGATGATCCTCCTGAGGGTCGGATAATTAGCCCCGTGAAGGTGTAGAGATGGTTCATTCTTAACCCGGTCTGCCCCTCCCTCATCATTACTCCATGTGCTGAGGTGAGTAGGAGGTGGAGGGGGATAAAACAAAACAAATAAAACTCATTAAAGGTGCCTGTGTGGTTACAAATCCCCCTCTGCAGCAAGCAAACGCACCACAGACATCATTAGCTCCGGTCAAAGGAGCCGTCGTTATTCTGCCTGGATATGAATGCGGATCAAAGTCTGCTGTAGTTCATTGTCTTTTAACCTGAGGCTGGATTCTCAAAAATCAGAGCCTCCTATTTGGCAGCTTTCCTTTTTTGTTTGTGCCTGATTGTGGCCTGTGGAGACCCAGAAAATCACTCCACGCTGCACCAGCAAATCTAAATGTTTTCTCCGATGATGCAGCCCGTGGCACTTTCTGGTTCTGAAGAAGGGAGATTATTTCTGATGATGCAAAATAGATTAAGGCTGTTTGATGAAATAAGTTTGCTAAAGGAAAGTTGTTTTCATCTCCAATGACAAATTCAGCATCACGTACCAAGAGACCTGGTTTTTCCCACGTTTCCAACCACTAAACCTTCCCTATATGACTCTGAGGATGGCCATATTGTTCTGTCTGCTCACTTTGTTTCCTTTCGTGTTGTATGAAAAATGCTTTAAAATGTTATTTTTCTAGAACAATATAGTTTCTAGTCCTTCAGGAGGTTTTTATACCCATAAAAGCTGTAAAATAGCTTCAGCTGTGAATATTACAACATTAGGTGCTTTCCCACTGCAGGAACTCTGGGCAGGTGGAAGGTGGTTTTAACGGTTTGACTGTACAGGAACATCTTGGCCCCTTTAGCCTTTTGTATTTCCATGTAATAGAAACAAGGAACAAGGAAACAAGAAATGACACACCTTCATCAAACCTTTTCTTTTCTTAGTTTGTTTAGCTGTTTGTTAGGTGTTTTTCTACCGCAGGAACTAACAGGGCGGTTTTGTGCACACTCACGTTTCTAGAACTTCTCTTGTAGGACACCGAATGGTCTGATTAGACGCCTGTCCCTCTGGTGTTTTACTGTTTCTCAGCAGCTAGCTGCATAGTGGCTAGTAGGCCTCTTAATTTCTGTAGTTGAATCCCATTGTCTATGGGAAATATTTAGTTTAGTTCCACTTTACAGAAGTAGCATGTCATATGGGCATGTTAGCACAATTACAGTTACATTAAGTTCAAAGCCCTATTTGCTACATGTTGAAAGTTTGCACTGTTTTCAAAGAAAGCTGAAACAACTTGATGTCATCTGTGTAAATAACTCCCATTGACTCCTGTTTACACTTGTCAGGAGCAGGGACAGGTGTGTTTCTTCTTTAACTGTTATCAGTCACAGATACAGAGAGAGAGAGAGAGAGTGACAACAAACATGTTGTTCACCAATCATACATGATAGCATCTCCCGCCGACAGACAGCAGCCATACGTTACAGGCCTCTGGCGCTCCAGCAGCGTGCGGGATGAATGACTGCACATGTGTAAAAACATGTTCAGGGTGATCATGATCACAGATAGAAGCAAACCTGAAGAGACAGTAAAAAATTTAAGATTTTGCTTTTGATCACAGATCAATTGAAGTATGAACAAGCAGAAGAAGTCTGAAATCTCCTCCTCTGTTTTTAGCTGCTCCTGCTAACAGCTCTGTAGGTTGAAGGTACAGCTCTGCGTTTGTGCTCAATGCCTTCATCGGCCTCTTTGTGGCAGTTGGAGTGATTCAGGAGACATAAACAAACAGTGGAGTCCAGTCTGCTCATAACAGCAGACGCCCTGGAGGTGGAGAATGGAGAGTAGATGTGGTTGTATGATAGGGAGCTGGTACCACTGCGCCTTATTGTGAGTAGGGTCAAACTTCGGACTCTGACCTCTGACATTTTAATGAGCAACAGGCCGAGTGTGTTATCAGCTCCAACATGGAGAGGAATGATCATTTAAATGTGTAAATCCAAAACAAAGAGCTAAAAGATGCTAGAATGCGCCTTACAGAGTCATGATTACAGCATGTTGTGCAACCGCTGACTCACTTGACTCAAACCGGGAACTAAAGTATTCAAGGAAACTCTTGATGACTCAGGAGTCTGTTTCATTGGATTAACCTCTGACCTCTTGCCACATTAGCTACTAAGCTAGTTAAGAAGGTAAACAACACCCGCAGCTGGTTTCATTTGCTGAATAAATGGTTAAGATTTCACATTTATTCACAGCAGAACCTCAAACATTATGTTCATTCCATAAATACATAAAAATATAGTTTATTTTTTTACCAAAAATATTTATATTCCTTAAAAAATATCAGTAACTCTTATTTGGCAGACATTTGAAGATATGTTTTTGTATGAAAAGCTGCACATTAACCAATGAATCCACATGCACGCTGCATCAGAAGCTTCTGACTTGACCACAGGCTGTCGTGGTGTGACGATGTTGATGAGCCTCTGATCAGACGCGCTGACCTCTCACCTGTCCTTAGCCCCTTAAATATTACCAGCAGATCAGTTCCATATGGTGGTTTAGAATAAGAGCAGCCACTTCATTTAAATCAACTCCACCACCCATCTGGAGGGGGAAATAAATCCTTCAGAGGACGATCATCTTAAGTCATCAATAGTTTCTTTGGGCTGCACATGTATAAAGCTTGAGAGCACACATTAAAAAGTTGTTATGCACTCTTATCTCTGCCCTCAGTAACACACTGACAGATTATCAGTATCTGGCGTGGGCCCTGATGTTGACACAGCTGCCGTCTGGGTGTAAACCGGCGTGTTCAGGATGCTCCTTACTGCTGCTCACCGGCCCGGGAGCTTCACAAACACACAGCAACTGGAAAGATGGTCTCCCACCCAGTGTGTGTGAAACTGGATCTTATAACTTTCTTTGACCTAAAAGGGAAAATGTCAAAGAGTTTATGATGAGACCAGAACAAGCTGAAACTTGAAAACATGTTTTTATTATATTTTACATTAAATCAATGGGTCCTAGCAGTGGGTGAGGGCCCCCCATGCCATATATTAGATCCCAGTTTAACATGAATAAGACACTTTAAAGATGTAAATATACCCATCTCATCTAGATGTTTAGGTAAATAAAAGACTAACGTGACCCAGTGAACCACTTAAAGCACTACCACCTGTCATATATACCGATAAATAAGCCTCAGCAATAAATACTTACTCAAAGTGTTACACATTTTAATAAAAATTGTTGTACTTAAAAAGTCAGGGATGAGACCAATGTTTCCTGTTGAATACCTTTCCAGCCAGAAGGGGGCAGTGGTGCTATGACTCGTCCTCTGGAATGGGTTTCACCAGAGCCCTCACACAAAGCCACACATCTGACACAAACCCTGACAGCTAAGTCAAACTCTGACCTTTTGTCAGCGACAGATCTGAGATGCCGCCGGGATCTTTCCTCTTTGCTCTGGTATCATAGTTTCTGTGGTGGGGAAGCCCTGCCCTGTGGGCAGATAGGAGGGGAGAGAAAGAGAGGAAGGCACCGCGCTGCAGAAACCACCCTTTGTCTCACCCTTCACCTCGTCCTCCAGCGTTCTCAGCTCTCTGTGTGACTGTCGGTGTTAATGTACACAGGGACAATGGTATCAGATGGGCGCTCCATGGGGACCAGTGCTATAGTGAGATCTATATTTAACACTGTGAATGCCTGTGTTGTGTTTCAGAGGAGTATAGATTTGTGTAGGTCAGGGACCGGTGGATGAGAGAGGACATCCTCTCTCCGTGAAGTGTAACAGGTGCTGCAGGGACAGAGCCTCCCCGAGGACCAATAGGGAAAAGGTCTTTCTCTGTGCGGGGCTGAGTGAGGATGCTTCATTACAATACAGTGAGCCATGTAAGGAGGTGTAGCAACAAATAAGACTGTTTTCAGATGTGTTTCTTTGGGTTTTTGAGCTTTGTCTGAACAACTTAAAGATGTGGACTTATACATATTATAGGCAAAACGCAACTTGCTCATCCAAAACCACTCAGATATCACCACAGCAGAGAGTAGTGTTGGCCGACAGAGCTCACTGCAGCTTAAAAAACCTTGATTTAATATTACATACACCGAAAGTACACAAGCAAATGTCAAAATGTAGCCCACAAAACAATAGACATGAGGGGACAATAAACCGTGACGGAGCAGTTTGGGAAGCCTGCCGGTGATGGACATAAGCAGTTTTGTTTTATTTTTGCACCATTTTTTTCTTTATTTTACCTTATTGCTGTGAAAAAATCATGTATTTGTCTGTTTTTTTGTCTAATTGTGTGCATTTAGTAAGTGAGTGTACTCTGACCTCTTTCAGTCATCACAGTGCTGGACTTGACAGCCTTTTCCTGCTCGTTGTTAGCTCGTTAGCCTGTATAGGTCAGAGTGAAAATATCCTGAGTGTTGTGTTTATTCACGGCATCAAAAATGTTTGGGAAAACCAGCATGAACATCTTTGTTAGCTGGTCTGTTAACCAGTAGTATAAATGAGATGATGACATGCAAACTATCCATTATTGTGAGCTTGACTCTTCATCTATAACACAAAGAGCTCACTGCTTTGTCCTTAAGCTGCTGTCAACAGTAAGACAGTAAATCAGTGTGGTGTTCAGTTAATCTGTATTATCAAGGAGTGGAAATATTTGAAGAAATCACGTCCATGTCCTAGAAGGAGGATGTCTCTCCGGACCTGACTGTATCCTCCTTCACAGAGGATCTGAGGTCATTTCCTGTTTGTTATCGTCCTGAATGGCCTGCCGGTTGTTTTCCAACCTCCGGGAAGTCCTTGCTTAATTTGTTATGCCTCCATCACCTCTTCTTTTATTTTTTTCTAATTCCCAGTGAAAACCACAAAGCCACCGTGCACTTATCAGCTGTTTATTTACAGATCATCAGAGGCCTCAGAGAAAAATCCGTCCTCTGGTCTTCAAAACCTGGAGGTTCGGTCCTGTGGGTGAGGCGTCGGAGGCCGTGCTCCTGCTGCCGTGTTTGATGGGTGTCGACAGCCACTCGCAGGGTCTTCAAAGAGTAATGCTACAGATGTGTGACTGCTCACAGGGTCCTAATCTGTGTGGAGGAGGAGGGGGAGGGAGGGCATCCAATCCGGATCTTTTTCATCCAGCCGCACAGAGACAGGGCTTTTTCCAAGAGGCCTGCTGTAATACAGTGCATTAGTGAGATAAAGGCCTCTCTGCACAGCTGTCTCATGCTGACAGACTCTTGGAAAAACTGATCCCTTCCTTCTCTAACACCATATCTCCTCCACAGGTCTTTGCAGCCTCATACTTGCGTTCAAACTCTTGAGCTTGGCCTTCTTTTTACCCACAAATCTCTTTTATCATTGGTCCGCTCCAGTTTTTCTCATGAATTACCAAACATCATGGAAGTTCAAACTGTTTGTCTTCTGATTCGTAAGTGGCTTAAAGCTGCAAAACTTTCACCTGTAACGTACTCCTGAATTTAAAGTGTTGTTAAAGTCAACACCCTTTATTGTAAGGGTCAGTGTTTAAGATCCTTAGAGACATAATCTGCTTCTGATTGGACGGTAAGGTTTACTCCTGGCCAATAAGAATCAACTCTGGGATTGTAGAGTAAAGGGTGATGGATTTTTTTTTAGTGGACAAACCAGGACGCGAAGGAGAGGAGGACGTCCAGACCGGGGAGGAAGGGAGGCAGAGATGAAGGCAGAGGCCCCAGACGTCACATCTGCCACCGCTACTCCCCAGGGGCCTTCAGGGCATGGGAACTACACTCATCTCCACCCAACCCCCCACCCCCCACCCTCCCGGAGCTCTGACTTGGTCCCTGCACTGGCCTGGGACCCCGCGTCTCCCTCTCATTTCCCTGTCTCACTACTGTCTTTGCTTTTTATACTCTTCCTGCCTGCTAATCATTGTCTTTTTCGGTCCTCTTCCCCCGTCGGCGTTGTCAGCCACACACATCGTCCTTATGAAAGAAGTTTCTCATGGCGTTGTGCTTGTTATGCACAATTTTACCAAGTGCTGGCTTCAAGTGTTTTTCTTTCTTGTAGTTCTTTATCTGAATTATCAATTTGCTAAACCTATAAAGAGGAGTTGCGTTAAAAAAAGCAGTAAATATCAAATCTTTCTAAGACTGAGTTAAAATCTTTTTGCAGAAGGTAATTTAGCTTTTTCCTAGTCTAACTTGTGTCTCCTTTTCTCAAAATCTGTACAATTTCATGCACATTTGATATGATTTTTAAATACTTTTGTATACAGATGCTATTCTCTTAACCTCAATGATCCCAAGCAGAAATATCTCAAACCTTACTGACCTTAAACTGTCTGTATAATCACTGAAACAGCTAAACGTCACTGCATTTCACAACAGAAGTCCATGTGGCTGACACACCAAACAAAAGTTCTCTTCCAGTCATGGTGGGTATGAACAGACCTTGATAGTAACTCAGGGATTACACTGTTTCACTTGATTTATGTTGATATATATATATATATCAGCTGCAAACAAAATGGATATTTGTGTCATAATGTTACATTTACATCACAGTTTTGACAGTCAAGGCTACCATGCCACATTATCTCCCCCTCCATTTGCGTGTCTGGAGTAATACACCACTTAAACCCCCGCCAGCTGTTAACAATGGCACGCTGTGTGCGTCTGTGTGAAGACCTCTGTGAAGGCTGCACGTATGTGTATGTGTGTATATGCACATGCATGTGCTGCAGCTGTCGGCCGTTTGTTCGTCTCCCAGTCAGAGGCCAAAACACAGCGGCCGGCTGCTCCCGGAGCTCACAGCAGCAGCACCGCCTTCACACGTTTACAGCTCGCTGCTGCCATGGTTTTTTTTTTCACACCGTGTCAATATTATTAAAACAACACACGCTCCAGACAAAAATATCTGAGTGTAACACGGGTGGATGTGTGGAAAACAATGTTTTACACAGAACATTATAATGTAAGAATCTAAATCATGAAGGAGCCGAGTGTAAATGTGCAATGTTGCCAACATTGTGGGTGACTTACGTTCATGTTAAATATTGTCTAATGAGTGGGTGGTGGGTTGGTGGATGTTGGGCTACGCTTTGTTGATACGTCCAGTTTCAATCCTGTGTCCAACCATGGAGGAGTCAACAATCATGCTGGCAGCTCAGTTAATATACTTCAGTTTTCTTTTGTAGTTCTTCCAGCTACATGCTAGCATTAGCATTATAAAATGTACAGAGTTATGTGGGTGATTGCAGGGTATGATGGCATCATGTTTACTTTCTTAGTTTGGGTCTGTTAACAGTAGATTTTTAAGAACAGCTGGAGCTGTCACTTGTTTTTCGCGATAAGAGTCGTGTGAATAAACTCAGGTCAACACATCTAAGATGTAAACCCTACAGCAGCAGCACCACCCAGCCTCTCCCCACCCACCACCACGGACTCCTCGCTAAAACAACAGCTGATATTTCATAAAAGTATCACGTTTCTTCTTTAACCCACAACAAAATCAACATCAATCACGTTCTTGTTCCCTCTCCGGTTTCACAAAGCTCATCTGTGTCGCAGCCACAGAAGTAAACATCCTCACACTCGCTAAAGTGAGTTCTGTTACACTCAGTTAACACATGTCAGAGTCTGGCACCATCCCCATGGCTGAAATGAAGATGAAACTCAGTGTTTGCATTGGCCTGTATGTAGTCTCAGAGTTATGATGTTTGGAGGGAGTGATGAACTGACAAATACTTTTTGTGTTTTGTCTGAAAATACTGGCCCATATGAGCTTGCCCCACCCTTGTAGGAGATATCTGAAACAAACCAGATAGAGGAGGCCTGTCTCACAGAAACACCAGGGGACCTGTTCAGATTTATCGAATACAAGGGTCTGGTTAAGTTTTTAAGCTTATAGAAACTGTAATGTCTACACTTTTCTCTCCAGATTTAGAACATAAAAACAGTCAGTGTGTGCACGTATGTGATCTCTGGTCACTTTTATATGCTGCCATTCATGACATCAGGTCTGACAGATGATGTGCTGAGAGATAAGAAGCTGAGTTCCTGACAGTTCGAGCCTTAGACACTGCCGGGCATCCGTGTTAATATCATTTTTGAATTTCCCTAATATTTTTTTGTGGATTTGATTTCCTACACTGACATGTCTAGATGAATGCATATATGAAAGCTGCCCAAACTGATCAGCTGCAGCTGCTGCCTTTCACTGTTATTTCTTTATCGCCCACCGCTTCGCAGTGAAATCAACTTTGGCTCCCCCCCAACAAGCAGGGGATGAATGGAGGGAACAAACTATATACTTTCCGGAGATTCTTACTCTGTACACAATCAAGCTTGAATTACACCTTATCACTACAGGAACAATGTCCTCATTCAGGGCACAGAAACACAAGGAACTAGCCCAGCAGCAACAACAAGCAGACACACACACACAGAGTGGTACTTAATGTATGAGTGCATTTTTAGTGTTGTAAGAAATGCACTGTAAGTGTTAAATATGAAATGGTCGATTTTTTGTTTCTATAACTCAGGTGTCTTCTGTACAGTGGCTAAACTCCATCTAGGTGTGTACAAAGCATGTCTCAGCTTTAATTTGTGGATTTTTATTCATTAACAGACAGAGACAGGTCCATCCTCACCAGCAAACTGTAGCATTAGGTTAATATTTCAGAACAAAGAAAAGAAAAAAACAGGTGAGCATAATTCTCTGTCCACTCTAGCCAATTCTCTAGCCAATATGGCTACTAAACAACAGGAGCAATGTAAATTTAATGGTATGAATTTGTGTGTAAGATTAACTTTATCAAACCAACCCCTGTTTAATGCCAGCACATTTTATAAAACCATTTAGTGCAGAAATACCAGTGAAACACAAATTAAAGATGTTTGATAAAGGTGTCCCTCAGGGCTTGTCACTAGGCCCATAATTTGTATTTTGGTTGTAATAACAGACAAGATGTGTACATATCTCATCCACGACATATGCACTTTAAACTGTTTCAGTTATATACAACTTAACTCTTTATAAAATGAATCCAACACCTTGTAAAAGTCTGGTACTTTCCTGTGCTTGCTTTAAATGGCAGCTGCTGAACGATACTTCTTCTGCTGCTTTACCAAACCTGCTGGGAATCAACGATGACAACTGGGAAATGAAAACTGATTGAACCTTCCTTTAGCTACATGGCCTGCTTAATTGGCATCAAGCCACAGATGGTCCTCCTGCTGATATCAGTAATGGATGACAGAGGAGGAGGAGGAGGAGTGGAGCTCATCTTTTTGCCCACACAAGTGATGTGGGTGAAAACACTGCAAAATCATAGAAGGTGGAATGGAGACTTACAGAAAGAGAAGCTACATGAAAGAACAGTACAGTGATACAGTAATCCCTGTGCCGAGCACAGGCAGCTCGGAGATTGGCAGCTGTTCAATGCCTAATGAGCGACCATCTCAATGACCCTGCCTCGCCCCGCTCTTCCTCCGCTCAATAAAAGCCCTCAGTCCGATCCACCAGCCTAGCCTTACCTCACTCCGGCCAGCTCTCCACAATTAGCAGAAGGACCAAACATAATTGCGATGAAAGGACGAGAGCCTGTGTGGCCCTCGCCACCATCAGCCGGACGTCAGAACCAGACCAACGCTGTCTGTCCATGCACAGTAAGAGCCTTTGTTCAAAGATGAGGCCAAATACCCAAAGAGGCAATGACCAGTTCACCCATGCCAGGAGCGGGTCTGAAGTCCTCTGAGTTATTCTCCAATGGAGAGCAGACGTTAGACATCATAACTATGCAAAATGTATAATGTTAATGTATTAAAATGAGTAAGTTATATAAAACTCATCCCTGGACAGTTGTCACTAAAACAATCTTTTATACCGCTTCATAAACATGTGATTCTGCTGTAAAGTTGGACATTTGAACATTGGAATCTATGGGAATTGACCCGAATGGTTTTAGGTTTTAAAGCCAGCCCCCAGTGGGCACGTGGGCAGTTTTTGACACTTGGTTAAAACAAAACATTTAACACATACAAACGTCACCTGTCTGCAACTAGCTTCTCCCTCATTTTCTTGGTTACCATGGTGACAATTTCCACACCAGCTATGTGATTTTACATGCTTTTATTTAAATGATCAAGGAGGGCACAAAAGTACATGAACAATGGATCATATGTCACTTTAAAACAAAAAAATTTCCAAATTTAGTAGCTAACAAGCCTCATTTTACCCTTAGATATTGTTCAAAACCTTTTGACTTTCTAGAGCATATAATGTCGGGTCTCCACTTTTCAAGTCATGGTATTTTACTTTGAAAGTGTATTCTTCCAGTTTTATTTTGAAGTCCTAACCTCCCTCTTATTTCAGATGCCTTGTCTTCCCCTTCCTCGTATGTCTCCTCCTGCTCCTGATTACCTGCCCCACCCTAATGTGTGCCACCTATGTCTGATTGTGCCCACCTTCTTGTGTATTTTATGTGCGTTATATTATATTTCCGTTATTATCCTGTGTTTTTTGTCCTCTATCCAACCGTTCCAGCAATTTCCAGAGTGTTTTCCCCTTGTGTTTAGACAGTGCCTGTCCTCTTGAGTCCTTTTCCCTGAACCAGTCCCGACATATAAAAAGTGAATGAGGCATTTTAGCTGCTCATCTGAATCCACTCATGTTGATCCATCTGTATGTGCAGAATTATGTTTGCTATGCATTAAAAAATGGGACAATACAAACTTGAAGCTTGATGGTGATGAATTGCATCACTAGCTCCAGTTCATCTGTTAATGTTTTTAGCATTTGGACGGCTAGAAACAATTATTTTAACCTCGTACGATGAGTCTGAAGGACGATGGGTCCCTGCTGGACATTCCAGCTCCAGCTGAGTGACTCCAAATGGACAGACAGACTAAAAATAGGCCTCTTTGTTCATGAGTTTGTTTGCCTGTAGTTACAGGGCTGATTTATTGTCCGTAGTAATGTGAAAGAGTGGGGATTTTTCTTTTTTGTTCTGTTGCTACACTAACACATGAACTAAAATGTTTTTCACGTCTCAACAATTTTATGAAATTCTGTTATGCAAAAATGAATGAAGGATAAACATGATACCAGTGGCAGCAGCTGCCTGTTCTTCACCATTAACTGATAGGATCTTTTTCCTCGTCATCGCTACTACAAATCTGCATGTTATTATGCAAAATATAAAAATGCAAATGTTTTTTTTTCTGGAGCAAAACACAGAGGAATGCAAACCGCTGTGTGAACATCAATATTATTTCCTCATTCAGGAGTTTTTCCCAGGCTCAGCTCCAAAGGAATTTTTCCCACTAAAAAAAAAAAGAAAATCTCACCAACAACAATTGAGAGAGAAAAGATACGGGTTTGGTTTGTAAACAATAGCCAATAACCCTCAGGCTGTTTCCCTTTGTGCTGCAGGAATGGTGAGGGGGAAACAAACCGTCAGCTGGGATGAAACAGGCGACAGGTGTCAGATGAACCAAGCTGGGAGTGTGATGATGGACTCAGAGTTTACCTGGGATCAGAGAAAGTCTTTCCTATAGGTCTCGTATGGGCTGAAAAATATTCCATCACACAGTGTCAGTGTTTACAGAACAATCACTAAGTGAGAGGGGGCGTGACGTGAGGCAGACACTGTGGGAAACTGATGAAAAGCTTGATAAGAGTTTGAGGCCACCGTAGGTGTGAAACTCACCGCCGCTGGAAGATGGCTTATTTGGTTATTAACCAAACAATTAAGTAACATTGTGCAGGCTTTTTGGTCAGACTCTCCTCAGCTGAACTTTATTGTGCTGTATGGATCACAGACCTGTGCTGGGAATAACAGGCCATTTCCTGCCGTGCAGCCCACTCCAGACATCTGATTTCCACCTCCAGCTTTCTGCAGATGTTGCACAGAGATGTGAACTCGGTCAGCTAGAGACTCAAGGCCATACTGCATGTGTTCATGCATGTATTTAATGAAGAGGCACAAAACCGTCACTGCTTATTTGTTTGATTGATTGATGTGTTTACAGTGAAGTACAATCACACATAGGGGGCGACTCCATCAGTTACTCCAACAGTCAGTTTTCTCACTTTTACTTGTGGATCATGTGTTGCAGTGAAGATAATGACTATAATCTGTCTTTTCAGATGTTATTTATTGAGGGCTCATCTGAACATACTTATTTTTTTATTTTATTAACCAGCAGAACGATGAAGCTGCTTGGAGGAGCAGCAAACCCTCAGAGTGTGGTAGCAGTTTCTGAGGTGCATGATTTTCTTCTTTGTTAATGTTAGGTAAAGAATATGATGTGTAAAAATATTCATTTTTATGGATGCACACACACACTAGAGGCTTCTCAGCAGGTAGCATATGTTTCTGTTTACAGGGTATTCAGTGGTATCTGTGCATACTGACTCATGAGTTGTTTGCAGCACAATAATGTTCCGTGAATATTTAGCCAAGTATCCTGGTGTCTGTTCAATAAGGAGCTGTTGTCTTTAAACACAAGAAAGTCTCAGCATGTGTTTAAGTAAACTGCCAAAGCTTTAGGATTAACAGCCTTATTATTGCAGCTATTTGATGTCTCCAGGAGAACAACAGCAGAGAAAACAGGGAGTAATTACTGATGTGTTAGAACGTTTTCAACATCCAAGAAGCATGGGAACTTTCCCGCTGATTCTCTTTTAAAGATGCATTGTTTTGTTTTTCTATGGTTCCATTTGCTTAAAAGTGAAAAGCAATTCACAGCTATTAGCAGTCAAAAGGTGTAATAAAAACGTTTTTCTTCTCTAGAATGTTCTCACAGCTGCAGTTTAAGGATTAATGCCATTCAATTATGTCGCCAGCTTTGAAATCAATTTCCCACCGTTGTAAGGTTGTCTTGTCATGGGAGCCAGACGGAGACGTACAGATCTACATTGTGCTGTTTCTATCTCTGTGCAGACACTCTAGTAGCCTGTGAACAGAACAGGAGACTCAAATAGCTGTTTTCATTGAAGAGCAGGATCAAGTACATAAACAGTGGAGGCATCTGTAATTTACACATTGTTTAGGAAGTGAAAGGGGAATTCTGAACAAAACTCAGAGATCTCTTTGATCCTGCAGGCCTATATGTGAGATCAGGAACACACACACACACACACAAAAACACAAATTATTTATTGATTAATTACAGAAAAGAAAACATATGCTTCCTCTGAAGTGTAAGCAGCCCAGTCTGTACCACTGAGGAGAATGAACTCCACATTTGTTCATAGTCCCTAATTTAGATGATTTTACTCTGCTGCAAACAGTAGAACTCAACCCAGATTAAACCAAAGTGTTAATCCACACCTGCAAGCCAATCAGGATTCAGTGGTACTACATGCTCCCTTCACACAGCTCAGAAGTGCAGTCTCGTTGTTGTACGTAAATGAGAGGTGTGTGAATTTGTTCTTTGCGTCTCCTCCTCCTCCTCCTCCTCCTCCTCCTCCTCCTCGTCTTCCTCTTTCTCCATGGTGTCGTGCTTAAACCCCTCAGGTGCTTCATTGTCCCACAGGACTCACTCGTTTCCTTGCTCTTTGTGTGGCACTGTGTCACGAGCTCCGTTACAGCTCTCATGCAGACATTACACAGCGACACACAGGGGAGCGCTAATCCTCACCCTTCCTTCTCCCACACACGCTACAATTATGTGATTACGTACACAAACATGCAGCAAACACACACACACACACACATTACTAGAGCATGAAGTTACATTGTCCAAACTTTGAGGAGGCATTAAAGCTATAATAATAACAATAATAAACACGCAGAGCATCAAAGCCTGGTGTAAACAGTGATTTTTCAGCATATATTTTTTCTTCCAGTGGGAAAAAACGAGTGAAAGGAACACAGTGAAGAAGAAATGGCCACTAATGAGAGAGAGAGAGCCAGAAAGTCCCCCTCAGCCTGAGCTGTGACCTTGCACCGGTTAAATCCATATCAGTAACCCCAGCTCACAAACTTGACATGGAGTTATTTCATTCCCATGACTGGACTGCAGATATTTACCCACAATCCCACAGGGTCATGGAGCCAGTCTGTCCCAGCAACATAGCAATACTTTTGGCCTCGCTCATCACATGCTGCCCCCCCCACCCCCACCCCCCTTTATCACTACTACATCAGAGGAAAGCAGATATTGAACAGTGTGATGACAGCAGGTGGAAGACAGACTGCAGCTACTGTGGATGCTTTAATCATCTCCTGCCTTCATGTCCGATGGATGCAGACGATGCTTCTGCACAGAAATTCTCAACATTTTTTTGAACGCCTCTCAATTGGACTGGTAGAACTATTTTAATCAACAGTTGTTTAGAGTTCAGAGCAAACAAGGAAAAATGGCAGCTTCTAAAAAGTTATCAATGTTGACACACACAGGTTTTGATTTTATTTTCAGTAAAGCAATACGTGTTTATTGGAGCATTTTGTGCACAGAAATTTAGTTGAGCTATAGTGTCGAGTGAGTCCTAATGTCAGAGGTTATAAGTAAATAAGAACAGATTTGCCCTCCGGTCTGAGCCACACCCTGACTCTCAGCGCAGACAGGGTTCACAGGCAGCACATGTAGTGCTGTTACCTCTCCATGGTCCGTTTCCTCTCAGTGTATAATGTCTCAAAAATGTTCTCAAAGAAGACAGAGAGAGAGAGAAACTGGAGCGAAATAGGCTGGGAAAAGGTGACGCACCTAACCATAATGTTAGGTGGTGGCCCTGGCTCTGCAGGAAGTGATTCAGAGCTGGAGAATATGGTGCCCTTCATGACATCATCGTGTAAAGTTTGGCATCACTGAATGTGTTCTTGTGCTGCAGATGTTACTGACTTCTTGGATTTTTGGCATTTGGCAAAACAGGAAAAGCGGTTGAAAGTTTTTTTTTTTAAATCACAGATGGGAATTAAACAGGCCTGGATCTCTGACACATGGCACGACCACTCAGTGTGTAGGAGTGCAGTTCAGGCTGGAAGCTGAGGAGAAAACAGGGAATGGAAGACTGAGAGAGAAGTCAGGAGGCAGGGAATGACATCAAGATGGCAGAGAAGGTAAAGGAGCTTATAAACGAGAGGGGGAAAGATGGAAGAAGTGGAATTACACTCTCTTGGGAACTCCTAATAAGGGAAAAGGCCACATAGTTCCCAAACACAGCCTCTGTTTTTTTCCTGGCTGCACTAATGTTGGGAAGCTAACATTTAAAGTAACACATAATCCCCTTGAGAAGCTTTGCATCCTCAAAACACGGCCTCTGATATGACTTTTTCCATTCAGCTTGATGATCTTACAAAAATAGCTTTTTGCCTAAAGACTGAGACACACGATGGAAACAGTGAAATTGTTTCTCACTAGATGAAACCAATAAAGGTAGCGTGGCAGGGTATACAGAGCTTTCTCATATTTAGAACAAAGGACAAAGGAATGGTGTTCTTTGTCTGGGAGTGGTGGCTTGGAGGCAGGTCTCAAGATAAATTCATTACTCTGAAAAGGAAATCTGCTGTTTAGCTGTAAACTGCTGTGTGTGTATTTTCCTTTTTGTTTATTAATGCACAGATCAATGCAAGGTATGACAATTTACAATGTAAGCAAGCGAACGCTGCACAATGCAATCCAGATTTGTAGGCCTCCAGGTTCAGAACAAGATGATCGGGTAATCGAGGAAAGAAGATTCACAGTGAAACAAACAGAAGGCAGAGAGAAAATGGAGCTGTAGCAGCAAACACTAGTGCAACTTTGAGTTTAATTCAACCCCCCCTTGTAAACAAAGGGAGGAAGTGGTGCTGTGTGACTGGTTTGCAGGGACTTCCTGTTTGTGATTTTGTGTCCAAAAACAGAACCAGGGTCTCTGGACCTCCCACGACTCCTCACGCGGGGACGGAGCACCACTGACCCGCTGCGTCTGGCTGTCCGCACATTGTGCTTACGTAGCCGGGGCGCCACAATACTGGGAAGCAGCTGCAGCAGACATAAAAGTGACAAATGTATGTTGATAATAGCACATACAACAGTTACCATTAGTGTAATTAGCTTAATGGGCAGTAGCAGAGGAAACTGTCCTAATGGCATCTCAACTTGCTGGGTCAGTAGGTTTGACAGGGTGACCATGGTCACATCAGGTGGGGAAAGACAGCTGATTTGTGTTCATTGTATTGTCAATTTATTTGAGAACATTTACACAACAACTGTGTTCTGAACCGCTGTGTTCTGACAGGAAGAAATCACACCAGTTATTTTATGTGTTAACATTTTGCTTTGAAGACTGCAGTTCCTCAAATGGCCACTTGAGGTCGTCTTCAAAATGAAGTCAAGCCCCAACTTTATGATTTATGTCACATATAAATATAATTCTTTATAGTTTCATTGATCATGACAAGTGTGCAGGAAGTCAGCTCAGTAATATGAAAGTGGCATATCACAGCATGGCTGCTGTCTGATATGTGTCATCTGGCCACCTCAGCTCAGAGTCAGGCTGGATCCACCATGTTAAACATCAGAGCTGCTCTTCAGGATGTCACAGAGCGTTTGTCCATCTTTATATACGGTCTGTGGTCAGCATTCCTGTGATTGGTCCCCTCAGAGGAAAACCTGGCAGGTGATTGGACAGAGCAACACATTACAGAGCGCTAACACAGCCAGCTGAATGCTTTGAATGCTAGCATTTAGCAGTTAGCATGAGCATAAGTGTGTAAAATCTGATCACTCGTTACTTGCGATCACATATAAAACTTGCCTATGGTGCGTCCTCACAGGTTGGCCTGCACCACACAATCCACCTGCTGCACAGAGCAAGTATCTCCACCAACCTTTTAGGCTGCTACACCCATGTTCTGATTCACTGCAAATATAAAGCTAAACTTTGGAGAAATTAATTACTTTGGACCTTTGCAGCTATTTGTGTGAAGTGTTGTCAAAGTTAGTGTGTCAATTCTACACAAAAACATGTTTTTCCGAGGTCACAGTGGTCTTTGACGTTTACCCACCAAAACTAAGTCGATGTTTATTCCAAATCAAACGAATGTCTGTCAAGATCTTTAATTCACTGAATTATTAAGTTCATTTAGATATAAAAGAGACTTCTTATTTTATTTCTGTTGGATCCACAGAAAAAAATTTCTCAACAATACCTCTGCTTCTAGACTCTCTGCTTCCCTTAACCTTGCTGCTGCAGGAAAGCAGGAGCCGAAAGACCCTCGTCTCGCATTTCCTCACATTGGACAACATCATAATCTCAGCTTTAAAGCCAGTAAACCCTACTCCCTGATAAGAACAATACAGCAACACCAGGATACATTAATCCCTGTTTGAAACACTAAGGAAATAATACGATCGCAATACAATGGCCTATTTTCCTTCCCTCAGGTATGCTTCTGGACGCTGCACTTAGAAGAGCCGTCTGAGCTGGATGTGAGCTGAAGTTTGTTGGTGTTAAAAGCACAGCCCTGAACACGATGTGTGGTTTGTTATAGTGGGAAAAAAGGAAACGGAGACAAAAGAGCTGATCAAGCTTCAGCAGACAATTCTCCTTCAACAATGTGATTTTCTTAGAAATAAGAAGGAGGAGGAAGAGAACATGTAAACTGATTCATCACTTATAACTTATAATTTAGAATTCACAGAAATGAAGATGTAGTTTTGAAGATGTAGATTCACAAGAAAATAATTCAAACAATTAAAGAGAAAATTAATAATACTGTAAATAAACAATTTTTCAAAAAGTTCAAATAAAAACATGCTTACAGTTTTTGCCTTTTCCCCCCTTTGTAAACATGTGGTCCTAATAAACTCTTGTGGATGGCCAGTGTGTACTTTTTATAGACCTTTAGCTCAAAGTGGTCTTGCACAGCTAATGAGAATCCCCTTGGGGGATGTGAGGCTTCAGGGGTCGAATCTTTCCCCATCCATAAAGCTTGTTACAGGCCTGTGAGTGTGTATGTAGTAAACAGGAGTATATAATTTAAAAAAAAAAGACTTGTTTGTAGTAATTTTGTGGAAAAGAGACAAAACCACAGACCTCTGAAGAAGAAGCTATAAACCAGATCGAATCAAACCAGGGACTGGTTGGGGGCACAGAGGGAGACCAGTGGTGGACGGAGCTGAGTGTGGGAGAGTTTCAGACATGGGAGAGAACAAATCACAGGCGAGGGTGTTTAAACAAAGAGGGGAGGACACAATAGTGACAGTGAAGTAATCTCAGCTCTCATGGACACACAGAGGAAGCTGGTCTGTTGATGGGTCAGGGGATCAAAGCAGTTCAGTTTTCAGGTGTCTGCGGAAAAACTGTCAACCACTTTAAACATGAGGTACATACAGAATAAACACATCTCACTGTATGTGTGTGTCTGTGTGTGTGTGAGATAAGACGGCCCTGCTAATGGGTTTATGGGCTGCTTCATTTATTTTTGCAACAAGGCCTTTCCCACAGCAGACATTTGTAGGTGTTAGTAACAGAGAGGAGAAATCCCGCTCCTTCCTGTGGACCACCATGTGTACAGGGGTCAGTGGTACGTAGTTTAAGGAGCAGGTATTCAACTCTTTATTCACATTACTGTCCACATCAGCTAAGCAGAATGCAGCCAAGAATGACTGCTGTCTTTCCATGATACATACATGCAGTTACAGGCCAAACTGACTTGTCCTATTCATGGTGGTAGATTACATAAACATGCCTGGACTCGTCTCTTTACACACAACATCTGCCGCTGCAGGAAACACGGCGCCCACCCACACTTCTCTCAAACAGAAGATCTTTTATGCAAAGCAATATTAACATTTTATAATCTTGGCATCGAGTTAATATTTCTGTACAGTGGGTCAAACAAGTTATTGTTATTCCAGCAGCAGCTGTCAGGGGTTTAATGGTGGCGCTAATGGACTCGTGCAGCCTTCCTGCTGCTGATGTTTGCAGGTTTTTTTGGGTGTTCGCTTAGCTTAGCATGCTTAGCAATGATGATTTGCCAAACATGTGGTGCATCCCTTCAGTGTGAGGATGTAGCACTTTTTCCAACCTTAAGTGTAGAGATCACTTTAAGAGAACACTGACTATAAGTATGTGGTAACGGACTCTTTCAACACTTTCAGGCCCTCGTTTGTTTATTAAACCACAGAGTGGCACGAGGTGACTCACAGCAGGTGAAACATCTTCCAGAATAAGCGGACGTTAAAAGCCTCTGAAGGCAGACAGAGAGCTGCTGGAGGAGGCAGCATGAATGAAATGTGTGCAACCTACATTCTAAGCAGTTTGTTTACATGCACACAGATTATAATCAGATTAAGCCAATACTTATATATATGAGTATTGTCATGCAAATGTCTCAGTCTGGCTATCTTGATCACATTAAGCTGATAATCAGCTTTGGTTATTATCAAAGTGAGATTTTTAAACTCAATTGCTTAAATAATACGAGGCTTTTTTCATGATCAAGTGAAGTCAATGTAATTTAATGGAGAAATGCATTACTTTCATTTGGAATTGAGAACTTTTACTTGAAGTATATATATATATATATCTTCTGAAGGAAAAACACAGTTTTGTGCCTTAATGAAGCAGAATTTTTATCTAATCCACTGTTATGAGCCCCTTTGTAGACTTTGTGGATGCTGTTTGGTCTCATTAGTGTCTTTATTCTCTAATGCGGCTATTTTCTAAATGAACACATGCTGTGAAATCCCGCTTCAATGCTGGACTTTCACACGCAGTGGCTCACAGTTTGACCTCCACCAGCCTCTTTATCAAGGCCATCAGTTGACTTACTGACTGACACTGATGGTCAACTCTCAGGTGAGCAGAACCTCAAGCTGTATTTTATTAAAATCACTCACTATTGTCACTGTTGTTCTCTGTGGGAAAAAAGTGGGGGATGTATTTATTGTATCACATTGTGAGGCGGCGAGTAAACAGGATTTGTGTTGATTTCCTTTTCATTGTGTTGACCTGGGGGTTGAAGTCTGTCCCCTCAGCACAGATGGAAAGACCTGTTCTACTTTGTCAGCCTCACAAAAACAGAGACAGCTGCTCAGGCCCGGCTCAAATCAGAAAACTATACACCACAGTCTGTCCGATAATGCTTATCCTGTAGGTGATAATTATGTTAAAGACATCACAATCTAACATAATGCTTACCAAAACCTGGGAGGCAAAGTGAGCATTCAGTCTGACAGATGTCCTCGTGTTGCCCTCTGCAGTGTTCATTTAATGCTATAGATTATTATTGAACCCATATGTACATGGGCCTTATGTATGTTTTGAAGCATGTTGATGACTTTAATTATATTTCGTTCCAAGGATACACTTTATTTTATCTATGTAATCCTCAAAAATTAAAATAAACAACCAGCCTAACCAGCTGACAATCCACATAGACAACAGTAGGCTAGATGGCACTTGAGTGTCTTTTTTTTTATAGATTTTTTTTCTTTTATTTTTATCAAAACTTGGTCAGGTTTCAGAAAATATTGTGGTCTTGACTAAAACAAACTTAACTTTGTGAGTCCTGCCTTAACCAGACGATCTTACCTGCACTATATTCACACAAGTGACTAGCTGCTTGGCTCAGCGTGAGCCTCCCATTCCTCTGACTCCAACTCTGTGCCTGAATTTGGAATTTAGGCAGACCTCAAAATGGCTCTTCAGAAACCTACTAGTGACATTTATATACCATCTGCAGTTCAAACTGGTTAGCCAGACTGGTGCAGGTGGGCTGATATACAGTCCTTGTCTTCTCAGTCAGCTCCACCGTCTTGCTCCATAGAAAATGTAAAGACAGTAACCAGGAAGTAAAGAAATCAAAGTTCACACACACCAATAGATGAAATCACAATGGCATCATATAAATTCACAGTGTGACCTCTGTTGTCAGATAAATTAGTCAGTAAAGATTAAATCTGACTCTGTACTGCTGTTATTAGTGTGCCGTGTCCTGTGCACAACAACCTGTTCACAAACTACCTGATGGGAATCACACTGTAGCTTCTGCTGACTCTGCACCCTGGCTGAGTGATGACTTGTGTGTGAGTCACTGTCAGCGTTTATTTATCAGAGTTGAGGATCCTAACTGCTAACCGGCTGGTTCCCAGGCTTTGTGAGGCTGTGATGCCCGGATACAAGGCTGATGTGGGTCCTTAAAGACAAAGCTATTAGACTGATGTTTCTGGACTCGAGCCAGATATTTAAACTTCCACATATACTGTGACTCATTTCATCATCAAACATTTTTAACAACTTGCAAGGGATCAATGTTTGGACAAGTTTAACTCATTTTTTTTGGCATTTGCTTTGCAGTTGACAGGATACAGTGCGTGGCTGACTGCCACAATAAACATTTCAACTTTTCTCCATTAATCTTTAAGTGCTTGTTGCTCAACTGTAATTGCTGACACTTGACTCAGGTCAGCTCCACCATTGGAAGGAACTTTCACCGATGAACCACACAAAAAGAAAAAACCCTTAGAATCAGACTGACCTGACATAAAAATAGTTTGTTAACATAGGCTTAAAATATCAATAATTCACGTTTTCTTTTTTCTTCTTCTATCATTTGAGTTTAAACGTGCCACGGTGTTTGTGTGTGTTGATTTTAATCTACACATTTTAAGATAAACCAGCTTAAAACATTAATTTATACTGCGTAAATCAAGATTAGTTGATTTAACTGTCCTTTCCATGTGATGTTTTACAGTGTAGGTAAGTTAAAATAAGACATTAATTCTTTTATTTACCTATTTTAAAAGTAGACAAGTCATTTAGCTAGCATGCTATATTAGCTTAAAACAAACAAAAAAGTTTACACAGTTAAATCAAACAGTTTTATTTACTGTGTGATTGGTTTATAAAGCTTTGTTAGACTTAGACTTCATGTTTTTAATAACTTTTATTGTCTTCGTTTAACCAGCTAAGCTAACACTAGCTAACCCTGAGAGCGTCTGAAACACTGCAGATGTGTTAATTACCCACTCTACGTGGGAAAAGCACTCGGGGACATAAAAAACAAACTTCTCCCTCTCTTATCTCTTCATCGGGTTGTACAGCTTGTGACTGTCTGAGGGGACCGGCTGTGTGGCTGGCTGTTTGGGCTGGAAGGAGAACGCCCCCTCGGTGCGCAGCGGCGGATGGAGACGATCGTCCCCTCGGATCATTTCCAAGTCGGGACCTGAAGGGACAACATCTCATGCTAGGAGTTCTGACTCTGCGCTTTTTTACTTTCCCCCTCCGTGGATGTACCCTGGATGAATTGAAAGGCTTTGTTTTTATTTCTTTGCCTGTCGAAGACACTATATCGGATCTATGAAAAAACCCACGTGGATTTGTATAATCGTTTTAAACCAGAAGGAATGCATATTTTGTTAGTGAAACTAACTTTCTTGTTGTCGCTGATAGGACTAACACGAGGTGAGTGGCGGAGACGCTGTGTTAAAACTACTTTTCTGCTTTTACTACAGCTTTACACATCTTTAATCTTTTAATTGGAGCATGGAGTCCGATTCTAACTTGTTGCATTCACTGCAACAAGGTGCAACATCTCTAACTTTCTCCGTGCGCAGGTTTCAGAGTCTTTTTGCAGATCATCCTGTATCATAAACTGCATCATAAACACCATGAGTTTGTGCATTTTGCTCAACATTTTTCCTCAGGCAGCTGTTGAGCCCAAACTTTTCTTCACGCTTCAGTGTAAAGGCATGCTTCTGCAGTTTGGATTCTTTTTTTATATTATTGCAAAGAAGTGTCACTCTCCAAATGGCACAAGCAAAGAAGAGCATGGTGCTGCCAAACTGGTGTCCACACACTTTTTAACCACTAAAAACTACACTTTGAGGTGGCAAGAGTCACACTTACACTTCATATTTATGGAGTAATGCCTGTGTCATTTATAACCCACCTGAGAGAAACAAATATCTGGAAGCTGCATCGCCTGTGAATTCTTTCTTTCTTTCTTTTTTTTTGTTTGTTGCACACATGTATTAAAACTTTGCCTTTGCAGGTCTGAGATGCTCCATGCCCACAGAGTCGTGTTTGAACCAGGGGAGATGTGTGGCAACTCCAGATGGAAATGGAGAATGCAGGTAAGTTTTGCTTGTTTTTGTGTTTTTTTAAACCAGCGTGTGATGACGAATGCCTTTACAGGAGAGAAATGTGGGGCTGTGGAATCTGAAATGACTCTTGAGATTTTTTTGGTTGACATGTGAAGGTCTCTAAAGGGCAAACACCACAGCTGTTATTTCTGGGAGGCAAACGGTCAGACAGAAATGAGTGGACATTGATGAGGACAGGGGTCACTGTCAGTGGGAGACAGTGAGAGAGAAAGAGAGTGTGTGTGTGTGTGCCTGTGCCCTCTACAGCCAAACTCTAGCAGCCCTAAATCTTGTTTTTCTTTTCTTCCACGGAGCGACAGCTGGGGTTGCCAGAAGCTCGGCGACCATTGTTCTCCGTTGCGATTAATTCTGTGTGACTAATCTGGGTGAGGCTTCCCAGAGAGACCCTCAGACCCTGTCCTCCTACCACCCCCCACCCCCTCTCCTGGGATTTTGTCCCCTCCTCAATGGCCCTCAGTGCTCTCTCTCTCTCTCTCTCTCTCTCTCTCTCTCGCTTTCTCTCTCTCACACTTTCTCTCATTCCTGTGGGCAGATGGTAGAGGCTAAATGTTTTTTTTATTCGGCTAAAAAATGTACACAACTTCTGACTGTTGTTTGAGTTCAGATGTTTTTAGTTCCACAAACACCTGCTGAGCTCAGAGCCCCTTTTTAACTCAACAATAGCCTTCTTGGCACGAGCAGCACCAGCCAGTATCACCTTACTGATGCAGCGCCCGTTGACCATTGGACCTGGGTCACACAACTTTGGGACCTAGTGGGCAGCCATCTTGGCCCCCCGCCACATCTTAATTTGGTCTGGGTCGTGTATTCACCCTTCAGTCACACTGCCCCACCTCCTCACTGGGCCACAAAGCCGTCATTGTGCCCCTGCACTATCCTCCTCCTCAGACTTCTCCAATTAAACATGGTGATGGGCATCCACTCCGTTTTGAAAAGGGTTTGAGCGGGCACATCAGGCCAAGCGTGTGATTGTGTAACTCAGTGTGTGTTAGTTGCCGCTGCACCACCAGAAGGCCGCGGAAAAAAAAATCTAATGTTGGAGAGAGTCTGTTTCCAGTCAGTTTTAATCAATTTCGGTTCAACATACCCTTTAACAGGCAGTGAGGATGCATCTGGCTATTTCATGTTAGTTATGATATTGATTTAATACAAATTATAATAATTTAGTATGATTTCCATTTTAACTCTAGCAAAATAACACACAGAGACTAAAAGTGAAAGAATCTGCATTTCTCACAACAACTATGAAGGAATGATTGATTTACTTGCAACTAACAGTCATGTGGCAAAAATTCAGAGAATATTTTGCTGCTCTGCAGGCTTGGTGAGCAGAGCAGAGGGAAGATGGTTTTGTCCTGTTTCAATACTCATGTTGGATTTTATATTGCGTGGAAAGAGAGTAAGAAAACCCCTGAAACGGCTGAGGGTACTTTCAATCCTCAAAGTTGTGCATGCATTAAAACAAAAAGTTGAGAAGAGATAGAATTAGTTGAGAAGAAACTCTTCGTTCTTAGTATTAGGCTGTCTAAATCATGGGATTGTACACCCTTTGTGATGCAACCAATGGCATTTTTTTTCCAAACTCCATTCTTCCTCTGAGCTAACCAAGACCTTTTTCTCAGAACCATAAAACACGAGGAGTACTCTACGAGGTTAATTAACTGGTTAACTGATCTTCAAAGTGAACCAGTCCAAGACTTTAACAAACTAGGTTCAGCTCCTACACCTTAGAAATGCCACTGTTTTTGCATGAAGTTCCTGCGAGTATTCTCCAGGACTAATGACTTCTCTCTTGTGAGTACATTAATGGAATCAGTGCTACAACATCCAGCAGCATCAGGACAAAGAAATAGCTGCAGCCAGGTGGATCCCGTTTGGAGCTTAGTGTAAAAGAAAGATGTTAAAGGTTCAGTCATACACAGTATTTTCATTAGTTATCTGTTTCCTTCTTGACCTGCTGAATCTGTTAGGGCTTTCTAATGCAGACAGGATTCTCTTCTTGAGCCTCTTTGACAGAGTTATGTTTGGTTCCACCTCAATCAAACAGCCACCGCATTTGAACTCAAGTGTTATGTGGAGGTCAAGTAAGTGTCACTGGATCCTTCTGTTTTATATAGTGTGTCAAAGATGCCTACTTGACATACCATACCATAAATACCACCTTCTCATCATATCTATCTGGCCTGGCCCAGTGACATCCTGACTGAAGTTTATCTCCAGAGGGCCTCGAGGAGGCCTCTCATTTTGAGGCTTGGCAGCAGCAGAGGGCAGTGACAAAAGCCGAGCCGGTCCAGACCAGGAAAAATAACTCACAGATTCCAGCAGTACAATGGAAGACCAGAATCAAAGCGGCTTGCTGCGGAGCTCCTCTCTCTGTTCAGAGAGATGAGAGGAGCGAGGAAGGATGCTGCTGAGAGATTACATACTTTCATCAAGTGATGAAAAAATGCACACAAGGTTTGACAACTTGTTGATAGCAGAGAGCTGTGATGGGGAGGTCTTGGTGTAAAGATGAAGGATTGTATGGATGAGGCTGATGATATTTATTTTTATGACAAATTTTTTTTTTAATTTTTAAATTTAAATTTTTAAGCAACATGGACAAAAGGTCTTTATAATTAACCTTTCCAAAGTTGGAAAACAGTTTTACTTAAGAAACATTCATCATCTCATTGCATTGAGCAGCCTCAGTATATGTGCTGATTTTGAATGTAAGAAAATACTTTAGTATATCAGATGATCTGAAAATGTGAGAACTTAATCCTGCCATTAGGATCTACTGTTTTGTCAGGAGTTTGAGTGAATGTTGCCTCAGATAACAACTAGACTCATTAATTCCTTGCTGGTATGTGCAACTGCTACAGTATACATCCACCTCAATGAAAGTGAGCCCTTGTCTCTCTGGTTCTGGGCATTCTTCAATGGCACCTCTGTCTCCTTTAGTCAGATGAGTCTATCTTAACCTCCCCCGCATGCTTTGCGCTCCCTCCTCTTCCTCCTGCACCTCTATTCAGAGTCAGGAAACAGCCTCAGATTGTCCCGAGGGAAGAAAAGGTGCCGTATCTGATCATATCATCCCACAACGAGAAGCACATAGTGCAAGGCTTTTATATAGCCGCTGCCGCCAGTGTTGGGTTCCCTTTGGCGAGATTCCGCCTGGTGAGAGGAGAGTTCTGGCTGAATGAAGCGACTTGGTGGTGGGGAACCTCAGCGCCTGGGATTAGTGATATTCGAGCCTCTCTGTTTGGCATATGCCAAGACAAATCACATAAACTTTGATCGCCAGTGAGGAGGACTGACAGTCAGCGTGTGTGTCTGTCTGTGTGTATGTGTGTGTGTGTGTATGGGGGGGACAAAGACTCTCCAAACCACACTTCCTCATTGCTTTTATTTGCAGCCAGACCACCTGTCTGTGGGTTGTAGTATAAAAACCAAGAGGGACATACACACCCACGCAGCAGCATGCTCCATAATACCCATGATTGCTTGTGGTTTTGCCCATTCAGCTCTGCATGTAGACTCTGTCTGCCAGGTGTGCCTTTTTAGCTTTCACTCTCTCTTACTGACTGCAAACAAACTCAATCACATCATGTTTAGGAGAGGGGAGTGTGACCCCTTTTGTAGTGAAACAATACAGTTAAGCAACAATGCAGATTGTAGCACTGATACCAGTCAGGGTGACTGAAGGCTTATAAGCTCCAACACATGACAAGTTACAGCTTCCTTCAGCTTCAATTTGGATTGGTACGAGATCTGTGCAGATGGACAGATGTGTACTTGATCCTCTTGATTCATTCTACATATAGAATGAGGATGTGATTCTGCTTCTCCAACTTGGGCTCAAACTTTTGGCCAATGTATTGTGCAAACAGTTGAGCAGGTTTTTAGAAATGTAAAGGTTTTGAGATGTTATGCGATAGGAGACATGGCAAAGTTGACTCTCCTCATTCGGCTGATGAATCAGCTTCTCTCTACATTGTACAAACTGAACAAGAATATTTGGCAACCACTAGCTTTTCTGTGATCTGTATCTCTTAAAAAGTGTCATTTTCCATTGGCTCAGTTTAAGAGGAAACTTAGTATATAAACTCTAAAAGCAGCCTATTAGCACAGGCCTTTCTGTCAAGCTCTGGCTCAAATCCTGAAGTCGGCATGTACAGTAACAACCTGAGGGTCCGGTTGCACTGTCAGCTTCTTCAGACACCCGTGAAGCCTTTAAGTGGTTCCCAGCCTCGTAAAGTAGGCAGTGGCAGAAGTCATTAGAGCTGCCACGACTCTCAAGACGTGCACACACACTCACACTGAGTGTTTGGGTCCCCGGGGGAGCTGGTTCTTTCCCATGGGCTGTGTCCGTAATGCTCCCAAATAAACAGGGTCTCTAATGAAGGCTGCCAGATGTGGGCTGGCCAGGTCAGCTCTCCTGTACGATTAGAGAGGAAGGAAAAGAAGGATGAATTTAAGGAGAGGGCCTGAGGTGGAGCGTTTGTCCCTGTAATTTCTGTAACCAGTTGGGATTTGGTGGTAACTTTGGTTTCAGTTCCACAACAAACAACAAACCCAATTTCAGTGCCAGGTTTGGTTTTAGTGAAGGAGCTGTTTCTATTTCAACAGACCTCATTTCTGTCATTGACGATGAATTCAAAGTTTTAGTGTTGATGTTTGAGTGTTATGGTTAGCCGCTATACACCCTGCTGGAAAACACAGGTGAGGGGGGAAGTGTGGATGGGAAAGACGGGGGAGAAAGAGACCCTTTCCCACCCCTTGGGCAACACTTTATACACAGATCAGACAAGACTAAAGGGGACTTAGGCCAGGCACAGGACCAAACAGCCCGGAAATGAGAATGGGTGGTAGGGGGAGGCAGGAGGGGTGGGGGGAGTCAGAGGTACAAACATGCAGCAGCTTAACTTCTGGCTAAAAGCTATTCGTCACTGATACAGACACCTGAGAAAGAAACCACTTGCCTATTAGATAACAATGTGTTTTCAGAAAAGCTGTAAAGATGAGGGTATTGAGAGGAGGGTATCTGATGCTGTTACCTTCACTACACCTCTCAGACAGGATAGAAATCCTCTAACAATGATGCTTTCATGGATAAGCTGCGTAATCTTTCCAGGCCTTAACTAGACTAGAAGCTACATTGACTGACTGTCTCACCTTGTGGTACAAAGTGGTATTACATGAAATTCGGCGCTAGCTGGTAGCATACAAATGAAGAAATCTGTGACATAATGTCATAGCTGTTATATTTACCACATTAGTGTATTTAAAAGACAAAAGAAATGTTGTTTTAATAATCATCTAAATTGGGATTTACATTGGAGTGCACTAACAAAGAGCTTCCTGTGTACCAGGAAAACCACAGTGTCTCTGGTTTGTATGCTGCTGGGGCCTATTTTCTTTTGCTCTGTCTCCCCTCTTAATTTTAAACATTTGTCAATGAAATCTCTTTCGTTCGTAACAGTCCAACTCAAATTCAGATAATTAATTATCGTAGCAAAACTGTCAAACAGTTCTAGGCTATGTTTTTCTCTGACTTATGTGATCATAAACAAAGACATTTTAGAAAACATCATTGTGGAAATAAGTCATTTTTTTGTTTGTCATTTTTAATAATCTGCAGGTCATGAAAGTTTTCTAGAGCAAAGTACTTTGCTCAATGTAGCTGCTTTCACTTCCCATTTTACATCTTCTAAATTTATTTAGAAAGTGTGGCTTGTTTAGAATTTTCCTGATTAGCTGCACACTTGTGTTTCTAACATTATCAGACCCTGCAGCGATCACTGCACTGATGATGACCGAGACAAAAGTTAAGCTCTTCATGCTGCTGTATTCCTCACTGTAAACACAGGTCATATTTTCTACATTGTGCTGAAAAACGTAAACATCCTAATATATTCCTAATTATGTTGTTTACTGACATGGAGCCAGATGTGGATTCTCTGTCTCACAGAGATTTACATGATACAATAATTGAATAAATGCACAACCTAATTCAATAAGCTTCTTAAACGGCATACAGAGCGAGGCCCCATACAGCCGCCAAAACCTGTGCACTCATTTCAGGTTTATAGATGTGTACAGTGCATATGCGGAGTCTATGTATTGCACGTCTCCATCTGTGTGTGACCTCAGAAAGATGGCAGATGGCAGATTGGCCCGTCACTGAGGAAAACCCCCTTTAGAGTGACGCATGGCTAAGGGTCATATGTCACCACAACATCTGCTGCAGGCTCGAGCCGCCACCGCCGCCCGGCCCTGTTATGCATCCCATCAGTTGTGCAGACATGTTGCCACAGGCTATTGCGGTGGCAATTGAAGAAGAGACGGCCTAGAAGTGAGCGTGGAGAAGAACAATGAGGGCTACTGGGCAGGGATGACAGAAAAGATAATAACAGTATCGGCCTTACCGCAGAGATAATTCCACTGCTGTCCTGCAGTTATACGATACCTCCCAAACACCTGATATTTGCTCAGCTTCTGATTTGTGCCCTTCTTTTCATGTCTACTTTATTTACCTTTCCAGCAGCCCAATTTACCTGCTGCTGTTGTGATTATTCTGTACTCCAGGCCGGTTCATTTGTCTTGTTGAAGCAGCTGCTTTGCTGTGTTTGTTTTGAACGCAGCCGAGACGCCATAAAAGAGTCGTTGGTTTGACCTCTTATGGAGACAGTTAAATGTGATGCCTGCAAAAACTGCTTTGTGCTGAGTGTGTATCTGACATGCTATCGCCAAGTTAAAGAGCAAACTGTTAGCATTCTTTGCCTAGCGTGTGCTGCAGTTGACTTACTGCTAGCACCTCAGCCGGTGTGTGTTTGGACAGTGTGTCCACGTGCTCTGAGGTAAGGGTGCAGGGTGCTCTCTCTGTTTGTCTTTTAGGCCCTGGTGTGAGACACTGGGCAGTTTTGCGAGGGTTTCAAAGCTGGTGTGATTTTTCTCTCTTTCTCTTTGGGAGCCATAAAAAGAGACTGCCAGCGGGCCTCTGCTGAGGTTAAGAATCAGGACAGGAGACTCTTTGGAGTAAACACCAGAATTCCTCGTGAACTGGCTGTCCCTTTCTCTCCTTGAAAACCCAACCCAACCAGTTCCAGTTTCTTTTCTTCCAGACTCTTTTGTTTGTCCCCCCCTGGCTGTATGTGTGTTTTGGATTTTAAGCTTTTTTTTGCCTCACACTTGGCCTCCAACATCGTAGACCACTAAAAAGTTGCAGAGCTAACTTAGAAAGAGGTTTTTTCTTTTTATTTTTTGGGGGTAGTAAGCAATAGTCAGCTGAGACTAATAAATCTAAATGTGGTGTCTTAGAAATGAAAAGAATTGGGTTTTGGAGGGAAAGAAGGTGCACAGAGGGGAGCAAGTGGATGCCAGCAACTTTGAACAGAGCAAATGAAACCAGTAACGAGAAAAAGAGGAAGATTCATTTATAATGAAGAAAGATTTTTTGGGAGACAGACGAGAAGGGGAAGGAGAGGAAAGAGGAGGTTTAGCAGCTGAATACGCTCGGCCTGTGGTCGGCTCTGAATGGGTCGGAAAAACAATGGGCCCACTCATCCTCCTCTCTCCCTCTCTCTCACTCTCCTTTCTCTTCCTGTCTCGCTCCTCATCTCTCTGCTAAGTATTTAAGGAGGGGGGCAGCCATTCACAGACACTGCAGAAAAAAATCCAAGTTTTTAAAACCATCTAGCTTATTTTCTTAAAGTATTAAAATGCATTTCACTTTCCCCTCTCCAGCTTTTAGGACAGTAGTAGGATGTGGAACCATGGAGAGGAAGGAGGCAGAGTGGTGGAGATATGGTAGATGTGGAGGTGGGAGGGGGAGGAGGAGGTGGGGGGGATGACTGGCCGAGGGCAGCAGCTGCCGTCTCCTCATTAACATGCGCACCTGCTCCCTGCGGCCTTTTTCCAGCGAGCTCGTGTGGCGCCTCACGACCTCAGCAGCCGCCACCGCTGGGGCTTAACTGGACTGGCCTTCTAGCAGCCATATATGCTGCTGCTGCTGCTGCTGCATCTCTGCACCCCCACAATACTCCACCCCTCATACTCCTCACACATTTTTTGGCAGTCCTGTATGAGACTACATTCTTAGAAATTATATTTTAATGTTTAATTAATTCTGAAAAATAGACTCAAGCACTGGTCTTGGTCTTTGGTCTTATTTGGTGCAGTTTCACTTATTGAGTGTCACCCTATTGGAATATTATTATAGATGTGTTGTATTGAAATAAAGCTTCAAAGATGGTAATCCTTTGTGAAAAAAACCTGCTGCTCATTGAAATGTTGCAAGTGAGTTAATCATGGCTTCCTTGTTTGTTTGAATTTTTTTAGGAATCTTAAACAGACTTTTAGATGTGGCAAAGATTCTTGATGATGAAAGCACAAGTTTAAGCTTTTTAGTCTTAGATATGGTAATCTGTGAACTATATGTCACACATGATGCATTCAAGGACCATCAAAACCTCAAAAGTCTAACATTTCTGCATGTTTTCTTTCTAAGATGAACAGAGTGTTTGGCTTTTTTAAAACCATCATTTCAGGGTTAACATGGACTAGACTGTGGAACAAATATGACTTTGAGCTTTAGAGGCCGCTGCTTGGCTGACCTTTTTGCCATAATGCTCTGAGGCTAAATTACATGAAGCCAAGGTACCGCTCCACGCTCTCGAAGTGGTGACATGCCACTACTCTGCTACTGTTTATGCAGTGGGCAGCCTAGCATGTGATGTTTTCTTTTCCTTGCCACAGTCCTAAGGCTGCCTAATCCCTTGAGAGGGAGACCCTGTCTAAACACACGCCTGTCCCAATGGAGGGGCCACAGTTCGGCCCCCACCGACACACACACACATGCTGGATGCCCTGGGAATGTTTGGGGACATGGCCCTGCCAGCCCCTCGGGGCTAACAGACTTGCTGGCTCTGCTCAGGTATTTGAAAGTGATTTCAGGTTTTAATGTCATGGGAAGGCTGCTTTGATGTCAGCAGGATGCTTTATGCACAATATTGTTACAGCGTGAGAGAGTAAAGCACAATAATCATAAAACAAAACAAAACAATTTGGTCTCATAGACGTTCCCTGTGTAATTTTCCTCTGTGCAGGAATGTGGTTTTCAGAAACTGTTTCTGTTTCTCCACAGAGGTTGCCCCGCAGTCTCTTTCATTTCATCCCCTGCCCATCCCTTGTCTGATGCTCTTGCAAATCCTCTCTTGGGAGGAAAGAATAACGAGCACAGAGATGGTGGCACAGTGCTTTGAAGTTGCCATAATGTTGGCTTGCAGCTCAAACACTGTGGCATAGATGCTGCCTTGTACTGAGGATGAATGAGTGCTGACAAAAGGGTCAAGGCGAGCACATTTCAGCCCCAAGAGCTGCTGAAGAGTGCCATGATTGCTGCTTTTCTCGAATCTCAACTTTTGGAAAGGGACGGATTAGGAGCTAGAATTCCAAATACCTCAGATTTCTTCTTTTTTTCTGTGAGTAGATGCTTTGTTTTTGTAGCTATTAAGCCTGTTTGGCCACCCAGTGCTGGTAAAAATGAGCCTTGATGAAGATTGGAATGTGGCTGCCAAGACTGTGTAATGGAGCTGGTTTGATGTGAATAGTGTCAAATAGAGCTGCAAAGATGGGTGGATAGTGGACTGAAAGGTAAAACTGAACAGTGGACAATGGTTGTGTATCTGGTTGGAAAGGACATGCATTTTCAAGAGGCTTGGATTGGATGAACCACATGTCAGTCACTCTTTATCATGAAGTGATAATTCAACCAAAGAGGAAGCGCAACCAGCCACTGAGGACTTTTATAAGCTAGGTTGCTAAAAGTTAACAATATTTGTTTTTGTAAGGAAACAAATACATAAGCCAGATCTTGCCCTCATCACTATAGGACATCACCTAAAATACGCCAAAGTACTTTTCACAGAGTGTAGATTGGGCCGCAGAATGGCAAAAAACTCTAAATGGTTCACATTATGGACAGAAATTATATAATTGGCTAAATATATAAGAGATACCTGTGTGTGTGGACATGCATTTAGCCTTGAAATTGTGCATAATCTGTGTGTAAATCAGTTTACACTGTCCAGGTATGTGTGTGGCCTCTATGTTGAGCCGTGTGTATCCTCAGGGGACGACCCTTCAGCTCCACTTATTGTAGATGTGTGAATGTGTCTCTGTGATCTTTGTTTCTCTCTCTTTTTGGGAAATCGTCCGCTGGGGTCCGAGTGACGTTTATGACTCGGACACAACCTGTGAGAAACCTCACAGGAGTTTGCCTCCCCTCCCTTCCTTTCTCCCTTCCTCCCTCCCTCCTCCTCCTCCTCCTCCCTCTCCTCCCACTCTGTTCAGTTTTATAGCCTCAAACACATTGTTCACAAGGGGGGGTGACGGCAGGAAGACGAATGTCCCCTTTAAAGCATAGTTTCTCATGGCCGTGTTGCTGTGTGGTAAAAAAACCAATCTTTAGGAGAATCGGATCATTAGTGAAATCAATAAAGGCTACTAGCTTAGCAGCTGATTTATAAGCACAGTTGTGCACGCTCATACAAAGTGTTGTGAACGTGACTAGATGGATAAATTTGCTGTTTAAAAATCTCTATTGACTCCTTGTAATGCCAAATCAGAAAAATAAATTGACATTTATTAGTAGACCAATACATCTTGAAGACAGTAGGGCTCTGTTAAATCATCAGTAAATGTCAGGTTTTTTGATGCCTATCTAAATTATAATAGTTTTCCACTTCAGAGTAGGGTAGAACATAATCAACAATGTTCTGTTGTTATTTTTTTCTCATAAATGCACCCTAATCTATCCTCCTGACCACACCTTTCGCTTCCTCATTCAGGTGTCCAGACGGATTCCTCGGACGCAGGTGCCAGTTTCATGACCCATGCACCAACTCGCCATGCATGAATGGCAGCACGTGTCGTGCTGTATCCAAAGGGAACACGGTGGACTTCAGCTGCACCTGCAAGCCGGGTTTCACTGACCGCCGCTGCATGACACCCATCAACAATGCCTGCATCAGCAACCCGTGTCGCAATGGGGGCACCTGCGAACTTGAGACTCTCGAGAGGTACAGGTGTCGCTGCCCACCTGGATGGTCAGGTAAGGCAGGATTGTTCAATATATATATATATATATATATATATATATATATATATATATATATATATATATATATATATATATATTAAATAACAAAAGAAAGGAGAGAAATTAAAAAAGAGAACATTTTCTTTACCCCCTCAGGTAAAATGTGCCATCAAGCTGACCCCTGTGCCTCCAACCCCTGTGCCAATGGGGGACAGTGTTCCTCCATTGAGTCCCAGTATGTTTGTATCTGCACTCCCTTCTTCTCTGGAAAGACCTGTAAACAAGATGTGAACGAGTGCGATGCTAACCCGTCGCCCTGCAAGAATGGCGGTGTGTGCATCAATGAGGTCGGTGGCTACCAGTGTCAGTGCCCACAGGAGTACACAGGCAAGCACTGTGAGAGCCGCTACCTGCCCTGCAACCCATCGCCATGCCATAACGGAGGCACCTGCATCCAGAAAGGAGAGACCAGCTATGAATGTTCCTGCGTACCAGGTAAAGAAATAATGTCTGCGATGGAATGTGTCGAAATATCAGGCCTGTGTTAAGCAGTGATGTCATTCAAGGCTGGGCTGTTCCGGCTTATGTTATGTCCTGTGTATATGTGTGTGTGAACAAGGCAGAGCAGGAAGGCATCAGAGCTTATCATAAGGAAATGGTCAAAGGACAACATCCTTTTCACAAGGTGTAGTGAAGCTTGGACTGCGGTCCTTCCCACCACCTTTTTTTGTCCTTTTGGATATATGGTGATACATGTCAAATATTAGTTTATATATTAGAAAGCAGAAAGGGTTGTCATGAAGCAGAAAAGGGCCCCTCTCAATGAACAAAAACACACAAACAGCACCCGTGGAAAGTGGAAAAGGATATAATTAGCATTTAGCATTAGCATTTCATAACAGATATTGTGATAACTTGATAGTTAAATGTCTCCCCTCTTGCTGCTTCAGCAGTCTGTGGATATTTAATATTTTACATCATCTGGATTACTTCCAGCAGCCCACAAGAAGAAATAGCGTACACAATGAGTACAGTGCAATAACTACCATATAAAGATTTAACAATCCCTGACCTAGCTGTGTTATAATATGGCTTTTAACATGCTTGTTAACTATTTGTGAACTGCGGACACTTAGTTTGTGAGTTCCTCTTGCTGCAGGAGAGGATTGACGCTGGGTATTTTATTTTGTGCCATTTTAAAACTGATGCAATGCTATGCCAAAAAGCTTCATTAGCTGCAATAATTACATCCAGAAAATAACACAGTTTTTCCTCAATCATCACGAAAAAGAGTGTAAGGAAATGGCTGTTACATCTTGTGCTGGCTGTGCTTTGCATTTTATATTACCCAACATCAACAACAATGTCACTTGTGCGGGCCGGTGGTTGTGTAACTGTAGAGTAAAATGGATGTTATTACATGGTGAGTCTGCCACAGACCTCAGAAAGGCACAGCTGCCTTGTTCCCTGGGAAGGAAAAGGCAGTTGACCACATTCAACTGTAGAGAAGTTTCATTCCCTTTGTTGTAAAAGGGAAATTATGTTTTGTTTTCTAACCAGGAGAAACTGAATATCACACTAAAAGCACGCTGAAAAAAATCATGTTGCTCACATTTCTCTCATCACTCCAGGTTTCACAGGAAAAACATGCAACCACAACATTGATGACTGTCCCGGTCACGAGTGCCAGAATGGAGGCACCTGTGTGGATGGTGTCAACACCTACAACTGCCAGTGTAAACCAGAATTTACAGGTTTGTACTGATTAAAGCAGCTGTACAATCAGGTCAGTAAAACAGTAGTGTTTTAAGTTACAAACGGACATGCCTGACATGGTTCCTCTACAGGTCAGCTCTGCACAGAGGATGTTGATGAGTGCCAGCTGATGCCCAATGCATGCCAAAATGGCGGCACGTGCCACAACATCTACGGCAGCTACCAGTGCGTGTGTGTGAACGGCTGGAGTGGGGACGACTGCAGCGAGAACATTGATGACTGTGCCAGCGCCGCCTGTCACCATGGCTCCACTTGTCATGACCGTGTAGCGTCTTTCTACTGTGAATGCCCCCATGGCCGAACAGGTGATTTTTATTGATGTGAATTTGGCTAATTATGCTCAGAAGGAGATGATGAGTTTTGAGTTTTTGGACTAATCTTCAGGCGTTGTACATGTTTCTATGTTTTTTTAGACTAGCAATAATTGTGATGTTTTCATAGAGATGCAGGACTCCATATGGCCAAATTGATTAAAATGTGACCCCCAGGTAAACTTTAAATATATCTAGTTGGTTGGTTATAACAAAGTCCACCTTGTGCCTCCTCCAGGTCTGCTCTGCCAGCTGGATGATGCCTGCATCAGTAACCCATGTCAAAAGGGCTCCAATTGCGACACCAACCCCGTTAGCGGAAACCATTTCTGCACCTGCCCCTCGGGGTACTTGGGTGCTTCCTGTGATCAGGATGTGGATGAGTGCTCACTGGGTAAAGCTCAGACCACCTTACCGACACATCATTGCAATCAATAATTATATCTTAGTGGTGTTTCTGTCAGTTACCACACATGTCCACAAAGTCCTTTATACAAGCCAAAATACACACTCATACTTTCCTGTCATTGTGGATGCTTTGGTGCCCGTAATTGCGCCTTTAATTGCAGTAAATAACACCCTCTGCAGAATTATTGCTGTAATCACACAATTGAAGCTTTTGGTCTGGCTTTGTCAAACAACACTAAACCACCTAAAACATCTTATTGTCATGTTTTTTCCACTTTCCAGCTTGTTAGATCACATCAACCTGCTGAATGAAGTAAACTATAATCTGTTTTAAACAGGATCCAACCCATGTGAGCACGCAGGGAAGTGCATCAACACGAAGGGCTCCTTCCAGTGCAAATGTCAGCGAGGTTACGTGGGACCGCGCTGTGAACTGGACGTCAACGAGTGTATGTCCAACCCATGTTTGAATGAGGCCACCTGCCTGGACCAGATAGGAGACTTCCACTGTATCTGCATGCCAGGTGAGGAGCTCAGTTACAGTATGAGGAGAGTCCAGCGGAGCTGTGTGCTTGGAGGCTAATTCGTGGAGTAAACAGTGAATTTGACTTGACTGTGGTTACCCTGATTTAAATGATCATTGTTTGTTTAGACTGATGCAGACCAAATGTACCAAAGCTAGAGTATGTAAACAGTCAGAGTCTAAAGAAGCCTCTGTTTTATCATAGCTTTAGGTTTACTTTAATTTACTTTTCTGCTGTATTATGAGTTAAGAAACTTACAGTAGATTTTTTACAAAAGCTGACTGCAACTTTATTTTCCTTTTTACAGTGTGAGATATGTAATCATGTCTAATGTCACAAACCAAACATCTGAATATAAATGATGCCCAATTAGAACAAGTGTTACTTTGTAATTTACACAAAGTTCAGTCCTATTCCTATTATGAGCTCTGTGTATAATTTAAACAGATTACAGCAGTGTGTTGCAGCAGGTTAAAGTGCTCTTCTGTGTCTCTGTCTAACCAATCCATCTTTCTCCCGTGCCTCCCTTGCTAATTGGCCAGGCTACGAGGGGGAGTTCTGCGAGATCGATACGGACGAGTGCGCCAGCAGCCCCTGCCGGAACAACGGCGAGTGTATCGACAAGATCAACGCCTTCCACTGCCAGTGCCCCACAGGTGAGGCTGTTGTTCTGCTGCAAAGGAAGGAGGATGTGTAGAGTGATAGAAAGAGAAAGAGGGGAAAAAAAAGAAGGGGGAGAGAGAGAGAGCATGGGGCCAGGGGGCATGGAGGTCGATCTCTGTCTCTCTCGTCTCTTTCTCTCTCTCTTCTCCTCTCAAACACAAACACACACAAACACTCCTCTGGACGGGCACTAATCCCAGCCCTGAGGCAGGCTTACGCAGGCCCGGGTAGCCCAGCACAAACGCAGCAGTTTGAAAAAAGAAAAAGAAACAGAAAATCTATAGGAAAAGCCTTGAGGAAGTTTGAAGTTTCTGAACAAGTTTCTTATGCCTTTTATCAGTCTGATGATTGAGCAGAAACTTGTGGATCTCAGCAAGACTTTCGATTGTGACTGGAAACAGGAGAGGGGGCTAATTATACACTCCTTAAAATGGTATTTTCTGTGTTGTAATGTCTCCTGGGTGTATTTGGAGGACAGGTAGCCTTTCTGTTTTTCAGAGATGCCAGTAGAGTTACACTATTTGGACATGCGGTATTGATGTTTTGTTCAGTGAAGGAATGCAACTACAGAGGAAAAAAAGCAAAAGAAAGGAAGGTTCTTCAAACTCCCCGAATGTGTTTTTGTGTTTTACTTTCTTTCATTGGGATCACTGAGGTGGAAGTAATTTTTATTTTCGGGTGGATCAAAGGGGGCCTGGGTGGAGAAAGGCAGGATTCCACCCGTAGAGAGAAAAAGAAAGGAAAAAGGAAAGGCAGACAGAAAAAGGAAGCTTATAGAGTAATAGAGAGGGGCTACGGGAGTGAACACAAGAGCTTAATGCCTAAGAAAACTCACTGTGTGTGACACTGAGCAAAGGGTTATGTGAGGAAGCAGCACAAAGTAGTGGTGGTGAAAGTGTGTTTTTGGGGAGGGAGTTGAGACGCACAGACCGTTATCCTGAAGTAGTAGGGTAGTGAGGGGTGAGGGGTGAGGGGGAGTTTCACCGCCCTGCTTGAGATGTAAATTTGTCCCTGTGGCGAGCCAGGCCTGAGGCGAGGGTCCCCCCTTTTCATTTCTGTACATGGAATAGCCATGGAAACCCCGCTGAGAGCCATTGAAATGTCTGATTCCAGCAGTCTGGGGATAAATCTCTGCAGAGGTGTGGACACTGTGCATGCTCACATTTTTTTGAAATCATCCTTTGTGTGTGCATGCATATTTGTGAAAGTGTGATTTTGTTTTTTGTTTTTATTTTTTTATGAAAAGTCTTTACTGTTTCAGTCACTATATTTTTCCTGCATCCGCGTTTAGAACAGCGAGTCCACAGGGAGACATCAGCACGCAAATACTTCCTCACCGGATTAGCTGTAATAGAGTCTGTCCTTTCAGCTTAAAACACCTGTGTGGGTCTGCGGGTGTGCCTCTGTGATGTTCAGGGGGGGGGGGGCAACGTTTATCTCTTCATCAGACAACATCCTACAAGTCCTTGCAGTGTGACAAAAAGGAGACGAAGAACATTTCTGAGATGAGAATAACTGCAGGAAAAAAGGAGGCAGCCTGCTGGTTAATTCTGAATGAACATGAGTTTGAATAGTGGAAGGTCAAAGGTCAGGCTGGCTCTTTTTTTTGGAGGAGGTGGGCAGGGAATGGAGGGGGTAGTAGTGGGTAAAGTCGGGGTGAAAGCATGGCTGGAGAATGCACATTGTGATGGAAAAGTTTTATGGGGGGGACAAAGGAGGCAACAGGCTCAGTTTGGCGCTGCGTTGAGCAGACAGGCCCTCCTTTGTCTCTCACCCCTTGGTCAGGAGGCCTCGCAACTTTCATTCTTCACTTATTTCTTCCCGCTCGCTCCCTCCCCTGCTTTAAACGAATTGGTCTGCCCCCCCTTCTCTCCCTTTGGAGTCATGCTTGAATAGAAGTGAAAGGGAAAATGGAGAGCTCGTAGTGTTGTTGTTAATTAACATGCAGATTTCTGATTTGCTGAGAGCCCTTATAGTAGCATGGGCAAAGGATTATGAGTGGGACTGGTTTCAAATGGTGAGAACACAGTAGCTATGTCTGTACACACACACACACACACACACACACACACACACACACACACTCTTCATGCACACATGCACACAATAACAGCCTCTTGTTGTTTTTCCAGGCTTCACTGGGCCTCTGTGCCAGATAGACATTGACGAGTGTGCCAGCACGCCGTGCAAAAATGGCGCCAAGTGCACAGACGGGCCTAACAAGTACACCTGCGAGTGCACTGAAGGTATACAAGCTTGAACAAAAACATTTAAGCCTGAAATACAGTGCATGCCTATTTCTAAAATATGACCATAACAAACATTTTTTTTTCCCCAGGATACACCGGGAGACACTGTGAGAATGACATCAATGAGTGTTACTCTGACCCCTGCCACTACGGCTCCTGCATCGATGGCTTGGCCTCCTTCAGCTGCCACTGTCACCCTGGATTCACTGGCCGGCTGTGTGAAACCAACATCAACGAGTGTCTGAGCCAGCCGTGCAAGAATGGAGGCACCTGCCAGGACCGAGAGAACGCCTACATCTGCAGCTGCCCCAAAGGAACCACAGGTCAGTTAGAACGCACACATGTAAGCCTTAAATGTTTTTATTTTCATGAAATTTGAGCTCACTGAAAATATTTTCCTTTAGGAATCAACTGTGAAATAAACATTGACGACTGCAAGAGCAATCCCTGTGACTATGGGACCTGCATTGACAAGATCAACGGCTATGAGTGCGCCTGTGAACCCGGCTACACTGGTACCTAAAATAACTATATCATTGCCCAGTCTGGAAACATGTGGCTGTTACATGGCAGAAGATTTGCTTGGTCTGTTTGCCATCTAAAATTAAAGAGTAGAAATGTTTACTGCCTCCCAAAAATGGAGCAGGAAGTAAAAGGACCCGAGGTCAGCAGAGGAAATCATAAATACAGAGTTAAGACGCCCATATCTACACACACACACACACCCGAAACAAGCCCCACTATAAATCACAAAAAGGCAGATTGTGGCATCTTAAAACAATTTTAAAAGAGCTTTAATGGTGTTAAACTGACTGATTTTCTACATTATCATCAAAGCTAAGTAACATTTTACTAAACATTTGATTTAAAAAAAAAATAAAAAAAAATAGAATTCATAAACCTAAATAACACACAGCGAAGCACAGCGAAATACTGCAGGAAATATGTGCAGGTCTGCAGCCAGGAGAGTGTTGTTCCCCAACATAAAACCTGGGTTTTATGTCCAATTTATGGACCATCAAACATTTTGAGAAAAGCTTAACCCAGGTTATACATGATGACAAGTGGACAAAATGGGTGTTTAAGGCACAGAACTGTGAGGGTCGAGGGTACTTGTGACAGATGGCGAGCGAGTAAGCACACTCCTCTGAGGCTCAACCGGTGTCACTTTCCAGCTCCACCCTGTCCCCAACCTGCTGCTGTTAGAACATGCAAGCTCCCTTTCCTCACAGAGAGAGGACATACAAACACACACACGCACACACACACAGTGGCACACAAAGTCAGCAGGGATTTGAGCAGGGAGAAAAGATTCCCTGAAAGATTCCTGAAAGTTGAGCTTTTAAAAGCTTGGAAGTCGGTCCCTGCTTTAAAGTTAAATGGGCTGCTTTATGTTATGCTTGGTTTCAACCTGAATGGCGTCAACGCTTCAAGTGACCGACAAAAGGCAGACTTTAAACCCCTTATGTTTCTTGAAATTGATACATTCATATATAGACCTCTTTGTGTGGAGGTTTTGTGTTCAGCTGTATTGCAGTCATTGCATTCCTGCAGCGACCAGAAAGTAAAGCTGAGTATCTCTTTATAGGCATTATGTGTAACATCAACATCGATGAGTGTGCCATCAACCCCTGCCACAACGGCGGCACCTGCATCGACGGCATCAACACCTTCACCTGCGTCTGTCCGGATGGTTACCATGACACCACATGTTTCTCCCAAGTCAACGAGTGCCTGAGCAACCCCTGCATCCATGGCCACTGTGAAGACAAGATCAACGGGTGAGGCATCAAATGAATCCAGCAAATTATTAGTATTTGCAAATTATGCAGAATTAAAACCCACTCATAAGCAGCATGTCGCACGCTACTTATGTGCATGTGTATCTCCCTTGCTTGCACACACATTTAGTCATGATATAACAAGGCCATCCTGGAAACCCTGTTTATCACTGAGATGTTTCTTTGATCTTTCTTAGATACAAATGCCTGTGTGACTCCGGCTGGAGCGGTAAAAACTGCGACATAAACAACAACGAGTGCGAATCCAACCCATGTATGAATGGAGGCACCTGCAAGGACATGACCAGCGGATACGTCTGCACCTGTCGCATGGGCTTCACTGGTCAGTACTTGTGTGTGTCTGTGTGTGTAGATATTCTGGCCTTTCAAGACCTAACCTGAGATGTCTATAATCAAACACAGGACCAAACTGTCAGACCAACATTAACGAGTGTGCCTCGAACCCCTGCCTCAACCAGGGGACCTGCATTGACGACGTCGCAGGCTACAAGTGCAACTGCATCCTGCCTTACACGGGTATGAAAATATGACTGAAAATAGTTGATACGCCCATGTGTTGGCCTGGTGTTCTGGCATTTCCTTGCTGAGATACAAGGGCAGTTTCCACAGGCTGTGTACAAGTACATTGCGAGGCAAAGAGGAAAAATGTGCAGCGGATGAAATAACTGTCGAGTAAAGTTCAGCTGCAAGACTTCCTCAAAGACACCAAACCTTTGACTCACTCTGCTCCTCTGTGTACACAAGCATCCCTAATGAGAGCTGGGGAATGTTTTCATGTCATCTCACTTATTATTTGACCAAACAGATAGAGATGGAAAGGCTAAGGGCACATTTTCTTATACTTTCCTTGTGTTTTTTGGAAAAATCCACAGGACTCTGAATAATACAAGCCTCTTGCTTATGCCGGGGTGGGAACGGGGTGCTTGACACATTTCCTGTTTGCCTGCTTCCTGTCTCACAGAACAGCAAATGGCTTCACAATGGCCGGAAACTGGAGCCGGCTTCCTGCAGGAGCTGTGTGCTGTAGAATAGATAGGGAAATGTCTCTGCAGGCCTCTGATACTGACAGAACCTGGCTAAAATCTTCTGATAGCACTGATTGAAAGATGATTCTGTGTCCATTTGGGTTGGGTTATCTCCAAGTTCATGCCTTATATCACACAGTCAAAACACATAATTTCTATTAAAGTTGTTGTTTTGTGTGTTAACAGGAGAGAACTGTGAAAGCATCATGGCCCCCTGCAGCTCCAAACCCTGCAAGCACGGAGGAGTGTGTCAGGAGTCGGAGGACTATCAGAGCTTCTCTTGTGTCTGTCCTGAAGGATGGCAGGGTAATGATTAATGTCTGCATGCCTGCCTTTTCTCCAGGAAGTGTTTAATTGTCAGCAGAAAGCTCATACACTTCTGCTGTGTGTGAGAAAAGGCTCTACCAGTGGTAGAGGAGAGTAATAATAGGCAAAGAGTAGGACTAACTTCTAATATATAGTAGAGTTGCTAGTGGAAAAAACCTCAAAGTTTCAGTTAATAAAAAAAATGTGTTCAGAGAAAGGAGGACAAATATAACCGGAGCAACATAAAACCAAGCGATATGTTCTGAAAAACATTTACAAAAAGTTAATGCAAGAACCATTATTTAGAGTACAAGTTCTAGCCTCATAACCTATTTCCAGTTATCTATCTAGAATGATTTAATTACTTGCTGTTCCATCCATCTAAAGGCCAAACATGTGAGGTGGACATTAAAGAATGTGTCAAGAATCCCTGCCGCAATGGAGCAACATGCCAGAACACTCTGGGCAGTTACCAGTGCAACTGCAAACCAGGCTTCACCGGACGTAATTGTGAAACAAACATCGACGACTGCAAGCCCAGTAAGTTATCCAGTCACCTTATTTCTCTTCATAAACATCAAGAGCACAATGGTGAGTCTGATGTCTTCCCCGTCTTCCCACAGACCCCTGCAGCAACGGGGGCATCTGTAAGGACGAGGTGAACAGCTTCCTCTGCACTTGTCTGCCTGGGTTTCGGGGAACAAAGTGTGAAGAAGACATTAATGAGTGTGAAAGCAACCCGTGTAAGAACGGAGCCAACTGCACTGACTGCGTCAACAGCTACACCTGCACCTGCCCATCTGGCTTCAGTGGGATTCACTGTGAAAACAACACTCCTGACTGCACAGAGAGGTACACGGATCTGCATTCACACACATGAGATCAACAAGTTCATTTCCCTCCACATTTGAATGGGGGCCCTGTTTTCTTGTCCACTGCCGCCCCCTCTGGTGGAGCAGCTGATTCCGCCTGTGTTACACCTTTGGCTGCAAAAAAGCACCAAAAGCTTCACTCAAACTAATCATCTGCCCTGTGGGGAAACAATGTGAAGCAGGGCTTTGCTGTAAAAAGTGTTTGTTCTTGTGAATTCGCCTGCAGTTCTATTGATTTTCTCTCTGTGTCCTAAAAACCTGTTTTTTTATATTTATTCTAATAATTTATTTTACCCCTCAGCTCTTGCTTCAATGGCGGCACCTGCGTGGACGGCATCAACGCCTTCACATGTTTATGCCCACCGGGCTTCACCGGGAGCTACTGCCAGCATGATATTAATGAGTGTGACTCTAAACCCTGCATGAATGGAGGCACCTGCCATGACAGCTATGGCACCTACAAGTGCACCTGCCCGCATGGTTACACTGGACTCAACTGCCAGGTAGGAGGAGGGAGAGAGGCAGGTGAAAGTCACTTCCTTTTTTGTTGTAAATATAACTGAGGGAACTGTTTATTTGTGTGGAATTTTGCCAAATTTTTTTTATTTTAATTTTTTTAGGTAGGAGGTAGGCCTGGTTATGCCCTCAACCCATAATCCCACTAGCAGGGGTTTCTTTTAATCATGAAAATTAAATAGTTAATAGTTAAATCTAAGCTTGAATTTGCTCAAAATACACAACCAACACTAATGTTTAAATCAAAAAGTACAACCTTGTGACAAGCAGGCATGTGGCAAAAATTCATGAGGTTTTTGGCTAATCTTCAGGCTTTTAACAAATTGAATATTACTAGTATAGATACATTTATAGAAGTAAATCAGATTCATGCTGTATGTATAGACTAACTGTGATATATGTTTCAGAACTTGGTTCGCTGGTGCGACTCATCACCCTGTAAAAACGGGGGAACTTGCTGGCAGAGAGGCACCACTTACAGCTGTGGGTGTGAAACAGGCTGGACGGGCCTTTACTGTGACGTGCCGAGTGTTTCCTGTGAGGTGGCGGCCAAACAGCGAGGTAAGATGGAGGATAGAGTGGTTTTAACTTGTCTCCAGTTTGTGTAAATATTCACTTTGAATGAAACTGTGTGTGTTTCATTCTCTCTTCATAGGAGTCGATGTCTCCCTGCTGTGTCGTAACTCGGGCCAGTGTCTGGACGCAGGAAACGTTCACTACTGCCATTGTCAGGTTGGATACACGGGGAGCTACTGCGAAGAGCAGGTAGACGAATGCACTCCGAACCCGTGCCAGAATGGAGCCACCTGTACGGATTTTCTGGGCGGATACACCTGCAAGGTAACAACTCAGATCAGAACAAATCAGGTGTTTTTAAATGGCTGAACAAAGTTTGATAGAAACTGTAACACAGTTATAATCATCATGACATTTTCCTGTTGAGATCGATTTTTTTATAATGCTCATTATAATTGTAAATGAAGCTGTAAAGAGCGCACTGCTTGGCATTTCAAAGTTCTTGTTAATTCGCCAAACTCGCTCACATCAGTTTTTTATCTAGAATAAACAGCCTCCTACTGAAGAGGCCAGTTTATAAATAGAAACAGTTTGTTAATCTCCCCTGAAGTAAAGGATCTGCTGGCCTTGGCAGGATGCAGGCCAGAAAACAGCCAGGTAAACAAAAAAACATCTCTGTTTCATGTCAGTCATTGATTAAACTTCGCCCTCTCTTCTTCCTTGTCTTTCTTGCTCGGCTTCCCCTTCTCCTTCCTCTCTCCCTTGTTCCCTTTTCCCTCAGTGCATACCAGGCTATGTGGGGACCAACTGCTCTGTGGAGATCAATGAATGTTTCTCCCAGCCGTGCCAGAATGGGGGCACCTGCATTGACCTGATCAATACCTACAAATGCTCCTGTCCCAGAGGAACCCAAGGTCAGCAGACACCCCACCACACATACACACACACACTCCTCCACACTGCTGTGCTTCTTCATCCTCTCCTCTTCATCTCCATGCTTCATTAATTAGGGCTTAACAGCATCCAGGGTATGAAAACTCCTCTCCAACTCTCCTCCACTCTTTTCCTCTACTTGTCAAATACACAATTGATTTTTCTCTCAGACATGAAGCGGGTGTGTGGTGTAGGTCAGCCAAAAGTAGCAGCAAAGCTGGCTGTAGCCCAGAACATGTACATGTACAAGATCAAGAAACTTAAAAATAAATCTGAGTAATGTTTTACAATCTCATTTTGGTTGATAATCTCATCTTTGTAACTGATTTGACTGATGTCACTCTCCCATTGCCATCCACAGGTGTGCATTGCGAGATCAATATTGACGACTGCAACCCATTAACCGACCCCGTCACCAAAGAGCCGAAGTGTTTCAACAAAGGAAAATGCGTTGACGGCGTCGGAGGCTACCACTGCATCTGCCCTGCAGGGTACGTGGGGGAGCGCTGTGAGGGAGACGTCAACGAATGCCTGTCCAACCCCTGTGACCCGCGGGGCACGCACAGCTGCATCCAGCTCACCAACAACTACCGCTGCGAGTGTCGCACGGGATACACAGGTAAACAGCACATGCTTCACCTCTTCACATGACTCATGTTCATGTTTGTCTTGGGAGTGAAATCTAAGGTTGTTTTTCTGTTTCAGGTCAGCGCTGTGAAACTGTCTTTGACGGCTGTAAGGGGCGACCTTGCCGTAATGGTGGGACCTGTGCTGTAGCCAGTAATACGCCACATGGCTTCATCTGCAAGTGTCCTCCTGTGAGTACACACAACACAAGAGCATTCATTCTACAGTGAACCTAATGACCCCCATTTCACACTACTACTACTAATATACAACGAATTCTGTTTTCAATGTGTTTTATTGTTAATACATCACATAGCTATAAAGTCCTCCGCATTTATGGTAACGGCACAATTATGTTGTATGTTTTTGCAACCTTTATAAACACAGATCCAGATAATAATCACATGACAGCTCTCTATGTGTTCACAGCATCTCACTTCAAAAAACAGTTTCACTGTACGTACATGGATAAATTCAATTAGAATTCACACGTTTGTCTTATCTTATATTCTTACAGGGCTTTACTGGCTCCACATGTGAATATGACTCCCAGACCTGCGGCAACCTTCACTGTCGGAATGGAGGTACCTGCATCTCAGGCCACAAGAGTCCCAAGTGTCTATGCACCCCGTCCTTCACTGGACCCGAATGCCAGTATCCCACAGACAGCCCCTGCAATTCAAACCCCTGTTACAACAGCGGCACATGTGAATACACTTCTGAGGCGCCGTACTACCAGTGCATCTGCCCCGCCAACTTCAATGGCCTCCGCTGCCAAATCCTGGACTACAATTTTTCAGGAGGGTTAGGGGTCAACATCTCACCGCCAATAGTGGTGGACACCGCCTGTGGGATCCCGCAGTGCGAGGAGCGTAAGCACAATAAGTACTGCGATGTGCTTTGCAACAACCATGCATGTGGCTGGGACAACGGCGACTGCTCACTCAACTTCGATGATCCGTGGAAGAACTGCTCGGCCTCTCTGCAGTGCTGGCGGTACTTCAACGATGGAAAGTGTGACCCACTGTGTGACAATGCTGGATGTCTCTATGATGGATTTGACTGCCAGAACCTGGAGGGACAGTGCAAGTAAGTGGCTTTAATATCTAAAAAAAAGCATTCAGCAATGTTTACCTGTTGGTCTACTTTCTTTGCATCCAGCTTGGAAGAAGGTCTAATTAATGCTTTTCTACTCCAGCCCTTTGTATGACCAGTACTGCAAGGACCACTATGCTGATGGCCACTGTGACCAGGGGTGCAATAACCCTGAATGCGAGTGGGATGGCTTGGATTGCGCCAACAACATGCCAGAGAAGCTGGCCGTGGGCCAACTGGTCCTGGTTGTCCACATCACGCCCGAGCACCTCCTCAACAACTCCTTTGGATTCCTGCGTGAGCTGAGCCGTGTCCTCCGAACCAACCTGATATTCAGAAAGGACACTGCAGGTAATATGATGGTCTACCCATATTATGGGAACGAACACGAGCTGAAGAAGTACAACGTCAAGCGTTCAGTGGACTCGTGGTCAGAGGTTCCTGGCAAGGTGCTAAATATGGTGAAGAGGAGCCTGTTGGACGTGTCAAGAGGGAGCAGGAGGCTGAAGAGGGAGCTGGATCATCTGCAGATCAAAGGGTAACTATGGAGAGTTTTTCAATGATGCTTTGCATTTATTTTCCTGATTGCTTTGTTATAGCTAATGAGAACCATATACTGACTTTTGTATGTGCTTTCTGTCCTCTAGTTCCATTGTGCACTTGGAAATGGACAACCGTCAGTGCTACCAGCAGTCCAGTGAGTGTTTCCAGAGCACCAATGATGCTGCAGCTTTCCTTGGGGCTCTAGAGTCCAGCGGCAAACTGGATGTTCCATTCACCATCGAAGCTGTTTACAGTGAGTATGCTTCTTTAGAATCTGCTTTACTCATCTTTGAAGAATCCCAAGAAAATCACTAAACAGTGCTAAACAAACAATATTTTATAAAACAACGACCATCATGCACCCTGAACAACATGAAGCTGCACCAGAACGTATTTTGGTTTGAGCAAATTTTAGATATATTTAAGAGATATTTTCCCATGAGCCCCCTTGCGTGGGTGAAAAGGGACATTTGCTAAATGTATGCCATAGCACGAATATTGAAAATATCACGCAAAAGGATAAAATAAAAAAAGAGGTCAAAGGTCAATTTTATTTTGACATTATATGTTATGCAAAAAACACTTTTATTAAATACTAGAAAGCATTCAGAAATTTTTAGATGAATATTTGCCTCTACAAATATAATATAAAATAAATCAAATAGTTAAGTGTCGCTAGCACCAACACAGCACTACAATATAACTACAACACTGTAGCTTAATGCAGACACACAAGTGGAAAAAATCCTAAATAGGCTGAGTCCTTTAAAGCCTTGCTGTAGTGTCCACACACGCACTCAAACAAGGCACGTGCTCTTTCACACTCAGACTGAAAGCATCCGCCTTGGCCTCCGGTCGGGTTCTAACCCTAGCACTCTTTGATTGTGTATTTGTTATGCAGCGGTGAACAAATGCGGTTGTGAATCTCATGGCCTAAACAATCAATCCTTCCTTCAGCATATAAATCCAATGGCTCCAGGCTTCAAAATGGTTAATTGCTGCAAATCAACTCATCCAGCCCCCGACTCGCATAATATACCAGTATCTTTCTCAGACATGTACACATATACGTCCATGGATACGCACACACATACACACTCTTCATCCCACAGTGTGAGGGGCTGCTGCAACCTTCACCTCGCTGAATGTAATACCAGGACTTAATGTATCTCTGAGGGTTTAGGTTGGGGGAGTTTATCATTTCAAAATCGTTAGTGAAAAAAAAAGAGAAGGGGAAAAATTGATCGGGAGTGTGCTAGAAGTTGGGAGTCTTTGTTATCTCGAAAATCCTAATAAATCCTTCGTCTTTACAGCTTAAAGCGCGTGCAGTAATTTGAAGTTCATTAATCCCCCTCCTTTTTTTCTCTTAAAGAAGAAATGGTAAAGTTGTCTCTTGGTACCCTGGGTTGAAAAGGGAGAGAGGAGGTGCTGGTGTTCTTTTTCCCCTTTTTCTTTTTTTTTCTTTTTTATCACGCCCCATCCCTTTTTTCTCTTTTTTTGATGAAAAGTGGTTAGCAATTCTGATTATTACTGAATAGATAGTAGAAGCTAGCTTTGCAAACGGTAAGGAACGTCAGTCAGTTACTGGCTCTGGCTCTGGTTGCTGGTCACGGTGTGCTTTGGAGTGGGAACTGCGCGGCAAGAAAGACGAACCGGACTAGCTCTGTTCGAACACTTCGGCTGATTGTCCGGTCTTGTTCCTCAGCCCATCATTGACCATGTTGTCCCTTTTCCTACCAGGTGGTGTGGAGCCCCAGCCGCCACCACCCTACCCAATCTACTTAGTCCTGGCCGGCTTAGGGATACTGGCCTTCCTTGGAGTGGGGATGGTGGCCGCCCGAAAACGGCGCCACGAGCATGGGCGCCTTTGGCTTCCCGAGGGCTTCAAGACCACAGAGACCAGCAAGAAGAAGAGACGTGAACCAGTCGGAGAGGATTCGGTGGGATTAAAGTACGTTTCCGTTTATTCGACACTGGTGCTCGCTGTCATTGGGAACCTGTTTCTCTGCGGGTCGTGTGAATGGCTAGTTCTGACAGATACAATAGGTGTAACTGGTGATCAGTCAAATTTGGAAAGGGGGGTTTCGCCTGGATCATTAATGATAATGATATAGCAGGTTTAGGTGCGCATTAATTGACATGTTGGGGCAGAGGGGTGGGGTATAAATGTAATCAATGCTTTTGTTTTTCGGCACCGCTTCACAAGTCATCAGTGAGAGGCTTTGAATGAGATGGAAGCAATAGAGTTCAAGGATTTTTACTGGGTTTTCTGCTTCGTGACAGGCCACTAAAAAACACTTCAGACATTTCACTCATGGATGACACCCAGAACGAGTGGGGAGAGGACGAACCCTCGGATGCAAAACGCTTTAGGGTAAGAAAACAGATATTATTAAATTATTATTAATTTTCTGTTTAAAATGGTCAATATATGTGAATTACTTTATTTTGTATTTTCATTATCATTATTCATGGCATCATTTTGGATTTGGATTTAAAATGGTCAATTTCAAATAGCTGTGCTCTCTTTTGCTTTAGCAGTTTGATGAGCAGGCTATATTGGAGGTGGATGACCAAACAGACCACCGTCAGTGGACGCAGCAGCACCTGGATGCCGCTGACCTCCGCATCCCATCCATTGCTCCCACACCCCCTCAGGGGGAGATTGAGAATGACTGCATGGATGTCAATGTCCGAGGACCAGGTGGGTCAAAAAAACGCATGTTAAGGATATTAAAGTGACCTGTTTGCTTTATTTTTAATCTGTTCTGTTTGAAAATGTGTTAGTGAAATGTGTGGTGAAAGAAGTCTATCAGCGAATCTTTAATTGTCTATTTGGAGCTATTTTTCGGGGGGAAAAATTGTGACATAAAGACAGAAAGCATATATCTTTCAGTCAAATTTGTATTTTTTTTCACTTTTAATTCATGTTTTATTTATAAAATATATATCTCAAATATAAAAAAGAATGAATAAAAAGGCAAAGTTTGTAAAAATGGCTCAATAAACTATTGATTTTTAATGGGCCAAAACACATCTTATAGTGACACATTTTTTTAAAAAGGTGTGCGTTCAAATATCTTTTTTTTCTTAGATAAGATTTTTACATTTCCAGCATGTACATGTGCGTGTGTGTAATTGTGCATGTAGGAGTTGCTAAAGCCTCATGTCCTCGGGGCAAAGGATCTTCTTCAAAGCAGCTGGCTGGAAGCCAGGCGCCTGGGGGAAAACACTGATTCCTGATCAGATTAATCATTTGACCAGTAATGGGCCTCTGTTTTTCTTCCTTTTCAACATTACAAAAAAACCAATGAAGGCATCAAATGCAAAAAACCCAATTTTGTAGTAAGTGCCAAATTCCCTCAAGAAAAGCTATAATAAATCAAAGTAACAGATTTACCAACTTGAGAGCACACTTTTTCCCCCCCGTCATGGATCGATGCACTTGAATCGACCAAATCTGCGAGATCCAGGGCTTGCTATCCTTTTGAAGAGGAGAAAACCTATCCAAGTCGACTGACTGAGCTGCCTCTCACAGTTAGATATTAATGCTTCGTTTTTGCAGCAGTCTAGCTTTAGTGAGTCCTGGCCTCTATCCCCCTAGCTTCACTTTCCCTCTGAAGCTTCTTCTGTGCCGGGGCCTTGATCAGAATCCATTATCGAAAACAGAGCCCTGTGATGATTCAACGTAGGCAAAAGTGTCAAATCCACATTCGATTTGTTTGTTGCTTTGTTCTGATCTGCCTGGTGCTTTGAAGTGCTGCCTCCTGTCTGCAGTCTGTACTTTCCTGTGCTGACCATTTAAATTGTCTCACCATGCAGATGGATTCACGCCCTTGATGATCGCTTCCTGCAGCGGGGGAGGATTAGAAACAGGCAACAGTGAGGAGGAGGAGGATGCCTCGGCCAACGTGATCAACGATTTCATCTACCAAGGTGCCAACCTCCACAACCAGACTGACCGCACAGGTGAAACTGCTCTTCACCTGGCTGCTCGCTACGCCCGTTCTGATGCTGCCAAACGCCTGCTGGAGGCCAGCGCTGATGCTAACATCCAGGACAACATGGGCAGGACGCCTCTGCATGCTGCTGTGGCAGCTGACGCCCAGGGTGTTTTCCAGGTAGGTTCTTTAATGCTTATAATGTTAGTGTGGAGGATTAGCTACTTCACCAGAGTCACGTGTGTATCATTAGTCATCCTCTCAAGATTTGTTGCTTTCATTTTTATGGGTTGTTTAATAAAAATTGTATGAATAAATTTTTAGTGATTGCCATTTTTTAGTCGTGTTTAGAATCAATCCTTTGTACATTAGACTGATTTAAAAGTAAACAACGAACTTCACGGTTTCATTGACGATGCTGCATTTCTCTGTAGATTCTGATAAGGAACAGAGCTACAGACTTGGACGCCCGTATGCACGATGGCACTACACCCCTGATCTTGGCTGCCAGGCTGGCTGTGGAAGGCATGGTGGAAGAACTGATAAACTGTCATGCTGATGTCAACGCAATTGACGATTTTGGTAAAGTGCCTGTTTCAAATTAAGCCGAGATGTCGTCAGGCTTTTTGTCAAAAGGAGCAGCTTAGATCTAATGTAACCCTGGTTTTGTCTCAACAGGTAAATCTGCTCTACATTGGGCTGCAGCAGTAAATAATGTGGAGGCAGCTATTGTGCTACTTAAGAATGGTGCCAACAAGGACATGCAAAATAACAAGGTGTGGAACCGATCTTTCGCTGTAAAATGACTTTCCCAGTGCATCTATAAAACACGTTTAACACCGCTGTCTCCTTTCTGTTTGACTCAGGAGGAAACCCCTCTGTTCTTGGCTGCCAGGGAAGGAAGCTACGAAACTGCCAAGGTCTTACTGGATCACTTTGCTAACAGAGAAATCACTGACCACATGGACCGGCTGCCCAGAGACATTGCACAGGAGAGAATGCATCACGACATTGTGCGGCTGATGGATGAGTACAACCTGGTACAAAGTCCTTCCATTCATGGAGGGTCACTAAGCACCACCTTGTCACCCCCTCTTTGCTCACCCAATGGCTTCCTGGGCAGCATGAAGCAGCCCCAGCCTCAAGGCCAGGGTAAAAAGGCACGGAAGCCCAGCACCAAGGGTATCGGGTGCAAGGAGGGCAAAGACATGAAGGTGAAGAAGAAAAACTCCCAGGATGGGAAGTCTGGGAACCTCCTGGACAGCTCGGCTGTTTTGTCACCGGTTGACTCATTGGAGTCTCCACATGGTTATGTCTCTGATGTGGCTTCCCCACCCATGATGACTTCACCTTTCCAGCAGTCTCCATCTGTATCCCTAAACCACCTGCAGGGTATGTCTGACCCACACATGGCTGTGAACCACATGGTGATGCCAAACAAGAAGGAGCTGGCTAGAATGCAGTTTGACCCACTGCCTCCCCGTCTTACCCATCTGCCCGTGTCGGGCTCCAGCGGTCAGGGTGCCATGAACGGCCAATGTGACTGGCTGTCTAGGATGCATGGCAACATGAGTCAACCAGGTCAGTTCAACCCCATGAGAGGTGCTCCTGGAGGTCAGGGAGGTCTACACCAGGGAGGGCAGCATGGGATGATGACCACCTCGCTCCACAACGGCCTGTCTCAGATGATGACGTACCAGGGTATACCGGGCAGCAGGCTGGGTCCACAGTCACACATCCTGCAGCAGGCTCAGCAGATGCAGCAGATGCAGAACCTCCAGCAGCTTCAGCAGCAGCAGCAGCAGCAGAGCATCCAGCTGCAACATCAGAACTCAAACACAACCAACAGCCAGAACTTCATTGGTGGGGAGCTCAGTTCCCCGGAGCTCCAGCAGGGCACAGGCAACTCCAGCATACCCATCCACACCATCCTGCCACAAGAGACCCAGATTATGCCCTCTTCCATCAACCAATCAATGCCCAGCACCCAATTCCTCACCCCACCCTCCCAGCACAGCTATTCAGGCCCCATGGACAACACCCCAAACCAGCAGGTCCAGGTGCCTGACCACCCCTTTCTGACACCCTCCCCTGGCTCCCCTGACCAGTGGTCCAGTTCATCTCCTCACTCCAACATGTCTGACTGGTCAGAAGGCATTTCAAGCCCACCAACAAGCATGCAGTCTCAGATCGGACACATACCTGAACAGTTCAAATAAGGAAGCTTGCATCTTTACACCCAGATGAGCTGCTGTATATTTTTTTAATAAAAAAGGCACTCTGTGGAAAAAAAGAGGAAAAGGGCAAAGCTGTAAACAAGATATAATAGAACTTTTATAAACTTTGATACTAACAGCAACATCTGTGCTTCACTCATTCTTTTTTATTTATTAATGTCTTATTTATATGCATTGCCGGCTTACTAAAATCTGTGGGGTCTGTAGTGTTAGGTCAAACACAGGACTGAGAAACATGTAGTTCTCTTCTACAGCTGCAGCGTACACACTGGGTATTTATTTCCTTCTAGTTTTTCCTTTTTTTGAAAATAGGATTTCTGTTTTTTGTGTTGATATATATATTTTTTGTACAATCGTGTTTATAATGAAAATTGTGATTAAGGGGCATTCCATATAGCACATTTTAAGTTTCAGTGTTACTTCAGTTTGTTGTGGAAAAACACATTGTGAACTTTAACAGAACAGATTTCATTTGCAGACCCCACCCTTTTTTTTAAAAAAACATCATGAGATTCTGAACTACCGTACACTTTCTAGAGTTGTGTACTTTGCTCCATTGTCAGTGGAGCAGCATTATGTTTGATTGCATTTATGCTCGGTGGAAATGTGACATGTTGTACAGTATATGGCCATCATGGAGATTGGCAGTTGAGGCAGGCTGTGTTAGACCTGTGTTGTTGGAGAACTGGCCTGTTGGCCACAGTGTATGTTGTTTTTCCAGAGGGAAAAAAGGAAACTTGATTTTCCCCTCTTTCTCTCTCTATTAGTTTAAGCCTATGGCTGCGTTGTTCCTTTTTGTAAATATCTCATGCGTTTCCCTTTGTAAGCAAGATTTTGTTTAAGAAATCTTACGTCTTAAGCATGCAATTTTGATAGGTCTCGCTCCAGTCAGCAGCCTCTGAAATGTAAAACAGAACAGAATATATATTTTGTATCGTTGTTGTCCCTTATGCATAAATAAATTTGAACTATATACAAATAAATACAATATATTGTTAGGCAACATTTTCTCATAAAAAAAAGGAAAATACATAAATATCAAGGTTTTATACATTCATATTTATTATTTTACTGTTCTGTAACACAAAAATCCACTGGGGCGACCATTTGTGTATATTTGGAAATGTTTTTGTTACACGTTGGTAAAAAGAAAATCTGTTGGTAAAGTTCTCTTTAATGTTTTGTGATAAACACCATGGTATAGTTTGTTACCATTAAATGAAAACATATTAGGTTGTAGTGAAGTTGCAATATCTACAATGTTTCCTTTCTCTTATAAAGGTATAATTTGCAAATATATTTTCCCTTTTTTGTTTTTATTCTGTACAAATGTTTTTGTTATAATAAAGGGCACCTGTGTGTCTGGAACCTGATGAGAACTGTCTTTTGTTTTTTTGCTTGAAAGGCATCATGTAGAAAATGTCTCTGATGGGGCTAAAGCAGAACGTGTCCACAGTTCCTATACATCATTATACTTAGTTTGTCTCCATCTAGTGGCAAATATAAATGTTATTTTATTTCACAAGCTCCAACTTCAACTTCAGTAGTTATAATACCTACTTTTGTATTTATGCAACTTGTACATATTCTTGAAATTAAAAGGGTTTTTAACCTAATTTCTGATTTGTAACAGATTTGTCACGTTGACTAAAATCTCTCATCATATCAGCTGATATGATGAAATATGATGAAATACATGTAAACACAAAATTAATTAGAAAAATAGATTAATTATAATATTGCTTGATGAAGAAGTTAGCTTTCAGCCTGCGGGGCCACTCGTGTCAGGCATATTTTAACAAAAGAATATACAATAATGTAAATATTGTGTTGTTTTTTTAATACTGGTTATTAATTTAATGGTTTTAATCCAGGAAAAGCCCTCGAACCTTAAAAGAACTACACCTCCCATGATGCACCAGATGTGGCACGGTTGAAGTTCAAAGTTCAAACTTTACAGTAAAAATAGTGTATGCGCTGGTCACTGCTTGTGTGCTAACAGGGGGGGAAATAAACAACTTGGCGAGGACAGGGCGCGCTGATCCGTTGCCATCGCACCGAAAACCGGCCGAGGGATCCGAAGATGGCCCTCAGCTAATCGGAGCCCGGTGTCGTTCTGTTGTCGGCTGATTTACAAACGACGGCTAGCTGGGTGCTAACGTTAGCACGCTAGCTTGCCAAGAGCACATAGCAACTGCTGCTAGCTAACGTCACTGGACTGTACCCTGTACACTCAAGACTGCAGCTATGTTCGTGCAGGAGGAGAAAATATTCGCCGGGAAAGTGTTGAAAATACACATTTGCACCATGGACGGCACGGAGTGGCTGGAGGAGGTCACGGAAGACACCACAGTGGAAAAACTAAAGGAGAGGTGCTTGAAACATGTAGGTGTTTTGAGCTTGTTTGTGTCTTCCTTGTTGCTTTTTTTGTCCTGTCACTTCTTTGCCCGGGGTGTTTGCAGTCTGCCATGTCCTCTGAGTAAACTGTCAGTGTCGGTGTCACTGGCTTTGTATTTATAGTAACTGGGTAGACTTTGCTATTTATAATTTAGCAGATTGGCTGCCCCTAGCTCCAGCTAGCAGAGCTAACGGTGCGACTGCCCCTTTTGCTGTCCACGGCATCCAGTCAGAGGGGCATGCTGCTTTTCAGCCTGTGTCTATTATTACACAGCACACTTAACGTCTCCTTCTATGGCCAATAGTATCATCCCAGGAAGTTTAGTTTTTCATTACAGCACAAACTTCTTTAAATTCACTGACATTAAAGTAACGAGTGACTGGTTAAGCTTTGAAACATTAAGTTTTGTTTGAGTAAAGTAAACTAAAGGGAGTTTTCCCCTGATATTAGATAGATAGATAAATGATTAATTAATAAGGCTGTTCCAATTAATTTGATCGACATAAGATTAATATTGTTGATGAATGAATCATGTAATTATGGTTTTGATAATAAAATTAGATCCACTTGAAAGTGTTTTATTTTATGAATCCATCTTAATTGTATGTTAAACTGATTAACAGTCATTTTTTTAAATGTGTTTTACATTGTTTTATTTGTTTTTACTTGAAGACTTCATGCTGTCCTTTCTGTTGCAGCTCCTCTGAGCTTTGTTTGCCTTTGTTTTCTAGTCTGTACATGGAAATCTAGAAGACCCCAAAACGCTTACTCACCATAAACTTATACATGCTGCTACAGAGAGAGTCCTCACAGACACCAAAACTGTTGCTGATGAGAATCTTAAAGATAAAGGTAGGCAGCAGCCAGGCTTTAGAATCTGACAAAAAGAACAGTTTGACAATAATTGATCAAATGCTTATATATAAATATATATATACTGCAGATGTTTTGCTGCTCATAAAGAAAAGACCTCCACCAACCCCTCCAAAGATGACTGATGTTAGTTCGGAAGAGAAGGTAACTTACTGTAAAGCATTTTGTTGTCATGTTTCATTGTTTACCTTTTATTAATATACATATTTATATATTCTGTTGCAGAAGAAACAAGAAAACAAAGCTCCAGACAAAGATGCTATCCTGAAAGCTACTGCCAGCCTGTCCACGCGCCACACTGACCGCACTGTTACACAACACAACATCAGAGATGTATGGACCTCAGAGGATTTGCTTTGCTTAAGTGCAGTTAAATGTATAGTAAATACACCTTATATGTGGAGTTTAAGCAGTGTTTTATTTGGTATTTCAGTTTCAAACGGAGCTGAGAAAAATCCTGGTTTCTCTGATTGAAGTTGCCCAGAAGCTTCTTGCCTTGAACCCTGATGCTGTTGAACTCTTCAAAAAGGCCAATGGTAAAGTACACAATCCTTTAAAGCCATGTACACGTCTTAGGCCAAGGAATGGGGGCACATTCACATCTAAGGTTTCAGGTTGACCCGTAGCTGTAAATTCAGGGCTCTCAGACAGGAGGAAAACATCCTAACAAAACACAGAAATCCTCCTCCTGCTTATGTAAAGCTCAAGCCTAGGACTTGATCTGCCATTTGTCATATTAATAGCAGTAATACATGTTATTAAAAAACACGTCTCCCTGTATTGGATCTCATTGGAAGTTTCTAAACATACTGAGAAATGCACTGTTGCTTTTAAACTGTCCTGACAAGTATTGATATAGTCATTTTTTTTTACAAATATTGTCCAGCCTTCATTTCATGTTTTTGATCTCTTTGTGTCTCATAGCTATGTTGGACGAAGATGAAGAGGATCGGGTTGATGAAGCGGCCCTTCAGCAGCTCACAGAGATGGGTTTTCCCGAGAGCAGAGCAATCAAAGCTCTCAGACTGAACCAGTAAGGCTGTGTTTTTAAGTGTGCATCCATGTAAGGCTTCCATTAAAAAAGTAGCAAATGAGTAGTTTCTAGTGTGTGTACTAGTGTGTCTACTGTGTAAATGTTCAGCAGCTTCATTTGCTCACACGCTGGACATGTGTTTTTTTCTCTCTTCACACAGCATGTCAGTTACCCAGGCTATGGAGTGGCTGATTGAGCATGTAGATGACCCCTCTGTGGACACAATGCTACCAGGTCAGGAGTCTTCTGGAGCCACGGGAGCCACTGCAGCTGCCATGCCAGGAGCCTCTGCTTCAGCCTCCGGTCCTAACCGTCTGCGCAGCCTCTCCAGCCAGTCGAGTACAGATGAGAGCAGCAGACAGGATGAACTAACAGAGATCTTCAAGAGGATACGTAGGAAAAGAGAATTTAGACCAGATTCAAGGGTAGGTGATTTCATTTATACTATACTATATAGATTCAGAGCTTTCTAGATTTATTTAGCATACAGCTGCCAACCCTGCAGTCCATTATGATATTACTCTGTTTGTTAAATAACTGAATGTATCTCAGGGAATAAATCACTCACAAAGCACTTCTACTGCAGTTTATTGCACACACACATGAGTTGTGGTCTCCCTATGACACTATAGACTGTCATATATAATGAGACTGATTTTTTTTCTGTAGGCTGTTATTGCCTTGATGGAGATGGGCTTTGATGAAAAGGAGGTGATTGATGCTCTGAGAGTCAATAACAACCAACAGGATGCTGCGGTAGGTGTACTCATCCACAGTAGGTTGATTACAAGGATTGCCCCTGAGACAAGCAAACACACATACACACTCTCTCTCTCACTTGTGCTATGGTTGCCCAGCTGTATAGAGGCAGTCTGGATGTCAGTCATTCATTACTCACAAAATGTACTCTGATAATATGTGAGGCAAAAAATCTGTGACACTGAGCGCCTGGCCTGCTTCTTCATCCAGTTTAAAACATTTTCTTTCTCGCTGTGCTCTCCAGTGTGAATGGCTGCTGGGTGATAGGAAACCTTCTCCAGAAGATCTGGACAAAGGCATCGACACCAACAGCCCACTGTTCCAAGCCATCCTTGAGAATCCAGTGGTTCAGTTGGGTCTAACCAACCCCAAGACTCTGCTAGGTAAAGTAATCTAATCACATCTATGCATAAATCAAAGATAGTAGGAGGAACAGCAATGACTGAACTACCAAAGACTTATTAGACCACAAAACATGGGGTCCAAATGACTTCTTGCTGCTTGCTGATGAGTCCATCTGCAGTGGACAGTTCACATTTTTAAAAAGACTGTTCAGATGAATAGAGTGAAGAAAAGTGGGATATATACACCTTCAAGTTGTGCAATATGTGTTGTAGTGTAGTTAAAAAGTAAAGTTCAGTTTTGAGTGAAAACCAGAGCAGAGATCTGTAGCACTCGGTAAAGAAACATACATTGCAGAACTTGCAGTTCCTCAGTTGACCTTAGGGTGGCTCTAAAAGTGACTCAGTCTCGATAGACCTTCATGTTAAAGGTGAAATCAACATGCTTGCAGCCTTGTATAAAAAAAACTTTTGATTGCTAATGATTACTTTCCCAGGGGTAAAGAGGTTAAATAGTTCTAGAATTAAGATTTAAAGTAACATTTGTCCATCTTTACCTACAGTCAGAGGTTTTAACAGGAGGGCGCCTTTAATAGATCCAGATTCAGGGTGGGCTGCAGTTTATCTGCAGGGTGGGCCAGTTTGGGGAGAGAGAGGAGAGAAGGTTAAACGTTTGTCTCAATACGGTTCTTTGTGTTTGTTTGCAGCGTTTGAAGACATGCTCGAGAATCCTCTGAACAGCACCCAGTGGATGAACGACCCAGAGACTGGCCCCGTCATGCTCCAAATATCCAGAATCTTCCAGACCCTCAATCGCACATAGAGCCTCCTGGTGAACCCCTCCACTCCTTGTGTGACTCTGTGTGTGTGTGTGTGTGTGTGTGTGCGTGCGTGCGTGTGTGTTTGAATATATTGGGTAATTGTGGATGTGACTGTGGCAGAGATACAAGTATTGTTTTTTTTGCCTTGTAAAGACAGAGCCAGGGGAGTGTGAACTAAGATGTTACAAATATATATAACTATTTATAACAGTACAGTAAAAACAATTATACAAAACAAATTAAACAGACATTACTATTACAGTAATAACATACAGCTGAGGTTTAGTATGTTGTTTTTACACTAATGATAACAATTTATAGTCATGACAGACATGATTAATTTTATATATAATTTCTCCATGCGCAAAAATGACATCAGACATCAATTCAATGTTTACACTTTAAAGGAAACTGTTTTGTATGTTTTGCAATATTTAAATATTGATTACAGATTTGTCTGTCTCTTTAAATTGTTACACTTCATCCGTGGCGAATGTGTTTTTGTCGTGCTTCTCCCCTCGTCTCTACATCCGTCAGAATAGCCGCTCACACACGGGCTCTCAGACACATTACTTCTCTCTGTCCATGCCTGTGAGGTCACTGTATATCAACCTCACAGCTTATTTATTAGACTGTTTGTTTGCCTTTTTTTAGGGGGAAAGCGGTACACTATGTGTCTCAGTCATGTTTCTACACGAAGATGTTGTATTAGGCCTGTTTGTTTATAGTCAATGTGCTCTTGAATGTCATTATCTTTTTTTTTTTTTTTAGCTCTTTTAGCACTTGTTCACCTCTGAATATATCGCTCACTGCAGCACAGAGGAAGTTTCAAAAGTTTTGTCTAAAAAAGGCTGTAGTGGGGTATAAAGTGAAGCTGAGCCTAATCAGAAAAAAAAGATGGTTGGTTTGCCTTTTTAACCTTTAATTTTAATGTAGGCTCATCTCATGCTGCACAGGTGCAGATGTTTTTAGACACACACATAGAATTAATAATAGAAATGCGACCAGTGTAGATGTTTTGTTTTTTTAAAAAACAATGAACATGTATGCTGTCAAACCAAACCAAAATCTCACTGTATAACCTGCCTTCTCATTTAGATGTTTCCAGTAAAGAACACCCTGTGTTTTTTGTGCAATAACGAGGAATTCTGTTGACCTGTAAAGACAACATTTGACTTGAGTGTTAAAGAAGTGTGTTTTCTAATATTAGCCTTTGCATTGAGTACTAAAAAAAAAAACTCAATCCACAACAGGGGGAGCGTTGCCTCTCCTGGCTGTACCACGAGCTGAAGACAACATGGAGGGTGGTGGTGTGTTTTTGCCAATCTTTTGAGTGTTTTTATCCAATATGTAAAATGTGGTATTGATGTGATTTTTCTGCTCAGGGAGGCTGAGATTGTTTTCTAAACCTGTCGTTAAAGCAACACCTCTGCTCAACCCTCTTCTAGTTTGGCAGCAGAAAAAATGGCTTTAACTAATCTGTCTAGAGCATTGCTTATGAATAAGAGCATCACAACACATGGTTTCATAAATGCAATATTTGAAAATATTTAAATGTTTTTAGAGAGACGTGTCTGTTTGAACTATGTCTTATTACATTATTTATATTAAAGCCAAACAAATAATGTGTTCTTATTTATAGCAGTTTTTAGCAAACCTTGAAGCTAATCTACAAATGTGAAGAAAAAAAAATGCTCCAAATGAAATATATATGCTGATGGACTGGAAGGTCAGAATGGGATTGAAAGTGTTGCACCACATGTGAATGAAGGAGGAGTCCCCCTCTGTTCACCACAGTGACCGGCTCACCACCTCCATGCTTTGCCTTGGCATGTATAGAAAACCTACATATTATTTGATATTGATATTATATGATTGTATATTTAAAGGGAAAACAAGGAATCTAAAAAAATCAATCTGTTTCAAAATGGTCAACAGGAACTGAATCGAAGACAAATATTGCTTAGGTGATGCTGAAGAGAGTTGATGGAGTTACAGAAAACTGTTTTCACTCTGGTTTCATGCAGGACTCTCCCAGATCAACAACCTATGCAATATACTCACAGTCCGTTCATTCAAACAGCCGTGTGGCTACTTGCATCTAAATCACTATTGCATTAAAGTTATTTTTTGTGGCTGTACTCATTGGACTCTGTGTTTTCTTAAATCTGTAAGTTACCTTTAAAAGTTAATATAACAATTTCGTCTCTCTTCATTTGCTATCTACTACTGGTGTTAAACGTTTATTGTTGACCTCGGAAACAGGTGTTCTTAAAACAAAAAAGTAAAGATGAATACATTTAAATGTCTACAGTTCAATCATACTTAATAAATCCAATCTCTTATTTAAAACAAATGGAAAAGTTGATTTTATGTTTTGTATTTTATAGTTTCTTATTTTTTTATTTATGTTTTTTGTTTTGTTTTTGTGGCGTAATATTGGCATTTCCATAGTGCAATACATCTGTTGACGTCAGGCACTATGCATTTATTAATGAGGACATCAGTCCAGATATTGTCGACTTTCCCGCTCATATATACAGGTTCGGTTTTGTCTGTGGCATGCTCATTCACTGGTGACAACTAAATACAAGTAACGTCCTATATCTAGTCTGAGGTTTTTCTAGACTAGAGAGTCTTCAAGGCTTTCATTTTAGTGAGTCCATACTTCCGGCCATCCTCCTTTTAGGCTCTTCTCACGTTGCTGCTTCAATTTTTTGAGGCCAGCTTTCAGTCGTTTTTCCTTGTTTAGGCTCTCTTGTGGGTCTCTATGTCTGCACAGCTCGGTGAGTAAACCATGCTATCAAGTTGTGGTTTATTTGTATATTTGCTAGTTTTTCTATGCCGTTTATATAAAGTAGTTGAAAATGTTTTTTTTTTGCCGTGAAATGATCTTTTGCTACAAGCTAACTGTTAGCACATTAGCATTAGCTAATGTAGATTTGAGTTATAGATGCTAACCTGAGCTCCGGCTTCCTCCCACATCTAAAGACGTGCTTGTTGGGTGAATTTGTCACTCTAAATTGCCTGTAGGTGTGCGTGTGAGTGTGAATGGTTGTCTCTCTCTATGTTGTCTCTCTATGGACTGGTGACATAGACATAGTTCAGGGTGTACCCCGCCTCTCACCCATAGATAGCTGGGATAGGCTCCAGCCGCTGTGACCCTGCACTGCAGCACGAAGCGGGTTAATAGAGGATGGATGGCTATATCTCCATATTCTGACAAAGTGCTGGAGTTACAATTAAGTCTTCAGCAGTTCCTGTTTGTCGTAAAGCAGTGATGTTCAGTGATGGTTTATTTGTGAGATATTCATGTGGAAGTTGCATTGTTAAATGTAAAGCCTATAATAATATGTTTTAGTCTCTTTATTTTCATGTCAAGAATAACTTGTGGAAAACATAAACCTCAGCTTATTAATGCACATCTAATGATATTTATTGTTTGTCCATGCATACATATTTTCTAGGTGAAATTGTGTGCATGGTCACACCGCTGCAAGAATCTGCAAGAATAAACAAACTGGTCCAGGGTTGTAAAAAACAAAAAAGTCCTGATCTTCACATGGGGCGACTCCTAGCTTTAGACACTGTAGCGCAGCACCATATACAGATAGCATGCACCACCCAATCAGTAGCTCCAGCAGTTGTTTGACTCTTGTCTGCTGACAAACAAGAGGGTGACTCAGTGGGTCTTTGCCCTGTCGAACAGCTGTTTGAGTTGGTCCTTGGAAGTGGCCTCTTTCTGCTGCATAAGATCGGTATGGCCCTTAGTGACACCCCAGCCATCAGGGGAAGACATGGAGGGACACAGAGGGCGACCAGAGGCTGGCCTCAGGCTCTCCCAGTAGTCACGACGGGCTCTGAAAAGGAGACCATTCATTCTAATTAGTGCCAAGAACGCAGTTTATGTGTATATTCATATTGCTTGATGACGTGTTATTAGTTGCTTCTGACCTGGCTCTGACCCAGGGCTTGGTGTGCATCTCCAGACCTGCACCCCACATTCCGTGTTTCTCTGATCCTGGGGGCACAATTCCTCTCTCAATGGCCAGCTCCTCTGCCACAGCCCTGATATGATAGGGCTCAAAGCCACAGCAGCCACCAATGAAGCGAATGCCAGCATTGAAGGCCTCTCTGGCATACTTGTGCATGTCCCAGCGGGTCAGGATCCTGGGCTCCAGACCTTACAAAACATGTATACACACTTAATTGTGTGACTCTGTTGCAGTGTTATTCAGTTCACCATCAGAGGGCAGACGTGTGCATTAAAACATTGCAGTTAAATAGCACAATGTAAATACAACAGAGTATATTATTACCGAAGGGGAACTCTGGCAGATCGATGAATCCCTGACAGCTGCAGTCAGGAGTGTGGTAAGCCAGGGGCTGCACCATGTAGTGAGCCTTCAGCCCGGCCTTTTCTACTCCCTCCTTCATCATCTTAACAGTCTTCACACAGGTTAGGGGGTCAAAGTGGCAGTTGACTCCCACAATCTGGGCACCTACAGAAGAGCGGATAACATGTTTGCAAGGTTTTCAGATCTGGTTTTTCCTCATTCTTACCGTCGGTTCTTAATAATATCGAGAGCAGATGTGTTATATGTTTTCATTCAGTTACATATATGGCCATATCTCTTTTTTCATTGAAGGACAAGACTTACAGTAACAACTTGGTTTTAAAGATCATTGTGCTCACCAGCCTTCACCAGCCTGACAGCGCACTCAGCAGGAGAGACACCGTGCATGTCTCCCTCTGGTCCAATGCACATAGATGTAGCCACAGGCTTTCCTGTCTCCTTCAGCACCTCCACAGCCCACACAGCCTCTTCAACATGCTCAAAGTACTACAATGACAGGCAATAGCACACTCAACAAGTGAGACATGTTTAAACTCTAATGCAGCACTGCTTTCTATTTTTTACCTCAGCAATCAGGAAGTCCACATTTTTCTTGATGAAGACATCCAGTTGTTTCTTAAAGATCGCCTTCACCTCAGTCTCACTCTTACAGCTCAGGTAGGATGGAGTCTGGGACACTCCTCCGGCAACCAGAGCATCACCCTCGTTGGCGACTTCACGGGCCAAGTCACAGGCGGCCTCATTGATTTGAGCTCCCTACAGAACAAAGCCAAATAATGGTGAGAATCAAATGTACAACCTAACAACTTTTTAACCCCTTACAAGATATTCTTGTCACTGGTGTAATGTCACATTTAACTTACAGTGAAGGTCAGCTTGTTGCCTCTGTTCTCCAGTTTGTCGTCACTGGCATAGAAGGTGAAGGTCTGCATGACGTTGCTTCCAGCCCTGAGGAACTCCCTGTGGAGCTGTCTCACTGAAAATCATCAGGAAATGGCTTTGTAAGGCATGTTGGTGTAACACAGATGTGCATGAGTGCAACTGGGTTTATTTAATTGTCATGTCAGAAGGGGCAGGAAACCTAGGCTCGGGACACACTAGGCACTTTAAACTCTTAATATTATAGTTGCTTTTCTCACCTGCTTCAGGGTGCTCTGCAGCAGCCTCAGGGGTCCAGGGACCAGCCTTCACATAGCCTCTCTTCTCCAGGGCAAATACAAAGCCTCCATCGCCGATCACAACCTCCCCAGCATTGAGACGCTCCAAGATTCCCTGTAATGATGGATCAAAGTAACCTCAGAATTATTTAGCCTGAGTGTGGGTAAGTTGCTGAATGATTTTTCTTTTTGTCCATAAAATTTTGGAGACATTCTATAAAAATTCAAATCTATTTCGCCACATCCCAGGGGGTTCCCAAGTGCAGAGTCACACTGACCACGAGTCAGTAAGTGAGCAGCGTGTCTGAGAACAGCTGCACTTCCTAAATCTTATGATTTAAATAAGCATGACTGTCAAGTACTATTCGTACTTTTTTGACCATTAACGTTTCCTCAACATGAATAAATTTATTCTATATAAAAATACATGAGACAAAAATATTTTAAGTTAATCTATTTCAACCAGCCTTATTGGTCTGTCCTTGGTTGGAAGCTTTAGTGATCAGAGAAATGTGACCTGACTTGCCAGTTGTGCAGAGGATGCATTAAGGAGATCCTCTTATGCCCAGAATACACACAACACTAAAACACAACCATAAAAATGTGGTATGTCCCCCTCAACTGTCCACCCCAAAACATGTAGCTTAATACTATTAAATTACTGCAGGACACAGTCACATTTATAACTATTAAAATACCAGTTGCTTGAATATTCTGCAACATGTTTCTGATAGCAAGTCCTACACATACCTTCTTTGCTGGTGCCATAATCCTGCAGCTCTGTAGACCCCTACCTGCTTAGATTTTGAGTGACTGAAGCGACATTAGAGTGGGGCAGAGGGCCACAATAAATCTCCTAGAAGCAGGGGAGGGGTCTAAGAATGAGCTCCTCTGATTGGCAACAGGAAAGTTACACAACTGCAATGTTTACTCCTTCTCCTCCCCTCTCTCACTGAATGAGAGTATTGTCAATGTTTGCTACTAGTTTAGTCCGGATTCACTACAGTCTTTCATGTTTTTGTGAGTCTCCATGTACGCTTGGGGGTTTATGTTTTATTGACTGGACATATTCATGATACCAGGCTCTGCAATCAGTGCGTATGAGTAATACGTGGCACAGCTGGTTACACTGAGAACACAAAGTTGTAACAAACTCAGGTTTATTGTTCTGGAGCATTGCCGTTACAAGTGCTGTTTATAACCAAACTGAAATGGGGAAGGCTTTCTAAATACACTTCTATTGACTGCCTGAAGCAAGGGGTGAAATGTGTTTTGCTCATGCAGAGGACTTGGCCTTTTTCTGCATATCTAGCACATGCTTCATTTCCTGGGAGCTGGTGGCCTCTTTGTGCTGCAGCAGGTCAGCGTGGCCCTTGGTCACGCCCCAGCCCTCAGGTGTGGACATGGAAGGGCACAGAGGACGACCACAAGCTGGCAAGAGTTGCTCCCAGTATTCACGGCGGGACCTGGAGGAGATAAACATACATGTTACACAATGAAAGAAAGTTATTGTTATATTGGCGTTTTTACAGTTTTTTTACCTAGCTCTGACCCAGGGCTTGGTGTGCATCTCTAGACCAGCACCCCACATCCCATGCTTCTCTGTCCCAGGGGGCATGATTCCCCTTTCAGCAGCCAGCTCTTCTGCCACAGCCCTGATATGATAGGGTTCAAACCCACAGCAACCACCAATGAATCTGATGCCAGCCTTGTAGGCCTCTCTGGCGTACTTGTGCATATCCCAGCGGGTCAGGATCCTGGGTTCCAGACCTGAGGGAAGAAAAAGAAAACAAACATGAGCAACTACAAACTCAATGTTTTTTTTCTACTTCAAAGTAAATATTTTACCAAAAGGAAACTCCGGCAAATCAATGAACCCCTGGCGGTTACAGTCAGGAGTGTGGTAAGCCAGGGGCTGCACCATGTAGTGAGCCCTCAGACCAGCTTTTTCCACTCCCTCCTTCATCATCTTGACAGTCTTCACACAGGTCATGGGGTCAAAGTGGCAGTTGACTCCCACGATTTGGGCACCTGAAGAACATGTGGACAAAATTATTGTCTTGTCTGAAGTCTAAATCTTTCACTTTAAATTAAATGCTTACCGGCTTTTACCAGTCTGACGGCACACTCCCCTGGTGAGACGCCATGCATGTCTCCCTCTGGCCCAATGCACAGAGAGACTGCAACAGGCTTTCCGCTGGTCTTCAGCACCTGCACGGCCCATTCTGCTTCCTCGACATGCTCATAGTACTGTGTCGACAGACACACAATACAGTCATTGCCGAGGCCTGATGTGCTCCACTAATCATATTTCAGATTGAGGACATGACTTGTGGAGTTATAACTATACCTCAGCAATTAGAAAATCCACATTCTTTTTCATAAACACTTCCAGCTGCTTCTTGAAGATGGCCTTCACGTCTGACTCACTCTTGCAGCTCAGATAGGAAGGAGTCTGAGACACACCACCAGCCACCAATGCATCTCCTTCATTGGCTACTTGCCTTGCCAGGTCGCACGCTGCCTCATTGATTTGTGTTCCCTGAAAGAATTGTCTGTTGTTGTTTGGAATTTGCAGGATCAGCAAAATCTGTCACTTGTTGGCTGTAAAGTGCTACAGATGAGTACTCACAGTCATTTTCAGTGCCTGACCCCTGTTCACCAGTTTGTCATCACTGGCATAGAATGTAAAGGTCTGCATGACGTTGGCTCCTGCCCTGAGGAACTCCCTGTGCAGCTGTCGCACTAATGAAAACAGACACTGTAATGTTACAGGCAAAGTTTAGGCTTCTTCTGCCTGCACTGCATTATGGGTCTTACCAGCTTCAGGATGTGTCACAGATGCCTCAGGAGTCCATGGCCCAGCCTTCACATACCCTCTCTTCTCCAGGGCAAACACAAAACCTCCATCACCAATCACCACCTCCCCAGTATTGAGGCGTTCAAGGATACCCTGTGGGAGTAGAGGGATCCATTAGACACACTTAAAATGTTCTCATGAAAATGCTGAAGCTTACATTGTTGCATAAAAGCAACACACAATAATGATTGGGGTCAAATTGTAATGTGATTGTGAAATGTGCGTAAATCTATGAAGATCTTATGATTGTGTTATGTGATATAAGTTGCAGTGTAGGTACAAAGGTGAAAAGATAAAAGACCTTTTGTTTAGCTTAAGGTTCTTCAGCAGTGACTGCTTTAGTCTGGCTGTTTCAAAAACCGCTGCACTGGCAACATTTTTCAGTCTATTGACCAATGGGACAACTGGCATGCAGTGATGTTACATGCATTGAGTACTGTGTGCGTAGAGTTTTTACCTTCTTAATTGGTGCCATGTCTTCTTCCCTGTTTCAGTTGCAGTACAAAGCACTTGGTAAGAGCAAGCCCCTCTTTTGGCCTGAAGAGTACAGAGAGCTGCATGTCGTTACTTTTATACAGCAGCATAACCATGGGAGGATTTGATGTTGGTGCCCAGTTCATATCTAATTGCCACATGTCTGTTTGGACATTGTGCAACTTGGTATGGCACACAGATCAATGAAGATGTCATGGGTTGGAATAAATGCAGGGAAAGGGGATATCCTTGACAGATCTCTATGTTATAATTATGTTACCAGGACAGCCAACACTGATTCATGTTTAGCATTAATTCACTCTGAACCCATATGTTTATCATAAACTACTCTTTGGAAAATTGTAGGTCACACTGAAATGGGTCAGCAGGATCCTGCTTTGACAAACTGACACCATCCTCACAGATGATAGGTGTGATGTTATCTGTCTGGGAGTGAGCCTTCCTAGATCTTTGTTGACATCTGTCACATTAGGACTTTGGACACATTTTTCTTAAGCATGGATTAAAAAAATAATGAACAATAACTATTTAACTTTTGAACCAGAGCCTGGCATGTAGTCTTCAATTCTTAAATAATTTTAAACCACTGCTACATCTAGATCACTGCCCTTATCCAGGTTAACCAGTAACACCTCATTTTCTTACCACAGTCTTCAATGCAAGTGCTGCCCTTATTTTTCCACCCACAGCAGACACATTAAAGTGTAGACACACACACACAGAGTGGAATATTGACCTTCAGCAGAGAGGTGCTGTGTAGTTCTGTCAGCTCTGGGTCTATCCAGTTTCAGGAGGAATGTTACAGATAGTCTCTCCTGAAGTGTTTATCAACAGAGTCAAAGTTCAGACACCACCTCCAATCTGTAGTTTGATTCTTCTTTGATAGGTAAAACTCTTTTAAGTACTATGATTTATACTGAACTTTGTACGGACAGAGAACAGTACTGTATGTGGGCACTTAGGTTCATCACATATTGTGCATCTATATACATATATATATATGTACCCAGTACCCAGTTATTCCTTAGACAGAAAATAGACAAAATAATGTCCCTGCCTGCATTACTACACCTAATAGGCTCCGACTATTTGGTGTAGTTGCAAAGGTGGTGCCAGAAGGAACCCTGTGAACTCCTCTCCATTTTTGTTTGTGTGTGTTTGTTAGTGCAGGATTAGTTCAGATGTGTCTGGTGTCACTGAAACTGCTGATTCAGGAAGCACATTCTACGGTGGAACAAACACCAAATTCCAAGTGCACAATGAACCTCTACTCACATTACTTCATATTGACCGACCCAATGACTTGTGCTACACATCATGAAGGGACCACTGAAGACTCAAAAGGTTGAGGTGTTTTTCTTCAAGCAATTACTGTTTTTTCTTTCCACCTCTTCTTCATTAATTTTGGAGCTTGTTTTCTCCTCTGCGATGCTCTTTCCTAAGAAGTGTCTCCTCGGTCTTTACATGTGGCGTCCTATGATGTTACCCTTTAGATTCACTTCTATGGTATCTATTTACACAGTGTCCATCTACCCTATCCCATTTCTTCTGAGTTATTCCAGCTATTCCAGACACTAACCAACTGTTGCATGGAGTGGCATTTTCCTCATGGACATAGCCACAGCTAGTTCTCACAGGCTGAGGCTGGAATTGATGCTGTCTGTGCAATTTCAGTGATTAAAGGCTGAAGCAGGGGGTGAAAGGAGAAGGACACATGTACTGATGGGTGGGAGTTGGGGGTGGAACTCTTTACAGTGTGCTGGAGCTTGAACGGTGAAAGGCTAGCTGGGAAAACGGCCAGGTTTGATGCATTGGGGTGGAGGAAGGGAGTGCATAAAAGTGCAACAAAAATTGTGAGGTAACTGACCTGGAGTGACACTGATAAAGTTGTGGTTAACTATTGACTCCTAACGATACTGATAAAGGATTTGACACATACTCTGTTGACCATAAGGCAACAGTAATGTAACAGAAAATTTGATGTATTGCCCCAAATTGTTCTTAATGAAATTGTTGAATTCTTTGAACTTTAAACGTGAATTCTTTGAACTTTAAATGTGTGAGTCTACAGTGCCAACTTGGGATGTCTGTTTTTGTCTGTGTAATCTGCACACATGTTCTGTTTTCTGTGTTACAGAGGAACTCCCTATGCCATGTTTACCTCCTCCACCCCTTCCTCTGGTCCAATCACAACTCAAGCTGAAGAAGACATTCTGCTGAAACTGTCCATTCTTTGTGGAATTGTGGGCCACAGAAAGACGGGGTGAGAGACACTGAGTGAGTGAGAGAGATCGAGAGAGAGCACTCTCTGACCTAATCACTGTGGTAGGCTTGTTTCTTATCTCACTTGTGTTGCATAACTGTTAAAGTGCCATCTGGTTTTGCCAGGTTTCAGTTTTGACTTTTTTTTTTTTACATTTACTAAACAAAAAGTAGCTGATAAAATAAACCCTATGCAGTACTACATTTAGACTCAAGAGGGCGAGATAGTACTTTTTCTTTTTCAGCAGTGACTGACTGTCAGAGAATAACCCAGGACAAAGTATTGGGCACCCGACCCGATTTATCAATTTAAAACAGAATGTTATTTTAAGGTTGTTGCGGCTGTAAACCTGTCAGGTCATTTAAGCTTAAGGTGTCAAAGCACTTTATCCCCATCATCAAAAGACTAAATAAGAGAATTCTTATGAACATTGAAGATATTCCCAAGATATGACCCATTGATGCATTACTAATGACAAGCCCCTTATTAGTCTGATGAACTGGAAAATTTTGGAGGAAGGACCTGGTGGAAAAATGAATAAATATGCTCATAATTAAATTTAAAAATCACAAATTAAATAGGAAATTAAATATGAGAGCAAAAAGAATCTCATTTTATAAATTGTCAAATAACTAGATTTTGTTTGACTCTGTTTACAGTGTGTGATTTTAAGACATGTGATTATCACGATTAGTAAGATACAGATATGGCACAAATGTGTTTTGTGAGGTGACACAGATGTTTGACCTTTGACCCCAAATTCTTGTGTCTAAGCAAACACAGAGATAAGAATATTTGTTTAAGATATCATGCTCACAAGAACGAAATCTACAGACACAGGGGGTCCCTGCTAAAACAGCATAAAAGCCAGGACAGCTGGCTGAAATCATGGCACCTTCTTGTGCATTTTCTTTTTTATCTCCTATACTTTGAATATTTTAGTGTATTCACTGTGGACACCAGCACTCTGCAGAGCATACAGGCTCATCTTTTCTATGCATAGCTACAGTACATGCTGCACAGGTGGCTATAAATGTTGTGATGTACAATAAAGACTGGCTGGTTTGAACACAGCAGCTTGTAGTTCACTGTAATAAAGCAGCGGCACAGCTTTTCATTACCTTCTTCTCTTGAAAGAAGACCTTGTAGAAGTGTATTCTATAGAAGATTTACAGTAACTTATCTTTCAACCACCGCTCCCTCTAATCTCGCCGTAAAGTGTCGCAGAATGACTGCAGAAAACTGAACAGCTGCTGCAGCCAGAACTTCATGAAAGAGTCACACGAGTGAACAAAATGAGGATTTGTATATAATGCATGAATATCCTGATCCTGCGTAAATGACATGAAACAACTAAAGGTACTGCTGAAACCATTGCTGTGTTTCGTTTTGTTTGTTAGCAACCGCAGACGTGTCATCCAAACACAATTCATGAAATCACCAAGAGTTGTGTTTATTTTGGCAAAGTGCAGTAAAACCGTGTTTGTGTTATGCTAGTTAGGTACAAATCCCTAATGTGATTTAATAGGAATGTGTCAGGAGGTGCTGCAGCATTTCACTTCAGACCTGGTGTCTGCAGGTTGATTCATTTGATGAGATTAGTGGAAGAGAAGAGCTTTGTTTGATAAATAAAAATTAGGTAAGCAAAGAGGCTAAATGTTTACAAAGTACGTCAAAGTTGCCATTTCAGATGATCTAGTTTGGGCGTTTGGCTGTGAGTCAGACACAACCTAATTATCCATCATATTGACAATGTGCTTTTTGGCCTCAGCAGAGACATGAGAGCATTTTCTTCCTTACAGAGCCACGGCCCGCTCTCTCTGCTGTGTTTCATTGTCCAGTGTCTTGTGTCACCTCTATGTCATACTTTATTTCTGTCTGTACTTCTAACCTCAAACTGTGCACTGCTGGGAAACTCTTGCAAAACAAAACTGGGCATGATGCATGCTGCTTTTTCTGAGTAAATGCCAGGTCTCTTACCACGCTGTCGCCTGCTGCATGTTTACCTCAACTGAGGAATTTTAACCCCTTAATTAACTAAATTCTTTCTTCCAGTCTGTAGATGGAGCTCTTTGTCACCATGGTTATTTCTGTTCTCCTCTTTTATACCCATGATGCCTGTACATGTTGACTTGGGTTTAACCATGACGCATAGACACAAGTATGTTTGTGTTGCTTAGTTTAAAGCCACACAGAGTCAGGATCTTAACAACAAATTCTGACATGCTGTAGTTTTAGAACCAGTTTAACTGCAAATTAAAAGCCCTGCTGCAACATACACAATTATAGCGACCCTTATTTTCACACACATTGAAATCTGTTAACTCATGCACCAGAATGGCATCATCAAACCCCCCACGGCCTCTAACCATCAAACCCAAGCATCTCTCCCAGTGTCTCTAAAGCCATGTCTGCTGTTCCCATGGAGCTGCCCTGCAGCTATGAGCATCTTCCTGCCTCTGAGGCCGCAGCAGCACTGTCGCGACCGCAATTCTCTATTTACAGACCGCTCTGCCTCCCACAGTGTTCTCACCAGGACGACACATACACACACACACAGACAGCGCTGGTGTGGAAAGAGGAAGTCCCGAAGGCAGGGCAGACCAAATGACACAGTGGCTCAGCTTCCAGTGCAGAATAGAGGCACCGTGTGAGCGAGGAGACAAACTGTGGAGTAGGTCTGAGGCTGTGAAGAATGTCAGGAGGGCGCCGTGAAGGGCTGCACTTCACAAACTCCCACTGCTGCAGCAGCAACCCAGAGAGGAAATGAAGGCTGGTGTTAACAAGCTGGGAAGAGCAGTTCCTGGGATTATTTTGAGGGTTTCGTGTATTGCTCGTCCACAATAACAGCAGGCAGGAGGAATGCAGTCAGTGCTAACGTCTGGAAGAGTTGTACACAAGATAACTTAGATTATTGCAGGAATACTGTCCTGTATATAAAAATATTTGTGCAGTTTTATACATCCACATGTCATAATAGCTAGAAAACACATCTAAACATTTAAACAGCAAGGAAATACTAGTGTCTGGCTGCTTTTATTCTCTGACCAGCTGCATTAACTAAGACATGCCTATTAGATTTTGATATTTTCGGATTTGAATTGATATCAAGGTTAAGCTAAACAAAATAAAACCATGAAGATGTTTTTCCAAATCTGTCCTCTGATATCTGTTTAGACTCCAAGCAACAACAGTACAAAGCCTGCATGAATGGACTTCCTGAAGTAGTCTATCACCATCATCGCTGACAGGCTGCACAGTCTGAAAACATGCAGCTGGGGCCCACTGTCAGTCACCGCTCTCCCCCCTGTGGTGTATTTTCCCTCCCTAAAATTTTCATATGGCCCCAGAGTGACAGTCTTGCCCGAGTTGCCACAGATCCACATACCACAGAGTGATACGTGTGGGTTGTATCTTGGGGAGGAGACACAGCATGCTGCTGCTGCTGATGATGATGATGATTTCAAATCTTTTCTGGAACTTTTTTTTTGTTAGCAAGTTGTAAACATGGATGAGCTGCAGTTTCATGATGTACAGTTAGAGATGAAAGAACACCCAGAGTCTTTGAGCTGGCAAGAAAGGTGTGTGGTCTGCTGTTCAAGTGAAATGCAAAAACTTTGCATCGTTGCAGGGAGCTCTACAGCTATGTGAGACAATCAAGACAATTCAGTACATGAAGCTGACAAAAGCAGAAATCCTCCACTGCCATCTTCCCCAAGATGGAGGGCCTCAGCTGCCTGCAGGTCCAAGGTTCACTGCAGAAGTATTTTATATGTTGGTCCAGAACTTTCTTTATCACCAGAGGTTATTGATTTATTGGGTTGATTTTTAGTTATTGATATTCCTTCCTGTTTTTTTCCCATGTCTTAGTGTTGTGTTTGTGTGTCCAGATGTATTGTGTGCCAATCATGATGCAAAACAAATCTACCTACATATATAAATAAAAATAATCTGAACTAAATCTAAAAGTGTTCAACTCCATGACTGTAATGAGATTACATTGCAAACATTCATACATGCCAGTTTATGGTACGTTCTGATTAATGCAGCACAAGAGGAAGTTGTTGAACTTTTGAATTTTAACAGCCTAAAAAAGGTGTTTAGTGGAGATCAGTCATCATCATCATCATCTTCCACATCACTTCTGCACAACTTCTTTCTCTCTGTACCAAACAGGAGTGGGGGATGGGTGGAGAAAGAGGTGAAGGAGGAGGAGTGGAGAAAGGATGACGTCAGACGGCAGTGGGATGGCTTTTTGTGTGAGGAAAGCGTCCTGAAGAAAAAGGAGACACACTCAGTGAATGAGTGAGTGTTGTGGAAAGCTGGACCGCTACCGGGAAAAGAAAGAAAGAGCGAAGAAGAGCGTGTTAAAGCGAATTTCTCGTCCTGTGCGTCTGCGAAGTCTCCACAGTTCCGCGTAAGTAGAAAACAATAAAACAGGTTCGGCTGCTGCGGCTGAATGAAGCAGTTGGTTTACAGCTGAGCGCAGACACAGTGACAGAAATCCTACTGAGCTCAATGTTCTCTGTCAGCAGCTCCTTCCTGACCAGAACTGATTCATACTGGTAGCTGTTACTGAGGAGTTAAACTTTGCATGCTTCTTCATCACCTGAAGGCTGACATTTTAACCCTTTGGAGTCTGTTTATAGTGTAGCTGTTGCTTGAGATTCACCATGTGAGTTCAGTGTTGGAGAAATTACCTCCAGAAAAGTTTCTTTTTTTAATCTGTCCTTCATGTATGTTAACACTCCTCCTCCTCCTCACCCCCACCTCTTTCCACCACCACCTCATGTCCTTGAATTGCTGGGTGGAGGTCCATCTAAGTGCGAGCCACCCATGGAGCTCTGTGCCTGATACACACTGTGCTGTGAGGGGAAGTGGTACTACATTATAAACTAAACAAAACCTGGAACATCTGCAGTGTTTATTCAAGCCGAGTTCAAGGACAAGAAACTGCTGTCTAACCATGAGAGGAGGAAACAGCGCTGATTAAAAAACACGCTTACAGTAACACATCAACCAAATCCAGGAACTGTTACAGGCTGCAGTTAGAGTGTGTGTTTTAAAGCGATTGCTTTCACCTGCTTTATTTTCCTAGAATTATTTTTGACAAGCTCAAACTTGTCTGTGGATGGAGCAATGTCAGGGCAGAGGAGCTCTTTCACAACCAGTGCCTCCTCTGAGTGAATCTGGCTGTCAGATTGATCTGTTCAGATTTTATAGCTAACAGTAATGACAGCTTCTGAAGAGTGTGACTATTTTTGAATTTTAACACTGTGAGTTTTTAATTCTTATTATTGGATTCTTTGCATTCTAGGAGGCCACTGCTCTTCACTGACATCCACTGCACAGCTGGATCCTCTGAACGCTCGGCCAGTTTACTTTGTGAATGCACTGGTCATTAGTAGGTGAGTCATCTGTGAGGTTTTTTTTGTATGCTCTTACCCCATTACCTTCAGGTCAAAATATAAAGTTACATTAAACAGGCATTACACTTTAAATGACTCTTTTTCTGAAACAAGCTTCTCTGCTATTTTCTTGGCTGTTGTGATGGCCAGTCCCACCCCTTTCCAAAGACCATTACAACCTGTCCTGGTTGTTGTTTTCACAATTTTATGTGTTCCCTGCAGGTTAGGGCTGCTCCGGGTTCTGCTCATTATTTCTGCCTCAAGTGTGCTGGTGGGGGAGAGACACAGGGGGGAGACAGGGAGGGAGGGAGGGAGGGACATAAATTTGAGAAACGTGTTGCTAGATGCAAAAGCATGCACCCTGCAAATGTAGGATGGCGTTTTGTATTGTTTTCCAGGAAACTTCAAAACAACAACTTTAGTCATAGGTAGGCAACATACTGTCAATCACATCTGTGCAAAGCAATGAGGGTTTTTTTTCCCACAATCCCTGTTAAAAGGGGACAGTCTGTTCTTAAGGCAAACAAAAAGTAACAGTTTTTGTGTACATCAATCATCTTTTCAGGAACAAGCTGGAGGAGCAGGAGTGTAGAAGGAGCAGAGCGAGGACATGTCATGAGTGCCTTTGTGTCAGTGAAATGTGAGGGTCACTGAGGGGCTTTGTGCGTCAGAATCCACGGGGGCCACTGCAGAGTCAGCGTGGGGAATGAGGGGCCGGGGTGTTGCACAGATTGAATAGGTTAGGGGCCACATCGACCTGTCTTTGAGAATGAAGGAGTGAGTTCTGGGCCAACGGTGGCATGTCTTTGAGAGCTAAAGAGTGAGTGGGGGGTGATGGAGGAGTGGGGGCTGGTGTCGGTGTGTCTTTGTGCAGCCTTTGTTGAGTTGAGTCTCTCCAGATGAAGAGGGCTGATTTTATTCAGGCTTTTTTTTTGGCAATCCAACACACACAAATGAGAAGGGCTGATACTTTTCTCTGGGGAAGTCATGCGTTTTGATGCAATCGCAGCCTGGATGAGTGAGCACAGGCTGGCACCTTTCACAGTTTATGAGTGTGTATTTGTTTTTGTGTTTGTGTGTCAGTGAAGTGGGCTCCTTTGTTTTGGTGTACTGCTGGAGGTCTTCTCACTGTTGACTTGTTGTTGACATTTTTTCGGGCCTCTCATTGTCATTGAAACCTCGGGGGCCACTGCTTGTATATGAACTGTTTCCTCACTCTCTGAGAAAAATGTTTAACGTCTCTTTTATAGTTTGAATGGTTTTATTGTGTTTAATCGGGCTCTGCAGTATAAATCTAACTAACCCTGATGATGGCCATCACTCACTGGCTGATGTTATGAGACACTAGATGTGGTAAATGCCTATCCATGGGAAACATTTTCCCCTCTTTCATTTGCTGTTTATGGAGGGCAACAAAAGCACAGCTCACATGGTTATGGTTAGCCAGAGAGAGTTGTTGAAGAGAGAAGCTCTTGTTTCATAATATCTGAGCTGATTGGGGAAGTTTCTTGTAAACCATTGAAACATCTTTGTGTCTCTTTGTGTCTACATTTTTTCCCTCTTTGTCTCAGTTGTAATCTGAAGCACACTGTGAAAGCAGGTGGATGTTTGTGTCCCCGAGGCCATAGGATTAGCAAGGTTTAGCAAAAGGGACCCATCATGAAAAACTCATTAGTTCTCTGCTCTCTTTGTTTGTTTGGAAGGCTTTGTCGTCTCTACACCTCTTGATGGTAGAGTCAGTTTGGGTTTCAAAAGTTTTCCTTCAGGCGAAGAAACCTTGGTGTTAACGTGTTTTCGTTCACCAGATAAAAATGAGCAGTGATGAGAGTTTATGAGTCAACACTGCAGGGCACAAGTGTCTCTGCTCTGGGTGGTGTTCTGGCTTGTCCGTGCTCAGCCCTCACAGAGCAGCTCAACCTCTTCACTAAAACTGAAGTGTAGATTTCTACGTAAATAATTAGGAAAATAGTGAACTAGGAACAAGACTTTGAAGTTTGCCTTGTGACATGTTTATCGTTGCTAAAGTGTCTGACTGATACCAGTTGCAGATAGATAAAAAAATCTGTTGTTGATAATGTTTTGAGCACGAGATAAGCCTGAGAAATAGTTGCCAAAATGATGGTGTCATTGTTGATTGAACAGAAGTTGGCAACAAGTACCTAGCAAATAATATCAGCTAAGCAATATATTGTTTTGGCTTTGATATTGACTAATGGATATATCATGTATCAGATAATGGGGCCAATATATTTTACTTCAGTTGTAAGTTTGCAATGTGTGCTACTTTATGCATCAATGGCACAATGTTCACATATCTGCAAGCATTTTTTTCCATTGCAATTACCTGTACATTAATTATTAGGAAATTGAGATTTTCAGGGTGCAGTGCTGCCCCTGTGTGTGGGTGGTGTTTGCTCCGTATTGAGGCTGCACCGCCTCATTCTGCCTCATTTCACCGAGAGCTCGGCTGCTTGCATTCTTTTATAAAAGAGGGATACGTTTGGTCCTGCCCTGCTCTCACTGCTATCACACTAGTTTCATATTTCATGTTTTCTGTTTCCTGATTCTTGGAAACTCCGAAGGAAATGAGACCCTCATCAGTGGCCTGTGATTTCCTGCTGTCCACATCTTGTTTGAGTAGCTGTGTAGCCCTGAAAATGGTGAACCAGCCTTTTTTTATGTGGTTTTTGGTTGGAGGGACTTCCTCCGGGCTGCCTGGTCCAGATGCATGACCAGACCAGAGTGAGTGCAGCAGCTTATGGGGAACAGATTGCCTTGGTTTGAGGTTTCTGGTTCATGATCTGTGAGTTAAGAAAAATTACCTAATGAAGTCCTTTCTGCCCTGATCCACTGGGAGGTCATCTGATATGTGTCTAAACAGAGAAACAAAAGCATTTTTAATTTTTGATTCATGTCCATGAATGGACTTGTTTCTTGCAAACTATTAGCAGCTGTGTCTAACCTCGTCTTTACAAAACAATCTGGGTCAACTATGTTTCAGATCTCTGAGCCACCCACCTTCAGTCCTCGTTCACTTTCCCTCGTCAGAGCGGTCTGCAGTGCCCAGCACTCATTACCTCAGCACCTTGGCATGCTCCCAGCACTGTTGCTGATATCTCAGACCAATTACTCTAGATTTACTCCTCTAACTAACGGCCAACTGACTGACCCACATATGCCTCGTATCGGCTGCTTTTGTCTGGCGCCCTGACTCAAACTGAAGTTTCGGTTCATTAGTTGAAAATTTATTGGGCATGCAGACTGCTCGGCCAACAGGTTTTTACGCCAAAAGCTGTAGTCCACATGGCTGGCTCTTGGCCCACGGACTGTTTTTTGTAAATACCATGAGAGAAAGTTTGTCTCTTAACAGCAAGAGACTGTTCATGTTGGCTCGCCGAATGAAGGATTGGAAAACTGTGTGTAAGTTGGCTTCAGGCCCTCACTACATGCATGTAATCCTGTGTGGCAGGCTTGGTTTCTGTCAGGACAATGCGGGATGAAAGGGGTCCAGATCAGATGTAGAACCACATTGCTGCTGACTCACTTTCATCTTGGAGCGTATCAGCTGCAGCATCAGTCAAACTCAGCATCATGGAGGATTTATGAAAGAGGCACAAGACTCTATGATCCATCAGCGTTGGTGATGATACATATCTATGACAGTGACTCCACATGCACACGGAGAGCTGCAGTAACAAAGATCTGACAGTTTGAAGATACACATCTATCAAAAGCAACTGGGAGGCAGAGACCTCTCACCCACAGTGCCATGAATCCCGGGTTATGAATAAGTCATAATTCTGACTGTCTGATGTGCCGTGAAGTGTAAAATACTCCTTTCTCAGCGCTCACATAAACACACAGAAAATCTTGACCTTGCTAAGGAAGTGCTGCTCAAGCACTTTTCCCAGAAATCTGTTCAACAAGCAGCAAACAAGCGGAAAGTATTAATCAGATTCAGGATGTAGTGACCTTTCTGCTCGCTCAACAACAATGCAGCACGTCCACAGTATGCAGCGCAAGCAATCAACTGCAAACACATGCAATCTGATGCAGACTTTTGTCACCTTTAGCAAGTAGACTTGATATTTGTTTTTTAAAAAACTTTAGTTTAGTAGCACTTTTATCATGGTGTGCACATGTTCTGTGTAAATACACTACTCCACCAGTGATTTAAAAAAAAAAAGTACCTTCAAACCAGCAGAGAGATAATTTAAGTTCACGCTAACACTATCCAGAACTCTGTCACTGAACCAAGGTTAAAACAAGGTCGCAGCTGTCTCTGAACTCTCAATGCATAGTCTCAGATATATTATCCAAGGGGCAAGATGGAGAGCGCAGAGTTAGCTCTTTAGCCGTGCACACACCTTGGGCCTGTTGCAGCATCAGGGGAAGCTGAGGATTGGAGGACTGGTCCTTCTGCAGGCACATCAAGCAGATACAGTTTGGTTGTTGGATGATTTTTAGACACAAACACTAGTTGCTCATGTGTCCATGCTTCATTCTCTGCCTGGACATCGCTCCTTCTCCTGTATTTCATGTTGAACTGTGGGCAAACTGACTCCTCAGCCATCTGGTGGTATACACAATGGTATGGTCTGTGGCTAGTGAACACCTTTCTCTATTCTTCGTGTGCAGTTTTAATTAAGATTTTTAGGCTTACTTTATTACATTTAAAAATAGCTTTTTTTTAAAATATTAATATAATTATTTAGAAAACTGAGAAACACTCCACTACATGTGCAAAAACATATCCAGATCTTAGTGACTCTTAGAAAACCATGATGATGTATGTAAGCATAGAGCTTTTGTCGAGGCAAAAAATAAAGATTCTGAAGAGACTCTGAAATGATCACTGAAAAGCCACAGTTTGTAACAAGCATCTGCATGGGGAGAATCACACCAACAGGTCTGACACAGCTCTCAGTTGTTCTGCACCCAGCAGGAGGCGGTTACATCTTTTATATCTTAAAAGCTTCCTTCAACTCCTTCAACTTCCACCAGGCATAATGTGAGACATTGTGGCTGCAGACAATAACCCTCTATGCGTGTGATGCAGGTGCAGTTCTTCTGTATCTATCACATACATGTCCGGTCAGATTAGCTCTAACAAGGCAGTATTACAAACACAAATGATATGATTCAGTATTTTCCCAGCACAATTTGCTGTAAGAGCTGAGTGAGCTCTCACTGGGTGCCTGCTAAAGGTATGTTTAGGCTCCATCTCTGTAGTTTAAAGCAGCAGAGCTGCTAATTTGTGGGCATTGTAGTCTTAACAGACTGCACTTGGATAGACTGTAATCAAACAGAAGACCCCACAGAGAAACTACAAAACTGCAGCCTGGGTGGCTGACGACAAAAAAAGTAAACTTGCACACTTGATAGATTTCACATATACACACGTTTCTGCAGCGTACACGTAGCTATAAATAGAGCTCAAATGATGGCTGTGTGGCAAGCAGGGTTAAGTGAGTACTGTTGTGTGAAACCATTGTAACTACCACAGAATGGAAACTGTGATAACAATAAGGAGAGCCGTAGTGTGTGAAGAGGCCTGGAATAAACTCAAGGACCAGAATAGAATGGGGCACTCTTCAAACTGTCCTCCACCACATAAACACACATTAAATACCTGATTATATTGTACTCTGTAGTCTTTTCCATTAAAGCCACAGTTCCCTGAAAGAAGAGTGCTTCTTCAGACTTTATACTTTCTGCAGGAACCAGTGTAACGTTCGATTTTTAGAAGATATCCTGACAGATGATGCGTGACTACAGCTCAAGGCCTTCGCTCCGACACTAACTCTTCCTGTTTATTCCTGCCACTTCCGTTTTGGTTAATTAACCAAAGACATCGTTGCAGGCTCCCGATCCTTCTACTGCAGCGTCACCCAGCTGGGCTCAGCACTCTTGTGTTTATCTTCAACCTGGGTAATTATATGTAGACAGTGCATTTTGGCTGAGGTTTTGTGTAATCTCTAATTAGAACACAAAAAATGTTGAATGAGAATGAAGACATTTTACCCTGAAACCCTTGGAGAGAAGGAATGAGATGATAACATTTATGTTTAGTCACAGATAGACATCACTGTCATATCAAAGCAAACCTAAATAAGAAGAAAAATGTGTACCCTTAAATGCATCCATGACTGAGTCCTGCTGAACTGTATCACCCCTGCATCTGGAGTGTTTCCAATCTGAGACCTGCTCCTCAGATGTTGTCATGCTTGTGACTTTGTTTTTATGACCTACTTCTTCTGGTTACTACTCAACTCCAACTTTAGATGAATCACTTTTTAGCTGTATGAGATAATGCTCCTGTTTTGTATCCTGGGAAATGCCTCAAATGTTTTGTCTTAGCATGACTCTGATCTTATCAGACAACATACAGTCAGTGTTCATTCCACCTAACTGTGGTTGAAGGATTCAACGTCTTGAATCCAACGTCATGAATCAAGGCCCACTTATTCCCCTCAGTCCATCACAGTGACTTACAGATCTTAATTAATGTTTTTGTGCCAACCAATCAAATGACACATTGGGTAAGAATTAGAGCAAGTAACATAAGAGCAGTCCTCTTTAATCAGTTAAACAAACTCCCTTTCTGTTTATGTAAATGTTGTGACTATAAATCCCGATTTATCTTCTCACAGACTTGGAGAAACTTTGTCTACTTTATAGTTTGGTTAATGTTCCCAGATTTTTATTTATTTATTTATTTGCACATAAGAGGTGGATTGAACTGAGTTCAGAGCTGAATAATTACATTTACTCTGGGTCTCGCTGTCAGCTGTTTGAAGTTACCACGTCTTTAAAGCAGTAGGAAAGCATGGAATGACCTGTCTCCAGAACCAGCACTGCACATGTCTGTGTGATCTGCTCAGTCATTCTCAGCATGTATGTTTGTCCTCTCTGAAGTTTGATTGACCACAGCTTTTAATGGTCTAAATGCTACATTCAAAGTAAGAGTATCATGAGATCCGGTGCTAGCTTGTTAGCATTCTAACCTTTCTGACTGCAATGAGATCCTCCAAGAAGACAGTAAAGACACACAGGCAGAGTTTAAACCAGACCCCACATATTTTCCTGTGTGTATCATAATGCTGGGTGATGACATCAGAGGACTTCTCAGAAACCTCCATCCTGCCATGAGACCTCCGCTGCGTCGAGGCCAGTGTGGTCACAGCAGCCCAATCATAACATAGCAACAGTATCACAACCGCTTTGATTTAGGACTGACTCAGATGTACATTGATACACCCATACAGAATGAAATCATCTGTTATGAGTTATCGTTGTAATTATGCTTTTATTACTGTTGATTAGGGAACAAAGACATTTTTGCTAGTTTTTTTGCACACTATAATTTTTACAGTGAACTTGATAACCTTGTTGATCTTGTGTCTGCAGTGAGAATCTGGCTTGTTTAAAGCCAAAGGTCAAAAGTGGTACACTATAACAGAGTCTGTGCTGAGCTCTGTTCACAGCTGCTTCATGATGCTGATGGAATTAAACGCACAGAGGTCTCATAAACACATTATGATAGTGTAAACTATCATGACATCAGAAGTTGTTTATATGTGTGTGAGTCACCATGACTGGTCCTGGGGACATCTGGAAGTGTTGCTCATGATACACTCACAGCTGGCTGATAGTAAATCTGAAGTAGCGCTCTGTGGGAAGAGTGAGGATGGGTCTGTTTGATGACAAACTGGACATCCTGTGGGCCATCTAGCAAATATGATGGGGCTCACTGAGTCAGACTGGAGGGGAAATCATTTGCTGATACGGTGTCATTCTCCCTCCCTCCTCTATGTGTGTGTGTCTATATCTGACTTCAGTGTGTCTCTGCTCCTTCCGTAGGTTTCCAGCTCAGGAATTACCATGACAACAGGAAGCTTCTTCAGTGCCTTCTAGCTGTCTGGGATGACCAGAGTCAAAGAGGAAGAGGGGAACGCAAAGAAGAAGGGAAAACATCTGTTCTGAGAGGATAAGATCAGCAGCACATCTAGATCTGAACAGGAACCACACTCAAACTTTCTCTTTGTCAGAGAGGAATATAAACTCCCTAACAGCACTGCTCTGTCAGTTGGAACTTCTTCTTTAGCATCAGCTTTAACCTAAGCTACCACCATGTGCCGCGTCATAGTAACATGCCGCTCCATGCTCTGGACCCTGCTCAGCATCGTGGTCGCCTTTGCTGAGCTCATCGCCTTCATGAGTCCTGATTGGTTGCTGGGATTCCCTCGGTCAGACTCCAGTGTGAACGGGGAAGGCGTGGACTCCAGCATGTACCGGCCATCTCTCGGCCTCTACAGCCGCTGCCTCCGCATTGGGAGCCGGGGAATCGGGGTGAGCTGTGGTCCCTATGCGGGCACATTTGGAGAAGTTGCCAGTGGCTTCTGGCAGGCAGCCATGTTGTTTTTGGCAGCGGGGACGTTGGTGCTCGGGTGTGTGGCCTGTATCTCTGTCTTCAGCCTGTGTTTTCAGAGCATCCTGAAGAAGAGCGTGTTCAACATCTGTGGGCTGCTGCAGGCTATAGCAGGTGTGTGTTGACACAGTCTGGGTCCTTCTGACTGCTATATTATTATGTGTGACATCATTACTTAATTAATAGTAAGGCATTAGTGTTAGTGCCGGGGTCATAAGACTCTTCCATGTTGGAATGTTTTTGTTTTCTGTAAACAATGGGCCGCTGCAGTTTTGTTTAAGTAGTCTTAGTGACATCACTGTTGGAGGGAGGTGGGGAAGGGATCAAATGGGCTTTTGGGGCTTTTCCTCTCATCACAAATCAAGTCCCTGTCAGCTGTAAAATAGATGTTATCTTTAGCCGGGTTGAGTCACCATGTTCCCACCTGCACTGTGATTTGATTCAGCTGTATACGTGACTAAACCCCTCTCTGTCTCACTGTCTGCTCTCCCCCCAGGCCTTCTGTTGATGGTGGGCCTCATGCTGTACCCTGCCGGTTGGGGTTCAGAGAAAGTGATCAGCTACTGCGGCCCCGAGGCCTCGCCCTTCAGGCCAGCCATGTGCTCGCTTGGCTGGGCGTTCTACGCGGCGATAGGAGGGACGCTGACGACCTTTCTGTGTTCCATTTTGTCTGCACAGGCTGAGATCGCTACCTCCAGCGATAAGGTGCAGGAGGAGATCGAGGAGGGGAAGAGTCTGATCTGTTTGCTCTGAAAACCTCAAGAAAAAAATTCTAATACCTTTGGCGTGGGCATCTCAGCAAAGGGAGGACAGACGTTTCTCTGGGGGGTTTTCTGTCATGATGGCTCGGATAACACCAGCAGGTTGTTGAAAAGACAGAAGACCTGTTTTTAAACTGTTGCTGAGGCCTGCACTAGTTCCTAATAATACACACAGACAGGAAAAAAAAACTGCTTTTTATATCTACAGTTTCAAGTTGAACTGTCGAAAGGCCTCTGGATCAACAGCGGACAAATGAACAGTTACTTATTCAGTGTTTTTTGAAGATATTGTTTATTTTTGTATGAATTGTTGCCTTTAACAAACCACTATACCGTAATAGGAGAGGATTAGTTAGAGAAACAGATAGTGGGAATGTCATTAGTGTTAACACAGACAGTTTTGTGACATTATTGTTCATCTGCAAACTACAGATTGGCCTTTACAGCTTGTATATGTTCACAGCAGGACAATAAGACTCTTTTTTAAGACGTGCCACTGAAGGGATTGTTCACTTCAAAGGGAGTTCCTCCTGTCAAACTGATTGTTCATGGGTCCATTGCAGCTTTATAACTGGTAGAAAGTGTGTGTGCAGAGAAAACACTTGCCAGATGTTTCACACGTGTGTTTCCATGAGGAGGATGTGCGCTCACAGTGAGGTGACGCAGGATACACCATAACACAGAGGTCCAAAATGGTGGAATGTCGTCTTTTTTTGCTACTTTTGGAGTATTTTCTTTCGCCGATAGCACCTACTTTTATGTTTTGCACTTCCATGTCATATTGCTGCATTTGTTTTTTTCCTTCATCCATACGTCACTGTCAGTGTTACCATTCATGTGCTTTTATTCTTTGTAGATGATGAGATGTGCAATAATTCCACTATAGTGTTGTTTGCCGTGAGACTGAAAGTGAAAGCATGATATTGGATTTGCATCAAACAAAGCATTTCTAGTCTAATCTGCCTGTGCTTAAATTAATATATATTGACTGTCTGCTATTTTTGTTACATTAACAAAAGAGTAACAGCGTTCTGTATGACGCTACATGTATGAGAGGTTGATATGTGTGAGCAGAGATAGTCTGTACTCAAAAATAAAACCAGGCTTTTCTTGCCTTTAAAATCTGCACCTTGTGCTGTAACCTAGTGCTGTGAGGAAACACTGACACCTAGAGGCAGACGCTGGGTGATACAGGACACATTTTTCCAAACAACAAGACTGGAATGAAGAAAGAAAACTTTATTTCTGCCAATACATTCATCAGGATGACTGATAAAGTTAGTGGGTTATGGTCTAATGCGTCTTTCCTGTCAACTACCTCAAGGGCTTATCAGGAAAGGATGACTAGGATAGGGCGTTCCTTCATACAGCATGGTGAGGAAGGTGCCCACTGAATTCAACACTGAAAGATGAGCCCTATCCTGGAAGAGATGAGGAGGTAAAAGTCAAAAATATTTCTTTCAAATTTTATTTATTTCATGTTAATACCATAAATATACAAAACTCAAACTATTTCACATGCAACAAAGGCCAGACAACAGTGCATTACATGTTTTTTTTACTTTTTACATGTGATTGATTATGGGGATCAATTGTTGTCATCTTTACAAAATATACAAGTGTCCCTTTAGGATGAGCTTTTTTCTCTGATTCAGTGAAATAACATGGTCACAGGTCAAAAACACACAGTTTTTGTGTCAGCAAATTTCAAACACTTTGTTCCGTACTGCAGACCAGCTCTCCAAATACGTACAAGAGACGACCCACTGTGGCATGGCTTCATATTACAGCTGTTTTAAGATACATGGGAATGGTGTGGGTGTACGTACTGAAGCAAAGAAACGTCATGTAAATGCCTTAAAAAGTAAAATATGGAAAGGGAACGCTTCACAAACCAAGATTTGAAAACAAATCTATATGGACGTTTGGTAGATTTCTCACAGCTTTTCAGGACATAGAATAACACTTGAGGGAGTTCTTTTTTTCTTTCATACTCTTCATACACACATCCTCACACAACAGACGCAGCTCCTGCAGGGTTCAGCTTGCAAAATAATCCAACACTTTTTTTGTAATCTAGCTAATGCTATGACTTTAATTACAAAAGCACACAAAACAATGTCAAATTCAAATCAAAACAACTTAAATTACACCATAAATAAAAACTTTTGTCTTTTGCACTGACAAAAAACATAAAATGTGCAATGAATTTTAAACAATATATTAAAAAAAAAACACTGCTGAAATTTGGGTTTGACACTCTGCTACCTGACACACACACACACACACAGGAGTGTTTTGTCCTCAGACTAGTCATAATAACAGCAGTACCAGTCATCACTCATCTACCATGCACATCTTCAGACAATCACCACCACTATGAGAGAACAAAATAAACATGTCAGTGACAGTAGTCTGTACAATGTAGTGCTGAATAACACTGTTAAAACTGTATATCATAGCGATATCACTGAATGTGCATCAAGTCCAAATTCTCTGTTTGTTTTGGCTATAAAATGTTGCCAGTAATCCAATACCGACAGACACACCGTTAGCCTGTGTGGTGTACATAATATACACAGTATCAGTGTTTTTACTATTTTATGTATTCATGTTAATCTCGAGAAAGAAAGAAAAAAAAAACATCACTGTCTGAGTCATCTTCTGTAGTTAAAGGCAGCTCAGTTCTCCACATGTTTGATGTGTTTGCGTTCTTTTCAACATGAAACACGACAGCAGGAGGCCTCACCTCAGACTCATAGCAGCGTTAAGTTTTTAGTGTGAAAAGCTACAGAAACAGCTGAGGGAGAACCGTGTTAATGCCATACATACATCAAGGTATTATATATCTAACTCGCCGCCCTCGTTTTAGTGCCATCATGAGTCAAACATCCACTAGGACATGCAATCACTTCTCACTTAAAACTGTGCGGAAAATAAGTCTTGCAAACCACCCCCATTGTCTGAAAGAAAAGGCAGTGGACAGAATGACCAAAGAAATCGCAGCTTCACATGTGCTGAACATGCACGTCGCTATCATGCGTTTAAGTCTATAAGATGCTCAATCTGTTGCCAATCGGAGTAGCACACAGAGCAGGAATAACTGGTGTCGCTGGTTCCTTAAATAAGAACATACAGACACATTCCTATTTATAAGAAATAACTTTCACCATAATTAGAATGGTTTTTGTCTCACAAAATAAGTACTTATATTCACCTTTCAGAGCTCAATGACCAACCAGTGGATTATAAAAAAGAAAAACAAGTCAGAGCCACAATTGTAAAGTCAAGCACACATTCGCACAGAGGCCCAGTCATTCACAGGAACACTGCACTGTCAGGACGATGTGCAAAACCACCATGGTCAGATTATCACTTTTCATGACTCTACACTGTATTTATCAGGCAGGAAGCTGCTTGGAGGTCACTATAACAAAAATAAGGTATGCTGGAGTCTCTGCCTGACCAAGGATCACCTCAAGGAGACAGAAGAAGAAAGACAGCGAAGGTGAGTGTGTGAGATGCACCCCCCCACACGTTTAGAGCACGCCTTTGAGTCACTTTGTGGATGTTCTGAGGGATGTGAGCAGACAGTCACCTGACTGAGAAGCAGACAGGGTGGATGTTTTTTTTAATGATAAATGTTTTTACGTGAAGATGGACAGCTCTGGCCCCTTGTCTGTTATTCTACTGTTAAGTGTGCGAGCATCCATCCATAAATATAACCAATTTGATCAGGGCCAGAGGTGTGCATTTCCATCTTGTCAGTGTGTGTGTGTGTATATGTGTGTGTGTATGCTTACATGCGCATGTGTCAGTTTATGGATGAGATTTGAAGGCCCCACGAGCAGCATTGGATGCAGCGTTAGCTGCAGCGTTGGCGGCTGCAGTTTGAACGGTCTTGTTAGACATGACTCCGGTTGCGAACTCCTGCTGAGCCTTCTCAAAGCTAGCACCGGTGGTACGATACAGTGCGTGCACCTGGAGAGAGGAGAGGAAAAAAGAAAGTCAATAAAAATGTAGGCAGAGGTCTCGTCCTGTCCAATCACAGCACTGGAGTTTGACTTATTTTTAAAGAGATGCCAGACTATGCTTTTCCTTTATTACTTTGTAATATTCAAACACTATAAGCCCTTATAGTGTTACCAGTTGTGTTGTAGGCCTGTCATGTATTCAAATTAATTCAAATATAAATGAACATGTTAAATTTGAAGTGTAGGAATTTAAAATCTACTGTGCAGAATATCTGAAGAAGCATTGTGATACAGAGGAGGGTGCTCTAACAAGGAAAACTGTCCTTAACAGACAATCACAACAGCAGAGCTTCTGAGCAGCAGTGTGTGGAAGAACTATTGGCTCTATAGGACAAAGATAACTTACTGTTTTACTCTACAACATCCTCAATTGTTTAAAATAAGTGACAGCTCGAGCGTTGTTTAAGAAATCTGCATCATTTAGTGGACTGTGTATGTGGAGTAGTATGTAGAATTTAGTAGGATCTAGTAGTGATGCTGCAGATCTGACCACTCATTTTTTCACACCCATCGTACAGTCTCTGGTGGACACTGTTTCCATGTAAAAACGGAGTCTGTGCTTGCGTATGTGGTTGTGTTACCTTTTTAAACATAATGAGTGAGCCCACAGACAGCGCAGTGAACAGAGCTGCAATCAGTAACATGATGATGCCTACAGGGATGCTGGTGTTCAGACCAGTTAAAGCTGCGATCCAGCCACTGGAGAGACAAGAGTAATCACAGAGCATAAGTAAACGTCAGTATCTACTCAGTGAAAGAAAGAGCAGAAACACTCACCATGTTCCCCAGCCTGTGATGCCAATAGTCTGTAGAACGTGAACTCCGAACTGACAGATGTAGACGAAGAAGAAGACAAAGAACCGGAATGAACTGTCACTCCTGTAGTGGGAGCAGGAACAAGGTAGTCAAGAGAGGAAGGTGGAGGTCATGAACTTTAACTCCATCGTCAAGTTATATTCAAGTATTATAGTCTACCTGAAAGCCCCATAGAGCGGTCTGTACCAGCAGACAAAAGAACAGGGAGTAAAGAGCAGAAACCACAGCATGGCCAGGCCGAAATCTACACCACGGGACGCATCCACACAGAACCAGGCCAGGCAGCCAAACATGTTCACAAAGAGCGTGCCTGCATGGACTGACAAACACAGACAAAACAAAGATCGTCAGAGCACAGTCAACTTAGTAAACCTGTGATGAATGTGGCTTCACAAGCATTATGTGGGTTTGTATTATAAACCCACAATAAATGACAGAGATACTGAATATCTGCTCAGTATCTGCTCATAGTGCTTCTTGTTGTGTGGTGTGCCACATAATGCACTCACACATCCAAAGGTTGTACATAATCTTGACTGTCTTCTGGAACTCTACAGGAATGTCCACTGCAATATCGTGGTAGAAACATGGGCCAACAGGGAACTTCTCTGGGAGTGGAGGCCAGTTGTTCTTACGGCCTGTGTGGACAAAGAATACAGTGATTGAAAGATTCATTGATAATAATAATATCAAGTATGGGAACATGTAATGAAGTGAAAAGCAATTTAAAATTCCAAACACACAACATCTAAATTTACTTTCAGTATCAACATGACTAGGGTCTCACACATAACTGAAGCTGCTTCAGGTTTCACACCTATGCTTCCTGTTGGATCAGGACTGGCTTCCACACTAGCCGTGATATCAGAAATCATACTCACACAAGGACTTATTATCATTAAACTTAATCTAATCAGGTAAAATCCCAGAGGGACAAGGAGCCTCTTTTTTTCAAGGGAGACCTGATTTTATCTGAGCACAGAGAAACCTTCCACACATTCATCGTTCTGTACAGTGAAACCCAAACATCCAGGTAACCTTGAATGAACCGCTTTGAACCCTGGTGCCCTTGGTGCAGAAGTCCACACATGTCATCTCCACAAAAGGCAAATACTGCTAGTCATTTGGACTGCTCTTGGCTAAATTTGAGCTTTTGTTTCATCAATAATATTGTTGCCATGGTGATGTTGATAAACACTATCTATCTATCTGAATCCTACTTTGATTGGAAAACCTTTCAGACTCTGTGGTTGATGAGGTGTTAAGTAAGTTGTGCAATGGACTGACTGACTGACTGATGGACTGATGGGACTGACTGACCTCCTGCGGCTCCGTGGGACTGTAACTCTCTCTCCCGGCGATCGAGCTCTGCTGCTTTCTTCTCCAGCTCCTCCTGCCTTCTCAACAACTCAGCCTGAGCGCGTGCTTGGTCCTGACGGCAGAAACAGAAACGCTCTTAAAATTCAATCCTCAGCATCTGACAGCTAGTATTATATCCAGTAAGGTGAGAAATGAGGGTATTTTTCCACTCAGGTAAGCTTGGGAGGAGGAAAAAAGGGGGTTAGGATTAGAAAAGCAATCACACACACTGTAGTTCACTCACTTGTCTTTATCAGTTAGTGCTAAACTAGCTCTAAAGTGGTGCCGTAAGCTAAAAGCTACAAATGGGGTAAGGGCTGATCCACACTTTAAAACATGAAAACATCAGCTGACAGACAGTACCTCATTACGCCGCTGCTGGGCCTTCAGAACACAGAAGTGTGAATGAAGAGGAAGAGTAAAGGTGAACCAGAAGGAAGGAATCTCTATAGTGTTATAATGAGAGTCTAGGCCATAAGTAATTGGACAGCTATGAAAGGGATTCTCTGCAGCTCCTCTTTGTGCATCACTTTGCCTTCAGTCTAACACATGGAAGAGTCCCCTCACAAATTAAGGTCAGGTGACTAACTCAATAGTCAAAAAACTTTACTCTTGTCTTTACTCTGGTGGAATTAGCAGCAAGTTAAGGATTGTAATCCTGCAGAATGATAAAGTGAGTTTTAACACATGTGGTATTTCCCCCTCTTGCTTCCATCAGCAAAATGTATCAATAAATGTTGGCATGGCAGTTCCATCACAGTAATGCCCGGGTCATGAGAAACATTTTTAAAGGAGGAGGCGCTTTGGGATATGAGCTGTTTACATCTTTCTTCACACTTCAGTCCATCAGCATGATACGGTGCATGTTTGATTCATCAGAAACTTCCAGACCTGACTTTCTGTTCTGTTTTTGAATGTTATCGTTTGCATCTCAATGAATTCATCTCTTGATAGAGTGAAGCTTGGTCCTGCAAGGGTTTGATGAACAGTTTTTTTCTGTTTATCCCCAAGATCATCAACCATGTCAAGTGTTCTTTCTATGTTATTGTAAACTAAATTGAATTAAAGATGGAGAACAGAGAACAAGTCTTAAAGTCCAAATACAGTCATGATGAAAAATATAAAGTGTTAAGCCTCTAGACAGGTTAAAGTAATAGAAAAGCACGATAAGATTAATGCTGAGTACTTCTGCTTGTTACCTGGGTCTGTTTCTGTGAGTAGGCCGGCGGCTCTTCTGTGGGCTTCATGATGGCGGGTTGTGTGTTTTGTGAAGGGGCTGTAGTCGGTTTGGGGGCATTTCCAGGGGCCGCCTGTAAACCAGCACAGATCGTCTGTGTTAATGTTTGTGCCGCCAAGATACTGAATATAAACTGCAATCAGGCCACAGTCACATTCTGACAGTGAAATCCTCTGTGACTGAGAGGTGGAGGAGGAGGAGGAGGAGGAGGAGAGGAAGAGGGTGCTGGATAAAATGAGGTCACTGACTCAGAAGCTTCTGAATACATGCATGCACACTCTCATCGATAGCAGTGCTGCTCGGACTGACCGTTCTGGCGTCTGTGAAAGGGTTATACTCCTCCAGACCACCAGGAGGGGCAGATCGTGTCACCTGGGTCACCGAAGGATCCTACAGGGCAGAGGTCCACAAAAAGAATTTAGGGATTGAAAGCTACAACCTCAGAATCAACACCTTATATTTTAACGTTGATAACCACATTAGAATTTGTTTGACTGCACACAGTCAGTGGGTCTGTTAAAAAATAAGATGTGCATGCAAGACTTTCATATGAGCATAATCTATTATAAGTATCTTTTTAGCGTTTTAAAAACGACGACAGAGATCAGGAGCTGTGGGAACTAGTTCAGGATATGCTAATAATATGTTTACATGAAGACGACACTGCCTATTGTAGCCAGAGCGAGCAGGCTGGGAGCCTAAACTCCGCCCACTGATGAGCGCACCCACAGGTGAGGAGGAGGGACTTAAATCACCTGCTGAAGCGAGCCTCTGTTTGAATGAAAACCCGCAGACTTGACTACAGCAGGTAGGACCAGCAACAACAACAACAACATGGGAATGCATTCTGCTGTGGTATGAATAAACATTGTGGGCCCTTTATTTGGTCTATAATGAGGGAAATAAACGCATTTGAACTCTCCAAAATGATCTTTTGTGCCACTTTATAGGGAATCGGTGTTGCAGCAGGGTTAGTGTGTCTGCAACGTTTATGCGTGAATTGTGTGAATGCTAAGCTAGCTAAATGTCTGTGACGATATGCACCTTTCTTTACATGTTATAAACCCACTGCCCAGCGAAACTCGCAAAAAACAAATTAAGCGCACAATGTTCCCAACAGATGCTAACCGACCGGTGCGATATACACCAACCTAGCATGGGCCAGTGGATGTTTACCTGACGGTGGGCAAAGCTAATGTTAGCTAGCTAGCTAACGTCAACATGTTTCTTGCTAAATGGCACAGTCGTTGTCTAAATTTGTAAAGATAAACACGCCTAATAACAATGTGCTGAGTAATCTGTCGTGTTTCTTTATACAATGAATATCCACATTAGGAATGGGTGCTTAAATAAAAGTGATTAGCTCGTTTTGCTGCTAGCTAGCAGTCAAGCTAAGACAGTTAGCAGGGATGCTATATTGAGACTGGCCTCAGTGGGTTATCAAGCGAACGCTAGCTAGCGAGCTGGGTACCCAAGTTAGCTACCTGAAAGGGATTGCTGAAATCCGGGTCTGCGAACGGGTTGCTGTCAAAATCGGACATTGTATTGCCTTTCTAATAACAGTATCCTGTGTGTGAGGTCTCCCCGATTCTCCAGGGAAGGTCCAGTCCTTTTGATCTAACTGCTTCTCTCTGCTGCCTGCAGTCTTCTCCGCCTCCTGCTGATGGAGACCCCCCTCGCTTTAGCAAGTTAGCCAGGAGCACAAAAATGGAAGGAGAGGAAAGGATGCGTGATGAACGGCAGCGTGTACGTCACTGCTTCAGCACCGCGGACAGCATGACGTCTGCACAGGTACAGTAAACCTCAACACACCAGGTGCTAGATGTAAATATATTATGTATATATAATATATATAGGCCACAGTTCAGATGATTTTTACATGTTGTCGCCTTTATTAAATATTAAATGTACATTTTATTAAATATATATTTAGATGTACTGATGTCAGGGCTGTATATACATATATATATATGTGTGTGTGTGTGTATATGTTAGAAAAAGTACAGGATCAACAGCGCAAGAACAAAAAATAAGTAACTGGTCTTTTTTTGTCTCTGGTACTCTTGTTAATATAGGACATATTGTTTTTATTTTGTTTTGCTAAGCTTTGTACACCTCAACGTAAGATAGAATCTGGAAGTGGTCCATCTATGTTTCTTATTAAAGTATATCATTTAGTCTAATTTTTGCTGCCTGTAGTAAGCTGTGTGCACATTCCACAGTGCTCAAGCTCATGTAGGTCAAATACTGCAGCAATCTCCTCTACTTGATGATTATGATGATTATGTTAATGATGATGATGATGATGATGAGGATGATGACATATGGACGTGCCTGCTGCTCACTTGTTCAGTCACGACTGTGTGAAGGAACCACACAGGCTCACTGCCTTTTTCATGGAATGTAACAGTAACCTCTTTCTTCTGGAGCAATCCCAGACAATTCACTGGAAATCATTTTATCTCACTTGTCCTCATAAGAAGTATCAGACCCCCGAGAGCTCCTGTGGTGACTGTGACTGTGACTGTGTGTGTGTGTGTTTCCCCCTGGCTGTTGTCATTTGCTAGAAATGGCCACTTGGGGGAGCTACAATCCAATAGGTCTGCACCATGCGTTTTGCAGAATCCTTTCTCATTTGCCATCAATTTATTTTCATTCAAACGAAGGGTGACCATGTGAAGAACATCAGATCAGTTGACAGCCTGTAAATGTGATTTAAACATTTAAGCACCATTTACCCAGATTAAGTTTCAATTGAAGAACAAATGCTATTAGGTGGAATTCTTACAGTATGTGGTAAATGATGGAGGTTAAAATGCTCCATTCTATTGTTTGATTTTTTTATTTTTAATCAAAGGCACCGTGCTGCTCTTGTTTTACAGCAGCTGAACACTAAATACATTTAAAATAAATTAATGCACTTTTGTTAATAAGTAACCAAATACCTTCATTCTCTGTTAATGTGCTTCTTCAGCTTTATATAATGTACCTACCTATATAATGTTATGCGTTGATAGACCCTAGATAAACACAAACAGAGAATTCATTACAATTCAACTTCAGTCCACAAACACACACACACATACAAAATGAGCATCAGTTCCTTCCTTAATCTTGTATTAATGGACCCAATCACAGACTCTATGAATAATCAATGGCCAGTGGTCTGCAACCGCAGTGTTCAGACCTTGAGTGAAACTGAATTTTCCTAATAAGACACACACACACACACACACACACACCTTGAGGCCCTAATAAGCTCTAATGCACTGTGGGTTGAAAATACGTCCCATGGTTTGTTTGCTCCAGAATTTGAAAGGTAAACATGCGGTGCAGGGCTGTGGAATATATCTGTATGTATGATATATACTGTATATATATATATATATATGCATGTGTATGAAGGAGAAAACGTAGAGCTGTCCGTCCTCATCCACTCTCCTCTGCTCCTCTAATGCTGCTTTCCACAGATAACTCTGTGTGGAAACAACCGCTTTGGCTAATAGCTGCTACATTAGTCTCTTAACCAGCTGGTCATGGCCATTTAGAAATGTTCATTAGGTCGTGGACTGGAGTGGATAGGTGTGATAGTTCACTCCCAGCTGTTGACTGTAGAGAGACAGGGGAGGGGGGGGGCAGGAAGAGCACAGAGACAGACAGACAGACAGGCAGGCAGGCAGGTGGAGAGGGGGGAAAAAAGAAGCCATTTACTAGCCAACATGATGACCAAGTGTAAAAAGCTGCAGATGCAATTATCCTCATATTGCCCTGAATAAGAACCTTGTGCGTAATTAGATCTCATTAAGGTCTATGAGTGTTATTTTAGGGCTCTAAAAGGTTGGATAAGCAGGACTTGATATTATGGGTTATTAATGCTGCAACATCTGGTGCCATTCTGGCAATATGGTCTGACTGGGCTGCAAAATACTGATATTATGAGCAGATAATAAAATGCAGCACAGTATATATGATTCCTCTATAAATATACGGCTGGATATGTGCTGTATATAGATCTGTTTTCTAGCTTTATGTGTGTGGATGTGAGTTTGTTTGTGCCGATGACCAGTCAGAACACATTACACACCGCAGAGGGGAAACAGCCCTCCGTCGCCGGAAAAGCGATTGATTCTCCATTTCCATATTAATGAGCAGATTTGTTAAGAGCCTGCAGGAGAGGGAGAAAATAACAGGGTCTTCATAGGGCACGACATTTATAAATAAAGCTGATGCAGAGAAAAATGGAAATTAAACCTTTTAGTTTAATAAATTTGAGGCGTCCGCAGCAAAGCGAGCGATTTGCATTTCCATTTGTGGCCAAATAATGAGAGTGCGGGTCCATGATGAGCCTGCTAGTGCTGCTTTTGGGTCTCAGACAGTCAGACAATCACTCCAGCGTGCAGCCCTCCACATCAATGTCATTAGCTCAGGCCTGTTAACTCTGCTACTTGGCTTTCTAAGATTATTCGGTGAACTAGAGATTCTTATTGTCACTCTGAATCAGGGATAGGTTTTGCGCTCAAAGTAAAATTTATTCACTTGTGCATTTCCCAGATTGGATGTGTCTATTTCTTTTTTCCTTGAATATTCAACTTCCTCCATACATGCAAGTGTCACTTTAAAATGATCTTTTGTTGTTCTAAAACAACCCTGTCAGAAACGCTCTCCGTCTTTTGCTCTGCCGCGCTCATAAACACCTTAGATACACACACACACACACACACACACACACACACACACACACACACACACACACACACACACACACACACACACACACACACACACACACACACACACACACACACACACACACACACACAAAGCATCACTGATTGAATTTATTGGGGAATGGATGTTGACTAGACCACTCCAAGTAGGCTAGATTGTTGTTGTTCCCAGATTGACAGACAGACCCAGAGCGGCTGATTGAAAGTGCCTTTTAGCTTGCTCTCACTGTATATTTGATTTGGCAAAATGGAAGGGGAGTCCAGTCTTTTTCCCAGGATGCAAACACAAGTCCTTGTGTTTGTGTGGGAGTATGTCTGTGTTTGTGTATTTGTGTGTGCATTGACTAGTGAATGCTTTAGTAAATGCTGCATAAAATGTACCCTTTCAGGTATTAATTGAATAATGCAGGCACTCCTCTTGTCAGCCATCAAGTGGGCCACTTTCTCAGTGGCCTGCGCTGCTCTCCTTGTCTGTGAATTGACGAGATTTATCTGTGTTGTTCCAGCCAATGGATGCCATTTGTTCCAAATGTTTGACATAAACATGCAAAGAGCCAGAGGCGTGCACTCATAAAACAAGCTTCTAGACTGTTGTTTTACAGCCCAAAGAGACCAATGGAGGGGGGCTCTGAGCCTATCACATCATGTGGAGCTCTTGCTGAACCAACAGCGTGTTTAAAATTCTCATTCAGCCAATGATGTGATGAAGAGGAACAATCCATAAAGAAAGAGGAGAAAAGAAAGGAGTATGGAGGAGAGAGAGAGAGAGGAGAGATGTGCAGTGTCCTGCTAAATATGCATAGTTATTTTCCATAGCTTTTATGGGACACATCTCATTGAGTGCCTTATGTCTGCTTCCAAACTGTAAAAAGATATTTAGCTTCACACCTGCAGGAAATTCAGGCAATATTGGCATATGGAGTCTTTGCTGATTCGGCCCCTGTGCTTTCCAATGCCACTGTATTAATGCAGCACCTAAAGAATAAAACTGGTAACCTTCAAATCACCAATTAATCAGGAGTCTGTTTTGGCAGATGGAGAAATTCCACTCAGATTCTGTCTGTGTGTATGGATTAGACTGCCTGCCTGTGTGTGTGTGTGTGTGTGCCGCTCACACTGATGTCGATTTGCTGATTTAGCACCTCTCTAATTTTCCACTCTGCAATATTTGCCTCACCTACCTGCCATCTGTTTTTATTATCTGGGCGAATATGTTTGTCTAAGGATATCAATAATCATAAACAAAGCCATGACTCTTTCTCCTCACCTCCTCTCCTGTACACCGCTCGCTGTACCTCCGCCTGTCTCTCACACAAGGCTGCTCTCAGTTCTGATTGCATGCAGTCTGCATATTTCAGTGTGTAATTGGTGAAAATCAAAACATTTTCAATCCTAGTTTCAGTCAAACAATGCACACACATACAGTACATAAGCACACACACACACACACACACACACACACACACACACACACACACACACACACACACACACACACTCACACTCTGCTGGTGTCTCATGCCTTGACTGAGTGTGTGCTCTCCTATTACAGACAGTAATTACCGTCAGTCACCCTGTGTGTCCATAACAAGCCAGCATAATGCCCTAATCAGGCCTGGATTAATCTAACCCTCTCTCTAATCACTCTAAAAGTGATTTATATTGTTTTTCCTGTTCGGAACAAATGAAATCTGTAGCCTAAATTAATACTGGCTTTTCATCACTGGGAAGCTAAAAAGCCAGTAACCATCACATTCTTGTCATTAAGGCTGCATCTGTGGAGACATGTACGAACAGGCACGCACACACAGACACACACGCACACATGTGCTGCTTACATATTTAAGTTGGAAGGAAAAATATATAACTTAATATTCCATTAACTTTGCAAACTAATAACATTAGTCTTATGCACTAAATGGCTTTCAGGCCAAGCAAATGGGGTCATCAGAGGAATAACTAAAATTGTATTGCTACCATTTCATCTTGCATATCCTGCTTTGAGTTAATAATTGCAATCAGAAAATGTTTGCAGATAAATTACTTTAACATTGTACAGTTGTATCAGCTTTCTTTTAAGCTGGAAATTAAGTGCACTCAGAGTTTATTGGCTGGCCTCATGTATGTCAGCACAGGAATAATTTTGCAGAGTAATGGACATAAAATCACTTTTTTTTATCCATCTACCAATTATTCTGATGAAAAATGCTCTATATCATTCAGTACAAGTCATTTGTCAAATTGTATCAGCCACAATCTTGCAATTTCTTGGTCTCAAGCTTTCATTTAAGATGGCATGCCTCCTGTTTTGGTCCATGCCTCCTACTTTGTTTCATTTCCATTGTTAAACAAATCAATTCCAACCCTGACTCACTTCCCACTGTTTTTCATTATGAAGAACGGAGGCCGGACACGAATCGTAACAGAACCCTGAAATTTCCTGCTCACTATTCGGTTTGTGCTCGGAATACAAACCGACTCACAAGACGCACATTTAACAAATGCAAATTGTGAGTCAATCTGGTCGAGCTATCAGGGCTCCCGGTTCCATATTCATTTCCTCCACCCCACTGTTCACAAACTCCAGAAACAATCCTGGGGTTAACCTGAAAGGGATGGGAAATGAAGATCTGACCGTGTCCACTATCTGCCTTCTCCTTTAGCTCTTTCTCTACCACACCATCTCTCACCTTTGCTCCTCTCTCCTTCCTCCCCCTCGCCCCCCTCTTCTCCCCTCAGTCCCCTCTCCCCTGTTCTCTTCATGCTGTGTAATTCTCATCTTACACACTCTGTTGCTCTGGACTATGAATAATGCATGGTGTGTGAGAAATCCTCAATCTCATGCTTGGCTCCCAGCGAGCATTACGGAGCTTGCATCTCTATTACGGAGATGAATAGCAGAGAGGGGAATATCGCATAGGATACACTCTAACTTCATTGTTTGTTTTCAGCAATGAAGCCCCATTCGGGGATTTCTTTAAGTACATATGAATTATGTATATAAGTATACAAAGGGGACAGTTGCAGATAAAAAATAATGCTGTCAAAACTTTGATAATTCACCATGTTGTCACTGTTTTTCCTCCAGTGTCACAGTACAAATAAATAACAAGAACAAACATCTTCAGATTTAAAATTCATGTGCTTGGATTCTGCCAGCCCTTGAAAAAATAATTTATTTTGAGTTAATGAATTTTTATAGAGAACTACTTTAAATTCAGTCCAATAATGCTATAAAACGCAGCGCCATGACATTCTTGGCATGGCGTGTTGCAGTTCTGTGGGGCTTTCATTTTCTTCTCTCTCTCTCTCTCTCTCTATGAGATTTGATTTTATGGAAATGATAAGAAGCCGACTGCAGGGACATTTATAATTCCAGGAGTCTGGTTGTGTGCATGTATACATGAATCTCTGTTTCACATTGCAATTTGTTTTTGAGCAGAAATGCTACAAATAGTAGATAACAAGGTGGGATCAGGTCAGGCTTAAACTCAGTTATGTGGCATCACACTGGGAAACAAATGACTGACGTGTCTACAGACACTTGAGGGCGTCACTTCCAAGTTCCCATCACTGACAACCTTTTTCAATCAGCTTTCAGTCTGTCAGCCTGATTTCCTTCAGTACTGATGAGGCCACATCAGTTAGTTTGGCTAAATCCAAACTGTTGATACACACGCGCTCAGCATGCAATCCCATGTTATAGCTTCATTCATGTGCATGCATGCATGTAGAGTAGGAATGTTGTGCACTTACTGTGATATTTAAAAAACTATTGTTACAAAATAATCTGTATTATAAATAATCCCACAGCAGTATACCGGTACATACGACATAGTGGGTGATGCTACTGCACTTTAGCAGTGGTTGTTAACAGCTATAACTTAAGAAAAGGATGTTTATTGTACAATTATGGTCCCTACTTTTGTATTTTTAATGTTTGTTGCCAAAAAAATATTTTTTAACCTTTTACAGATTACAGATTATTGTGAACTCATTTTAGCTTGACAGTGGTGTGTAGTATTGGAACAGATGTTCTCTCTTTCTAAGACATCTGCAGCCTTAGTAAACAATCATGCAATTATCAAAAACTGATAATTTGAATGAATTTCAGACCCTTGTTTTAATTGTTTAGTTCAGCCTGACAACTTTCCTGAGCTAGTGTTATGTATGCATTATACTGTATGTGTATGTGTGTTACTGGACTGTTTGCATGGTACGCCACAGCCCCATGTTTTATGGGCTGTGTACGTGTGATAAAAGCACTCAAGAGTTAAAGTGCTTTTCTACCATGCTCAAAGCCATGTGTCAGCACTAGACCACTAAATCCACACAATTCCCTTGAACAGTTTCTCTTCCTCTGATAGTCTATCATGCCTCTGTTTCAGGTGGCTGGTCACTGTGGCTGACAGGGCCAAGTCCTTGAGGAGATCATGTGTCTGTGGAAAGTACAGGACAAGCACTGATCTGTCTGAGCTTTCAAACCGGTGTCCCTGTTGTTGCTTTTTTCCCTCGTCCTCTTATGCGTTTCATTCCCAACGTCTCAATGACGGGAGGTTCACAGCTCGGCACATGCACTGATTCATTTTGCATTGTTTGAGAGTGTTGTGTAGTAAACACTGTCACATTGATGTTATTTATTTTGTGCTCATGGTGGGCAAAGTTTTTTATACTTTATTTCCTGTGTTTCATCTTTTCATCTTCCATCTTTATGCAGTAGTGTGCATCAATTGTAATAAAGCAGGGAAAGGGAGTGTTATGGATAAAAACCTCCCCATTATTCCATGGTGCTGAAATCTTACAGAAATATGCCTCCCATTTTGCTAGACAAGGCTTATTCTTCTGTCTTTTTCAAGCCCATTTTGGACGAAGCCCAGATGAATCACGCTAACGACCTGGGCTCCGTGCTGCAGCACTGCTCCGAAATTAATATCTAAGGAATGGAGATATAGGGCAAATAGATGGGAATAGGAACCCGATATTCACTCTTGGGTACTATGTGCTCAGGCACAGACACACGCACACAAGCATGCACTAGCATATACTGCACACAGAGGCTGACAGGCAGGCTATTATCCCCCAGGCCGCGCTGCTGTAATTGACTATCGCTTTTTACAAATGTGGCTCAGTCTGACTCGCATATCAGCTCCTGTCTCATCAACTGTGTAGGGGTCACCATGTCCGTGCTTGTGTGTGTGTCTGTATATGTGCATGTATATATGTAGGGGTCATCAGTGTGCCCATCCCTCTCATGTCTTCATTTATGTCCATGCTAAACGAGCCAGCGGATGCTAAGTGTGTCTGTGGCTGCTGGCTCCTCTTTAGCAGTGCCGGAGTATTTAGCCATTAGTCCGCTAATAGCATCAAGATCATTCACACACTAGCGAGGTGATGATGAAATATTAGCTCAGCTCAGGCCGTCATTAGTTAGTCTGGGCTTGCCTTGGAGGTCAGGTTCAACTTATTTCTCACAACCCAGTTATTAAATGAATGTGTGGATTAATTTCTTAATTTTGTCAGTGTGTTTAAAAGAGGACAGTTTAAAGTACTGCAACTGAATCTGTGGCTTTAGGATTTGAAATATAACATAAATACACAAAAATGCTCAAGGGAATGCTCAAAGATATTACACTTAGAATGACATTCAGTTGTCTAAATTCTCATTGCTGTGAAAGCATTGCTTGTTTCTTCATCATCTGTAAGTATTTATTGCTGTTTGGATCTTCCTCTTTCATCCTCCTCCAACCGTCAGCAGGAAGGTCCTCACATATGAACCTGGTTCTGATCGAGCTTTCTTCCAGCTGTTTGTTGCCTCTCTTAGTGGTTGCTCTGTTTGTATAAAGTAGGTAGATAAACATAGACAGACATCATTTGGATCGTCATTGGCGCTGCATGAATAACATTTAAATTTATTTAACAGGCTAATGTTTTCCTTTGTCAAATTAGACCTTATTAAATGTTAATTTTTTAAATTTTTCATCAGCCTTGCCTCCAGTCACCTTTATAGCCTTTTTCATACAGATGGCACCGAGGCACAAATGAAGGTGTACTGAGCTGGAATGCAGGGATTGTGTGTTTTTCATCACACTGCTGAATGGACCCCTGTGGAAAAGGCTGAGCCATTTCAAAGCACTTTAACATGCTTTACACTGGCTTTGTTATTTTTTGTGAAGAAGCCGGGGCGACATAATGAAGGCGTCTTCTTAGGGGCTTAATTGCTGGCAAATGTCAAAAAGTAAAAGTACTATCAGTGTTAATGTGCTGCTAAAATGACATTAATTAGATAAAGAATCAAAACAGTAACTCAGCTGCACATTGTGAGGTGTGGATAGGGGACATTAAGGATCACTTGTGTTGAAACTCGCTGCAGGTTTGGAGTTGTATTTTAAGAAGAGTTCCTGAAGTCTCGGTATAATGACTTTCCCTCTAGGCGGGGCTCTGGAGCTGACTACATCACATCTAATGGGGTTGATTTAAACCTATATTTGAGAAGCCAACTGCTTGCCTATCATATTCTTGCACCTTGTTAATCCTTAACCAATGAATTAACCCTCATTACCAGTGTTGGAATATAGATGAAGGCTCTCTCTCCTTCTCTCTGACTCCTGCTCTGAATCTTCTCCCCTCTACACCGTTCCTACCCTCCATCTAGCCATCTGTGATGGGGGACATCTGGGGTCAGTGATTCTGTCCTTTGTCGCCCCTGATAGTTCCTCTTGCATTCAGATTATTCTGACCTTAGATCAGCCCTATCGGCTGACCGTTAAAGCACTTTAAACCCCAGCCTATCCAAAAGCCAGCTGCTCCCCTCAGAGTAAAGATTGCCTCTCAGCTTGTTTGTCTATCTCCGTCTCATATCAACAGTGCAACGGAAAAGAAGAAGCCTATGAGCAAATGCTCTTAGCAATGCTTCAATTTGAAATGACAAAGTAGAGACAGAGAGCTGAGCACCGGTGTGAGATGAGCTTTATGCTCAGGTGTCATTTAAACCTGGCCTCCTCTGGTCTGTAAATAACATGCCTCAGCTCCACTTTGCACACAAGTGTCAGGTGCTCTCAGCCAAGATTTGAGTCGTGTGTGAATGTGATTGTGTAGGTTTCACCAAGCAGACCTACCGTGCAGGTGCTTTTATTTTTATACAGTACACAAAGCTCAAAGATGTAACAGGTATTTTTTAATGATTGGCAACCTTTAACATCACCAATGTAAAGTCATAATTGCAGAAATTTTGAACCCTGAATTTCTGGATTTTTTTCCCCTATGTAACAGGATTGTAGAGTTTTCCTGTATCGGTGGTGGTGTGTCTGTGCATCCAGATGAACGTCCGGTCTTATTGTGTGTGACCTCCGTCTCTCTGGCTGTTTGCTGTCTCGGATAACATTTTGACATTCCAGTCTCCTCTCTCAGACACGGCGATACCTCGGACCGAGGGTGGATGGGGGGCCCAATGATAAGGCTTCACTCACAATTAGCAGGCAGGAGCAGGGAGGCGAGAGGGGGAAATTGAACTGTCAGGAGAGAGAAGAGAAGAGAGGAGGAGTGGAAGAGAGAGCAGGGTGAGAGGGGGGGGAGGAAAAGGGGGGGGTGGGAGGAAGGGTGACCCCATCCTGCAAAATGGAGGCCGTCATAATTTGTTCATTTGGTGCCCATCAGGCTCTACCTTCCCTCTGTAACACCACTCTGCTGACCTCCCTCCCTCTGCTTCACCCTCGCCTCTCTTCAGTCTCTCATCTCTCCTTCCTGCTTACCTTCACTCATCACAGCATTCCCATCTTATTGATATTATTGTGCTCTCACTTTTGCCACACTGTAGCTATTAGCAAAATAAATGCAATTTGTAGAAAAAAAATCATGGAGGCCTTTCAGAGTTGGGAGAAAAAAGAGCTAAGAAGACCGTGACCTGCCTCCTCTGAGGAGGTGCTTCATGGTAATGTTAGTGTTAAATAAGCAGAGAGGCTTTTAGCAGCTCTGTATTTAAATGTCAACTGCTGATGGGCCTTAATGAGATAATACTGCTGAGAGCAATTAGCCTGCTAGATGCAAAAGACTGTTCACATCAACACATGTTGACTCACACACATGCAGTATACATACATTTAGGCTCATATACAAACATGAGAAAGTGATTACATAACTTGGATATATTTAAGTGTCTGTATTGAAATCATCACTTCCGATCTTGAAATCATTTAGTGAATCAACATAAGATATAATATACTAATAATTAATATTTGCTGACACCACTGTCCTACTGTTTATTCAAATTATCGGCTGATTTATAATATTTCTTTCTGTAGAGGAACTTTTCCTTGTTTTGTGTCGGATGACAACAAAAATTCCTCCAATGTTTAAAAATTCTGCACGATTTCTTGATTGGTCCTTATTCTATCAATCCTTAGCTGAAGAACAATAGTTTTAAAAAAAAGCATCACCAAAACAACATATAAATAAACAGAAAAGCTTGAGTTTGAGGCATTGTATGTCTCTTTGTAAACCGAAAACCTCTTTAGCCACCGCCTATGCTGAGTGTTTTAATCTCGTCAGAGAATTAAGTTGAAAAAAAAAAAAGTATAACCAGAAAAGAATTGAAGTCCAGTTGCCTTGCTTCAAACTTCTGAATGAAAATGACCTTGATGACTGAGAATCTTCATCAACGTACAAGAAAAGATTGTTTTTGATTAAATATGAAAAATGTGTTACTTGAATTTCAGTCCTTTTTATTTGTTGTTCTGAAGAGAAATAACAGAATGAAACAAATTCTTTGTCTGACATCTTATAATTCACAGATAGCTTCTTATTTTACTTGTGTAGCTCCTTCAGGTATTGGTTTTGGCAAAAGGTTTAGCTGAGCCGTCACTGCTGATAACTCAGTAAATATTTTCATCTTTTAAAATCTCTCTCTACAATATGTGTGAATTGTTATATGTCAGCGAAAGTGTGTGTGTGTGTGTGTGTGTGTGAAAGAGAGAGACACAGAAAGGATACAGGTGTTGTTAGCAAGCTCTGAAGGTGACTGCTGGTCTCATCCATCAAACAGGCTTTCCTCAGGCTGATCCCTAATGGATCCCCTCAATCAGAGCCGCTCACTGTCACTCGCAGTGCAACAAAATGAGAAATCAGGCAACTGGTCGCACAGCCAAGGTTGGGAGTCATATAAAGGGGACAAAGTGATAAAGACCAGCTCGTGTCCAGCCTGTTGATTAGTATTGAGTGATCTCAGCCCTCCAGCCGGTCATGACGGAAGCAGGACATCAATCTGGACAAAGATACTTCTTCAACAACTATGATTCAGCTGTACGGTCGCTGTATCCAAACCTGGGGTGTTTGACAGGCAGTGGTCACTAATGCAACGCTAACATCTGTCTGTGCCTTTAGTTCCACTTTTAAATTGGTTTAAATATTCAATATAACGTGATAACAGGCAGTGGGAGTACCTTTTGTGTAATGTACATAGTAAATGGACTAAGCCCCCTCTGTTCTTATGGTGCCTGGCTAATGTAGTTAACAGACTTTACTTTACCATAGGCCATTAAAATCTATGAAGGGAGGACAGATTCACACAGCTTTCACTTTATTCTTCTGTGTCCAAGCCTGCTTTCGATGTTAAATGTTGGTTCTGTCTTCCCTTCATGGTGATTTGATTTGAGAAGCTAATACAGTGAAAGCCTCCCCACGCTGTTTGTCTCCAGCTTGTCATTCTTTCAGCTTTAAAAGCCCAAAGCCTTTATTATTATTGAAAAGGTCTGTATTTGGTTTTAGGGTATAACAAATTGTGTACCACGTTTCCCTCTGTGAACACAGAATGAAAAGGATTTGAGTGCCGTCAGTGCCTAAAAAAGATTCATTATACGGTGTGCCTGTGTTTGGCAACTAAATGAACAGAGAAGACAGAAGGTGACTCATATGGAGGTGAAGGTACAGTCAAGTAATCACACTAAAAGCTCTCCATCTTGTTACAGGTTGTCGTCCAGTCAAACCCACTCACTTCCTGTGTCAGGAAACTGTTCTGTAGTTTTCAAAATAGTGTGGCTCAGGGTTAAATTAACCAGGTACAGCAGGCACAGGTTCACTGTTTGTCATTTATAGATAAGCAAATTGCATGTTTGTGTATCTGCAGGACAGCAGAAATGTTTCAAGTACCAAAGAATTAAGGAAGTTCTGCTGTATTTGTTAACACATCCAGACCAGGCTGACTGCTGATAACAACTAAAAACAGGTATTTATTTACCTGAGGAGGTTGTCTGGAGACCTTCATGTCCACTACTTTATGGTTGACTTACTGTTCTTAAGGCTTTCTCTCTGTCAGATTCTCATGGACATAATAACTCAGGAATATCATTTTAAATGTTCAGATGGATTTAAGAATGAAGTGACTACATGACACTGACATTTTTTTAATGAGATATATTCAAATCAATTTTATTTATATAGCGCATTTTAAAATCAGAATTATATCGACTTATATAGTCATAACATATTAATTATGTATAGTTATATTAACTATGACTATTATTTTGCACAAATGTTTTGTTGTGTGTTCATAGTGACAAAATATTCACCAAAAACGCCTTTTAAATTCCTTCAATGGCTCAAAAAGGAATTATCGGTATTTTTAAATTTCTCTGCCATCGTAGCTTATGTGTGATATTTCCCTCCAAGGTCAGGAAGTTTTTAACTCGTCTATTGACATGGCTGCTGGAGTCTGCAGATTTTGAAGTTTGGCAGGTATTTTTGGTGAACGTTGTGTCGATACACAATACACTAAAGTCCTAAATGTGACATCATTTTAGAAAAGTTAAAAGCTCAGATATCTATGTCTATATCTTAATATTTTTATATCCCTTTTTCTTAGTAATAAATATAATATAAAAGCTATACTTCTTTTAAATGTTTATTGTCAAACCCTGGTGCCCAAACCCTGAAACCTTATACTGTTACAGGGACAGATGATATGAAGTGTACATTTTGTAGTTATATTATATAAATTCACTTGTTAGGCCGGTAGAATAAAACTAATGTTCTTTGTTTCTGATGGATAATAGTCCAAATCTGTCAAGAGAACATGTCAACCATCAGCCACTTTCCCGATGAGACCACGGAAGAAGAAACTGTTATATTCTGGTCTCTCTTTGTGAATTATTGTTAGTGAGTCATATCCACTCCAGTCATTCTTAATGCAGGCAGATACTCGCCTGTTGATGTATGCGCTGATAATAATGTTGGTGGTGATATTGATTTGGTGGTTTGCGGGCACTCATACATGCAGCTGTCTGATGGTGGGCTAACCAATCACCGTAACTCAGTGTCAGGCCGGGAACACCAGGGGTGGTGTGAGCGCCCGTCAGAAATGAATCTGAGAGATTTATAAGCGATTGGGTTCATGCAGTTCTCACAATGTATACATGCTCCCATATTAATTATCTTCAAGAAACATGTCAGACTAGGCCCAAACCATCTTCAGTTTCATAAATATCATAGCAGTCTGTTAAAGGTAATAATGCAGACTTTAAAGGAAACAGTTGTAATCATGTGTTTAAAATGTCCCTGCCAGCTTGTTGATGCTTTGTTTTACCCTCCACACTCCTTTTTGTCTCTGAGCCTGAAGAAGCCTCCTTGGCTACAGTCCATGATTATCATACAGATAGGATCATATCCCATTGATTTTATGCAGATGATCACCTTTCTGTGTATGCAGGGCTGATGGTGGTAGTAATTTACAGAAGAAAATCAATTACCCTTCTCGTCTGCAGGAGTAATTGTTTATTATTTTCCTATTAGACAAACTGTGTTGATCAATGTTATGGAAGGATTGCCCATGAATACTATCAACATAAATAGATTTGCCTTCGACATTAGTACTAGTTTTCCTTTAATGACCTGTACAATGTCAAACCAATGCCACAGGCTGAGATTCAAGCACTATCTACATGTGATGGATTTTATGTATGCACTTTGTTATTTATAGGATCAAAATCAATATATTTTCAGTGTTTTCTTAATAGAAGTTACAGTGTACGACTCTGTGGAGGCTTAATAGTATGATAACACAATTACATCCAACATCCTAAGCACAGGATTCTGCATCGACAGCATTGTTGTTTTACAGATGTGCTGCTTATGTGAATAGTCAGTGGGTTCCCCCGGCTCCGTCCACAGCTTCTCTGACTGTATCACTGTGGATTGATCTGGACACAAACTAATCACTATTACTCACTAAAGTAATTGGCCCAGCCCAGATCACAGAGTAGCAACTGATCGACTGGTCCAGGGATCAATTCTCTCTGATCAGAGGAGGAGGTGTGTGTGTGTGGAGGAAGGAGGAGGGAAGTTTTGTTATGTGGCAGATCAATCTGGCTGAACACCAGCACCATTTCTGGGTGTGTTCTAGTCCACCTATCACATTCACAGTGTTGCCCATTGGAAGTTTGCTGTTAAGCTATGTTTCTTTAGGTGCCATTTATCTGGATTCAGGGCAGCATCATTATAGATTCTGCATTTCTCCTCCTCCCCTTTAGGGGAGACGAACACACCTCAGAGGCACAGTCCACAGTCACACCTTTACAAGTTGTATATGTCTCTAAGCCAGTGACGGGCCTGGCACATGTACTCGTTAGCCACGCTCTGTGCAATACTGTGCCCATAACAAGCTAAATCACCGCATTCTCTTTCTATTTTAAAGTTTACTCAGTCTTTCACTTTTTTAAAAGGGATGACAACAATATGTTTATAATGTGCATGAAAAAGTGACTGCTGCCTCTGGTGTAATTTAATTAAAATTTTGATCGTTACATTACATTATTAGTAAAATATTGCGTATTTTATGTTACAAAATGTTAAAATTATTTAATTTAATATAAATAATAATCTGTATAGGATACAACTTCCTGCTGTTGCTCTTAAATTCAAAAAATCAGTCAAAAATTTAGGATGCACTGTTAATAATAAAATCTAAATAGAGGGCCTGTTTAAACCTTCGATTGTCCATTCCTCCTGTGATCTGTAACCGCATTATGAAATGTAAAACAAAGCCTCCCGTAACAAACAGGCACATTACGCCTATAAACACCTCAGATTTGTAATGACACGCACCTATGTGGCGACAGTGCTGACTACTGCGCTGCTGTGATTACACAAAACACCGGGATAAACTCTCCAAACATTCGGTTTCAGGCGCTTTCTACTGCTCATCCTATTTCATGGAAAGAGCAGGTGGTCCTAATATTTCATGCGTTCCATGTGTTTGCAACCTTTAGCCCCCCGCTCCTGCCCCCTGTTCATTCCTCTTCCCACCAGAGCCCATTTCTCTTTCATGCTGGTCGTCGTCCTGCTTTTAGGAGGTTCCTGCTCGGCCAGACAGAACGCTGAGCACAGTTCCGGAGCGCTGGCCTCCTCTCAACATTCTCATCTCAGCATCTCCCCCGACGCTGCTCCTGTCTCGCTTTGCCCTCTCCTCCATCTCCCCTCTGCTGCCCATTCCCTCCCCCACTCTCTCTCTCACACACACACACTTTTTACTTTCTTCTCCTCTTCCTTTCCCCTTCCCTCTTTCTTTCTCTCTCACTGTGGTTGTTGATTGGGTGTCTGAGTGCTTGTGGCAGCTGTGTGTTGTGTGTAATAGAGCAGAGAGGCTAGTCTGAATACAGCGATGGGAGAATTTGTTTATGTGAGAGATGCATAGATGGAGACAGGTCTCCAGACGCTGCGGGCTCTCTCTTGCTGTCATCCTGCATTCAGGCCCTGACAGGAGATCTGAGATGGCCAAATATGCCAGACGCTCTCCCCAAATCCCCAAGCTGCACCCTGCAATCCAACCGATGTGTGTTTGTGTTTATTCAGATTTGACAGAACGATTGTGTGTGTGTGTGAGTATGTGAGTGTGTTTTCAGGATGGCATGCTTGATCAGATTCCCCCTGCCACAGGCTTGGTCCAGAGTCCATTACCACTGAGCGACAGAGGGGAGAAAGTCTACCAGCTATTCTCTTTTTATCCCATCCCAGTGATCTCTTTCTCTTTCTCTGATATGTTAAGTCTGTTCAGCGGGGCAAGGATTCAGCATCCATTGCTTCTCTGAGGTGTGTGTCCAGCTCAAACAGCTCATTTAGCATTTTCATTCCGCTCTCCTTGGTGCACTTGTAGTGACATTTGTATCTGAATGTTTGCGGCAGTTTGTTCAAGTTAGTCTTGTCACTTCGAACCTTGCATCTTCAGGGACTGTTTGCTTCGTCTTTGCGTGGCTGTGATGTGTTGCAGTGTGTTATTTAAATTGAATAACCTCGCGTTTTGGTTCATACTTATGGAGGGTGTTCCTTGGCTGTGGGAAAGACTAAAGCACTGCCTTGTTTGGTGCAGTATACTCCTCCTAAATGAAGACAAACTAATGTATTGGAATAATATGCTTAGAGAAGAGACTCTAAAGCACAATTAATGAAGACTGAATCTGAAGTGGCTGTTTGGCTGTAGGGCCGTTGTTCCCATTAGAATCCATGCTTCCATCAATGCAGCTTGACTAAAACGCGAAGGCTGCATTCTGAGAGCAACCCCAGTCGGCATGTTGTGGCCTTTTAACTGCCTTCAGCAATCACAGTTGATGCTCCTTAATTACCCAACACTTTCCCCCCCTCACACACACACACGCACACTTGTGCCTTGCTGCCTTCTTTCCGCTCAGCCACAGAGACGGTGCGTTTGCTTACCGCTCTGCCTTGCCTAAGTGTTCGCTGCATGTAAATTAATCTTGATTCACTTTACCCTGCCCTGCTGAGTGCTACAAATTACCCTATAGCAACGAAACAGCACAAGTGAAAAAAGCCAAATCGCTGCACTTGATAGGCTGTTGCTCCTGTGCTTTATGCCATCACATTAGGGCTACATAATGAATGCTCTCTTGTGAAAAGTAGTGTGTTGTAGGTTTTTAATTCATCATGAATAGGGAATGTTTGTGCATCTCTCTCTCTCTCCTGCTCACTGCTTCTGTCTGTTTCTCTGGAAGAAGCTTTAATAAGTGGGGTGGGGGGGCACTTGCTGGGTAACCATGAAGCGTACATTCGCTCTCATGCCCCCCCCCCCCCTCCTCCATGTCGGCATCCATCATTCCATTTACAGGAGCTTGACAAAATTAGCTGCCTTTGTGCCGTAGTCACTCTAATTGGCCGAGGAGGAAAAACAGGCTTTTGACACAAACACAGGCAACACATTCACTTACTGCAGCACTTGTCTCTCTGCGGATGTTAATGTAACGCTGGTTTAGGTTTTAATTCACCAGAATAGAATTGGCTCCAGCTTGAGTGCTTCGGGAGATTTTTTTTTTTAAGCCTTTCACAAATTTTTCTGCCATCTTTTTTTATTGCTTTTAAACCACCACAGTTTTAGGTTCTTTCTCTTACTGATGGATCTTCAGTCTCTTACTTACTTGCTTGTGTGGTGAGAATGTGTCCCTTAAGGATGCCCATCTTTGTTCAGGACCAAGCAAAAATATTTTTTTTTATTTGCTGGGTATGTTCTCAGCACATTAGTCAAAATACTGCATATAACCTTGACTATTGACAAAGCAAGGGCACTCACTGTGGGTATGTTCTCGTGTGTGTATGTGTGTTTGTGTGTGTAAATCAATGACAGTGAATGGGAGGAACCCCTCTACAAACCCTCATCTTTCATCTTGAATAACCGATATCATAAACAGACGCTACTCATCAATCTCACCTGTGTTCCCGATACAAAGATGGGAGGCAGGCCTATTTCCCTCTCTTTCTGCAGACCTGATGACATTTACTAAATTGCTCTGTGTGTGTATAAATGTATATGTGTGTGTGCGTGTACGGCGTGCCTTGTGTATCTGTTTGTCCTTGGCAACATTTGTGCAAACTTGATTCTGTCTCTTTGTATTTCAGTAATATTGCAGATCAATTTGAGCCGAGCGGACAGTTTTGTTTAGTGATCTTTGCCTTTTTTTTTATTGCAGGTGTCTGTATTGGCTGTGCTGCAGCTCCTCGTCTGTCCACAGAGGGGCACTGCAGCAGTTTCCAGCTGCTGCAGACCAGGAGAAGAAAATGAAATAAAAGTGGGGATAAATCAGCAAAACCAGCACACATGAAGAAGAGGTAAAGATTGAATTATGTTTAATGATGTCATTTGGAGAGGAGTGTGCTATATTATAACAAATGATAAAAGTGTGTTTTAATGAGTAGTCATAAAGACTCAGTAGACAGTCTTATTCAATCGGCCTCTCAGCACACAAGGTTCCTCAGGGTTGAAAAAGAACAAAGTGACTTTGGGACAATTATTGCGTCCGTGTTTATTATTTCTCACCAGTTCAATGCCAAATTGAGTGTGTGTGACACAAGGTCATAGTAAACACTCTGAGTCACCACAGCCTTAGGCAATTGTGATAATCCTTGAATACATAATAGATGTATATAAATCTATTAGCCAGAACAAGTTGGATAAAGACATTTATTTCTCTGAAGGGGAGGGCGGGGGTTACCAAACAAATACCCAGCATGCATGTTTCTCAGTGCAGCTGTCTGAGAGAGCCTGCATGTTTCACCTACTTTCCACAAGCTTTCTTTCTTTAATATCACTGAAACATAACACACTCATTTTTTACACCCAAAAAAAGGAAAAAAATGATTTTGATTAAAAGGCTCTGTTGCTGAAATGTTTAAACGCTGCTTAATGAAGTGTTTTCCAGCCAACTGTTCCTGTTCTGAACTAAAACTAAACAAAGTTCCCAGCAACTGCAAAATCAAAGAGTGCCACAACAATTAGTTGGTAACAATTAAATATCATTATGTTATAATTAATCTGCACACAATTCATTAAATGCTAATTCCATATGAAAATTGGGGAGAGAAGAATGCCATCAATACGCTGCTTTAATCAGTGTGTGATTGACAGCATGCTGAAATAGAAAGTTTTTGTTTGAAATGACACACCCCTGTTTGTGTGTGTGTGTGTGTGTGTGTGTGTTGTCAGTGGATCATCTTAAGTGTGTAAAGATAAACTCCCCTCTGTCTGTTGATGGTAATTAAGGTTGCTCCCTGTGGGGTTGCTGGTATGGCCAGGTTGGAGGAGGCGGGTGGAGGGGGGGGCATGATCTGTGCTAATTGTTGTACACAAGAGCCTGTTCAGGCTCCTGATAAACATCACGGGGTGTGTGTGTGTATGAAGAAGTGTGAAACTGAATGGAGCCATATGACTACAGGTCACACCCTGAGTGCCGTTGCTAAGATACAGCATCTGAAGCATCATAGATGGGTGGTACTGGGGTACTCCATCTTCAGACCCCCCCAACACCCCGATCCTGCTTCCCTCCCTCCCCCCCTCTGTCCTCCCTCTGCCACTTCCCCCTGGGGTTTGGCTGAATGGGCTGTGCTGACAGGGGCTGAATGGTTTGGGGTGACAGGGGGGTGGTGTCCTATTTGTCCCTAAATGCTTCTCTATAGACCCCTGATAATAGACTGGCTGCCTGTTCCCCCCTTCCCACCCTCCCTACCAAACCTCTGCCGCCTCATCCACCACCTTTACCCACTCTGTCTCTGTCTCCTTGTCTCATTGTCTCCCCCCTCATCCCCTCTGTCTCGTTTTCCTCCCTATCATGTCTCCTTCTCTTTCCATCTCTTCCTCTGTCTCTCTTTTTCTTTTCCCTTTCTGCCGCTGAACTTCTTCAGGTGTAGCTGCTTTGAATTCAGTCTTCTAATGTATAAGCATTCTCCGCAGCCTGTTATATTGCATTCAAGAGTTGGCAGTATACATGTAAAAGGAGGAGGTCAGTGCTTATTACTCACCTCTCCAGCTCCTCAGCATTGTCCAGCAGCTCCGGCTCTGTCAGTGTTAATAGGAGCCGCTTTTGATGTCGGCCTTTCATGCTTTGTGTGGGGACATAGCTGAAGATACCTTTGATGGCTAGCAGGCCTGTTAGTCAAGCTGTGTGATAAATGAGAGCTGGTGAGCTAGGGGCCTTTCTAATGCCTGATCAAATAAAATAAATAAATAAATAAAAAAGCAATGAAACAGAAAAGCATTGAAAAGGATCGAGTGTCTTTCTGTATTCAAGGAAGGCACACGGAGAGGTCAGCCAACCTGCATCTGGATCACCATCTGCTCAGTGAATTCACTGCATCAGATGTTTATGGTGCTTTCTCTGTGGAAAAAATGTGTTTACTAACTTGAATGTGCATGAGTGCATTTTGTGTGAGTCTGTGTGTTTATGTGTGTGTGTGTGAGCATGCACGCCAGTGTTAGGGGTCAGGAGTGAAGATGTTACCCTCTGGTCATTCATCACAAGCGTGACACACTCTCCCCTGCGCTCCGGTACGCGGAGGCAATGTTTTATAAAAGAATAACACGTCAGCGGGCACCCGCCGGCCATCCATTACCACCCTGTGCAACCTGAAAAGACGTGCAGTGGACTTGAAGATTTTATGCCCGCACTGTGTGCCATATTTGTTGTCTGCATATTATCCTGTACAATTTAATGTTGTACAATTCTTAATCTATAAAAATCTGAACTTGTTACTGACACAGCCAAAAAGTAATTATAACAAATGGTTTTTAATGAATTAAACCAGATACCAGTTATGGTAGTAGGTATCTAACAATCATTATCATTGATAATTATCATAGCGGTAAACTGCAAAGTTTTGACCAGGCCCTCAGTCCTCAGTATCAGCTGATGCAGGTGGACTGTAGAGGGTACGTCATAGATATTGTGTCAATAATACGTCCTCCAGATCAACACATATGTGTTATGCTAATGAAAGATCTGCCCAACATCATCCCATTATGAGACAAAATGTCCAATTTAGGAGTTACGTTGTGGTTACTGGTAGCTGTTTTGTTTTCACCCAGTGTTTTTATTCTTGTATGCAGTTAAGTGGTGCGGTTGCCGTTCCTGGTTACTGCTGGGATGAGTTCCTGCCACCTTGAACATGTAGAGATGTGGTCGGAGAAAGATGCTCACATGTTCAACCTCATGTTCTGTTGTCCTGGTGAGGATGGACTGGGGGGAAACACATCAAAAACAAACCCTAGCTTGTCAGCTAGCTCTCTCATAATTCATTTACTAGCAGTTCCTCAATGTGATTGACATCTATGCAGCAATATCTTTACATTCTGTTCCTAATTTTAAAACTTTAAACTTACAGCTTACAGGTTATATGTTTAAACTGGGATGCTGTTTTTATAGATCTACCAATCTTCTCATCGAACTGTCCAACAGAAAGTGAGCAATAATATTCCTAAAACTAATACACAGAGTATGTAAGGTGTTTTTTTTTTCAAACTGACATTATATAAACAAACATTACAGGATTAAAGACTAAGATTTAGTTTCCTTTTTTGATTTGAGTATTTAAAGACGGATCAATAAATCTGAGGGAGGCAGCAGGTTTTGTGTGTTTCCTTCCTGGTGGAGTGGTTTGTTTTCATTTGCATTGCAGTTTGTGCCTTTGGACCATCAGCAGCCGTTTTGTATGTGACAGCTCGTGCTGCGTAAGACGGAACAAGTTGAGGACGTTGTGAGTTATAGAGCTCTTACACCAGTTTATGAGGACTATTATCTCTCAGTTAGTTTCAGTTTTATGTGCATTTTCTCTGGGCTGGCCTGGAACCATCAATTTAATGCTTTCATAAAGCAAGGTTAGATAGCACTGAATCAAACAGAACACTCACTGACATTCTCCTCTGCTTTAGAGCTAAAGTCACAAAGAGGAGACGGAAGAAGAGGATGAGGAGCGGCCATGAAAGATGGAGAGACAGTTTTATGATGTCTTTTTAAAGCCAATCTAGAATAAAAGTTTTGTTTCTTGCTGCAATAACAATTGAAAATGTCGTCGCACACCGACACCCAAACAAATATATTTCCCCTCCTGTCCTTTAGAGTGTCTCTTGCATGGACACTTTGTTTAACATGACTCCGTGTTCATGTATCAAACAGACTCGTGAGGTTTGTGAGGCGCCCACGTTTGCAGCGCTTATTGCCTGTTTTATAGCGGGCCGTTCCTTTCACGACGTTGGTCCATCACCTGCTGTTTCCTGTCAGCAACGTGAGAGACAAAGACTTTCTCGTTAGTCCAAACATGCGCGTACTATTCACTTCAAAACAAATAACAAGCAGAGATCGATACGGGTTGAAATAGAGTATAGTGCTTATAGACACCACACAGTTTTTCAAGCAGGCATTCAATAAGAGTCTGATTCCATTTCACCTCATTTATGAGTTGTGTGTGTGACTCTGTGTGTATGTGTGTGTAATCCATCTGCTCTGGTGTGACAACTTAATTTTCAATGCTGGTGGAGACACAGCAGGCTCAGAGAATGAACAGATGAGTGAATGAGGTATAAGGAAAAGGAGGAAAGAGGTAAAGAAAGAAATGTTAAAGAGACCCGAACAGAGATTTTTGTTTTTGTTTTGTTTTTTTCTGTAAGTCTGAGGATGCAGCACCAGCAGCCAGCAGTGACAAGGAAGAGGAGATTTATCACCTCTCAGTGGTATGTTTAGACCCTGACAGATCAGGAATGTGAGAATCCCCCCGACACATAAACACAGATGTACCCTGATGTGTTGACTGTGTGTGTGTTGTGACAGGCATGGTGGAGCAGGCTGCAGGTTCTTTTGTCTGGCCTTGACGAGCATGTCATTAGCAGAGATGAGGACAGACACAGGGTCTCATCAGTATTTAAATAGTCTGACATCTCTGACACCACATTTCTGCAAGGCTTTCCTGCTTCTCTGTCCTCCTCTTTTTTTTTTACCTGCTATACATCCATTATTCCACCTTTTCTTGTCTTTATATCAGAGACGATTTATTCCCTTTCTTCTCTTTGTCTTGCCTTGTGTGTTGGGATTTGTCACACACCGTTACCTGCTGTGCCCAACTACCTGGTGTAAAGTATTAGATTCTCTTTACTTTGGCTGCACCGAGTGAGTTTTGGCTGTGTGTCACAAAGGCAAATGTTGAATATAAATTCAGAACAATCCAGAATTTTTCTGGTAATATTCCACAGAAATCTTAACAGCTACGTCTTGTGTACTTATGTGCCCGGGGAGCAGCTCTCGTTGTGGCATCTGAACGCTTGCTCCTGCATAAACCAGTTATTACTGAAGCGAGTCACTTTTGTGTAAAGGAGGACTCAAATGTACAGGAGAAGAGAGAAGAAAATGCAACACAAGTCAGGGCCAGCTTAATTGTGATTCTGATTTGAATGAGAAAGCGCCTAATAAAAGGCCCATTGGAGGCAGAGAGGTAAAAGGCTTTACCTTAACAAGAGCTGCACTAAAACAACTCTGAACCTGAAGAGGTGCGCTCTCAAACGCATGTATAAAGCCCTTTGTGTACGTGTCTGCTTATGAGTGTGTGTGTTAGCTGTTTTTTTTTTTTTGAATGTGCACATGCCACACACAAACGCACACAGATTGATTTATTCCAAGCACAGGGCAGGTAAATTGAAGCAGGCCTTTCAGGTTGGTTTTCAGCTCCAGGTCTAATGAGAGCAGCGTTTCCCGTCTCTCCAAACAATGCGCTCCTGTCTCTTAAGAGCCCTTCCACCCGCCTGCAGCCTAGCCACTCTACATTAGATCTGTGGCCTGCAGCAGCCACTACAGTGAAAGGCCTCAGGCTCTGAAATGGCTGTTTGATTCTCTCCCTGCTTTGCCTCTAAATGAATGATTTATTGGCTGTCAATGAGGAGGCCAAGCGTAATGGACAAAAGCAGCACTGCAGAACCCCAGTGAAGAGGATGTTGTTGTGGATGTTCTCTTTGAGGATCTCCCTGCCTTCATCTGAAACTGTAATGAAGAGTAAACAACCTTTGCTAGTGCCAGACTGAAGATAGTTGGGCTGCATTAGGAATTGTATGGCTTCAAGTTGAATGTTGACATCTTGCACCTTTAGCCTCTAATAGAAACATTTTATATATATGTATAATCTAATAGCAGTTTTAGGAAATCTTGTTGTCTCAATACTGAGCAGTGTTTGTCTTGAACTGGCACAGGTCATGTAAATTCATTTTACCCGCAGTTTAAGTCAACATTTCCCTTTCTGAGCCTCAGATGCAGCACGGTGTAGGCTATCAGACTCTTCTGTAGCACAGGACTTCAATCAATTAGCAGTGCTGAGTAACCTACCACACACACACACATACACACACGCTTACACACACGCTGCCACTGGAGTGGCCACAGGCGGCAATGGAGACGTGTTATTTAAAATCCCCCCTGCTTTTGTTCCCGTAAAACGGGACATTAACACCCGCTCGTCCTTTGGCCTCTGCTTGTCATCCAAACGGCTAATTTCAGCAGATCCCTCTAATCCCCCAGGAGAGACAGCAGGGCTCGGGGCCAGGAGGGACGAGGGCCTCTGAGGCCTGCTGCTAGAATGGAGAGTCGATGGGTGCTTTTAGAATTGACGTTCTAAAACGTGCCTTTGTTTGCATCATGCTCCCCGGCGTCCCGCCTTTCAGCAGGCCTAATGATAAGTGACAGGCCATTAATTGAAGCTCTTTAGGAAGCCATCATCAGACACACGTCTGATCGCTCTCTGCTGAGACCAGGGGAACAGTACTGCAGGAGGGTAGATGAGGAAATTGTTGGGTTAGGTAATGTGATTTTTATTGGTGCCTTGTAATCAGTTTAAGTCAGATATTTTTTTTATTAAAAAACAGAATATATATTTTTTTTATTCTGCCCTCTGTATGAAGATGATTAGAATTTAATTTATTCACATTTTTTAACCTCTGTTTTATACAACAAAATACACTTCCATCAGAGCAAATGAAGTAAAAACTCAGCTTTTTTTCAATATTTTAATTTAGAAAATAAAAAAGTAAAAATGTAAATACTACTTTTATTCTGTATAGCAGACCCAGAGCGTCTACATAAAAAAACAGTTTCTCTCTCTCAGACATAATATACTACGTTCATAAAGGCGCACAGTATGGCACTAATCAGCTGTTTTTGTTTTGTTTTGAATGTACACAGTCACTGTGGACTTTTAGTCTTCAACTTCTCAACAGGACATTCTCCAGAGCAAATAAACTCCAGGAGTGTTTCACGCTGCAGCGGTGGCCTACCTTAATTTAAAAACAAATGCTTTCACAGCTGATAGAGATGACTTTGAAAAAATACTGATGAGAAAACAAGTTGGGGACGAAGCAGTTTGTCCGTATATAATGTGATCATGATGCCAGGAAGTGAACTGGTGAGGCACGCTCCACTATAGTAATTACATTACAATAATATGTTGAAAAAAAATGCTGAAAATGAATTAAATGAAGGCACAAAGTAAACTGCAAAAATTATAATATTAAATAGTTGTTGTTTTTCTGTCAGCACGTTAGCACACACAAACCTTTGTTGACCTTATAAACAATAATACAGCTCTGACCTTTTGTCCACGTCCTAATCTACAAGGTCATAACAGCCACTGGCAACAATAAGAACTGAACCCTGCACTGAATTTATTCTACATCCCTAAGTCCAGCCATGCAGCTACAGTTCATTCCCCTCCAACCAATTTACCATCTGTGCATCTCTCCATCTTCTCCCTAAAACAGGGAAGGAAACAGTTGTCGCTGTTTGGGTTTTAGGGGCTAAATGATGTTGCTAATCACCAGCTTTTAGTGGGGGCTGATTTATGGATGGGACATGAATTGTTATAGGCTTACTTGTGTGTGTGTGTGTGTGTGTGTGTTTGGGTAGGTGTCAGAGAGGCAGCCTGTGGGATAAGCTAAATAGTCCTATTATTTATTGTCTCAGAGCGGCCTCTCTGAACGGAAGAGCGGCTCTCCAAATTGAAATATAGCTGAGTTTACCCTTCTGATTACTGCAGTAGTTTACTCCCAGAGCCCAAGGAGATCATTAAACAATGGCCGCCACTAGCAACTCAGCACCCTATTATAGCCTGGGATAAATGCTCAGACGGAGACATAGCTAAGCCTGCTGACGGGCAATAAGTGTGCCTCACAGGCATCATTTTTATCCACCAGTTACTTTCCTACACACCAGCTGATGTCAAAACAACACTTGTGCTTTGACTGATTCATTGTTTTCTTAAATGAGAAAAGGTACTCGGAATCCTGGGTAATGCTTAAAAAACCCTTATGAGAGTAAACTGGCCAGCTAATGTTGTGACAGGCTCTGTAATTAGTTCAAAATTCTAACAAGAGGATTCAAATATGGTAATGGTTAATGAACAAACACTGAGCACACATGAGGGCTTTACTGTCCCAATTATTGTCCAACTTAATTGCAGATATTGCAGTGAACAACCAAGACAAGATACTTAAATAATACATTTGTAAAAATGAAAACGATTCATTTTGTGAAAGCTTTTTGTTTTCTCTCTGTGTGTGTCGGTGTGTGTTTGAGTTGTCAGGGAGAAATATGAGCATCTAAAGAGTTAAGAAAGCCACTGATGGCGGCTGTATCGATGTGAGGGAAAAAATGGGTTATCTCAGTGGAGACACGTCTCATTCCATCCCCGCCATCACCATCATCCAGCATTTCCACAATGACCTTTGCCGGCGTGATGATGGCCGGGGTTGCAGGCTGAGTCCTTCACACGCTGCTGCTCTGATTACCGCAACATCTGTAACATAAACAGTGGAGCAGGACATCAGCACAGCAGACCTAACAGCCATGACAATGAAGTGACAGTGTCAGCTCAAGACAAGATGACAATGATGTTTCTGTCTCAGTGTGTTGATTATGCACTGTTCACTGTGTCTCACAGAGCTAGAGGCGGTTCTGGATAAATGGGGAATGAAGCTCCAGCACACATCATGGCAGCTTTTTATGTCACAGAATTAAACCTTGACCTATGATTACTTCTGTGATTAATAGGAACTGCAGAAAAACATCTCTGATAGGATCGTGCTGCAGGCTGGTTTGTGCTGCAGCATGTTAGCCCTCAGAGATGTCTAAGGCTTTATTAGAAATTAGTATGTATGTCGGTACACAAGTCAGCCAGGAGCAGCTGGAGAATCATCAGCAGTAATAATCAACCTTATTCGATAATAGCAGGATAAGAGAAAAATAGGCTTGCATGCAGCTGAAACTGGAGTTAATATGATGAGCTGGCTCTGGAGAGGCATTTTATTGAACTGCTGAATGGAAGCAGTGGCTTTGTAGGTAGTGTACAGACACCTTTTGTGATGTTTATAGTCAACAAATGCCCATGAAACGAAAGGGTTTAGTGTAAAAATCGTGTTTTAACATGTGCAAAGAAAAGGCGCAGCTTTGTGCTGTTGAGCACATCTCTCCCATGTAGCAGGCTGTTTTTGTGGCTGTTGTTGCTGTCTGTCCTAACACATTTACCTTAAGCCATCAGCACTCATTAAATGCCTGCTGGTGCAGGGAAACAAAAGGCTGCCCGGCGAGCCAATATGCGCCTCTGACACGTCAGCCAATCCCCAGACGGTCCGCAGAGCCTGGCTGCGCCACGGAATTCTCAAACATATTTTTCTAATTTATGGACGGATAATAAATCAACATTAAGGCTTGGACAACGAGTTATACATCAGAGGGAGATGGCTGCAAACTGGGCCACAATGCAGCAGGGGAGACCAGGCGCACATCTGCACTAAAGTCACATGCTGTATGTGTGTACTGTGTGTGTGTAATTGTGCATCTTCACTGCCACACTCACTTTAATTTCAACCTTTAAGTCTGTAGAGATGCAAACATTTTTAATGTCACTGCTTGGAGGTGGCAAGTATGAATATTATGAATCGGAAATAAGACCATTAGGATTTACTACTGGAGGGACGGTGCTTTAAATGCTTCATAAAATTTAACACTATGAAATATGCACGCGTTTGCATTTTAATGTCCATGAATTGGCCTTTCATTGATGTGGTAGGTCACTGGTTCTACACCAGGCCTATGTGCTGGAGCTGTGCATGTAGCAGCCATCCTTCTGAGTGCCAAATGGACTCACTGTCCAGTCACAGATTTATATTTACATTATACCATGTGTTTGTTAATATATATAAATATATATAAATATATATATATATATATATATATATATATAGTATAGTTTTTTTATTTTAGTTGTGCTTATTGTCTCAATTGAAATTTAAGTGCATGTATAAAAAGACTCAATTATTACTATCAGAAACTTCAATGAAAATTCTTAGGTGGGAGATATCTGATTCGATATATGTACTGCGTGCTGACACTGATAATTACATTTGTCAATTTATCATTAGAGCTGATATAATACTACACAGCATAAGAAAAAAAATTCAGGCATTTTAGCACTGCAGGTGATGATATAATATAATATAAATGTAATAGTAATGTTTCTGTGTGTATTTTTAAACATGTCCTCCTTTGCTTTATGTCAGCGCTCTGGTGGTGCATTTGTTTCTTACTGTGAACATAGTTTCTCTGTTAAGCATTTGATGCATCATGTGAATAAGCTGGAGCTCCACTCTAAAATTATTGGACCTAATCATTCATTAACCTCCATTACACTGATAGGAGGGTAAACCTAAACGCCTGATTACATTCTCTCTCTCTCTCTCTCTCTCTCTTTCTCTCTCTTTCTCTCTCTCTCTCTCTCACTGTGTGTGTGTGTGTGGAGTTGGCTTTAGTTTGTGTGTGAAAGACGCATCTTCGATACATTTCTCCACACGCTGCACATGTCTTTATTGTATTGATACCTAGTTAAACTGTTTCCGTGTGTGTGTTTGTGTGTGCGTGCCATGTTTGCAGTGAAGGTTTGTCATTCATTAGACTGGAGCACAATCAGAGCTAAACTAGCCATGGCGGCCTGACTCATTATTAGCTGAAGGTTTATTTAAAATCTCACACTGCGTCATTCCCAATCCACTCACTGCCATATGCATACAGTAATTACACAAGTGAGGAGGAGGAGAAGGTTAGTGAGCTGCTGTGTGTGTGTGTGTGTGTGTGTGTGTGTGTGTGTGTGTGTGTGTGTGTGTGTGTGTGTGTGTGTGTGTGTGTGTGTGTGTGTGTGTGTGTGTGTGTGTGTGTGTGTGTGAGTGAGTGAGAGAGAGAAAACGAGAGTGAGTGCACAAGCCTGCGTGTATGATTATTTTTCATTCCATGTTTCGCCTGAGTTCTGCCCCTATAACTGAGGATCTAATCAATCTGCCGGCTATTAAGTTTGTTAATTGATAATGCATACTAATTAGGCCTGGCTCTGTTACCACAGCGACGACGAGAAGGTGATTGTAGGCAGGAGTCCAAATGGACTTTTAAAGCAGAGAGCGTGAGGTGGAAGCCATCATGCCAGCACATGTACACACACACGTGACTTCAACACACACAAACACACACACACACCTGAGCAGACATGTTGGTGGACTGACCTCAGCAAGTCATTTACGAAACGTCATTTAAACCTTTTTTATAACTCTTTAAATATTCCACAGTATCCTAAATTGACCTCATACAAACATAAGAACATTTCAGAGTTGAGTTACTACAGTTATTTCTATATTAATTTATTTTCTATCATTTCATGCTGTTTATTGATTGTTTATATGTTAAAGTATGACTATAAAATTAGTTTTTTAATAAAGAAGCAGTTTTATATAGTGTAGGTGATAATCACTTCAAGTTGTTAATAACTAACATTCTAATTATATTAATCCATTAATAAGATCAGTTTGAAAGAGCATTTTTGCTGCTTATTATTTTTCCCTGTTCTAACTTTTACACAGTTTGTATGGATTTGGCATTATTTTGCAGATAACAGATGGAACAAATCTACATGATGACCTCAATAAAATTATGCACAGTTACATTATATTAATCTACAAGCAGGATACAAAATGATAAACATTAAACAAACTTCTAATGTAAAGAATTTATTTCTAAATCTAGCAGCACAAACTCAGCTTCTATCAATGACCTTTGACTGCTCTATGAATTAATAAGATTAATTTATTACTATTATTATTATTAGACCAGTAAATAATATTTCTAAAGAGTGCCCAAACACCATCAAATTAAAAGCAACAAAACATTAAGCATGTTGTCTGCGGGTGCTTTCTGTTATTTATTTATTTATTTATTTGTGGTATCACCAGTAGTAGGAGTGGATTTAATGTTAATGCCTGCTTTAACACTGTTTGTTTAAGTCACTGATTTTCTATTGTGCATATAAGTGCAGTTACACACACACACAGACACACACATGCACACAAACCATCCATCACCTGCCCGAGACCCTGAGTTATTATCTTTGTGCTTCAAGGTCAAGGAGATGCAGCAGGTAAATTGAAGTCGGAGGGGTCAGCGGGGTTTGATCTCTCTGTTCCTTCATACTCGCTCCATTTTTTTTTTTTTATGTCATTGCTTATAGAGACATTTCCTTGATTCTTCTTCTCTGTCCCTGTTTCTCACCTCGTTCCCTCTGACCCTCATGTCCTTTCCATGCTGTCCAACAGGAAGTCATCCTCTCACCTCCGAGTTGTCACACAGAATCCTCCTGCTGCATTCTTTCAGTAAGCACTAGCCTGGTCTTGTGTGATTGTTTGTAATCTGCTTGGATGTTATTGTGCAGAGGAGGATATCGCCCTCATTACCTCATGATGAAGAGCTCAGTAGATGGTCATATCACTGATTTATCCTGCCCGCTTTGTCTGTGACGGATGGTGTTGCACAAACAGGCCAATCCCTCATCAAAGTGTTCAGTCTTTGACAGCTTGAGATTTATAAATGAAGCAAACATTTTTCAGATTGAATCACCTTCACAAAGCTCTTTAATTGAGTCATCTGTATGTTTTGAGTTTCTTAGTTTTTTTATGAGAATGTTAAAAACATCTAAACATCTCATGGCTTCATAAATATGAAAACACTCTTCATGCTTCCTCCAAACTCTGATTACTTCCCCCTCACCTCTTTCTCTTGCTGCCTTCTCATCACCTTCCTTTGCTGTGTGTAGCTCCAAATGTGCATGTGATGCTGTGTGTGTGTAGTCTCTGAGCATGCATGTGTTTGTTGTTTGTTTGTTTCTCTGGTAGAAAAATGTGTGTGCGTGTGTGTGCGCCTATATGTGACGTGCGTGTGTGTGCGTGTATGGGGCAGAGCAGCCAGCTGGGTTGGAGGGGTAATAAAGAAGGAGAATCAATAGGCCATGCAGTAGAGCCAAGGTGCTGCCATTTATCACACCGCCTCCCTGACTTCCATCATTCATCATGCCCAATGAGGCAGCAAATAGGAAAATGACTATTTGTATCAAACACATCTGCACTCATCCACTGAGGTATTTTATTCCCATTAACTCAAAGAGTAGAATACGCCAGTTTCAGCTGCTGCTGCTGTTGTTGCCTCTGTGTTTGTGTGTGTGTGTGTGATTCTATTTGTTCAGGCTTGTAGTTGTAGATTCATTGGGAACACATTCATGGCTGCTGTTGTTTTTTCCCTGGGAAAAAAAAAACAGAATGTGTGCGGTGAGCCCTCCAATCCCCGAGTTGATGTGTTTAGTCTCTATCTCCCTCTCTCTTTCTCTCTCCTGACCATCTCTCTCCTTTAACCCACATTCTTTCCTGGTTCACAGTATTCCTCTTCCTGAGCCCACGGAGTGATGGGGCGAATAATATCATGGCTCTAAGAAGCCATTACATTAAGCTTGCCTTTCATTTTCACCTATAAATTAGCCCCGACACTGGTCTGCCCAGGGGTTGAGGTGTATATCTGTATGTGTGTATAGCCTGTAGGGCTGCAGGGTGTAGAGGGGTGGACTGTGGTCATTATGGTCTAATATCCCATGAAATGGTGAAATTATTATGCAGCTGATTTTATGAGCTGTCTGTGAATATTAAAGAAGGATATTTTGTGAGATGTCCCTCCCATAAATCATGGTGATTGTGTTTGTTTGTTTTGGCTTGCTTTCTTCCCTCTTAATAAAACAGCAGTTGCAGTAATTCAGATGCTGTGCTGACAGGGTCAATCAACAATTTTATCTCCTATTGGAATCAACTGCTAACAACTGCAATATGCTGATTTTTAGGGGAAACAAAAACAGAATTTTCCTGATTATCCCATGATAAAAGGGAAAAACAAATGTGTTTATAATCTTTAATAGGGATTTCGGCAGGAATTTATCAGGTGTGATATTCATGATGTTGTGTTTCTGCTGTGTTCACATGTGCATCATCCAGTGTCTTCCCAGTTTGGTGTGTTATCCTGTTCTGTTTATTCAGGACACTTGAAACATGATTGTTCATATTGAGCAGAGATCTGGCATTTACATCCAGCAGGGTCCTGGTTTCTATTAGAGTTATACTGCAGGTTGCATTCCCAAAAAATGCACAGAACACAACCAGGGTACTGTTATGATGCAAGAATACACAACATTTCCCAGTGCCTCTGCTCCTGTTTGGTTGATATCACTGATTGATTATCATGCTATATAAAGGATCTGTTACAGACATTGTTTTAAAAAATACACGTAAGATGATATTGTAAATCTTTAGCGGAAGGCAATGATGCACTCTAATACTGGTTACCGCCTGCTGTAAATTGAATCCATTATGTGTTATTGTTTGTATGGCTACAGACTATTTACTGTGAATTTACAGTATTTTTATTCATTAACTTCTATAGATATTTGGACAATATTGTCATCAAGAATTCTTCATGACACAATATTCATGTGGTGACATTTTAATATTGTAACATCTCATCATTAAACCATACAAAACAGTTGAATATTTTAAACACTGTGTTTTGAGGAAAGGTGATAATATCCCTTTTTTCTGTTTCACATTTTAAAGAGAAATCATCAGAAATCAAAAAAAGAGGCATACAAATGTGAGAAATTTTCACATTTAAATGTTGTATTAACAAATATCTGGCCCTTTTTTAGGTGGTCAAACCTACAGATATACAGCTTATACACTCACACACAGAGACATAGGAGGAGACACTGTCTTCTTTGCTGCAGCTCCAAAGGGGGAGAGTGTAATGTACCAAGGTCACTTAACACATCTATCTCAGACATTCATCAGTGCTCTTAGCATCCCTCTTTACTGCTTTCTGATATACGGCTCTCAGTGGGCTAAAGCCCTCACATGAGGAGGACACAGCACCATTAACAGCCAGGTGGATCCTTCATGTAATAGGACTCACCGCAGAGGTGAAGTGTCTGACCAACTCTCAGGTTGGCCTCTTTAACAGAAATATTTTAACTTAGGAAACTAATGTTAATAAGTGTGAGAAGGGTATTTCCTCCTTTTGTAGCACTTGTTATATTTAATATTTGATATGCTAGAGGTGGACTGTGTAAGAGGCAACTAGGGTTAACATCATTACCTGCTCATAGCCTCATAATCATTACTGATTGGACAAATTTCTAAAATTACCTTCTTTATTACCAATTACATAGAACACTTAGCTTTCTCAATATCAATCAGCACACTGTGATAATGCATAATTAAGTCTCACAGACCAATCTGGATGAATTATCTAATATAAACCTAATGACAAAATCAAAGGCTTCTTAATAAAAGGCATACAGCCATATTGTTTGTTAACTGATGGAAAGTGAAAAAGATAACCGCAGCCCTCCTGCTAATGCTTCATAAATCACTGAGCACATTCCATTACATTACAAATGTATGTGCTCACATGTAATATTGTGCTTTTTATGGCTTTGACTGAATATCAATCAGAATAAATATTTTTCTACTGTTTTATTTACAATGCATGGATTGCTGCAACATTTCCTGCACACACACACACAGAGCTTGTAAAGCTCCTGCCTGCCTGCCTTTTACCCCCGAGTGCGTCTGGGAGCGCACATGGAGACGTGACCGTGCCCTGCGCGCACCCCCTACCCCGCGCTGCTTCCTCTGGGAGCTGAGGCAAAGTCACCGACCGCAAGGGGATGGCTTTCAGATTCATAAAATTCATAGAATTTTTCACAAATGGATGAACACAATTTCCTCCCAATTTCCTCATTATGCAAATATGCAAAATATCAAATCTAGCCCAATTAGGGACAGCCACAGCTTCAAATTTACCGGTTTAAGCCGTAATTGCAGAAACCCTCAAATAATTACGTAGCTAATTGGGAATATTTGTGACAGATACAACAAATTCTCCCCACAAATTACATTTCATCCGAGGAAACACCGCGCCCCAGTGAAATCCTATTGAGGTCTAATTTCTCTTACATAATGAAAGGAACTGAAAACTTGTTATCACATTTGAGCACTACGCGGCTTTGTAATGTGGAATGATCAAATAAATTAAACTTAAATTCATACATATTTCTCTAATCTCTTTCAAAGGCACTTTATTTGTGTAGGAAATAACTCCGGGTCGTTCCAGTATGAGCCGTAATAGGCAGTTAGAGCGCAGGGGGAGTCTCGCAGAGGCAGAGTGCATACAGGACGTTTGCGTTTCCAGATGCGTGAGAGGGAGGGGGGGGTGTCACGCAGTCACCTTCAAAACTTCAGCAGCACAGGTGTGAAGGTTTACTGTAGCTTTGGTGTCTATGGAGCTCTGGTTGATCTTCTGTCTCTCCGGGATGTATCACCTCCTCACAGGTGACCCCTGCAAGGTCACAGGCCAACACACACACACACACACACACACACACACATCATGCACGTCGATACACACGCACGTACACGCTCCATAAACGCCTATAGGAGCTGAAATGGTGCTGGTCTATGTAAACAGGCAGTGCACCGGCGGAGCGTAACTGCGCCTATTTGTCAGAAAGCCTCATAAATACGATCCCTCCTGATATCTCCATTCTCCATCTCGCCGGACGTGTTATAAATGAGTAGAAGACACAGAAGCCAACGCTTGAGTTTTAGTTTATTTCAAAAATAACAAAAAGTTCAACTTTAAAGTAAAGCTAAATAAATCTGAACACAATTCATTTATAATTATAGTCAATTTATAACCTGTTTTTATGGATATGTAGAAAATCTTTGATATTTTAAAAAAAACTAATTTGATATCATTATGAATAAAACGTATCAGATTACATGTACAGTATGTAGCGTACTAGTCACTTCATTTTACGGTTAAATGGTCTACTGAAAAACAGTATCATTTATAACAATAGCAAGCTTCATCCGTCATATCTCTCAGATTTACAGGAGCCACTCTGTGTAAGTGTAATCATTTTGTCAGCCAATGAATCCAGGTGCCTCCTAACCTTTAAAAAGTGCCATGATTTCTCTCCACTTTCTGTCATCCATCATTTTGTTAGAGAACTTGTCACTTTTGTGGACTGGTGGATATCTCATTCTGCTGGGAGGAAATCCCTCCTCGGTTATCTGATAGTAAAAACACACACACACTCTCTACCATCTTTTGAAGTGGAGCTCACACATTAGCTGCGTTATTTAGACAAAAACAAGAACTGTCCACTGGTCACTGTTACATATATACTGTAGGCTGTATAAATCCGTGCAGGTGTGATTGATGAAAGGACTCGGTGTTAGCATCAGGGACAGGAAGTGAAGAGGACTGAGGTGAGGTGTGAGGTGTTTCTGTCACATGGAAACCCAATGCACCCCCTCCCCGCACATTCCCACAGCACCGCAGTCTATTTCAGTCTGTTTGTATTAGTAATCAGTTGACCTCTCCCACTCTCTATCTCTCCCTCTCTCTTTCTCTCTCTCTTTCTCTCTCTCTTTCACACACACACACACACACACACACCTCAGTCAGACCCGTTTATGCTGGGATTTTCTGGACACGACCGTCACTGACACCGGATAGATTAGGCTAATCTCAGCTGCAGGCTGACTGTCAGCCAGTTTTGCTGAGGCTCTGGGTGGAAAATGTCGCACGGCTGCCTGTTCTCGTGGAGTATGGAACAGCCTTCAGGCTGTTTGTTCTTGTACTGTCTTTACCTCTGTCAGCCATTCAGTGCCCAGAATAATAGAAACACTTGCACGGTATAAAACCAAGCAGCCTTCCAATGAAGATTTAAAAATGTGCAGTTATTGTCATTTTGACGCACATTTCTGACACATCCGCTTTGAACTGCGCTTCATTGTACACCTGTTTCTATTTTTTTCTGGGCACCCAGTTCCGGGTAAGGCAGGCCCGGTTAGATGTGTGAATGGATTGGTGAGTGGGTGCATGCGTGTGCCTCATAATGCCCTGTTAATTGCCTGACAGTGTTCCTACACACACCTCTACTAATGTTCCGCTTGCTATTCAGTCTGCGGCCTGCCTTTCTCCTTCCTCTCCTCCTCCTCCTCCTCCTCTTCCTCCTCGCTTTCTGTCTCACCGGTACAGATTGTTCTGTTCATTAATGAGTTTATCTCACCAAAAAAATTCTCGTGATCACACATTGCAGGGTTAAAGATTTGAAAGAGTAACAAAAATGGACATTAGTAGCTCGCAGGTGCAACTTCAGCACCGTAGACAGCGCCTGTCCGGCAGAGGTCGAGCAGGAAAGCCCTCTTCTTCTCCTTCTCCTCCTCTGCCTCAAAAACTCTTCTAGTTTTCTTTAATCATGACAATTAGACCCCATATTTTCTCTCGGACCCTGACAGACGTCGCTTGTAAGTCTCTTTTTCTCTCCGAGCGTGCCGCCACTCTCATTACACACGCTGATTAAAGCATAGATTAGCCAGCAGTGGCCCTGCGCACTCCTCACCAGCAGCTCGCTCAATATCAATTAGAGGCTGCGCCAAAAGCAGCATGTCCACCAGTGGCCCTCCGTCTCCACGCTTCCAGCCTCCTGCAGCGCTGGCAATCCGCTGCTGCTTTTAAAAAATAGTAACCTTAATAAAAAGGAAAGAAAAGAAAGCAGAGCAGAGTGGAGGTGTGGGATTGAAGTCAGCTGTGAGGGAGAAATGAGAAAGGACAGTTCAGGCAATAGTCATCTGATGGCGCCTGCCTGCAAGTGATGAGGGCCAAATTTAAAGCCACACATCTGGACGACATTTTTTTTTAGTCTTCAAATCAAGAGGCAAAAAGGAGGAGGAGGGGGGGCACTTAGAGCTATTAGTCGGAGCAGTGCAACCCGCTTCTGCTTACTTCATCATGGAAATAACGTGCATACAGGACGAAAAGCCTTTCAGCCCCGCGTCAGGTCGTTCCGGCTTACAGAGAATTAATGCACATTTATTCTCCTCTCTGACCTCATTGCTTCGGTAGAAACGAGGCTAATAGTCGCCGGTTTCCTTTATTGACTGCATTAGTGAAGATATTTCTGTCTAATATCATTTTAATCCACCTAGCCTGTGTTTTTAGAGGGGTGAAATGTTTGGATGGAGGAGGCCCACTCAGCTCAATTAAGGCCTGAATGAGATTTGCATAATGGTCGTTTCCTTGTTTTTGCAGCACTGCAGGATGAAGCTGTTGTATTGTTCAGTGTTTAAATAGTGTCACTGGATAAATATTACTTGTATTGCTGGACTGCTTAAAACAAAAACGTGATTTTGATGCACCTAACCTATAAGCATGTGGTAAATACAGCCTTGCTCTCTCTCTCTGCAAAGGTGACAGCGTCCACTAACAGACAGCCTGTCCAATTAAAAGTGGCCATCGATTATAGATAGCTACCTGCTGGCATATGAGGGAGACAATGCTGGATGCTATGCCACTGCCAATACAGGCTACAGTTAGCCATGCACTAACCAGAGCTGACACCAGCATATTAGATCTGGACTGGGTTAATTCACCTGCAGTTGGCCCCTGTGTTGGCTCCATAACGCGGCGGTTTACCTGCCCAGTCTAAATGCTGATCATTAAGTTGCTTCCAGCAGCCATGATTGGTGCAGAGGGGCTCATATCATTGATTAAAAAGGAAGGCTGATATCGCAGTTATTTCAGCTCCTTCCTCTCTCTCCCAGCGGTCAGGCAGGAGAGGGCAAATGTAAGACACATTTAAGATCAAATCAGTTCTGTTCACTGAGCAGTGCGCAGCAGCATTTCATGCTACCACCTATTTAATGGAATTTTGCCATTTTAGTTTATTTTTTAATACGATTCCAAACCATGCAATCGTGTCAGTCACCTTTTTAGGATACATTTATAAATATAAAACTAAAATAGCGTTTTTAGTTAATAGCGTCAGGCTGTGAGGAGATGACAACACTAATTTGTATGTCTGTGTGGAAATAGGCCCGTAGCTCATAGTTATCCCTTGTTATTGTGTGTGAAAGCCTCTGAACCTAATTCCATTTTTCCCTCTCCTATTTTCCAGCAAGCTGCTTTTCCATTAACTTTGGGAAAACACGGTGGCAGGTCCATTTAAAAAAAAGCCCGTGCCCCACCCTTCCCATAAGCGCCTCAGCTCCGGAAAATAAGAAATTAAGAGCGGGGCCCATTTCATCATCAGCCGCTGTCTGGCCCAAACACAGAGACGGCATCCTCCAGCGGAGCTCCCGGAGGGCGGGACGGGGGAGCTTTACCTTAGCATATGTTAACTATTACAAGATGTCTTGATGGAACACAACGAAATGACTGGTAATTGACATAAAATATGACAAAGTGTTTGAGTCTTTGTGAGGAAAGCGTCGCGTATTACGGCGTATCAGCTCCGTAATGTGACTGATTAATGAAAGATCGGCCTCGCACTCACTCAGCTGATTCTGTGAAAAATGAGTTTTGTGTTGTCATTCCGACAAGCCGGCAAGCACGGCCGGAAAAGACTATTAGCCGGAATCATTATCAATAGCCATATTTTCAAACTCTATTATGGCAATCAGGCTGGAATTTATTCAATAGATTTAGTTCATTTGGTTGTAATTGATAAATAATCAAAATTTATCAATGTACTTGCACACATTTCACTAACAATCAGGGAAAACTGCCCCATTTACCAGCTGACTTGGTCCAAATTAGAGCTAAATTGATGATCAATTAATCTTGGGAGGGGTAGTGCGCCGTGTTTAGTAGAGAAGCAGCAGAAATGTGCGCGTGGTGGATGGAGGAGAGAGGGAGGAGAGGAGAGGAGAGAGAGGGGGAGAGAGGAGAGGGAGGATAAAGAGAATGGATGGATGGGAAAGTGTGGGATCTGTGAGCTGAACTGGCTGGGTGAGTATAACGCGATGGAAACGAAGGAAGCTGCGAGACAAGACAAGAGAAATACAACTGTGTGTGTGTATGTGTGTGTTTTATAGATTTTACTGTACTGCTTTTGGATCCGTGTTATGTCCACACCTACTGCTCACGTCCTGTGTGTGTGTGTGTGTCTGTGTGTCAGTTTAAGTAACACACTTGAAGTATATCAGGTAGATCAAGTTCGGCAAGTCAGACTGAGCAAGGTCAAAGAGACTGATCCCATTTATTCTTTAATTTGCTGAGGCATTAAATTGCACGATGTGGCTTTGCTGCAGTTTCATAATTACCAGCACATGTTTCTAATTTCAAGCTACTCAGAGACACTACTGACCCAAGTCCTCCCCTTTATCTGGTATTTTAGGAGCACCTGTGTGTGTGTGGACATGTATGATGTCTGCTTTAAGAATAATTGACCATTTATAACTGTTTCACTGATGTTTTATTTAAATAATCTAACAGATAATCTCAACACATTTAGTAAAATCCTGGTTGCTTCCAGGCTGCTTTGTAGAAAAAGGAGCCTGCTTCGATGTGTCTAAGGCTCGCTGGCACCTGTAATGTAAGGCACTCATTACCTTCAATGATGCATTACGGCTTCCCTAATGATGGAGCCACAGTAATAGACCTAACTAATGACCGGACTTAAGAAAGAACATATTCTAATAGCTGGAGCAGAACTGCAGGGGAAAGTCAAGGTGTCAGTGTGGAGAAGGGATTGTGGACAGCTGGAGGAGTCTAAATGACTGAGGTCAGTCTGTGGGGGCTCACAGGCTGTGCTTAAATAGCCCTAATTTTGTTAGTTCAATATTTTAGCTTCTCTTTAAGAAGAGGATTAATTGAATAATTTATACATGTGTACAGAAATTGAATTAACAGTGGCAGAAGAAGCACACTGAACTCATGATAAAGTGGAATCAAGTTTTTTTTGTATCAGCACTATAACTGCAAACCTCAGTAGATATTCTCTCAGCCAATGAGCTGTCAACACAGGTTTCAGAAAAGATTTGTTTTGCTGTTGGCCTTAAACCCCTGAGTTCTGCTCAGAATGTCCACTGCTCACAAAAGGAGGAAAATGCCTTTGATTTCAAATTTATCACAATTCAGCTCAAGATTCCTTCACTTAGAAAAAAAATAGAAATTACAGAAATAATAACTTTATTTATATAGTACCATTTAAAAACGAGAAACATTACACCAGACATCCTCTAGTATTTTAACTGTAACTGAGGAATTGGCAAAAAAACAAAACAAAAAAAAATGTTTTTTTTAGCATTGGCTTAACTTTGGTGTATGTAACCTGATGTGCATGTTGTGTTTCCAGCCACCAACATAAGCCGACCCACTTTGGTTGCTGTGACTTTCAGTGACTGTAGTGGGTATGGTGGGGAATCATTTTGAGATTTTTTATTTATTTGTATTTATTTTCTCAATATGTAGGGCTCTTATGTGGAGAACAAACGATTATTTGTCATTGAATTATCACAAATATGATGAGCTGTCATTCTTAAGTGTGTGAAGGCAAAAACAATTGGAATAGGGGACACTGGGCATGAAGTTATTTACAAGTTATTTATTATGGTTAGTTTAGTGTGACGTGGATAGTGTGAATGCCTTAGCTTAATTACGTGTTGTGACAGTAAACAGATAGTTCTATAGGTAAATTCCATAGTGACTTTCCTTATGTTGAAACATTCTATCTTTGTGTTTATTTTTGGCTGTCATGCACCTTTAGCTTCACCCTGAGTGTGTTAAATGATGTGAGCGTCCTGAACACACCTGAGCAGCACCGGGTCAGAATATTTAACACCAGGAATAATGAGACATTTTTAACGCTGCTGAGGCTAAAAACACCAATATGTTAATGACACCCTTTGTGACTTTCATTGCTATTTTAATAACTTCCACACACACACACACACACACACACACATTAATGGCACCAGCACGCCACCTTCTCCGTGACGCACGCCTCTTCTTCCTCATTAAGGAAATCGCTCTTCTTCGCTGATTATTTTATTTGATGCCGTGATTACCACTCTGTGCACCACATCAAGCAGTAACGGACACCAGGCGGAGGGCAGCGGGCCTAATTGGGGCATAAGATGCACGGGGTGGTGCAGCCATGCTGGGTGGCCGAAGAGGAAAGCCTCTAATGGCTTTGCCTGTCCGTGGCTCTCCGCTCTCGCCTTTCTCTCGAGCTCGGATGTAAACTCGCATATTGGTCTGCCTCTTATTCCTCTGACTGTCAAATCACCTGCACACAACTGCAGTGTGATCTGCTGCAGAACCGTTTCTGCAGATGGAAAATCGATTTTCCCTTTTCAGATTTCTATAACTGAGTGAATGCAGATGCCTGCGAGGCGATGCAATAGGCCTGAACATGAGAAACAACCAGCTACTGGGCCATGCTGCTGTTTGGTTGTGGTTTAAGGCTCTTATTCCAGCATCTGCCTTTTGTTGCTTATATTGTACTAACCTGTTCTGCAGAGGCCCGTATGAGCAATGGATTTAACGCAGTTTGATTGCTAAAAACCGCGGAGAGGGTGGACACGGAATTCTTGATCTTTGAAATTGCTCTACAAAATTGCATTTGTTTTTGGTGCGCTTCCATTAAAAGTGTCTCCTCGCGTGTAAACAGCCGTTCCGCACTCAGATGCGCCGCATTAACCCGGGAGGATTGTATGTGAGTGTGTTTTTACTGGGGGGGAAGATTGATGTGGTCCAGTTAGGGAGGCTGAGTGAGACATAGACCCATTTCAAGTGGGTTCCTCTTATTACAGCAATACGTTACAGGCTGAGGATCGGACAGCTGTGGGGATATCAGCCATCCGAGTGTCCTCACAACAACAAGCCACAATTCATGATAAATATTCATATTTATCATGAAGCTCCTCACATGACGATGCCCAAAAATAAAATGGGTCCAATGTTCAGATTATTATTATTTTTTTATTGTTATTATTAGAATAGCAGGTAGTAATTAAAGGAAGTATTTTGTTTTAAATTATGTTAATTGTAGAATAAATATTTTAGCTACCAGGATTATTATTATTATTATTATTATTATTATTATTATTATTATTATTATTATTATTATTAATTATTATAAATATGTATCTCGGAACAATTATTATTATTATTATTATTATTATTATTATTATTATTATTAATAATAATAATAATAATAATAATAATAATAATTGTTCCGAGATACATATTTATTTTCTAATCAAGAAAACACATAGATGGCATAAAAAATGGATAGTAAATGCTATAACCTAACTTGGAATTGCAATAAAATAAATTAACATTTTTCACAATTCACATATGAACCTTGTAAACAGTGAGTCTTTTTTAGTATAAAATCTGTTCTGTTTATGTCATATATTAGTTATTTTTTCATATTTTTTGTATCATCAGTTGTCTTCAGTTTACCCTTACTGTAAATCAAACATCTTCTAAATCATACAGACCATGTCTCCTGGTCCAGGCCTTACTATACTGCCAACACACATACACACAGTCCCTCTTCTCTGCTGGTCTACGTGTCAGAATCACACGAATCGAGCCTCTGCTGCCGCTGATTGCGTCTCCTGAACCTCCGGGAGCTGGTCACAGCTTTTCCTCATCTCAGTGGACCATGCACCAGTCCATTTCCTTAAGTTTTCACGCTGTGCCACATATAGGCTACTTCCCTGCGTCCCGGCAGATTGCTGTTGAGGAGCATAAAAGATGAGCTGCCTCCATGTGGTGCAGGAGGGGAGAGGGAGACAGAGAGGAGTCCTCGCTCGGACGCTTCCTTTGTGCGGCTGCAAAGAAACCTATTTATTCCCAGGCGGTGGCCTATTCAGCAGGCTCACCCTGACATCTGCCAAAAGCGCTCTCTAAACCAGCACTGTCTGGAGCAGTGAGAGTGGAGCGCAGATCAATGGCTGTCCTGTTAATTGTATAATAGACCTACTTATGGACCACTGCTAAAGGGGCACAATCGTTTAGGGTCCACCACGTCTGATTTTGTTTGAACCAAACAGGCCTAAATACCTTTAATTGCACCTGCGCTGATGAAAAGTCGATGGGAGTTAAAGCGGCCCGATCACTAACAGAGTTTAAATCCATCTGTACTCGTTTATTTATTTATTTCCTCGATTTGTCTCCACAAATCACCTGCCATGGGGGAATGGGAGCTATATTCGTTTTGTTTGTGATCCAAGGACGGGAGGGATGTGGGGCTGATAGGAGGTAAAAAGCCTCTCCTGGTCATCAGGCCAATACACCTTTGCTTTTATGACCACACCGAAGAGACTCAGTCTGCTATAAAGAATATTCCTGCAAATAAACAGCAACTAATCATCTTGAAATTTGTTTTCATTTATAGATTTTTCTGTTAATTTGTAGAAATGGATCCTCCTTTAACTGCCTGTGTATCTAAATGACATAGCCCAGTGATTTTAAAATTGGGAGTTTGATGTGGCTAATTATTTAATGGCGGTACATTTTCTGGTTCAATCTCCTGTCTCCCTGAGCAAAAAAAAAAAGTAATAGTAATACGAGCCTCTGCATGCGTTCACCTTCAGTATTTTACACGTATATCCATCTCCAAACAGCAGTCCTGTCATGGCACAGGCTATATGAGATTAAACAAACACATTAAGATGTTTAACGTGGAATAATTTGAGCATGAAAAGCTAATAAATCAGAGGACGGAATGGCAGAGGATTGAATTGTAGTGTTTCCGTGCGTGTTTGGGTCTGTGTGCGCGCCAGCTTGCGTGTGCGCATGCGCGTAGAAAAAGGGGGAAGGAGGAAAAAAAGAGAGGGGAGGAGGGGGGGGAGTCACGTCGCTGACATTTCCCAGCTCCCTCTCTGATTGGCTCTTATTTGAGGAAGCTCAGGGTTCTTTCAACTAATAAGCGCCTCCCCGTCGCTCTAAAGGACATTATAATGCAAGGGACCTCCTTTTTTAACCACAAACCGAATTTTCGTTCATTTAGACGATATATACTTTTTAAATTGCCCCAAAGTTGTAGGGTTTTTTTGGAGCGCTTTTCGCCCTGGAGCGGTACGCGATGCTCTCTCACGCCGACCTCCTGGATGCTCGGCTCGGTGAGTTATCATCACAAAACTCCGGCCCTAAACTCCAGTGTAAGATTCCAACTTCTTGTTTAACCTTGTGATGTGATGCATAGACTGTGTAGTTAATTGTGTTAACAGCTAAGTGGTTGTTTGCTAAAACGATTCTTTACAGTAATTTATCAGGATAGTAAAATGTGTAATTTTATTGTTTTATGAATTAACCCATCTGTTCTGTTACTAGGATGTGAAGTTATGCCATGTAACCTTCTTCAGTTTAAGATGCTGTGCTGTAAGATGTGTCGTGTGTTTACTGAAATGCTCCTCACCCTCTCAGGGATGAAGGATGCTGCAGAGTTACTCGGACACCGAGAGGCTCTCAAGTGCCGGCTGGGAGGTGGAGTGCCTGACCAGGGGCATCCGGGAGACATGGCCCCTGGTTCGGACTCTGTAGAGGGAACCACTCTCCTGCCCGGAGAAGACATCACCACTGTGGGATCCAACTCTGCCAGCATGCCGGTGAACGGAAAGGAGCAGGAGAAGCAGCAGCAGCAGCCGCAGCAGAACTCCGGTCAGTCCAGCGGCCAGCAGAAACAGAAGCGGCACAGGACGCGCTTCACACCGGCGCAGCTCAACGAGCTGGAGCGTAGCTTCGCCAAAACCCACTACCCTGATATCTTCATGAGGGAGGAACTGGCGCTGAGGATCGGCCTCACCGAGTCCAGAGTTCAGGTAAACACTCGTGCAATGTGGACGATTGTGCAGCAGGCGCTGGCTTGATGTGGCAGGGTGTGGTTGACGGGTTCAGATTTGATCCTGACTGCAGATTATCAGTTAAATCCACCCGGTAGGCAACGAGGGAAAACGAGCTGGTGTCTTCTGTGCGTTTGAAATAAGATGTTGGTCCTTCTAATAATTTGTACTTTTATTATCATAGATTTTAAGTTCGTGTAATGCTCAGTGGCTTGTTAAAGTTGTTGCTTGTTAAAAGGTACTGCAAATATTTGGAATGCCAAAGCTGACGTGTGGATTGACGCCAATGATGCATCCAGAACAAAACTTAAAGTGCAGTTTATTTATTATTTCGACAAGGTTCATTTGGTCTTCACTTTTTCAATTATAAGAGTATTCTTTTCAGTCAGACCACTTCTGAGGAAGACTGCAGGAAGCAGTCGAAACATGTCAAGGTAAAAAACACAAAAAACACTGGTCTGACTGAAAAGAATACTCTTATAGCAGTTTATTTATTGTCCCTTCAGTGAGAGCCGTCGTTGTACTGGATTTGTCGTGTCGTGTTCTAACAGTGACATTTTCCAATCCTGGAATGACTCAAACATATTTTATTTGAGTTGTATATTTCATTACTGACTGTGAACACTCCTCTAATATAAAGGGAGCTCTGTCCAAGGTGCTGAAACAATCCCAGTAATTAAAATAATCCATTTAGAAGCCAAGCAACCGGAAATACTGAAATTAAAGAAGTTTTAGCTCTGTTTTTACATTTAAAACGTAATACAGTTTTTTCTGTAACTTCATCAATTTTGGGTTTGTACGAAGTGCATAAATTTGCACAGCTGTTGTTAAGGCTTTGAAATTACCCTCACAGTTGCACACTGGTCCCTATTTGAATTTACTTTAAAATGTGTAAGGCAAACAATGTGTCTAATTTTTTTTACAATTAAACAATTCATAATTAATGGACATTTAGGATCTATACCCCCTTCTAAACCCTGCTGAATATTAGATTTAACAATAACAAAAAAACACACATTGCTTATTTTTGTTTATAGGCTCTAATAAACCAAACACATTATCAACCAATTTCAGTCTTATTTATAACGGTGAACGGATTATTAACCAGTGATGTGAAATTCATGCAAATTATCCCTCTGAAAGCAATAAAAGCAGAATAATCATTAGTCACTTTAATAATCAATTCTTTCTGGATTCGGCCGTTCGGTGAAGGCTCCCGCGCGCTGCTGGTAAACAGGTGCAGGTATGCGCGTGCCTCTGAGCGCGTGCCTCTCTCTTTTTTAAAACAAAAAAAAAATGCTCCATCAGCGACGTCTTAATAGGACTCCAGAATATATTGTACTTTTTTTTAATGGAATGAGAAATTGCATTTTCTTTCCCCCCACAGTGTAATGGGTTTGGGCGACGTTTCACGGCTGGCTGCGCGGAATGAGAGCGAGATTTCACTTTTAATACGGAGCCATCGACTCACGGCGCCGCGCTCGCATTAATCACAGCCGCAGATGATGAAATCTTTATAAAGCTCTGCGCGCTTTTCTTTTTTAAAGCCGTGTAAGTGGCGTGTGTGTGGCTCTCCTGCAGGCCAGTGGGTGCTGTATTTTATTTTCACGTACAGCGATGTGGCCCATTTGTATTTAAGCCTGCACGATATTTAGGGCAATTTTCACCTAATCTGCTTGTAAATAAGATGTTAGGAAGATTAATTGTTCAACCCACTGCCGCGGAACACAAATAATAAACCCACTCTGACGCCTGCGCTGTTTGTGTGCATTGTTTTTATTTACAGTGACGCTGAAGCTGTTTCAGCTGCATCCATACACAGTCAGGGAATGTATCTGGCTGTAGAAACAGCACCAGGCTTATTATGTGAAGTCTGGTTTTAACAAAGGCTGTAGATTTTGAATCACCTGATCAGAACCTCTGGAAGCTTCTGTGCATGTGAAGGCATCTCTTAGCCATAAAGTCTGTTTATTTCCGGTTGCCACTGACCCAGGGCCGCTGCTGTGTGTGCTCCTCATTACACACACACTCTTCCTCTAATAATATCATATAAACGCTTATGTTGAGGTCATTATTTTTGTCTCATGTGACGTGGCTACACTCCAGACTGCAAACATGGTTGTAAACAAACACAGCAGCTCTGACGGCGCGTCTTCTTGCCTCTCTGTTTTCAGGTTTGGTTCCAGAACAGACGCGCTAAGTGGAAGAAGAGGAAGAAGACCACCAACGTTTTCCGCGCCCCGGGGACGCTGCTCCCAACGCCGGGCCTGCCTCAGTTCTCTGCCGCGGCCGCCATGGAGAACAGCCTGTGTTCCTTCCACGCCAACGACTCTCGCTGGGCTACGGGGATGCCGGGTGTCTCCCAGCTGCAGCTCCCGCCGGCCCTCGGTCGCCAGCCGGGCATGGCACAGTCTCTGTCACAGTGCAGCCTGGGCCCCGGTCCACCACCTAACTCCATGGGTCTCTCCAACGGCCTGTCCTCCAACGGCTCCGGTCTGCAGTCCCATCTCTACCAGACACCTTTCCCCGGAATGTCGGCCTCTCTCTCTGGCCCCACGAACGTATCGGGCTCCCCTCAGCTGTGTAGCTCCCCGGACAGTGACATGTGGAGAGGGACAAGCATCGCGTCACTGAGGCGCAAAGCTCTGGAGCACACAGTGTCCATGAGTTTCACTTAGTGACTTTTCACCCCAACCACACCCGTCTCCTCCTAACTCCCTCTACCGGCCCCAACCCGTGGCTCTTTTTCAGTTTTTATTCCTGATATTTAGATCAAAACGAGAGAACGAATGAGTTAATCAGGCCCGAAATGTGAGAAAATGGAGATGAATGTGACTTCATCATGACAAAAAAAAGGACAACACTTATGGACAAATGGAAGAAAAAAAGCTTGGGTTTGGGGTTATTTATCTTGTTAATCCAAAAGGATTTTATCAGCTATTGACGATAAATAATATTGTAATGATCTCTAGATAGGCCCTAATTACACAGAGCCAAACAATCGTCGTATTTACGTTTTCATTGAGTGTGTCTTTGCGCACACGTTATTGTGTTCAGGTGACGTTGTGTTATGTCAAACGGTTATTTATAGGATTGAGTAACATTTTGGTGACAGCCTACCGCACACGCACCATACAGACGGCGAGCCTTTGAACTGGGTCTCTGGGAATGCGCACTGTGCATGTGGATTCAATAATTAAAGGAGAGAAATTGTGCCCACTCAGATTGAACCGGTGCTTCTGTCAGGGCACCCGCAGTCCCGTCTGCATGAGACGGGAGAACAAACCTAAAACAAGGGAGACAATACAATGATCCTTCAGTAGGCCTACTCTGTTTTAGGATGTTTTGTGTAGATAAAACATTCTTGCTATGTATCCGCTGGTCTTTTTTGTGACATGTTTTAACTTATTGTATGTGCTATTACTTGACACATTTCTTACATGTTTGATCTTACGTCGAAATGCACACATTGAAAGGGTTTGTACCAATTTAAAATGAACAAACGAATAAAAGTAATTTTCAAGAATGACCAAACGTCAAGTATGTATGTCTCCATTGAATCCAAACACCTCATTTTTTGCATTTTGTTGGTGCGTAAATCTTCGTTTTGCGCGTCAATATGTGCATTTAGATGGATTTATTATGCTAGAGCTGCCCGCTGTAGTCAAAGATATGATTGTTGTTGCACAGACTTGTTAGTGGTCATTGCTCAGTGACCTACAGAGCTGTTTTTGCAGTGTTTATGAGGTGATAGGGTTAAAGGCTTTATGAAGGGTGACTGCTCTCATGGTGGCAGACAGCAGCGGTAAAGATGTCAGTGCTGCTGTGACGTGACGGTCATCGCTTTTAACCATGACGGTCACCCCGCTGAGCTGACAGGATGGACTGTAACAGTAGAATACATCAGAACCCTCGCTGCCATCATCCTGTCGTGCGTAAAAGGAGACTCCACATCTTTCACCTTTTATTATGAGGTTAGATGAAAACACAGTAGTGTTGTAAGTGGACTCCCACATTATTCAATCAATACGGTCCACCTGTATCTGGGTCAAAATTTAGACTGATATGTAGGCATAAGGAACCAGGACGAGCTGTGCCAAACAGTCGTGCAAAATGTGTTGCCAAAAACTTTAGATACAACAGATACACTTTAATTCAATTAATTGTGTTTAACTGTAGTAGATATACATTTCACAGCAGTTAAGTTCAAGAAATGATTGGTTTGTACTATACTATACTACCATATATACACAAACATATTTAGATTTAGTTTTATTAGAACGACCAGGAGTATTCTTTGAAATACATTAAAAATATGGCAACACAGACTGTTGACCTTCAGCCACAGTGCATTCACGCACAACCAAGGTGTTTATTAATAGAGAGAAATGTCACATGCTGATCAATCAGTAAGCCAATAAAGGTATGATCTGATAACCAACTAGAAATATCGATTAAATAAACAAAAACACACCTTATCATGAAAAAAGGTGTAAAAATGCATGAAGCCATATTTTCCAATTGACTTTAATTACCTGCATGTGTTTATCTATCAGACAAACAGTAACTAAAGCAGCTCATTAAATATATTAGAATATCAATGATGTGTTTTTAAATTCATTATTATCCCAAACTGGCATGTTTTCATTATTTCTGATTCATCATTAGGCCTATACAGTGTTTACTACACTGCCTGCTAACAACAGCAAGCCGCAGGTAAACAGTATTAAAACAGTTTAGCCTTTACACCTTTCGATCAGGTGTATTTAAAGCTCCTCATCAGTTCTGTAATAAGAGAACCTCTCACCTTGTTTGCTTTCATTTTTAAATTATCTGAGGTTTAATGCCTACAGACTCAGAAGCAGCCCCGAGTGAAGTAAATACAATTTTTCCATTATGAAAGAAAGTGAGCGGACCTCACTGTCTGTGTCAAAGAGTATAAGTGTCAACTTGAGCCTGAAATCACAGCAGCTCAAATTAATCAGCGTGTTAACCTCATCTCGTTGCCGGCGCTGAGGCCAATTTATGGTCACGGGATAGTAATTGATGAGATATGGCATTACCATAAGCAGGCCCACTGCCTGTAAACTTATAATTGGAGTTTCTGTAAGAATGCTGGGAGGTTAAACAAAGGATTAATCATAATTAACAAAAGTATATTACTTTCCCCATATTAAACAGTTGGTTCCCACCTTTTCTATTAACACACATTTGTTTTGCAGCAATTTACTCAATTATTGAAAATACCAACCCAAGACAAGCCTGGAAAAAAAATCATTTATTCCTCTTTGTGGTTCAGTTCTATGTGTCTGTTATGAGCAGTTAGGATTAAGGCTGAATTTTCACACACACACACACAGTTAAGAATATTTAGTCCTTATTTTCCATGTCGCACAGCATCACATTGAGAGAATATCTGCAGGTTTGCACACATGTACCAAAAGAAAGCAGCAATAATTCACCAGCAAGGAAACTATACATTTGACACATTCACTGTGCAGAAGTTTTCATCAACTATGTACACTGACTGACCCGCTGAATATAACAGTGTATATCATAAATGTCAGTGCCTGTTACACTCATTTATTTGTGGAGATTTAAGCATCCCTTATCTTCTAGAAATCTGATTAATACCACAGTTTCTTTTAATTTATTGACCGTGCTCTAACCTGAGCTTATTTGTCTTACATATTTGCCTTTACATTACCTGTCCCACCCTGCAAAGGCATGCAATTACAAGATGCTGCATGACAGCTGATCAAACACTGTAGCACACAGCCAATCTGACTGCTTCTCCACCCATCCAGGGATGCAGCTACAGTGGTGTCAGCGGTCTGAGTGTGTGCATGTGTGTGTTTTGTTCTGGTTACCTCTAGTCCTGTGTGTGCGTGTGTGTGTGGCTCAGCCCAGCATATCCGGCCCTGTGCTGCTGACTACTGTGTCCTGGGCTGCAGTAACAGATGTGAAATCACATTACCCAAACGCTGCAATTAGTCTCACTCGCTCGCGGGTTAATGAGTTTGTGGAAATGTGCGACCCATTCCTCATTAGGTAATTTCTCATGCACTGATGAGAGAGAGAGAGAGAGAGAGAGGGAGAGATGTGAGTATAGCAACTTAGTAAGAATGGCAGCATGGACTGCTGCAAACACACTGTAAAGACGAATGTCCAGACAGGCCTTAAAATGATACATAAATGTTTTCTGCCTCTCTAGTGTTTTCAAAGCAGCTTCTTCAGTCTGTCTCATTATGGACTGACTGTGCTTATTTCCCCACTGCGAGGCCACAGAGCCTGCATGTGTGTGTGTGAGCAGACAGCCTGGGGCAAAGCTCTGTCAGAGCACAATGGACGACAACAAAAGAACTAATTAGCAATCAATTACCGACATGTTTCTGTCCTGCACCTTTTATCTGGTTAGTTGGAGTGTAGAGCAGGTTACCACCACTCAGCATGTCCCATTCACACACATACAGAGACCACCTGCTGCTGTATGTATGGTTGTGTGTGTGTGTGGCTTTTGGTGAGATTAGACTATATGTGGTAGCCCAGTGACACATGGTGTGACAGTGGAGAATGTAACCACCTCTCCCATTGGAGTTAAAGGTGAAGAATCTTCAAATTAATCCAATTTAGACCCTTAGAAGAAGTTGCTTTTTACCGTGTCTGCACCTAAGAGCGTAAAAGATACTTGTTCATTAGTCTCATCTGTGCCAATCAGTCTCTAAACTCCCTTTTGTTGTATCTTATTGCTTCTGTTGATTGTCATGATGTAAGATAAGACAGAGGAGGAAATTTCTCTCATTAAAGAGCACTGAAACTGCAATTTCATAAAGACTGGTGTAGATGAAGTCTAATCTGAGCATGTGGCTGGCTCATTCCAGCATCTCTCTCTCTCTCTCACACACACACACACACACACACAGTGACATCTGGGGGGAAAGTGTGCTGTGAGGAGGCTGCGAGTGCCTCTCATGATAACAACTCTGCATCTCAACAACCTACATCCATCATCATCAACACTAACATCTGCTCTGAGCCTCAGCCTTAAATCTCTTTCTACTCCCCCATCCCTTTACCTCTCTCTACTTTCCACCCTCTCTCCCTCCTTTCTTCCTCTCTCCTTTTCTTCTTCCTCCTCTCTTCTGTCCATCTATTTTCCTCACATGAAGCCACTGCTCAGTCCAAACTCCCTGATCTGCACATTCTCTCTATGTGTGTGTGTTTTTTCCCCTTTAAAAAAATCAATATTTAATGATGATGTTATCAGTGCTTTTATGTGTAATTTAGCCACTGTGTCAGTATGAATGAGACTCTGTCAGCTTTATGGCGTCAAGCATTTATTTTCTGTTAATGGGTGCTCCTGGTGGTACGCAAACCAAAACCCAGCGGACGTCTGATGGATTTGTCTGTTTCATTTCTCTTCACGCATGCGTTCACAGCCATGCATACACTACATATATACCTACACACACACACACAATAATCTGAGAAGTATAAAAGAAAGTTTGTAGTACATGTCACAACATGTTAATGTGACATTTGTTGACTGCATGGCTATGTTGGTTTGGTCTTAAAGTTCAGACTGTGTCGTCAAATTTTGACATTTTCCAAAGCCCTGACAATTACTTCAGCTCTTCAGTACTGGGAGCCAACATAGCTGAGAGGCAATAATCATGATAGTTTTCTCAGTCATTTTTCTCCCAATAACAAGCCATTTTTAATCCAATTAGGAGTGCTAACGTGAGAGGCATAATACCACAGCCCCTGGGACAGATGAGAGAATATGCAGGACATTTATCCCGACAGTCAATATTGGATTTCTCACTAAGCAGCTGTGCCTGCTCTCTCTGACATTCTCCACCTCTGCACAGTGATCCGTCCTGATTAAACCGGCTTTTCTACTTTATCAACATTCATTACATGACCTGGTCATGCATGGCCGCCGAAACCAGGAGTAGCAAAGTTACATGCTTCACGTTGGGATTTTCCTCCTCTTCATATTCAACTGTTCAGTGAAAGATGATATATCACATTTTAGATGGTGTGTTTGAAACTGTATGAGCAGATAGAGATGTGATGGTATTCCCCAAAAACTTTCCTCACAGAGAGATAAATAATGAAGCCGAATGCAGCTGGCTGAACTAGTTGTGTGTCTTGGTATAGTGTGTGGTTATATTATCCAGCAGTTGTTCTACTTCAGTTCCTGTCTAAAACCCCCAGATTATAATTGATTTTTAAGCATGGAAAAGTCTGATTTCTGCTCTCTCTCTCTCTCTCTCTCTCTCTTCTTACTGCTGCTAGGACACAGAAAATATGATTTAGCCTGAAAGAATCCAGCAGCAGAGCTGTCAGTGCTTTGGAGCCATCAGCAGCTAAACATTGCCACCTTCTGGTGACTTTAGGGCAGAACAAAAAAAAGGTGTTCCTTTTTTTATCTATTTATACTGTTATTTATTTATTTTTTTTTTTTTAATCTTGACAGCTGGTCAATAGATTTTTTTTTATCTCATCTCTGCATCACTTAATGAAATGTGTCTGTTAAATCTACAGAGAGTCGTACAATTATTGTTCCATCAAAACATAGCTAATAAAACACAGGGGCGAAAAATGCATGAAAAAAGAGGGTTGCTGTTTATAGCTGATTGCAGTCGATACATTTATGCAGCGCACTGAATCATTGTCATTGAGTGCATTGATTATGTGGACTAATCAATGTTTATTAGGCTGGATAAGACTGGTGAGACCACAGCGGAGGCTGAATGAATGATGAAGGAACACATTTACAGAGTGTCAGGGGCCCACCCACCTGCCCTGAACTGTTTCAAAGTGTGAGGAAACTTTAGACCACACGTTAATGGGCCAATATGGAGCACAAGAGCCGAAGTGAGTAACAGGGATCAAAGAAATGTCACATTTTAGTTTAAGAGAAGTCTTTGTTACTGTATTAGAAAGCAGGGTTTTTAGTTTAGTAAGGTTTAGTTACAGAGTTCTTAAAGAAAAACTTGTCTTATATGGTGCCTCCCTATTGACATGCTTGTGCTCCAAAGGCTTCACCTGCGGCCTAGATTACCATGAATGCCTGGTTGTAGTGGATGTCCATATTGGCCAACAGGTGCAGATGTAGTCAGTGCTCTGCTGTGTTTAAAGTTCAAATATCCAAATAAAATTTTCCAGCTCATGAGCTGAAGGGCCCCTCAACTGTGGCTTGTATTCTTCCACCAAGTATGGAAATCAGGGAGCTCCAAGGACAGGAGGAAGAAACATTAAGATTGCACAAGAGGTATACAAATAAACACATTTAAAGGTGATGATCTTTTTGGACTGTGCACCAGCTATTTCCTCATCACTAAACAATGATCTTATTCCCTCAGCCTCCCTGATTGTGTCAGTCTGATTGTTTTTCTTTGGGAAAAGTGGTCCCTCGCTGCTCCAGAACAATTATTCCACATTGCACTCTGTAATTATTCTATTATGTAGAATTATTCTCGTGATCTGCACACACCATCCATCATGATTTTTTCCTTTTTTCTTGTTTTTTCTCTTCCTCATCATGACATCTTCTAGTTGTTTTGTCTGGTATGTGCAGCACCATCAAAACAACATATGCAAAAAATAAATAAATAAATAAATAAATAAAGGCTATATTAGATTAATGTTATACCTGTAGTCCTGGTATGTTTGACCCATTATCTTTTCTTCTGATGACAAAATGTGTAACATAAACTACTAAAAGAAAACCAAACATCCAGGCCGGCATCAGAGGACCTCCTCTGAAGAACTCCGTTGGAAGGTAATTAAAAGAAGAGTGTGTTATCCATCGCTCCTCATTAATGCACCCTGAATTAACCACTTTCAGGGGAGCGGAATGAGGAGGAGGGGACAAGGGAGAAAATCCATGCAGACTTTAAAGTAATCTCTCTCTGTCAGGTCGGTCCAAACGGGGAGGGTCAGCTCATTACAGGCCCCGCAGGAGATGAATGGGTCAGTCAGGCAGTGAGGAGAGCCAGGCTGGACCACTGTGTTGATGGACAGATCCACCACACAAGGAGTGTGTGTGTGTCTGTGTGTTTTTAAAGGGAGTCAATGCACGATGAGGAGCAAAATACTTAGCCCTATATGCTATCTTTGCCAGGGAGCAGGTGTGCAGGAGGAGATGGCATGCTGGGATATAAAGCAGGGTTAAGACACTAATGTCTGGAGGCAGCGATCACTGCGCGTCGACTTTGACCACATGGTGGGGCAGCCGTCACATCTGGCCAGCTGGGGCTGTCATCACAAACACTCCTCAAAATGCACTTAACAGTATAAAGCCTGGATGAGCAGAACTGGTTTTATTTTTAAGAAATAAAATATCATTTTAACACAAATGTGTTCATAGAGAGTGTTTTATTGTCACTAACCCTATAAATCCAGACTAATTAAACCTGTTCCTACATTTACCACCAGATGGTGCTGTAGTCTTGTGTTGTTGACACACAGGCAGCTGGCACTTCAACTTAGATTTGGCTCACTAGTGAGAATATTCATGGTTTCTGAAGTTTTTTTATGTAGCAGAGCGAAGGAAATTAACTTTAATACTCCAGCTGACTTAATGTGTATGTTGTATGTGTGTGTGTGTCACATATGACGTGTTGTAATCCAGATTTGCATTTTTAAAAAATCCTGATTTCTGCAGTGTGACATTTTTACATAAAGTTCATCTCTGAGCAGCTTGTGATGTTAATTCATTCATTCAGAATTTTTCAAGTGAAAGGGGGGGGGGGGCAGAGATCTTAGATATGATTAGATTAGATTAGATGAACTCTGCAAATAGACTAGCATGGAGCAAACTTCATCATTTAGAGCAGTATAATGAGACTGAGGTTACTTGTTCATTAAAATCTTATCGATTCATTTAATAAATTGGATTTAAACAATTACAGTATGTATCACAGCGTCACATCACACACATCACACAGCATTTGTGTGAAGTCACAAATGGACTGCATGACACACACACATACACACACAGTGTAGCATTGTGCTAACATTTTCCTCTTTCCTCTGCTGTCATTCACATTAGCAAAACACATTTTAGCAACAGGACCCCGGCTAATAGGCCCAGACATCTTCTCCACACAAGTAAGGCAACTAATTATTATCACTGGCTATTGGCTTTTAAATGAAAGTAATACACCTTGAATAGGTCATCAGCAGGGTAGGATAACAGGCTGTTAGACTGAGCCTTGTTCATTATTGTTTTGTTTTTTGGTTTGTGGGGTATCAAAACGTCAGCTGTCATTAGTTCAGGATCTCTCATCTTCACTTTAGATGAAAGTGAGGGCTGTGACAGGATGATCATCAGCTCCTACACTCAGCTGCATCAGGCTCTGACCTTTCACAGTGGCAGCACGGACACCAAAAATTAGTCTCATCTAAATGAATTTACACTGTCATTACAAACTGAATTACATCGCAGCTTCTCTCTCTTACTGTGTGTGACTCTTTCTCCTGTTCTGCATCTATTCTCGTCCTTTTTGTTCTTCATGTTGTGCAATATATGAGTCACTCCTCAGTTTGTTCGTGTTTAAAGATGTTACAGCTGTACATTTTAATTCTCTGGCTCTCTCTCTGGCCAGTAAAAACAAGCAGAGAAATGTTCCAGGTGGAGGGTCAGTGGTGTGAAGGTCATGCAGGCGATGACATAACCGCCTCATGCAAAGTCTGGTGGCAGTGACGGCATAGAAGATAACCAGCTATGATGGATCCAAAGCTGTCAATTGGTTCATGTAGAAGACACTGACATTAGGGGAGAGGGATAGAAATAAGGGAGGAGGAGGCAACAACATGAGTGTCAGTGAGGCAGGTGGTACACAACAACATTTCCAAGTAATTCTTTCTCTTTGAATGGTGTGTATGAAGAAGTGTAGAAAAACAAAGCAGTGTGCATACAGGGGATTAAAACTGACAGCTAAAGTGCTTTCACATCTACAGACGCCATACTTGTGACCTCACAGAGGATTTAAGCAGCCTCTAACTTTCCATTTCTGTTTGGCTGTCTGGTCAAGGCTTCCTTACAGAACATAAACTCCATGTTTTAGCCAGTGCAGTATGACGCACGTGAATTTATTATTTTATTGATTATCAGATGAACAGACTGATATTTAACTGTCTGACACCACACCAACATTTCTATTTCTATGTTAAAAGGAAGCCTAAAAGCCAGTTAAGATGTGATGTTGAAGCTGAGGTCCAACCAGGATGAAATAATCATGAGGTCATTTGAAGTGGATGTTTTATTGTTCTTTTTTCCACTTCTAGAAAGATTTTCTGATTTACAGACCTCATAAAGTTGAATTTAAATGACATTATTAAATGTACCTTTCACTGGACTTCATTCTGTACATCTGTCTGTACATATGAAGTTGGCAGATCATTACTTTTCAACATCACACCTGCTTCTGAGTGAACATTTGACAGTTTATCAGACATTAATGTTCTACTCCCATCCTCAGTTTTCACCTCATTATCCATAAAAAGTGATTTAATCTCAGCCTGTGTGACTTTTTACTGTCTTCTAACGTTTTTTTTTTGTCCTCACATGATCCAGGAACCTCCAGTAGCCCGCTGGACTCCGTGTTCGTCAGTGACCCTCTGATGTAGGCCTGCCTGCCTGCCTGCCTGTCAGTCTGTGCTGCTATAAAAGCTGCCCACCTCTCAGCCTGCGCCGTTAGTTCCCCCCCTTCTGCATCAGGAAACACCAGAGACGCACTTCAGCATGTCGGTGGCACTGCGCGCACAGCTGCTCCTCTTCCTCATCTCCCTGTCGTCGAGGATGGGGCTCAGTCGCTACATTGAGGTACGATCTCATTTTTGAAAGTAGAAAGTGGAATTATTGATTGAGTCAGGTGGTGTCTGTAAAGTTTTTTTTGTGTGTGAGTAAGTGCAGCTGAAATGTGGCGTCTGTTTCTGTCATGTTTTTTTATTCAGGACAACGACGCTTCAGACGGATTATATTCTCTGCTCAGTTTGGCTCAGAAAAGAGAGTCTGAGGATTTTATTTTCCGTCGACCTCTCAGTAAGAACTCCTCTAAACAATGGCTTTATTCAGGAGCTGATTACACTTGGCACATAACAACCCTTCTCATGATCAAGTATGTTGAGTGATGGATGTTTGTGGTGCCCATGCAGCTAAATACAACACGTTAAAGCTAATGAACTACCATACATACAGACTAATGCCTGACCTTTGCACATAGGTTGAAGCTGATTACATCCCTCCTATGTTAAACAAGTTAAGTGTGTATGAAGTGTGTTGTAAGGACATAAATCTGGCTGCATAGTCACATTGTGTGTCTGAAAACAGTTAAAAGTGAGTTTTAGCCTGGTTAGAGTCAGACAGTTCACTGACATGTCATGTAGGGATGATGGACACATGACTCTGTGTGTGTGCTCTGCAGGGTGCTTGGACATGCTGGCCACTGATGGCTACTTCACCTTCGTGGCGTCGCGGCCACAGCTGGCGTGTGCTGCTTTCATCATCGCCGAGCCCTCTGAAGTCATCAGTCTGGAGCTGTCTGACGTCAGCATCGACTGCAACGCCGGAGACTTCATCAAGGTTGGCCCGCTCACACACAGGATGAAGTTCAGGGCTTTTTCTATTTAAAAAAAAAAAAAAAAAAGCTGAAGTCTCTGTTTCATCTTCCTCTGTTTGATTAAAATGATTCCAAATGGGGGGTGTCAGGCAACGTTTGAGGGGGCAAACACCAAACTGGATCCTCTCTGCATTGGTCACATTACCCAGAGCAAGAGTGGGAAGAGAAACCTTTAGTTCTAAAGCCAAGCCTGCCAGTTAGACTGCAGTGTCAGATTATGTGGGGCAAAGTGGTAAAAAAGGAGCAGCGAGAGGGAAAGACAGTCCAAAACCTGACAGAAGCAGCAGCTGATGGTGACCTGTGAGCATCACTTTCAGCAGAACACACGCTCAGCAGCAGTTTTTTCTGCTTAAAGGAGATTTACTCAATATTTATAGAACAGTTTGTGTCGGATTATGCTCGTAATTAGAGAGGATTCACAACACAGCAGTGTTGATGGTGCTGGAAATCATATTGGACTAATAGCCTGAGATGAAACAGCTGAGGTTCAATGCCTCGATGACTTACATCGGTGCTACCACATCTGTCCAAAAAACACATCCTGCATCATTTCCTCTTCTTTATATTTCTATATTTACTATGTTAATTGACAGTATCACAGTTTGTATGTGTCCTTGGCAATAAAGACCCCCTGATGATTGGTAGATGTGATCCTTTATACAGTTTCAGTCAGTTTCTGTATATTTGATGCATTTTACACAATAATAATCCTGAATTTTTCATATTAATTTTGATTCCACATGTTTCTCCTACAGATTTTTGACGGCTGGGTGTTGAAGGGAGAAAAGTTCCCCAGCAGTCGGGACCACCCGCTCCCTCTTCACCAACGCTACACAGACTACTGTTCCTCCACGGCACCGGGAGCCACCAGCCGCTCCTCCCAAAACGTCGCCATGATTTTCTTTCGCATCCACAACCCTGACAGCGGCTTCACCCTCGCTGTCAAAAAACTGCACAACCCTTTCCGTGAGTCAGTTTTAAAAAGTCTAAAAGCATCCACAGACAGAAATTCAAAATTATAAATAAATAAACAAACAAAAACCAAAAACAGGTTAGACCCAAGGCCTCGCATCTAAATCAGATTTGTTTTTATTAGTGTGCTTTAAAATCAGGGCTGTATTTGTTTTGGTGCTTGTGTGCATGCATGTGTGTTCTTCCTTGTGCTCGGTCGAGCATTAATCAAGGCCGAGGGCGACATGAAGAGATTGAATGAGAAGGATGCACCTGTTTTCCAGCTGCTTGACAAACACGGTGTTAACACTGTGTCAAGCAACATAACAATCACACTATAAGGCAGAGTAGACAGACAAAGAAAGAGTGCTGACGCACAAAAAAAGGGAGTTGAATGCATTTTCTGGGTGTCAACATCGTAAATCCCAGACCAGTGTGTGAGGGTTTATACAGATTGTGACCATTACCTGCAGATGGTCTTTTATTTTATCTGATTGACGGCTTAGGTCCTGGCCGTAAAAACCACTTTGTATGTCTTTACATGCAAAGCTGTGATATACATTAAATGCCTTAAAAAGTCTCCTTTTATCTGGACTCTTTTACAAAAAAATGTTTCTAAGTGAACAGCATGCCACAGGACTCAAGTGTTCCGACTCCTGTTGGTGCCCATCAACTCTAGCATACTGTTATCTGTTCAAATTTCATTATTCTCTGATCTTTTTCATCACAACTGGAATTGGATTTCATGCTTTGGCCTAATTGCGTCCCTTCCCCCCCGTCGTCACCCTTGATTACATCCGATTTGTGACACGAGGTGTCAATAATGAGTTTTTCAGGTGATGGGGAACTGTTAATTTGAAACCTCTCCTGCTGTGTGTGTGTGTGTGTGTGTGTGTGCAAAGCCTGTAACATCATGTCTCAGAGTCCAGAGGGTAGCTTCACCATGGTGATGCCACATCAGCGCAGGAACTGCAGCTTCTCCATCATCTACCCCGTGGAGATCCGACTGACAGAACTCAGCCTGGGGCAGGCCAAAAGCAATGAGCTCACTGCACAGGTAAGACACACACACACACACACACACACACACAGAACCACCCAGACTGACAAAGACAAGCAAGGAGGGTGTTTGTTGTAGTTTGTTGAAATAATCTTATTTTATTTTATCTAAATTCAATATCAAACTGTAATATTTTGACCAATCAGAGCTTAGATGAAGTGATTAGCACAATCAAATATTCGTTCATGCCTGTACGCTGCAGTGATTTAGTGAAAAACTGGGAAAAAAAACAGATTGACCAGCATGTTAAGTCTTTAATCTGTGTGATTTTAGGATAAATATGACAACCTCTATTCTTTTTCAGAGACTTAATTAATAAGCTAACAAACTTGTAGCTCAGGTTTAATGTTGTTGTGATTTCTGTCAAGCTTAACTCTTGGCAAGAAAGTGAGAAAATCAAACTCCTGCTTTAACCAGTTAGGTTAAATTGCCCTGCTGTGACTTTTTCCATATTGCATTCACCATGTGTGGATATTACTATATAAGCCATTCAACTGAAAAATATTGTCATTGAAATGTATCCAGGGTTTCAGAGGGTCGTCCAGAATCTGTGTTTTATTTGGCAAACAGGCCACAACACACCGCTGGTTGAGCGATGATGTTGACGTCGCTCCTGCTCGAGCAGGTGCAACAAACTCTAAAGAGAGTTGGGAGAAATGAGCCACCTGTTGTAAGGAACTCTAAACTGAGCATGAACGGCTGATCAGAACCACTTAAGGTTTCTTAAAGACATGAATCCGGTTCTAACGCATTGGTGTGAGTCAAAACAAACATAGAAGACCTGTGATCAATATGTTATAGTAACGATGGATTTAATAATGTGAATATAATGTGATACTGTTAATGAATGATTGCCTTCCTCTGCAGGTACTACACCAAACACAAAACTTCCACTCTTATGAGAGAACCTTATTAATCATGTTTTTAATAACAAAGAGTATCAAATGTCTCAATAAAGATGAAGAGTGTAAAATATGTATTCATGAAAATGTAATAAATATGTACTTTATAGGCAGAAGTCGTTCCAAAACCTGGTTGAGCTAGAGAAGGACAGAAGTGATGTAAATCATGCTGATGAAAGGCTGAACAAAACAAGATGACTCCTCATGAGGATGTTGGCAGCTGCTCTGACACCGGCTGCCAGACTGCTGACATGATGATAAACTGTGAGCGCTGAATCTGCCAAATTCAACAACCGGTCATTTCTACTGAAACTTTGGAGAACATTGCAGGTGTTCCAAAGTCAAGTGTTTCAAAGACAGATTGTGTGAATAGTTTTACAACAACCTGAGCAAAATATGAGGAAAGATTGAAATATGAGGTACACAAACAGTTCTGTTCACTCCTTTGACAGTTTTTAGTGAATTATAGCCAGAGAAAGCCCGGAGGAGCCTCATTACTCGGCCAGCTTTATTTATTCTGTGCTACAACTTCTCCAATCAGCAGGAATATGTCACATGTGTTCATCAATATTATATGGTGCGTCATTGCAGCTGCAGTTTACTTTGTCTGTCTTTACAGAAGCAGGTGTGGTCAGGCTGCTCGGGGTCAGGTGACTACGTGGAGCTGCTGGGAGGGAATGGCGTGGACACCTCAATGATGTTCCCCGTGGCTGACCTCTGTTTCTCCCTCAGTGGGCTCGGTGAGTCCAGTGGGGATCTGTGGGAACCTGACCTTCCCTACAGCTGTATTACATTATGTTATGCATCACTTTAAACCTGTTTATATTAAGTTGTTGTATTAATATTCTCTGTAAACAAGTCAGAGGACAGTTCAGAGAAGTTCTAGGAAGAGTCTCTTTAAATCACCACACATGGGGGAAATGCAATGATACCCTCACCTACAGGCAAATTATATATTTTTGCCTGTTTTTAATTTCACAAAAATCAACATTAATATATTCCTGCCTGTGGCAGCACACTTGTCCATTAACTTTGGAACAGTGGTCATAATTTAACCCTGGTAGTGAGATGTGACAGATGCCTTCATCGCCCTACAATAACTAGACATGCACACTGCACATTTTTCCACTGTTTACTGAGGAGACTAATAAAGTGAAGTGGTCCTCCCCTGTGATCACATCCATCTCCGTGGCAACAGCCTGTTATACATGGCAGGTCTGTTCTTTAAAAAATAAACAGACTGCAACATGTTGAATATACCATCTGAATTAACATCATCTGGTGTGATGCAAACCTGCAGATACATTCATCATAAGCAGGATAAGAGGATCTGGCTCAGAGAGCAGGAATGTTTGGAGAGCTGCGGTGTAACGTATCTGTTTTTCTCCTTGGCTTTCCTCGTGGTGCTGCAGCCCAGATGAAGATTGGTTGTGATAACTCGGTGGTGAGGCTGGTGTCCAGTGGGAACTATATCAACCGCGTCTCCTTCCAGTACCGACTACTGGAACAAAACGAGCTTCCCAAGACCCGAGAGAACAGCCTGGATAACTTCTGCAGCGTGGAATGAGATCACACGCAAACACACATACACAATAAACAGACTTCACACACAGTCATCAATCTCTCTGTAAAAATACCACTATAATGACAACGTCCAATTTAACTAATGACGTCAGTAAGTATTTTGTATTGTATTTGCCAAATATTTTAATTAGCAGCCTTATTATGTTAGCTTTGATCATAGCCTATTTATTTAAACACATATTTTTATTCATGGTAAATTTATGGATGATGGTGGATTTAATTGTGTTCTTTTATTATTAAAAATACATGGTGATGCATCATGTTCCTTGACAGAAGCATCACTTTCAGACTCTCTGTTGTTCTATGTATATATATTCGTTACATTTTTCAGCCCTCTGCTGTCTCTGCTCTTTATATTGCCTTGACAACTTATAAAAAATAAATATGACATGCATGATAAAGCACATTTTCAATGTTCCGTTTTTATGAGCCGTCTTTGATTCCTTTATAAACCTGCACATTCACAGGATGTTTGTTGTGCCAGTATGTTTCTGCAGATTCTGTTCATTTTACCAACATTACAGTTATTAAGAGATGAAACCGGTTATTTACAGAGAGCAGACTCTCAAAGCCAAATGCTAAGCTCAGATAAATCAATTGTTATTGTATTAGCAATTGTGTGAATGAACTCTTGTGTAACTTCTTCGTATTACATAAAACTTCATGTTTTAAAGATAAATGTAGAATATAGTGGTAAAACAGTACATGCAAAATACACTAATAATTGCTTTCTACCAGCCAAGGGTGATGCAAATTGGTGGGCGAGCTGTAACTTGCTCTGTGGAATCAGATGTTAACTTTATTGTGGTACAAGGCAGAGCATACAGCTTAGCTGGGAGTAAAAGTTATTAAAGTTATTAAAGCATATCATAGATATAATATGCTAGTCTGAGTCAGGTTTGGTGGTTCTTTGGCTGATGGACTTGCAAAGCTGTGCTGGTTCATGCATGCTGGTCAGCATGTCCGGCATGTCAGCACCAGAACACAGCATGTTGCTGCTCCTTCACAGAGGATGCTCGCTCACTCATGCATGTATGCCATGGGAGCAACAGGCTACACTTCCATTAATGGCCACTGGTGTCACTATTAACATGTGCTGTTGATGCTAATTAGCAAATGCTATCATGTCTGTGAAGACTCTCATTCATCCAGGTCATGTTATGTCCAAGAGTTTAAATCGAGTCAATTCAAAGTCTAGCCACTCCCCCGAGTGTCTTCCTCAGTTCTGCTACTGCTGCGATATGGAGTCAGTGTTTTATGTGCTGGACACCTCTGTGGGTGGATCTCCTGTGAAACTGACCTGACTAAGTGACAAAAAATCCCTGTTGTTGTGGTTATTAGTCGACGTAAGACCCAAAAACAGCCACAGGGACAAACCTGAAACTAGCAACAGCAACAGGGACTTCAGTCATGTGGTGAAACGTCTTCAGAAAAAGACCACAAGAAAGCTGTGACATTCTTCCTAACTTGCTGCCTGCTGCACATTGTCATGGTGAGCATGGCAGCTTGTCTAAGTGTATGCATAAAGCATTAACTGCTCTCACATCTCAATGCTGTTGCATCAAGCAGATTCAAAGTTCTTTGTGGACTGCATACATTTTATATCGAGGCTCCAGATGAGCCTACGTCTAATATTAGATCAGTGTAGTCAGAGAAGGCGTCATCACATACAATGATACATGTGTGTACCCATGTATGTGTATTAAAATGTTCTTGGCAATCAGTGCTAAGCAGTGACGCATTCATTTCTCTTATTTTTTTGTAATCCAATCTGTTCCAGTGGCGAACTCTGAAATAGCTTTCATAGTGCTTGATCAGTGCTCAAAGATAAAATAAAAAAAATACTGAGAGGACAGACTAACACAGGTTGTTCCAAACCGATGAGATAACAGGTCTGTTTTGTGACCCCTCTTCATCAGCGACTGTTTAACCCTACGTACTGTACAGCCATGGATCCTCAGTGTGAATGAGTGTGCAGCTCTTAATGGGATTATCCCACAAGCCTCAGTGCTCTTATTCCCCTCGACATCCTTCTGACTGGCTCGCTTTTGATCTTCTCCTTACGTGGAATTAATCTCAAACCTGCTCAGCCGTGATGATTCAATTAACCAGCGGATGTCTTTTTTCGCTCGATGTGTTGCAATTTTCAGTCTTCATTAGAGAATGAAACGCACTTTGGATGCCGTGGAAAGCAATAGGCTCTGATTATTTGTTTCTTGCACTGAACACTCCCTGAATGTATTTATAGTGTGATGGTGGACTGGAAATGAGTTTGTCATATGTCAGGGCAAAGGGGGTCACAAGTCCTCTTAGATGATGTGTGACCCTGTATAGAATGAGACGTGCTTGCGTTATTAATAAAGCTGGATTTACAAAATGAGGAAATTATGTTTATTCAAGATATTATTCACACTGGACTGAACATTGAACACACACCAGAGAAAACACTGCTGCTGCTGCTGCTTAGTGTCCTCTCTGTTTCGTCTAAGTTCCATAAAACTGCACTTAGGTTTTGGCTACTGTAAAATGTTTTAAGGTTTCTCACAGAACCTGATGTTGCTCAACCCTGGGAATATTATTCAAGATGACAGACTTTATATCCATTTGCTGAATGAACTGCAAAAAACTGCACAAAATCTCAAAGTAATTGCTTCATAAATAACTTGGTCTCAGTTGTGAAAAAAGTTATTATAAAATACTTTATTGATGCATTTAGTGAGGAGAATTCAGCTGCCTCTATCAGCAGAAGTGGAGTGTAGTAGTATAATAATGTATTTTTGTGTGTGTGTATAAAATCACTACAAATCACTGTGTTTCCAGGCGTGTAGAGACCTACCTATCCACAGACCTGTTATAATACCCTCTAGAAAAAGCTCTTCGTGGTTTTTTAGCAAATGAGGAATGCAGTTGGTTAAAATCTACAATGTCACCACTAGATGTCGCTAAACCTACACATCAGCCCTTTAACATACGAGCTACATTTTAAACACTTTACTGCAGCTCAGGCTGCTTTTTTAAAGTAGTTAAAGGGTTAAAGGCTTAACAACGGTGCAGTGTTCTAGCATGTCACTTTCTGTCCTCCTGAGAAACATGCCGGATTTTTGTACATTTTTTAATTCTGTATTTTTCTTTTTAGTTTTATTTATTAAGCCTTTATTTAACCAGGTTAGTCCTGTTGAGATTAAATCAACATGTAGCTTAGTTACATTAAAACAATAAACAACATTAAAACTTGCTCCCAGACTGCAATGACTTCACAGAGCCTTAAACTTATTCAATATCATGAGGGCTTGAAGCTGAAGTCGGGACTGTAATTTATTCCAAAGACACAGAAAGCTTTCATTAGAATCACTGCTCAGAAGGTTTGATTGTATTTTAATAATACTGGGCAGAAAAAAACAGCTAGGATCGGATCACACCGTATCAAACCCACCCATTGTGCTGGAGCAGCGGTCAAAAGTATGAGGGCAGTCCCATACTTCATTGCAGGTGCCAGGGTTTGCTCCCCAGCAGGTGTAACACCTTAAGCCATATGCTGCAGGAAAAAAAGATGATCCAAAATGTTCACATACACACACACAACATCTGCATTATTTTTTTGTGCTGATTTGGTCATTTTTAGTGCTCTTACCTGCTGACAGCATCACACAGAAGAAAGCTAGCGACACAATCAGCCTCATTCTGAGTCTTTGATCCTCACAGACGTTTGAATACTCATCAAATGAACCTTACACTCCTTTATGCATGTTTTATAATCTCATAAATCATCACACACACTGGCTGAGTAACAACAACTGATTGTAATGCAATGACTTCACAGAGCCTTAAACTTATTCAATATCATGAGGGCTTGAAGCTGAAGTCGGGACTGTAATTTATTCCAAAGATTAGCTGCCTAACACCTAAAGGCTTTCTTCCCCAGTTCATATTTTGGGGACAACATCCATAGATTGCAGATTATAACTAACCTGTTTCCTCCTTCCAGAAAGGTTTTGTACCAGTGACTCCATCTTACCTGGCTGAGCTTTCCAAAGTATATAATCTGTCTGTTTTGCCAGTAGTTTAATGTACACTAAGGTATAATCACATTAGCCATTAATTTCCAGAGTTTAATTGTCTGTAAAGCAGAAATAACATGATGTGAGGGTTTTACCTGACAGCTTGGCTCATGTTGGGAGTTGGAGGGCAAATAACCCCCACTGATGTGTAAATATATACATATTCTATATGGCTGATGGAGGGAGAGAAAAAAGCGCACGAGTGAACCTACTTCAATCCAGATAAAGGCAGTTTCACATAAGCCTGTTACACAACATGTCTGTGGACTCTTTAAAGAGCTTTAAATCAATCAGTTTTACACACTAATGGCAGCAGCTGACCCCTGAGAAAACATATTCCACACAGTACATACAGTCCACTGTTTACACACGTGTGATTAACTCATGTCAGTTATGACTGTTTCAGTTTCTGTGAAGTAACGCAGTCACTGTGTGTCTGAACTGAGTACATCATGAGTACAAATGAACACTACAAGATCAATTAGTTTGATAACATGGCACTGATTTTCTGTCACATTGAAGATAAGGGAGAATACTGTGAACGGGAACTGATTAAACACAGTAAACCCTTAGCTTTTATTGTTGCTGCCATGTTACATTTACATTTTTTTAACCACAAACATTATTGGTGCAGTCGACCACAATGGATACAGTTCACACACAGGCATGAGAGGAGGCACTGAAACCAGTGACTGACCAAAGGTTTATATCTGCACCCTGATCAGAACTGATAATCAGCCTAACCTCCTCATTCAGGCGTATGAAAGGTGTAAAAGGAAAAAATAATGTTGCATTTTATTTATTACGTTTTTAAATTTTTGAAACAATGCAGTGCAAAGTCTGGTCTCAGGTCCTCAGACTGAGCTCTGATATCTTGCCAGCCATCTCTTGATTTTACCTGTACTGCCCTCTACTGCTGGATTTCTGTAACTACACATACTGGTAGTAAATGTATCTTTTTGTCTTCAAATTGAAAAGAAAACAAAACATGAATCTTTATTGTAGTGTATATTGTCTGAAAATAAATAAGGTGTAGAAAAGCTCAACATGAACTTCTGTATTCTTAAAGAGCTTCTTATTTATTTTGTACAAATGATAGTTTATATATGTTTTTGTACACACTCATTTGAAAATACACAGAAGCTATTAAATATGTACAGGACATTAAGTCATCGTGCACAGTGCAAACATCTACACTTTAGAATTTACTGCTGCTTCAATGGTTTTCAATTCCAGTTTTTAAAATTTAAATATCTACAGCAGATTTATTTTCTGCATTAAACATAAAAATGTTGACATTAAGCTTCAAATGAAGAGTGTAATAATGGCTAAGGGCACAAGAAGGAGAGGGACAAAGACTCCGGTGGGGTTTGTGCCGTTACACAGGTCGTTGCTACAGCACTTTACACCCAAGGAATAGATTCTGCTGCACATATCACTCCTCATGCACTGTTTGCTGACCATATTTTCAGCAACTGGGACAGGAAGACACAGAAAGCTTTCATTAGAATCACTGCTCAGAAGGTTTGATTGTATTTTAATAATACTGGGCAGAAAAAAACAGCTAGGATCGGATCACACCGTATCAAACCCACCCATTGTGCTGGAGCAGCGGTCAAAAGTATGAGGGCAGTCCCATACTTCATTGCAGGTGCCAGGGTTTGCTCCCCAGCAGGTGTAACACCTTAAGCCATATGCTGCAGGAAAAAAAGATGATCCAAAATGTTCACATACACACACACAACATCTGCATTATTTTTTTGTGCTGATTTGGTCATTTTTAGTGCTCTTACCTGCTGACAGCATCACACAGAAGAAAGCTAGCGACACAATCAGCCTCATTCTGAGTCTTTGATCCTCACAGACGTTTGAATACTCATCAAATGAACCTTACACTCCTTTATGCATGTTTTATAATCTCATAAATCATCACACACACTGGCTGAGTAACAACAACTGATTGTGTTTTGGGCAGTTCACATTTTGAGGAGTGTCCACCAGCTGCCCTTTCATGTCAGTGTGTTTTATGTGTTTCCAAATTAAGTGCAGCATCAGTAAGAGTACCCTATGTTTACCTAAAACACCTCAGCCGTCTGAAGTGAAACTGAGACTACAAAGCTGCCTCACCTTGAGATGTTAATCTGTTACAAGTTTAACCATGTAGCTGGTAAAATTGCTTCTGCACATGCTCTCTAAGAACGGTTAAATGGTTAAAAATCCTCCGAAAGTATGAACTAACTATCCCTATACTCAAAGTCCAATTTTAGCATCCTGTAAACAAATCCCTGCCTCATTCAAACTGCAATAATTGCAGCATTAATTCCTTGTTAACACACAGTGAGCTCTTCAGTGTGGATCTCTAATAGCATTAATAGATCTACGTCATTAATCTGCTGCCAGAAAAGGCAGAGCGACTCGGAAATACTCTCCGAGCGACGGGAATTAAAAGGACCACTCACCCAAATAATTAAAACACTAATTTCTCATGGCAGGATGCTTTTATTTATAAAGTATAATCCCTCCTATCTCTCTAAGCATGTAAATAAGATGATGTATAGTATTACCCTGCCACCTCTGTTTGGCCTGTGTGGTGAATCTGTCAGTTAATGGGCTTGGCCTTTTTCCCCTGGATTAAAGGCCTTGTGTAGGCAGCAGGTCAGGTTTGAATACCAGGGTTACCACCAGCTTCTGAGGAGTTAACTATCATTTTTTCCTTTCAATTTTCATGTCTTATAATTATTAGACAAAGACAGAAATAACATTACCAGAAAAAACATGACCTGGCGGCAGTCGGCGGTCTTCAGTCTTCAGTGAACAACAAACGTATTCAATCATAGACGTGGAAAGGTTGTGACATTATTCTCCAATATAACTGCTTCTTATTACGCCTGGCAGTCAGCCATGGCCTGTTAACAACATTGTCTGAGGGCAAAAAAGAAGCCATCAGGAGTTGATGTGAGTGTCTACCACAGTCCTCTGACCCACAGTGCTCTGATTATTTCCTGACATTATGGCTTTATGAGCAAAGCATTTAATCTTATCCTTATCTGGTGTTATCTGTATTCATGAGGTAAACAAATGTGACTGCTGTGAGCAAGTAATGGTGGAAAATATTTAATTACAAATACAGGTTTTTCATCATCATCATCAGGTAAGCTAATTCATGTATCTCAAACTTTACACACTAAATGTACTCATGAACTGTGAGTTAAAATTTAATCACAGATTTGAGTCAGAGTGGGAGGACCTGCCTCAACAGTTGACCATCCCCAACAAACCATTCCCCTGGGTCCAACTCTTTCCTGCCCAATTGCCTGGCATTAATTGCCAGAAAATGAAACAACTAAAAGAACCAAATAAAAGAACTGTGGTTATAATTTTATCTATGTAAGAAAAACTGTCAAAAAAGTCAAGTTGAGTTCCCTGCAAGATTTGCACAAGTCATTTTTATTTATTTTATTATGCAATGGTTATTGTTTCTATTTTTTTATTGCAAACGTGTTCACACATCTGGTGAGAGTTACCATTAATGTATAAATAAAGAGTTCTTACAACACACATGAATCCACATGAATCCACACAATTAATGAATCATTAAAACACACATCGATAGCACTAGGTCCTACTCGAGCGATTTCTCTTGAAGCAACAAGAAATAAAACATTTTTTGAATCAGATGTCAAACCTGGCTGTAGTGTGGCGTAACCCTAACCCTAACCCTAACCCTAGTTTTGACAATAAACCCTAACCCTAATGCAGAGCTAGGGTTAGCATCTCGGCCGTCGTGAGACATAGGGCCTCAAGTGAGACATTTCCGTAATGGTCTCAGTGTGCCGAATGCATTAAACTTTGAACCACAACTCTGTGACCTTCCTAACTGTCAAACCCTAACCCTAACCGTAGTGTTGACCCTAACCTTAGCTGTAACCCTAACCCTAACCCTAATGCAGAGCTAAGGTTGGCATCTCGGCCGTCGTGAGACATAGAGCCTCAAGTGAGACATTTCCATAATGGTCTCAGTGAGCCGACTGCATTAAACTTTGAACCACAACTCTGTGACCTTCCTAACTGTGAAACCCTAACCCTAGTTTTGACCCTAACTATAGCTGTAACCCTAACCCTAATGCAGAGCTAGGGTTAGCATCTCCGCCGTCGTGAGACATAGAGCCTCAAGTGAGACATTTCTGTAATGGTCTCAGTGAGCCTAATGCATTAAACTTTGAACATCATCTCTGTGACCCTACTCTAACCCTAACCCCAGCTGTAAGCTTAGTTTTAACACTAACCTTTTTTGGTTTAAGTAGTACAGCAACGGATTGATGATCCATAACCAACCCTGTTTTTTCCTAGTGTCATTCTGAATCCTCCCAATCTCAGAAACACATGATTTTTACATATTTCAAATCAGGACAACATGGCCTTTCTCAATAAATACTTTATTTTGCCTTACAACATCTTTTTCACTACTACATTCACAAAAGCTATTGTATCAGACAAGCTGAAGCTACATACAGCTGCCCTGTTTTATTACTAACTCCTGGGCTGCATGCACAACTAATTTTGGGGCTATAGGACCATGGGCAAAAGTCAACTCAGGAATCTTCTAATATTCATATTATATGAGATCTTACCAGGTTCAAGAGTCAAGTCTAAGTCTTTGCCACACTTATAGACCATACAATGGGGTCTTGAACAGGGCCACTTCATTGGCTCCAATATATGTCACAGCTCTCTGAGATTAAGCTGAGATTCAATGTTTATGTTACTAGGACCAGAGGAAGTGCCCCAAATTTAAAAGTCAGCTCAGGTTAACGGGACACAAGGTAAATTGATTGAATTCTGGAGGTGGGAAAAGAACAATATTTGTGAATCTGGAAGGTACTTTTATTCTCATAACTCCTCAATGCATTGGAGAAAACCAAGAGCAGTACTAGCAGTACCAACCAGAACAACTACCAGAGAGCTAGACTTATGTAGCATTTGGGTGACCTTTTGTACCAAAACTGGGAGTAAGTACATGAGCTAGATATATGTGGTGCAGCCTAGCACCACCTTTCAGGGAGACATCCTTGTCCTGCATATGGAGCATACCGTTGAGGATTTATAAGCAAAAAACTATCTAGAGTGGCGCCACCTAGTGGCTGACGAGATACCTGATAGAGCTCTTTGAGAGCTTTCCAAAAGTATCGGACCCAGGCATCCTTCTATGAAATGTGGAACCCGCTGCTCAATCACATTAACTGCTCAATCTAACTGTAAACCCTGAGTAGTATATACTACTCAGGGTTTACAGTAAGACTGTATATTTATTTATTTATTTTGATTGATTGCTTGTTTGATTGTCTTCATCAGTGATCTGTGTACTTATTCATGTATTGTATGAATTGAATCATTTGCTTGTCTCTTAATATGTGTGGGACATGATCGGGCAGGATTGGGGGTGGGACGGGATGTTGATGGGAATGGCAGTTGGGGGGAGGGACAGGGTGTTATTGCAAATACATGGCGGACACTACATGACCAATTAATTGTATCACTGGTCACCTTCATTTTGTATTGCCTGCTGTTCAATAAAAACTTTGGAAATAAAAAATAATAAAATAAACAATTTCCTAAATAAATGTATGAATTCCATTATTTATTTCTAATAAAAAAATCATTTTTTAATTGATTTAACAATTACATTATTTAACAATTAATTAATTATTGTTTGTGGAATTTCTCTTCTTAATCTTCATTATAATATCAAATTAACAAAACACTTTTTAAACACTATTTATGGATTCATTAATCAAATTAATATCTGATTTAATTTCTCAATTAAATCACACCAGTGGTCCTCCATAAAAACTGGGTCTCCAACTTTTTTTTCACCAAATAAATCATCGCCATCAGAGTGACTCTGCGGTTATCTGCACCAAAAGTGTAAAACAAACACCTGCCAGTAACACAACTGAGTTCATCATGAGAGTTTATTGTGTTTAAGATTCATGTACATGCAATGAGCTTACTGTGCATGTAGATTAGTACAGAGCTATACCTGCCATGGAAATCTTTGTAAGACCAGCAGTTTAACAACCAGCAGCTGGAGCACTCTACACTCCAGGGTGAGGTGGTTACGCTCACTTCCTGAACTGAGAGATTGGGGAGGGGATCTTGATGTCCTGTCCCCTCTCCAGCCTCTTCTCGCATTCAACCAGGTAGTTTACTCCGTCAATCACTAACTGCACCAGCTCGACCTGTGGGCAAAAGTAAGAGAAACCTCTAAGAAACCTAAATAAAGTATGGTTTAAGTAGATCCATCATAACGTAATGCAATGAACTGAACCTAGCAGACTTTTGCATTCGTCTCAGACAAGACTTCCCTATGAAGTCAAACACAAACCCTGCCTCTGTAGTGCGACTGGAAGAAACCCAGATAAAGCCATGACCTTACACATCTATGACCTTTGATGGCATTTGATCGGGGCTGCCTGTTGGTACACAGCTTGTAAGAAATCTGCATGAGGCTTAGCTTAGGAAACAGCAGTGTTTTAGCCTCAACTGACATCCCTGCCTGGATTACAGATTAAAGAACAGCAGGAGGTACGATTATTTGCAGCCTACACCTGTCATGGCGTGGATGTCTGCTCTCTATTTGACTCTCATAATTACCTGCTGTTTATTTTGATTTTTACTATATTCTCTATGAGTTTACCTCTGACTTGCCCAGACGGTCGAGATTAGAGATGTCAAAGGTGTCTCCAGTGGCAGCTGTGTCCACACCTCCGGTGCCTCTCCTCTGTAGTCTCAGATTATCCAGGATCTTTTTGAAGCGAGGGTCCTGGACACAACACAAAATTCAAATTATTTGTTTTTCTAATGCCAAAGCATTGATAATAGAAAGTGCGTCCTTGTGTGTGTGTGATGTCAGCATTACCCTGCTGAGGAGTGGAAGACGGATATGCACACCTGCCCTGAGCCCGGTGCCCAGGTTAGAAGGGCAGGTGAGGATGTAGCCCAGACGGTCATTCCACATGAACTCCCATCCTCTCTCCTGAATTAGATGTTCCACCTAAGGAAGACAGAGCAGTAAGTGAGACTTTGTTTCTTTTGTTTTCTTCTCATAAAATCCTTTATAGTTCAAGAATGCATGGAGACCTGTTTTAGGCCTCTGCAGAATCTTTCGAACACCCTCTTCATGTTTCCTCCTTTTTCCATGGAAATGACACGTGTGTGGTCCTCCTCATTGATCCAGATCAGGAAGTTCTTCTCATTGTTGTGCCTGAGTATCAAAAACGCAGAATTAAACTCACTACAAATGCAACAGATCACACAAGGGAATCATTTGAGAAACAGAGTTAAAGACCACTATAGGTCAAGTGGACATTATGGAAAAAAGTATTTTATCTAAAGGGGAAAGAGTGACGAGAGTAAAGGATGCAGAGAGGATGTTCAAAAGAAGTAAAGTTGTTCCGGAGACACAGGGAACAGGAGCACAAACTCCTCTTGCACAGCACATATATTTTAAGTTGTGCACCTGACTGCAAGCCAGATTTTCCATCAGGAGATAATAACTAAAACTGAGCTAAACTGAAAAACAATTACAGTTGTGCGTAATATTTAAAACTCAGTGAATCAGTGAATTCTACCAGTGAGTCTAAATCTGTTATTTTAAGCCTTCCAGCAATGAGGCCACAGTGTTTTTTTTTTTTTTTTTTTTTTTTTACATAATCTGTTTTTACATAATTTTACAGAAAAACTGTGTAATCTAATTTGACCATATAATCTGCTTCTTCTTTCTAGTTATATTGGACTGTGTGGTGGAGTCGTTGATTGTCTGATGTCAGGCAGTATTCCAAAACTGTTCCATTCATAAAAAAGAAGTTAGGATGGTCTAAGTTTAGCAGTTAATTAAACATTCAGTAAATCTCTTTAAAACAAATTAGGTTTCTAGGCTAACTATGCAGCAACTAAAGCTTTTGCGGTTCTCTAAGCTACACTTTCTCCTAGCCTTACCAGATCCCACGAGCATCAGGCCAATCTCTGGCCATTCCAGCTGCCGTGAGCAGAGGTGACACAGGTTTATCAAACAGGAAATGCTCCTGATTGGCCAGTGAAAGGACAGAGGAATGGAAGGTGGGGGCATTAGATAACAAAAGTAATCACAAATAAAAGAGCAGAATTAAACCGTGTTTGTGCACTAACATCAATCAGCTGTTGCTGCTCTCTGTCACTCATCTCTCCCAGGCTGTAGTAGCGGCCAGCCAGGTCTCCCTTCAGGCCAGACAGAGCCGTCACCACCACGCGCTCCACCTCACGGCGCTCCGAGCGTGTGCATGCAGGGGGAAGGCTCAGTCCACGGATACTGCGACCAGTACGGACACGGGATGACAACACATAGCGCTCATCAAACATTCCAGAGGTGACCTGAGGAACAAAAAGAATGAGGTCACTGTATGTGCAGGACTGGATAGGGTGGATAGATAAGACAGGGGTAGAGAGAAGTTTGGTTATAACCTTGGAAGCATCCAGGTCAGTGGGGTGCTTCATTGTACGAGGGTCATAGCCATTGTGTCTGTCCTTGATGACGGGGTCAAAGAGCTCAGCAAACACCTGATAGAAAAATGAAACACTCAGTTTCCCCACCTTTTATGAACACAACAATTTAAATATTATCTCCAACCTCATAGCTCTCCTCATCTCCAGCCACCATGCCCACAGTCTTGATGAAGGGATGCCCAGGGTTGTCCACCCCAGTCTGGATGCATTGGTCCACGGTCCAGTCGTTTGGTGTTGTCTTGTCCCTCAGACGTGCATAAATACCTGGGGTAAGGGCAGATGCCATGCAGTTGTTGTGCTTCCTCAGGTCAGGAAAATCAGCACTGTGACAAAAAGTCATCAAGTCAAATTTTAAATAAAGGTTTAGTTTGCTGTTTAAAATGTTATCATCAAGTCTGTCTAATATAAATTGCTGGAATTCAGAACAAGAGGGTTTGTCAAGACCCATATATGTACCTGGGTGGATAGAGCCTCTTCTTCTCAGCAGCAGCTGCAGAAGAGCTGTCAGTAAGCAGGTATCCAGATCCTAGAGAGCCAGCTCCCACGGCCAGCAACACTGCCGGGTTACGGCCAGAAATCATGCGGGTGAAGGAGTTTGCCATGGTTTCCTGGTATGAGTTTCTATCTGGTAAAAAGTCAGAGGGCAAGTACTTTACAAGTACTGGATACATATGCATGAATCAGGTAAATGTTAGTATCCAAGTCCCCTCAGTTAGAAATGTCAGGCTATGTGTTGATTTTCACCACTTTGTGGCACACTGAGCTGCAGGCTGAAGCAGGTTGAACAGTTCTACACATAGAGTGAGTGGATAGAAGTCTTTGAATCTTAAAAAAATTCAGGCCGTCTTTGCACTTTTTGTGGGATCACACTGATGTTTATAGAAGCTGTACGTGAAGCAGGTTTTACTTGAAGTTTGTTGCTCTGTGATTGATGAGGATCCAGATGGAAGTCTGTCCTATTTTTGCCACATTTTTCCACCAGTTGATTGAAGTTTATTCACCACACATTCAGCTAGACTACTAATTGCCTTAAACTTTAACAGCTTAAGTAACAGATATGCCTGCAGTCTGTGGGATGAGATTATTCCTGAAGCAGACAGGAGGCTTTAGATTGGTCGCTACTTGCTCAGGTGATCAGATGACTTGTGATTGGATGCTGCAGGACGTGCGGCCATACTAGAATAATGTGTCAGTCTGACATTGGCAATCAAATATCAGAAATGACAACTGCATGAAGAAAACAGTCCATTTATTTACATGTGTTCCTATTGTTTTTACAGCACTTCTAATACCAAATGCAAACACTATTTCTGCCTTATCTGTGAGTCAAAGTCACCTCTCACACACACCCTATTGATAGTAGCAGTTGGTAAAGTTGCTCTAAGCTGAAGTGCCAGCTTAGAGTTGGCATGTGGACAAACCATGATCCTGTCTGACATCCTGACTTGGTCAGCTGAGCTTACACAAGACAAGCAGGAGCAAATCAGGTGCAGAGGAGAAATCTATACTGGATGATAAGTTTTTATTAAGAAATTCTAAAAATCTAGATTGAAAAAAAGAGGGGTTAGAGAGGAGATGAAGTGACAAGAGGTAAGATGGAGTGTAAGGTGGGGTCATGTTAAGATCAGGGAAATAAGTTGAAGGGCAGGAGGACACTAGGGAGAATGGAAAAGTAGGATTAAGGGGATTTAAGGGGGAAGGAAAAGAGAGGGGAGACACCTGTACCCTTTGACTGTTCCTGAACAGATTTAAGTGTAGAAAGCACTGCTAGAAGTTTGATAGTAGACACTGACAGATGGCTGGTCACTGTTGATACCATAGCAGGCAGCTTAAAAGGCCCTAATGCAAATGACTGCTGTGTAGGTTATACAATGTGGTGTGCATATTCCTCTAGGAGTTGGTACAAACCAAAGAAAAGCTTTAGTATACAGGCTGCTTAACAAACCCTTATAATCACAAGTTCATTCATCCTAACAAGCTCTGTGCACATCATAAGTGATGTGTGAAAGAAGTCAGGTCTGTTGCAATTGCATAAATGGGCCGAAACACCCCAGATGAGAAGACTAGCTGCAAGTGGAGGGATAACATGTTAGGTGGGAGAGCCCGTCACTCACCTTAGGAAAGCTGAAGAGCGGAGGAAGTAGAGGGCTGGTGCTTTTCCTGCAGCTCAGTCCAAAGAGGCTCGATCTGCAGAGTGAGAGCAGACTGAAGAACAGAGATGGGATCAGAGAGACACAGAGAGACAGGTTTTTCTTGGGATTAGCCTCTTACTGGGCAACAGACAGAAAATCCTCTTTCTTCTGTCAGTCCCCATGTCTGCATACCTCCTCACACACACGGTGCCTTCTCAGCACACTGTAGGCTTTCATAGTTTTATTTCATGATCTTAAGTCGATTTCTCTGTTCTTTACACACATGAATAACATAAGTGTGGATGATCGCACCACTGCACTAACACAAATGTTAATTCCTGTACCATGCATTGTCACAAACATCCCCTCCTACAACTATCTTAGTGAGGAGTCTTAAGTGAGTAAGCAGATGAGGTTTTAAGGGCTGGTGACAATTTACCCTAATACTCTGCTTCCTGGCCTTTCTCATTTATCACCAGTTTTACCACCTGCAGAATACCACACACACCCACACACACACACACACACACACACTGACTGCAGCAATGACAAAAGAAAAAAAAAAAAAAAAAAATAAGGGCAATAACTATACCTATCACCATTAAACCTTTGAACACTAGGGCCAATATTGAACAGGGTATTTCAATAGTAGTTTATTTATGTTGCTCTAAAGGATCATAAAAACATGCTACTTTAGGGTCTATTTATAATAATCAAAATATGTGTGCCACGGTAATCTTATCTGTGTATTTACAGGAATACAAATCACTTCCTCCACTCAGTGGGTAAAGTCCAGTTTTATTATGGACATGGTGGCAACTCATTAGGGCACAGTGCCACACATGCATGAAGAATTTATGCTATGACTACAAAGCTGCTATTTTGTGGTCTTTGACTGGACAACCAGCATGTACAGTGCAGGCATGTCTCCCACAGAAACAGGAGTTGTGTTGGTTGATTGCCTATAAAATCCCCACTGAGAGACAAATGCTTACAACCTAGTGTGAACTGCCGCCATGTCAGACTGTGACAACTTGGCACATCTCTCTGACAACATTTTGACACAGCTTTATCACCTGCAGAAACACTTAGTCAATGTCATTGCCATTTGTGTTTTTCACTCCCTCTGTCTGTCCCTTAGAGATTCATGAAGTTGTTGTTTAACAGTTCTATTTTAAACCGTGATAGGGCCAGATCATGAGTTGTATGAATCCTGATGCACAGAGAAGCAATGTCATGCATGACCACACGGGGGCAGGATGACCACAGTACTGGAGCATCCATCCATCTATCCATCTTCTGAACTTGCTTTGTCCCTTTGGGGGGGGGGGCCTATCCCGTGATCTAGGGGCGAGAGGCGTGGTCAACAGGTACAGTTAAAAATCACAGACAAGAATGAAATCAAGTAATTCTGATGCAGAAATACCACTCAGGCAGAGGCATTTTTGGTGGGTGGAAAACAACAATTTTGAGGTGAATAGGTCTTAAGGTTTTTTAGTACAGGGTCATTAGCATTTACATCTGAAACCTTCAAAACCTGCCACAAATGTAAAGATCCTGTCTGTATAACAAATCCTTCAGGAGCATAAATGAAGGTCTAGTAGTGGTCACTGGCTTGAAGCTCTCTCAAAATTACATTGCTTCTAACAGATGCTGCTGTTGTGTAGACAGGTAGTGGTTTCTTCAGGGTTAATAAACCGCAACATGCAAGGATAAATCTTCCATGTTTGGCTCCGGTATCCATGTTTTGTTGATGCACCACAGGTTGCTTACATGGAGGAAATGACACAGGGTGGCTTCGTCTAGAGGAAGTAGAAGCATCTTAACATCACAGTCCAAGGAAAAATATGCAAACACATAAGGCATGTTGAATTTATTTCCCCTGCACCCACAAGTGAAAAACACAAATAAATAAATAAACACACAAACAAATACACAAAAAAATAACATTACAATACAAACATAGCATTCTGTATTTCTAATTGGACACTCAGAGCCACAGACAGGTTTTCCCAAAAAGCAATTTCCTCATTTTGGACAAAGTTATTGTTTTATGAGGGTTCAACACTGCAGCATGACAACAGGTTGTTTTGCAGTTGACTTTGGACTATGTTACTCTAAGGGACAAACGTGCCAGATTTCATTGGACAAAATCTTTGTTTTTATGCTTTTTTCCAGACAACTACAGAGACTAGAGATTAATATAGAGAAGCAGAGGAAGAAGGTACAAGGTGCGTCCAGTCAGACATGCACAACATGCAACTGTGATGTGCATGCAGGATATTCATCTTATCATTAATACAGAAAAACAAAGTCTGATATTCAAATGCTACATTTTTTTAACCTCTACAAGGCATCTCTCTTTTTTCAAAAAGGGTTAACTTAACATAATTCTTTCTATACAACAGCCTTGGATGCAAAACTAAGATTCAACATGAGAGGGAAAAAAAAGAAGATACAATCAATATTCACAGCAAAGTATTTCTTCATCATCATTATATGATATGTGTAAAGTCACTATATACAAAAATAACATAAATACAGTATCTGATGAAATAAATAGCATAAGGAGAATGGCGATCATACTGTCAATCAAGCAAAGCTACATCTCAGAGAGTGCAGAAACTGTCCCCGCCTAAAACTGCTGTCAGATCTCATTTTGCACAAAGAAACCTGACGACACACACACACATTAGTACTGCTGACAGTTTATAAAAGCCCAGAAAGAATGCACAGAAACGCTGCCAAAGCTTTGGGTTAGTGGAGATTATAACAACGTTTAAGCAGCAGAGGGAGATGTTTGCTAACGATCCGATCAGATGCTGCAATGACTTCACACTAACATGCTACTGTTTCGTCTACATGACCTATTTTCTGAAAGCTGAACTAGTAAAACTACAGTCCTTTTTAAAAAAAAAAATTGTAGGATCGGTATAAAACTTGCAAATTGTCAGTTGTGGGGACCTACACTAGTGGAAGGCACTGATAAAATTTGGAATTAATCATTCATGACGACTTTTCTTTTTTAGTGTTCTTCTGGAAAACCTCAAACAAAAAAAGTCTGACTAAAGACAGAATTAATAGATTTATCTGGAAAATTATTTTTTTTGTTACACTATATGGACAAAAGTATGTGGACCCCTGTCCAGCCTATGAAGCATTTGCAACTGTTCGTGCTGTGTTGAATCAGTTGAAGCTAAAAAAACTGTTAAAAGTTATCATCCAACTACTCATTATATGCACTAAAGCTACAACAAAAAGCTACAATAAATAGTCAGTGACTGGAAGTTTGGGACAGTGGAAACATTTTTGGACTGGTTTGTCCATATAATATCAGAATATTGATTTATTGATTAATCATGGACAATTAATCAATAATGTAAACAATCAACAGCTGCCGCTCTAGATAACAGCAGCATTAGGATTCCCCACCTTTAGAATTAAACAGACCAGCAGTATGCTTAAGTAACACATGGTGTCCATTTACTTTTGGTCACATAGTGTATTTGAAGGCTTAAAGGCTCTTTTGCCGTACCCAGCCCGCTGAGGATGCATAGTGGCTTAGAGAGTCACTCTTCTAGTAAAGAGTGAAGCATGCTAAGCAGAGGGTCAGGGGTCAGGTTGAAGGCCATTTAGACAGTTACATCCTAAGCTGAAATCATGCAAGTTGTATGCAGTGACCATCATGACACAAAAGCATTGTGGGCCTCTTTGCTCCAAGACGTGGCACAGAAAAGCACAGGCAACAGCACGGACAACTGCACAGAGACACAAGCCGAAGACGCCTCTCTGTCACACTATCTGTATACGCTACATCTCTTGATATATCCTCTCACTCCATGCTGCACTCTCAGGCTGTCTGAGGAAGTGTGACATCATGTGCTTCACACTCTCAAAACCCTCATGCAGTGCAACTAACACCTATTCTCCTTGAAGACAATCAATCTCCCTCCTCTTATGTTCCCTCAGACTCCTTTCTTATGCTCACAATTCCATCAGTCTCTCTCTTTTTTCAACTTTCTGTCACTCTCATAACTTTTCTCCCAATTTTCTCTTGATTAATGAGATCATGTGGGCTTGTTGCCCTTTAGGGAGGGTAGGGAGGGTGGGGTCCAGGTTTGCCAGGCCACAAACTTGCTTTAAATCAGGCTGGCAGCCTGGGCTCAATCTTCAGCGAGAGATCGTAGAGCGTGTCTTCATCCATGATCAGAGTCTTATCCAGAAGGTACTGGGTCACCTGGAGACAGAAATGAGACGAGAGATGCTGTAAGTTTACCACCAGCACACAGAATGTTTACAGCTTGTTTACAACTATAGGATAAGATGTTAAATCTTGAAACGGTCAACAGGAAAAAAGTAAAGTGATGCATTTATCAAACAGTTATATATCATAATATAGCAACAACCTGCTCACCTCCACATTTCACTCAGCAGACAGTCTGAGCTGCCGTTTGTTTACAAATGAAATGTTATCTAATGTGATATAGTGACATAATGTCACATTATGGCACTAGATTGAGGTCAGCAAACACGGCATACAGTAGCCAAGACCAGCGAAGGACCCCTGTAGTCAGACCACGTGATAAACAAAGACATTCTACACACATGTAGTTTTATCTAGTAGGTTTGATGTTTTTGTCCCACTGTTTATAGGCTCAAAACCAGCACACTATAGTATACTGCATATATTTAATGATCTTTGCTGGAAAAATAAAAGGAACTTGTAATAAATAAATAAAAACACGTACCTTGGCCTGATGCTCTATTCTGTATGGAGTCTGCTGGAACTGCCGGATCTCTCTGATAATGTGGGATATCTGAAGAAAAGGTGGAATTAAAACGATTAAAGACCCTCATGTACATCCCCATGTGCATTTTTATATGCATTTCTGACACCCACCATCCTCATTTTGGAGAAGTTAACCAGACCCTCCTCAGTAAAATTGGGTGTTCCCTCTTCGATAAATGCCAGGTCTGTTAGATACATTCCCAGGTATGGCACACATGGAGGGTTGCAGCTGTAGGAATAATGTGCATAATAATATGTCAATTTAAATGTTTTTAATTATTTACCTGAGATTTAAAACAATAAATGCAAATTCTCACTTTTTCAGAGTCTCCCTCAGATTTTTAAATCTTCCCTCGGAGGACACCGTCTTCTGCAGTTTGTCCATCAGAGCTTTAGTCTGGTTTGCAACACAAATGTACATTTATGGCCATTAGGTATAAACACAGGACAAAACAAGGCAGGTACATTAGCCTCACTTACTCATGATGAAACCAATAAAATCTAATTTGCTCCCAGAACAGACAGACACTCAGACAGTCTGGTCATCAAATGATTGTGGCTTTAACTAATTTAATATAGATGAGATTTAAACAAAGGTCATTACAGGAAAATGCCTTTTCTATTCTGAACTCTCTGATTGCAGACTTTTTATTCCACCTGTTTGCTGATTTTAGCCCAGGTCTTCTTTAAACGGTAGATGGCACTGCGATTGAGCGCAGACGTGATCTCTAGCACTCCGTTGTAGTTGTTAAGACAGCGGCAGATGTCCGCCACGGCAACCCACTTCTCAATGGAGCTGGCCCTCGAGCCCACGTCGGTGTGGGTCATGATCTGTGATGCCACCAGGTTACTCATCTTCAGAAAGAAGAAAGAGGGGAGAGTGGTAAAAAAAAGGGAACACACTGGATGTACAGAGAAGCTCGAGATAGAGACACAATTCACATCATTGAAGTGTTGACTGGTCTTCATGATGAAGGGCGTCCTTTCTGTCTTATCGACCTTCATCCACCCCTGACCCAGGAACTCTCTGAAATATGGACAGAGACACGTGATATGTCCCAACACAACAAAGGAGAATGAAAGATGAAAATCTTGTGAGCAAGCAGAAATTCATTATTTTAACTGGTTGTTAATTTACAAATAGAAGAAGGGTTCCGATTATGTCAGGATAAAGAGAAAATAACAGCCCATTCACACCCGAAATTAAACCGTCAAATACAGTTTAATGTCCCTAAATTTAATGAAAAGAATCTGTGAAATATTTGCAGGTATTGCAGATCAATACCATACATTCCAAAATATATAGATTATATAGATTATATAGATATTTATCAAAAGTCCTAAAATAAATGTGCCTAAGGTGATTCATGTGTGAGGGAGTGAGAGGACTGACTCGTAGGGAATGCTCCTGAAGACGATGTGATCCAGCAGTGTGATCTGCTCGGCCAGCTCCATGGCTGAGAGAGACTCGAAACACTCTGCCTTTGGACAGTCCGCCTATACACACACACACACACATTCATAGAGTTATAAACAAACAAATGCTCACTCCCATAACACAAATAACGAGCAGATATAAATATCTAATAATAAGAGATTGTGATGAATATGGCTCATGACAGCTGACAGTCCCCTGGAGTCAGGAGAGGGTGTATTTACCCCTTCTGCCTGGAGGAGAGGATGGCGTGTACTGAATGAGGCTTCTCACATCTTACAAAGGCGTTATGTGTTTGTTGGTGATTCCCACAGATTATTAATTAACAAGGAGCCACCATGACTGATTTGATTATTAACTGTTAAAGGGGTGTAATCAGAAAAGTGTTTGTTTGGGGGCTAGCAGGCACATTAGAATAGAAATTCAATTAAAAGCGAGTCTGAAAGAAGGTTTGAGAGGTTAAAATTGTGCAGCAAATGTTTTTAAATTTGCAATTTTCTCACCATCTGTAAGATGTCCTCTATCCTCAGCTGGGCATCGTCCTGCTCGTCTTGAGAAAGGGCACTAAAAGAGAGAAAATATACATAACACACAGGCAAACAGCAGAGCATGCTGATTAAAAATGAATGGGAAAGAAATGTAACATTTATATGTGTGCGCTGCACCTTAGTATGTTGGCAGTGGCTTTTCTCTCCTGAGGCAGAAGGTCTGGATCTCTGAGCACCTCCTCCAGCAGACAGATCACCGACATCTTCAGCTCCACATTCATCTCAAAGTCCTAAACACAAATTAACTGCTACATTAACATGACCATCCAAACTCTAACCTATGTTAAACTCTGAGCTACACCTCCTCCTTCTTGAGAGTAATTACATGTGTGCCTGCAGGTGAACCCGCCTCTGATGGGTCACAGAAACACTACACAATCTAACGAATCCAGATTAAACTTAAAGACATGCAACACCGGCCACTGTTAAACTTTTAATCTGGCATAACATTCACCTATAACACGTCTGACAACAATGAAAGGCGATAGATAGCTTGCTAACATTTCTTTTAAATAATACCTTTCACCTGATCAATGATTAGCTGTAGAATCCCTCTCCTGACTCCCCCGCTCCTCCCTCATTCCTTACAGTCTTTACTCTTTCTTCTCCCCCTCCTTACCCTTCACTGCCCAATTTTTCACAGGTCAGTAATAACAAGCTCTTCTTTGGCCTCCTGGTGGGTGTATGTGTGTATCTGCGTGCGTTAATAAGCTGACTAAAGCTGGACTGTCATCACGGCATTTTGTATTATTGAAGAAAAAACACATACAACAGATCGATGCAGTTAAACTGGAGGGACCTCTGTGCAGCAAGACAGGCAATTACCCTGATGTTCAATTTATTAGGCGCTGGCTGTTTAGCAGAGGAGCTGGCAGGCCAAGCTGCTCGTCCAGTTTTGTGAAACAACAACAATATTTAGAGTGTGTGTGTGTGTGTTTCTATTTACATGATCAAGTGAGAGCAGTGGAGCAGAGAGAACGCATCAGTCACCTGCTTTAATGAGACCACAGACTTGATCACCATAGCAAAACACACACACAGTGGTGGGTACAGAGACAGACCTGTGAGTGTTTGGAGACCCAGTGACGCAGCACATTGAGAACTCTGTTGGTTGCAGCTCGGCGGATGATGAACTCTTTATCACAGGTTCTTTCAGAGTTAGTAAACACTAGAAGGAAAATTCATTTCATATATAAAGCAGCGTGTTAGCAGTGTTTTAATGTCATTATGCACACACTGAAATATGAAGCCTTCCAATAAAAAAACTGCTTACAGCAAAGCATGAAGATTATCAAACAGAACATTTCTGCATAGAAATGTATTTTTCTTTTTGCTTTGATCAGCACAAATCCAGTTTCTGTTGCAGCAACACAAACAAAAATTTGCATGCATGCTTTATTTAGACAAGGTGGTGGCTATGTACAAAATACACATAGCACTGTTAGTTTTACAGGGTGGTAATCTTATTGAGTAAAAAAAGTTTTGTGACTTCCCTTTTTACTTTGTGTTTTCTTACTGCATGTAAAATTATTCATCTTACACAGCAGGCCTGTTATGTATTTAAAGGACTGTGAGGCATGTGTGTGTGTGTGTGTGTGTGTGTACCTGGGGGTGTACCATGTCCTGCAGCTGCTGTGGCAATTGCGAAGGCTGATGCAGGAGAGACGGAGCAGCGTGAGTTCTCCCCTGACTGGACTGCAGACACACAAACACATAATTATCATCAGTGGGAACAAAACATATGATTTGCTGGTGAATAATAATAAAAAAACACTGTTATTCTGACATAATGAGAATTTAAGTGGCCATAAATTCAAGTAAGTTTTTGTATTTTTTCTCATTAATATAAACATGAGTCACTTTTATAATTACTTGTCTATAGCATCAACCAAATTTCCCTGCATACATTTTTAACATAAACTAAATATCACAAATCTAATTACAAGCTTTGTGCTAAGTTAAGAAATGTCAAAACATACTATCATCTTTATCCTCATGTAACCATAGATGTTACTATCTTGTCATGTCACCACACACTGATCTCATCATCATTATCTCCACTCTATCAGTGGTCTTTAACGTCTGTTTTACTGAGCCCACCTCAAGGTAAACCCTCCTCAGAGACGCACTCACACAGAGAGCTCACAGAGCTCCCATGCACTGTTGTCTTTGCTGCTGTACTAAAGATGTCAGCCTTCAGGGTCAAGGATCTGCCCATTTTTCTGTGGTTCTGCAGAGCACACCTGTCAGTGGGCACAGCGCTGCCCACTGCAGAGGCCTCTGGCTATGACACCGTGGTGTAGTCATGAGTCATAAACCACACACACACAGTCTTACCCCCGGGCTGTCGGTAGCGGAGGTGTCGAGGTGTAGATGGAGAGCGACATGGAGACATGTCTCCTGCTTCGCTGCCCTGTGGAGACTCGGGGATGATTTTCTCCAGAGACACCGACTCCAGCACAGCTAAGCAGGTGGAGAAGATTAATAATGATGCTGTTTGACTAGATGAGAGAACTTTATCAACCACAACATGACCTCTGTTGACTCCTGCACATTGGTTTAGCATTGGTGCAAATAACTCTTGAGTGTAAAGCCCTGTCTTTTTCCTCAGTCCTCACTGGTATCTAACTAGGCATTGACGTGACCAAGAGCCAAAACAAACTGATGCAGAGTGAGGAAAGACTTAACAGTACAAGTGTTAATAGGTCTTTGTCTGCTTGTATCCATTTAAGCAGATGTCACATAAACACACGCATGCACACACACAGATAAAGTATGTGTTCACACATGCTAATGAGGGTCAGCCTTTAGCAGCTTGTCCTTACTGCGCTGACTCAGATGGCCCGATGCTATTCCTCTCCATTCTGAGAGCGCTGTTTAACACAGCTATTAGAAGATCTGAGCGTGTGCGGTGGGAAGTCAGCTTAGCTGACTGCAGCACACAAATGCAAGGAGATAATGATGTCCCACCAGGCGCCTGTTCTGCTCTGACGGGGAAGTTCTCACACTGTGTCATCTGATGAGTGACCTCTAGCTTATCATAAGCATCGCAGAGCATCAACAAAACCAGTATGTAGAAGTGTAATCATATAGGGTGGATGGATTATGTGGATGTACAGAACAAACTGTACGTGTTATTTAGCTGCACGCAGACAGATGGTGTGCATAATATAGAAGCAGAGGAGTTAAAAGAGGTTAAAGTGCAGTGAATGAAAACAATCTGCCAGCTTGATTCTCAAAATGTTTGATAGAACCAAAAAATAATCACTTATCCAAAAGAAAATCATTCTGTGTAGAGATATACTACAAGGAGGGACATCTAACCACATGGAAGCAAAGGTCAGAGCTCCTCAAAACCCTGTCACAGAGGGCTCATCTAACTGTTATCTCAAAATGAGGTCATGAACTATGCACAGTAATGCAGTCAATTTATTGTTGTCTGGCTCTGTATTCAAGTGGAAATACCTCTGCGGATGCTCCGACGCAGTTTCCCACAGAAGGGATCAATCTTGGGCACCTCCTCCCCGTCTGCAACTGAGCAGGGACTCTGCTCATCGGATGAGGGGATGGGAGGAGCTTGGTCTTGGGGTGATTTGGAGTTGTTTGGTGGAGGCGAGGTGGAAGAAGAAGAAGGGGGAGGAGAGGAAGTAGTTGGGGTTGGAGTCTGAGGTGTGGGAGTCTGGGGCGTGTGGGCAGATGTGGGGCTGCTGGCAGCAGACTGGGAAGTGTTGCAGTTGACAGCGGAGTTGGACAGAGGACTGGTGAGATCGAGGCCTCCAACCCTGGCGGTGATCGGGGAGTGCAGGGACAACTTTCGAGTTCGGACAGGGGAGGAGGTGCGGGACTGCAGAGGCAGAGGAGGAGGCGAGGAGAACTTGCGGCAGAGACGAGGAGATTTGTCATTAATGTGCTCGCCGCCTCGATTATTTTGATTGGTGGCAAAAAACAACTCCAAGGACCTGGAGAAGGAAAAGCAATATGTTAGCAAAATAATAGGATATTAAAAAGCAATAAGAAGAGAGCACAGGGAGTGCTGTAGCTCTAGCTACTGACTACAGCATGTGGCTACAAGTGAAGAGCAAAATTATGTCTGAGGAGGTGACAGATGACTTTACCTGCATCCATAAAACAAAGTCAGTTTTATAAAAAAGACAGCAAGACACACAACAATAGAAGAGGACAAACCACCTCCAGCATCCTGCCAGTTAGGGAGGAGGAGGCATGTTCTCAAACATTAAGTTACATCAAGCTCCTACGCTGCTGTTCTAAAACTATAAAGCCAAAAATGAGGCCAGATTATGTTCTTAAAACAAACACAATGTTTTACTATATATTACATTAGCAAGAGTTACATGTCTCACTTGCGAGGAAAAGAAAATGCTTTATTCAGCAAGCTGTTTAGTTTTCAATTTAATGATGATATTAATGGTATAGAGCTGCATCAAAGGCGACGTAATCATGCATAAACACAGCCGTCAATTATTAACGAGGAAATGGAAGAACAAATTGCATCCCGGATAGAAGGAGAAAAATAAACAGAGGGAAATGGAAGGGATGCATGAAAAGCAGAGAGGAGAAATGCAGAACGCAAGCAGCAGGATGTTTAAGAGAACGATACAACAGAGTGTGAGGAGGAAGAACAAAAACTGATCAATATGGTAACAGAGAGGAAACACAGCCTCGAGGAAGTGAAGCTTCTGTGAGGAAACATGCTACAGATCAGCAGCAGATCTTCCATTCCTGTCTATATAGCATCAGAATAAAGTGCTTCAGAGTAAAGAGGAGGAAAGTCATGCATCAGTTGAGTATTAGACCAAGAGCACAGGAGGAGAAGAGAGAAGAGTCAGTTACTTGGACTGATCCATGGCTATCTTCTTGATCTTCAGACTGTAGTCAGGACAGATGGATGAGATGGACAGACGGTCAAATGAGTGGTACTGCGGCCTGTAGTTGGAGGGGATATGAAAAGACAAGGGTAATGGAGGACACAAAAAAATGGATGTAAGTTGGAGATGTAACACAGATAGAAAATGGTTTCAGGGTGAAAGGATGGGAGGATGAAAACTGCTTGTAGGACAAAAAGTAGACGTCAACACACAACCACTTGAGCGAACTTAAGACACACTGTACTCAAACTGAAGGGAGATTTAGCAATGTGTGAATATTTTTAATTAGGTTTTTACAGAATTTCCCCTTGAGGATAAATAAAGGAAATACTGATTCTGAGGTTTAAGGAATGTTATGAGGTTTTGGCCATAAACCGAGTAACTACTGAAAAACTTATGGAATCAGGCTGGGAGGTAACCAGTGTCATTGCAGTCCAATCTCTGAGGCACATAACATAAATAATTCTGGAGAATAAATTAGAGAGTCAGGCTTTCTTTCAGAGTGTTGGTGTTTACCAATGGAAGACACTGCTACAGTGTTGAAATCATCAAACAGCCACAAGTTAAATGTTAGTGTGAGGATGCAAAGCGTGACAAGAGGTGCATGCTAAGCCTAAAAGCAAACTGAGGCTTTTCAGCACACCCTTTAATCCTGCTCCTACCAGGAGCTTCAGCCATTTTGGAGTACTTGTTTCATTCATTGTCCCATCTTGTGGTACACAGTGATAAGTATGCTAACTTCTGTAAATATCTCTGTTTAAAATACAGTTTTTAAATTGAAATTTACACACATACTACCCTCTCTGTACACCTCTGGTCCCTGGATGCCTCTCTTCTGTCAGCTAGGCCATCCACAAGCTGTGCTGAGTTCACTTTTACATACAAACTTGCCCTTGGGTGAAAAGCCAGAAGTTTTCCTGTTGAAAAGCTAAGTTAAGCCATGGAAGGAATACAAACGTACAATTCTGATGCAGCCAGGGACCGAGCTCCTCATCTGACACACACACACGGTATATTCCTATGACTGTGCCAAAAACTTTGTTGGAGCATCTGTTCTGTTGGCCTCCAAACACAGGCTGGTATGTATTACAGCCAGTATGTGTTTAACCTTGTGGACAGAGGCGGAAGCTGCTCGCTGAGGCCAAAACCCCTGAACCACATCTGACTACATCATTTAAAGCAAAAAAAAAAAAGAAGGGACAGCTAATATAACAAGTTTAGGACACGCCAATGTTAACACCAATACACATCATTGTGTGTATTTGCATTTGTATGACCACAAATTCTTACAAACACACATTTTCACACCAGTAATGGCTGATTATCAGAAGATTTATGAGGCGTCGTGGTGGCAACAAATGTGCACAGGATGTGATTTTCTGCCTGCATTTGTAAACACTTATTTGCATGTTTGAAAGGTAGAACCTGATAGGTATGGAAGAGAAGGGCTTCTTGTAGATGTCAGCCAGTTTGTCCATGACCACGGTCGCGGTGGTGAAGATCCGGTACGTGTGCAGGAAGGTGTTGAGGAAGTCTATGGAGAGGAAGCGCAGGTCGGTCAGCCTCTCCAGCAGCCGCTCCACGCTGGCGTAACGGATCTGGGGGACCTTGCAGGAGTTGAGTGTCTTGCTGAAGCAAATGTCAACATCATCTTTATGGAGACGCACATCGGATCTGATGGATACACACGTACACACATACACACACACACACACATAACCAAGCATGGGTTGGGCTGCTAAAGCAAGTAAAGTATAGTTGAGCAAAAACAGACGAGTAAATAATAATAATAAATAATAATAAAAATACCCACATATTTCAAAGAGGCTAAACATATAAGGAATACTGTCAAGCATAAATAAAAGGAAAAAAACACATAATACAATACACTTACTATAACACAATATAACTACACCACTGTAATATTATCACCCAGCTATGACTTCAACACGTGCGTGGCATGAAGAGATGGCTGCTCCTCTTCACACACACAGATACTTACTTGATCATGTGTGGCACAGTGACTTTGGAGTTCTCTTCAAATACACTGGTCATCAGGCCATTACAGCGGATATTATCTATGCACTACAGAGAGTAAGAGTAGAAACAGTGTTAGAAAGAAGAAGTGAAAATATTTTATATACATTTCTTCTATTCTAATTGTTAAATGTCATTGATTCATGTTTTAAATACTAATAATCTGATTCAATAATTCAACTAAATTATTTGTTTTAATTTTTTTATATATATTAATTAAAATAAAATCAGATTTAACTATTAATCACATGTTCCTCTTTCTGTTATGTGAGAACTGGAGGCACTTCAGCACAAATTAGTATTAACACTAGTTATTATCATAAACCCAAAGTAATTATGTGTTAAAATAAACAAATGTAAAACATGTATTACAGCTTCTTGTCAAATTAAATAAATTAAATAAAATTTATTTATTCACATGTGTCCAAACCTAAAGACTTGCTTTGATTTGTTTTAAAAGTCTGTTTGATGAGGAACTGACAGGGAAAAGAAGCCATTTAAAGCTGTCAGTGTATTTTTGTGTTTCACTAGAATTAATCCAGTGTGACAGGCCTGTGTGGTGTTACTCTGTTTGTGAAGTACTGAGGCAGTGAGCTGAACTCAGCCCTGGGGAACTTCACCACAGTCTGTGTGTTTACTTATCACCAAGCCTTCTCAATGCCCAGTGGATAGATGCTCTCGCTATTTGGAGCTTCTTGTTTTTCTGTGTTTGTCTGGGTGTGATTACCTGGCTAATATCACTGGTCCATGCAGCCTTCTCCTGTCGCGATGGTGCCAGTAGCACCACCGTAAATGAAGGTGAATCCTGTGGCTCTACTACAAGTTTGAAATCCAGCTGACCAAACACCTGTCCACCAGCTTTAGCTGTTAGATAGAGAGAATAACAGCAACATGTTTCACCATACAACACACCAGCTCAGGATGAGCAGAGTAAAACTGAAGCACACACAGACACACACGGAGGGTTAATTAAGAAGACCTGCTATCTTCCCTCTGTGCACCCCTGAGGCTTCAGGTTGAAAGTGTGCAGGTACATGTGATTGTCTCGGCACATGTGTTTTTGTGTCTGCCTATGTGCAAAATGAATCTTCAGTGGGAAAAAAATTAACAGACCTGTAATGTGAAAAGATCAAAACTTGACATTTAAAGGGGAAAGCATCTGATATTTAAAGGGAAGTCATTTCTGGACACCTATTGTCTGACACCTAATTAACCTCCTTGAGTGCTGAAGGGCCTAAATGAGCCAATAAGAGCCTGTCTGTGTGTCGGTAACATGAACACATTCCCTTTTATAGATGTAATAAACTTACACTCTTCGTCATTGGCGTCGGGTTCTTCTATAAGTGTGCAGTCAATTAGGGACAAAACTCCACCTTGCTGCAGGATTTTTAAGAGAAACAGTTTATTGTCATTTCATTTAAACGGTGATATCAATTTACAAAATAAATATCCTCACTTTAAGAAGGTGTAGTTTCCCTCCTGAGCTGCGTGTGCAGACGAGGAAGTGTTTGGTGAAGAGAAAACACTGCCGCTCCCCCTCTTTCTTCAGAGAGAGGGACCCCAGACGGACTTTGCTGAGTTTCCCCCGTTCCACTGATGGCAGCTGAATCAGAGAGCCTGTGGATTACATTACATATTGTTAAGTTGACGCCTGTGTATACCGAGCATATGCAGAAGCACAAAAGTGACACTTTTCCACAGTGTTGTTAACTAAAACAGGCAGGATTAGTGGCAACAATTTTTAATCATACAAAGCAGAGAGCAACCTCAGACTTAAGCATGATGTCAGGACCTCATCTTCTGACGTGTGACTCAGATTTAGTATTAAAATCCCACTTGTAACTCACCACATGTCTTGATTAATCTGACACAGCAGGCAGTTAAACTTATTAGGTTGTAATGTAGTAATGTGTGGAACAGATATGAGTAGATATGAAAGTGTAATTTAAGTCAATTAAGATTTGAAGACTTTTTGGTGTGACTACATGTCGCTGGAGGTCAATCGTGGCAAAGGAAACTGAGGAAATCAAGTTTGCCTGAGAGTGAGATGTGATAGAATAGTGAACAGTGGTAGGAGAGCACATTTGGTGGAGCCTCTGCTTCATTATCTCTAGAGGTTTTACAGAAACCCAGAGCCTGACTCTCAGGCAAACACTTGAAGGTAAAGAGGATCAAGGAAAAACTCCCCTTTTATCTTAATTGGTGATGATATTTGATGATGATGTTTTTAACATCTGTCTTGCTCTTGTCCACCACTCATTTTAAATGTTTTGGACTCAGCTTCTGAGACATCATTGATAACTGATCCTCTTTATATTTTGTTCATGTTGCTGTTGTTGAGCTTCACTGTGTGATGATGATGAAGACTCACCCTGCCTGACGAAGGTCTGGCTGGTGTCCAGCAGGATGTCACAGCCTTCCACTATCATCCTCTCTATGGCCAGGTTCTTACGGATGTTTTCTGTGTCACTCACCTCATCGTGCATAACTCTGGACACACAAACACATAAAGTTAGTCCAGTATTCAGAGACAACATGTCCTCAAAGGGACGATTCTGAATTCGGACACCCACCTGGACAATTCCTCTAACTTGGACTTGGCAAATTCAAGACTCTTCCGCTCCACATGCTCATGAGGTGTGTGGGCCAATAATTCATGCAAGGTGATGATGTAACGAGGAATCTTATTGAGACAAGAACAAAAATAAAAAACATTAAAACCAGGTTTGCATGGTGAGAAATTCAGGCCAAAGCATTTTGGAGAGATTTCCCATAATGCACCTGGAACATGGGGTATGTGAGGAAGGTCTCCAGCATCCTTCCCTCACAAGCAGCGTTGGACTCATACTGTTTCAGCAGCTTGTCAAAGTCTCTGTTCTGTTTGCAGTTAGCCAAAACCTGCAGGCTGTACTGATGGTTACGCACAAACTCCTGGTAGATGTTCAGCATGGGAAGCAAAATGTCAAAGAGATCGGCTGTAGAATTAAAAACACACACACAGGGGGCGATAAGTGACGTGAAGGTTAACAAGTGTTACTGACTGTTATCGACAAATTACAGAAGCAGCTCCAAAATTGGTTTGATATAAAACATATTGTTGATTAAAAATCTACATTCAATGTCAGCCTGCAGCACAGAGGCTGATCAGACTGACACATTTAATCAGTAGAATTGTTTCCTTTTTGAATTTGTCACAAGTAATTTGCAGCCACGTCTTTCAGCTGCCGGTCTCCTAGGTGATGCTTATCTGTCGACGGGGGCTTTTGTTTTAGGAGGTGGAATGGTGGGATGCCTTCTGGTCTGGGTGGTCATTGTCTGTCAAGACAATGAGTGTGCTTGTTGCAGACAGAGATAGTGAAGTGTGTGTGTGTGTTAGAGGCAGACGTCAGAAATGACGTCTGAATGAGACAAACTGGATGCAGAGCACTGCTGAAAAAAACTGACCTTGATGTAACTGTGTGGCTGCAGATAGCGAGAGCGCAGTGTGTATTTGTGTGTTTTGTGCCATTGTGTGAGGTCAAGCAACAGCTTACCCAGCACCAGCGTTGGCCAGTTGGCTATCCTCGCCTTCAAGCCTTGATGGAAAATCTCGTGGAGGAACATGATGGTCTCGCTGAGGACACATTGTAAACAACAGTGTGAAAATACAAACTCTTCAGTGTGTGTGTGTGTGTGTGTGTGTGTGTGTGTCTGCCTGAGCCTCCTGCATAATTCACACTTCAGAGAGTCTTTAGAGATGAAGACAATATGTTGGTTGATTACACACATCTGCACACACACACCTGTTGAGGAAGATGCTGCTGACGTCGTCGTGGCTGATGGGAGGTTTCTTGGAGCTAGCAGCCATCCTCAGAGGTCTGAGAAAGCAGTTGACCAGGATATAGAGCTGGTGGACATACCTGTCATCACACACAGAATATACACAGATCAATGTTTAAGCTATTGTACTTTTTATCATTTATCAAAATAAATGCTGCAATTCATGATGCACTTCATCACCACATACACTTCTCAGCCTCATCTGCTTATCAATCCTATATTATCAGTATAAATCAGCCTAAAGCTACAGTGTTCATTTGCATCTATCAGATATGCATGCAGGTGAACTCACCTCTCAACTGTCTGTGAAGTGCTAACTCTTGGTTTATGCACCAGCCTACACACCAGAGCTCGTATTGATTACCAATAGCATGGCTTTCCCTCATTGTAGAGCACTGGAAGTTTCTGGTACAAGCAGGTTTTCATAACATTTGCTCTGCCTAAAAGCACTACTTTCCTGGAACTGTAGAAATGTCTCCATATTTGTAACTTTCCAGACATTTTCATTTGCGACTGTAACTCTTCTCTTTTTTTCTCAGAAACTTTTCTTGAAAACTTCCTTTTTTTCCCACCGTACTACTTGTTTCTGTAGCCTACGCTAGCTCCTTGGCTACAGTTGTGTTCCTCTCATTAGCTGTGCATTGCCAGTGTAGCAGCATGAGGACATTGCCACAGATACTAGTGTAACGCAGAGTACAGAGAGATTTACCTGGAATTAATGAGCCCGATTAGTACTAAGTTAGATGTCAAAATCAGGTACAAAAAAATCCTATAAATCCCATATTGTTTGCTTCTAGGTGTAATGTATTCACATACTCTGTCTCTGCCTCCACCATGTTGAAGACGATCTGGTTCCTTTTCCTCATGCTCTCAGCGTGAGGAGAACAGATGTAGTCCTGAACAATGATCTTCCATTTCCTCCGGCAGAGCCAGCCCCGCATGAAACTCTGCACCTGTATACAGACAATTCACACAGTTCACACACCAACACATCATTTAAACTCTGCTTTGATGTGGAATCATTTTTACCTTTTTGATCTTTTTGATATCTGGGTCCTCGTTTTCATGGTAGACATGGTAAGGCCGCATTCGCTCCTTTGTTTTGTTCAGAGCTATAATCTTCAGTCACAAAAATACAAGCGTCATTTAATGGAAACAGACAACAAACAAGGATAATAGTGGCAACAAAAATGCCTGGAAAAGTGGTTTTATGAGCACTCAAGTGAAATGCATATCCTCTTTCTAGAGGGATACAAAATTGAAAAAAATTTGGGGACAACAACTCATTATGGCTGAATATTGCTCATGTGAATATTGTTTAGTGTGTGCTCAGTGAATTGTTAGTGTGTTTTCACCAGATAGACATCAGACTTCCTCGTTCGTGACAATCAACGGCTTTCATTCAGAAAGAAGGAATGATTAATAGATGAGGGAGCGCAGCAGGGCAGTAGGAAAATTAGTGTGTCTGATGACGGAAAGCGGCACACAAATAGGCACAAAATACTTAATCCAAGCAGCAGGCTGTGTGACGTTCACTGTCTGAAGGTCCATTATGTCAGCTGTAGCTGTATGACTCTCACCAAAGCACAGGTGTAGCAATAAAAGCCGAGCCTCACACACACACCTTCATCTTTATTTTCTTATTCACTACCGCTGTCATGCAAATGGCACTGATAGGAGCCGCTCTGCCAACTGTTGACAGTTACAGTGGCTAGTTTAATTATTCATAAACACACACACACACAAACAAACAGGAGTGTGTTGTAATGAGAGGGATCGCCAACTGCACGCTGGCTCTCAAAGTCTAATCCTGTTTTCATGAGCAGCTTCATTACACACAGGCAGATGTTTCTTAATATAAAATGACTTTCGTTTGCATTTCCATTATCAGCTGGGCTCACCGTATCCTGCCAATGAGACATAATCCCACCATGCAGTGTGGAGAGAAAGTACCACAGCACTTGTTGCTCTGAGGACGAATTATGACTAAAGGCAGCGTAGCAGGGTAATCCATTAAACACAAAGACAGAAACTGCATATAAAAAAGTGTTTACAAAAGCAATTACTGACACAAATGAGCAGAAACAGATTTGGAAATGACAGCGAAGGTGCGATTTATGGAGAAGTTAGCAGCTGGGCTAATAAGCGAAAAACATCTTTTGGGGACGACAACTGCTGCACAGACCAGAATTCAATTTCAGTCAAGCATCTGCAGGTGAAGAAGAGTCCTGTAGTGCCTTCAGGTCATGTCTGTGGCTCAAACAAGACTCACATCTTATGTCACACAAACCACACTCAATGATCTGAAAGCTATGGCGATTACTTCACAATACTACCAGTTCATGATCACAGGCATCGTGACAGTAACTGTGCAGCCAAAATCTGCTGCGACACACAAACAGACGTGGCAAGCTGTGAAGTTACAACACAAAAACAACAAGATAATTCCACTTCTGATTGAACACATCCTTTCCACAATGACTGAAAATAAAATACAGCTATTGATCTCATTAACATAAACCAATTATTACCTAGTGCTGTGTGAGACAGAATCCTAATTAGTCCTGATTAACAATCTGCTTAGTTGTGTTTTGCGCGTGTGATTTGTGTGACGGCAGAACAGAAACATGCCGTGTAGAAGAAGAAGAAGCCATGGAGCGTCTTTATTGAACAGTGGGCTCCTTCACACACACACACGTGCAGGTACGTGGGTAAATATTTTTCTTCTTGGATCACTCTTAACGTGATTCAAGGCAGGAAAGTAATCACAGAGTTGTGTGGGTGGGTGAGTGAGTGAGTTTTAAAGCTGGTTGTATCTCTTTTCTCTGTTGTGACTCTTGATATTGAGGGTCTATACAGTATATTTATCCACTCAGATTTAGCATAATTTTCCAGAATCTGTCATTAAGTTTCTAATGTGTTAATTTCTTCCTCTGCCTTATGATTTGACACTGTGGGTGGAGGTCACGGGTCCTCTGGAAATGCCTTTTTTGAGGTTAGCATCCTTCAGTGCTTGCTCCCAGTAACAAGTTTATTTTAATAACACTGGTCCCAGACTCCCATTCAAAGCAATGTGTTGGTTGTTAGACACCTGCCTAAAGGGGCTTCCCTGTCAAATGTGCAACAAAAGCATCCGTTTACAGCAAGCTGAGAGCTAAAGGGACTGTTTGATTAAAGAAAAGACACAGGCTTCGACACTGTGCATCCCGTCTGAAATTTGCATACATTGTTTCCTGAGGGTCATAAATTTGTATCAAACGTGGGAGAAGCAATTACTGATTGCAAATCCATTAAATGACTGATAAGTGCAGGAAAAAACACTGGGCATAAAAAGAAAAGAATCTTGGTGGGTGTGTTTGAGCATGCACAGGCATGATGTACCTCTGATTTCAGCCTCTCGATTTCAGTGTCCTGATCCTCCAGCTGAGTGCGCAGCTGATTGGCCGCCACCTTCTCTGTCTCCACGATCTGCACAAGGTGGATGTATTTCTGCATCAGCACCTCTCGTTCGATGATGATGTCAGAGTAACTGAAAAGAAAAAGATTTGAAACCCATGCATATATACTAAAAACTGCAGTTCCCTGTTTGGCCTCTGGGGTGTGGCTGCAGAAGCGAGTCAATCCTCATAGACCTCCATGTTAAAATATCCGACTTCTCATGTTTACAGCCTGGTACAAAAACTGGTTTGGGCCTCTATTGATAAGTTCCCTTTTGTGAGAGGATTTTTTAATTTTGCATAATTAGCATGACTGCTTTGAGTGACAGGGAATAATTTGGAAAACTAGCTTTGCAGTATATTACACAAGGTTTATCCCTACAACAAACCACCAGTATGGTCTTTTATTTTAACTTTAATGCACATTGTTTGTCAGACAATGACACAGTGTTTCCTTAATACATTTTTTGGCTTTTTTTACTATGACTACTTTATTATGTCCATTGGAAAGACCCTTGATATAATGTTGTGTGTGTACCTGGCCTGTTGGATGGCCTCCACCCATTCATCGCATTCAATCTCCTCCTCTGTCCGCAGCTCCAGAGGCTTCTGACCATCGTGACCAAAAATAATGAGGAAGTAGTGCTGAGGAGGAGAAGAGAGGAAAGTTGTTCTTTAGGGATGCTAAACATACACATGGACATATGGAAAACACAGCTTTTCACACTCGTTTCTTGCCCAGAATCCTCCATTATAAAGAGCCACACACCTTACATGAGCAGGCAGAGAAAGACACGCACACACACAGCGAGCCATTTCCTCACTAAAACCAAATATCAAGTCTGTGCCTCCCTGCTACACCAGCCCATTATCATCACCATCAATTAGCTGCCTCCCTCTCCTGTTTCTCTCTCTCTGTACAGTATCTGCCTTTAAAACAGACACATGCCAACACGTACAAGTGCAGAGACACACACCTAGAGCAGCGCGCGTGCACACACACGGCATTATGTGAAGTGATAGAGGCTTTTATTCAAATGGTCATGTCCTGGGGCAATGGGTTACCAGAAGAGCTGCTATTCTTAGTCAAGGAAAACAGAGAAGACTGAGCTCTGCATGGGCTAACTCTCTCTCCGGCTCTTCATCCAACCACCTCCTTCTCTCTTTGCACTTCACCTATCATCCCACTCCGCCTCCTCTGCCTCGCTCAACCAGCATCCTCACTTCTCTTGTTGTCAAAACCCACTCCTCTTCCTCCTCCTCCTCCTCCTCTTCCATCTCCACATCCCTTTGTACTTTCATCTCTTTCTGTCTCTCTCAGTAAGGATGCAGTGAACCAAACAGGGTCCAGAGCAGAGACGTTTGCCCTGCAGGAAGATGGATGGGCTTTGGCCCCTGCAGTGGGGATGGGCTGGGGACTGAGGTCAGAGAGACCCCTCCTTCATCTCCATCCTGCAATCCCTGCTTTTTATGTCTGTCATTTCGATTCACTTAATATATTAACAATAATCTGTGCTCTAACAGTCTTTGACAGGGAGAAGGATGGAGAGAAAGACAGAGAGAGCTGTTACATAATATTTCTTAACAGAGTACATATTTCTAAATTGTGTCACCACCTAACAAGATTTCCATGGCAACGTAATATCCAACGCTTCTGCCGTGTTTTGCACTTTCATTTTCTACATTTCACTGCTGCCTCTATTCATTATATGACTTTTATTGATCCATCCTGCAATTTTAGACATGAGAGGAAAAGACACAGAAAGTGAAACATTTTGTCAATGCAGATTTCACAGCTCCCTGCTGATGGATAATCTGAGCCTGTCCTCCTCCACATTTAAGATATTTTTAATTACCTGTCTGTCCGTCCTTTTTCATGTCATGCTGTTATTGATTTAGCTGCCTTAGATGTTTCCACCACAGACAGGCTCCTGTCATTTACTTATGTGAAAACTACTAATTTCCATTTGTCTGTTTAGTGCAATGACCAGTTCCTTCACAATGCAGAAGAAGAGGAAGCTTTTGTCACATGATGTCACCCTGAAGAGCCGTTTTGAGCTCCTGTAGCAGTTTTATGGGAGTTTTCCCAATATGTAACACTTTCACATGGGCTTCATGTCTGAACCCCTTAGCAGTGGACACATGCTTATACATTATGTTTTTTTCCCCTCATATCTCTTAGGATGCTGGGTGCAGACTGCTGTGACCTTGCCTGGAGGCAAAAGAAGCAAAAGGTATAAACGATAAAAATGCTTAAAACTCTGATAAAGCAAAGGCTGCTGAGGAATCTTGATGTGCATCTTACTTCAAGAGAATCATGTTTCAAAAGAAGAAAATAACAGTTTGGTGAGAAAAGTCAGAAGCAGAAACCTGCAGGTCTAAAAAAAAAAAAAAAAAAAAAAAAAAACCAATACAACAGTGTGTAAAATACAGTTCTTTGAAGCTGGCTCCAGCAGTTAATCAATCCCCACAAACCTTCACATACCTTCATCCAATGAACATGTTTGAGGCCTGGTACAAAAAAAAATGTTATTTTATAGCATTTGGTGCTTTTATTTAATGACCCCTGGCAACTATTAAAAATTAATTTTTATTGCATCCTCTACAAACGTTTCTGCATCACAGTGAACCCTGCAGCTTCACAAAGCATTACACTGTATAATAGACACTGTCTACTCATTAGCAGCAGAGGATTTTTTTTGGTCCATGGTTAAAAGCTCGGTTGGTCATGTGGACGCTGTGAGAGCTCCTGAACGCTCCTCTCTGTAAACACACAGCTTCCCAGCTCTACAGTACCATCCAGGACTGCCGGCTCTCTCTCTCCCTTCAAAACCGCTCAAATGTACCCTCCATCCCTGAGGGCCTTCACTGTACTGTATGAAATTTCATTTAAAGAAATAAAGACAGACAAGAAAAGAGAAAGAAACAAAGAGACAGACTCTTTTCTGCCCTCTCTTCTCATGTCACCACGACCATTTTACCTCTCACCTGAACTCCTATTCTCCCTCCTAATTTGAGAAGCAGCTATTTCAGAGAAGGGGAGGGTGACAGCGGGACACAAAGGAGTGTGTTCTACCACCATCGTGCAAGGCAAAGGCACAACGCATTGTGGCAAACTGTATTATTCAGAAACAAATTCAGCATCAGTCATTTAAACTGCACACATGTGAACAGAGGTAAGAAACAAACACTGACTCCTGTTCACTGACCAGCAAAGACTGAGAGGAAACTACCATACACACACACAAGTTTGCAGCACTGCAATTAAACACTTTTTTTCCTCTTTATTAAAGATTAAAAACTCAAAGCTAAAACTGGACTTTGGTGCTAATAGATTCATTAGGCAAAAGGTGGCTGAGAGATCCAGAAATACTCGCCTGTTATAAATATTTAAAAGCAGAGATGGCAGAATCACTGTTGGGATCCACTGATGATTAGGGACAGGAATAGCTTCTAATGATGCAACACGGCCGTCTGCTTTGAAATCTGCACTGATGAGAGCGTAAATTGCACTCTACAGTACTACAGATGGATCTTGTTTTTTTTTTTCTTGACTGTTACTCTCAGCTTTTCAAAGTGAGAAACATTTCATTGCTTTAATGTTGTTTACTTCATGAACACTAAAAGCGTCAACGGTTTAAATCACAGTGGGACTAAATGCACCACTGTGGAACAAACCCCAGCCTTTTAGGCAGGAGATTCAAATTTATAGGGTGATGCTCCAAAATTAGTAAACTGAATACATTTCAAGGTAAAAATTTCCATCAAGCTCCTCTATAATTTTCTTGGCTACCATAGTCGCAGGTCAGATTACATTCCAGGTGCTCCATGCGTGATCAGAAATAATAACAGGTTAGAAGGTCACAGGGGGGCAGAAGCCTGCCAATGTACCCTGGACAGTCTATTGCATAGAATGTATAATGTTTGCTGCATGTTTGTTCCTCTCTCTCTTTTATCCTCTCTGTGCTGTCCACCTCTTCTTCTTCTCCTTTACCCAGCCGGGCTATGAGCAAGAGGGCTGGCACCACCCCATGTGACCCGGGAACTGCTCAAGGTTTCTTCCTGTTAAAAGGGAGTTGTTCTTGCCACTGTCTGCCTTTAAGGGCTTGCATGGGGGGTGATTATGATCGTTAAGGACCATAAACAAATACAAATAAACTGAATATATAACGACACTACGGCCAGTTTATCCCCAGATTGTTTGGTAACCAGAAAAAACCCACGAGGAGAGCATCCGAACTCCACACAGAAAGCTCCCAGACAGATTCAAACCAGGTACCTTCACGCTGTAAAGCGGCAGTGCTTACCACGGCACCACCATGCTACTTATTCACACAACTACTCCAGAGTATAAATATACAGGGGATTTCACTGATCACTGCTGCTTGTCATCAGTCAAGCTCAATAGTCTATAACAAAATCACACACATTCACACGTCTCATCGAATAAGTGCCACTTTAAACCCATCTTTACCTGATGTCAAATGTGCCTGTGCACATGCTAAAACTATCAACAAGCCTAGAGGAATGTCAACAAAAACTGCTGCAGCGACTGCTCAGTGATCATCAGTCCTGCTGGGTGACAATTACCACTGCTATCAACCAATCAATTACACTACTATCAACTGGATTTCCTGTATGTGTAGATGTGTGTGCACAGCACATGTGCTACCCAAGAAGGCTTAGAGGAAAACAGAAAAGAAAAAATAACACATGTGAGTGATCATACAAACAGAGATCATCTCAAACCACCTGTTATTGGCAGCTCTCATGGGGGAACACAATGCCTCAATCGTAGTAGCACAAGCAGTTTGTCTGGGTGTTTCTCACTCAAACCCTTGTACTCATCCTATGATGATGGGACAAATGGAATGATGGTATCCCATGGCCTGTAGCAGATAATTACAACAGGAAAATCATTGAAAATGGATGGATCTGAGCTATGGTAAAAAGAGGTGTGTTATACAGCTGACATTACTTGGATATGTTCGGGCAGGAAGTCTTAAACATATTAGAGCAATGTCAAAATTTGTCAGTTTCACAGCACAAACGTCTTCAGATGAAAGTGAACAAATATGAAGTAAAAATTCAGCCCATAAACTATGTTAAAGCAACACCTTCTTGGAGTTTTTGGACAAATTGCTAGTGAGGTGCAACTACAGTCTGATGAACACTATTGTCTGCTACAACTGTAACAATCTTTCTGAAGGGCACATTTGTTGACTAGCAGCCAAGGACACCGACGAACTTCTTCAAAGCAGGAGCTGTGTGTCTCACACAAGAAGGTTACTTCAGTTCGCTCGTTTTCTCAGTTATATTTAAATAAACCTACCCAGGCTGCTGTGAGACGTGGCTACAACAACACAACAACAAGCTCCCACAGCTCCGTCCCAGCTCACACACACACTCACAGAACCCGGAAGACAACCCCCGCCTGCCTAACTGTCGATCACAACCATCAATGTCAGAACTCAATAAAAGTCAACTCAATTACGAAACTACACAACTCCATAACTCAACAACGACAAACGTGTCATATCAACATAAACTCTGTAAACTGTCTCTGTGCGCTTTGAGGAGCATTTATTGTTTCAGCACCTATACAATGAAAAGCAGACAGTAATAATCGTGGAACCAGGTAAACATCCATCCATCCATTTTAACGTGTATTCAAGCAGTTTAATGACAATTTTACCTTATTTTAGCTGGCGTCCATTCAAAAGAACCGCGGATTCGTTGTTGTGGTCTGTCCGAAGCGGTTTGGCTACACAGGCCGATCACAAGCCCTGTACACAAATATGATTACTGTACCTAACAGACCTGCATCCAACCGGAACAACATCCTGTTTACAGAAGCTGCCATTATCACCGACTTGCGTTACTATGACAACCGCTCTTTTTCACCTCTCAGTGATTTTAATCCTTGTTTAAACTCTTGCTTTATTGATCTCCCATTTTCTTTTCTTTTCTGCGTCTCCTCAGACATCAATTTCTTTGATTTACTCACTGCTTCAGCCATGACTTTGAGCTTTACTTCCTACTACTTCTTCTTCTTCGCGTGATATACGAGCGGATTAGATGCCCGCAGGCTTCTGTAAATGTCGCTTCCAACTCATCCTTTGATAAATGAGGGAGGCGGATGTGACGTATTCCGTAAAGTAGGAGAATTTTGTAGTCCTTTTTAGGTGCAAGTTCCTACCCGAACCACAAAGTTTTCTAGTGTCACTGCAGGCGATACAGACTTTCATGCAAAGACAGAAGTGTCATTCAACCTGTTGTGAGATGATGCACCATCAGAGTGATTTTGAAAATACAGTTTGGAGGCTGAATTTTACAGTAGCAAAAGTCAAGTTAACATGGCAGACTTCCTGTTAGGATTAGGGTATCACTTCCTGAGACTTCTTTGTTTCTGCTGGGATTATACTGTGTGTATCAAAGTTTCGTATGTAGATGAAATACTCTCTGTGGACAGTTAACAAAGTTCATGCACGAGATCAGCACACAAGAGGAGGCTGGAGTGGAGTCATTAAAGGTATTCTCCATCACTGGGCATTACTCATGACATGCACAGGTTTATTTATAATTTCCATGTGCAACCATAAAGCCCATTATAAGCATTAAACAGTTACAGAAACAATAAAAGTCATTTGTGAGTAGAAGTTTTTAGAGAGATAAATAGCAGAGAGGGGTGTGGGTTCACTTTTTCCACCCACCAATCTTCTGGATCAGACTCACAATCTGCCTCTCTCCTCTCTTTATATTCCTCTCATTTCTCAGCTCCTGTCGCGCTCCCACAGGGGAAATAATGTGTTTTTTGTGCTGAATGTAGCTTCATAAAATGCTCCAAGGACAAGAGCAAAAAAAAAAACAAAAAAAACCAACAACAATCTGCATTTGTCATGAAAACCCTGCACACCTGATAACACAAATTTTTACCTTTAGAGCAGACCTGCACACCAAAGAGCAGTTCATCTTTAATATACCGTAAGCTTTTATACATCGTATTTACCATTATAGATTGTGCAATAGTTAGAAAATCTTCCCATAAAGGATTTTTTTTTTTACTGTAGAAGATATGCTTATTTGATTTTTTTCTTCAAAGATTAGATACACATGGTTGCCTATGCAGTATAGAGCTTATGTTAAAAAACTGAAAAGAGGAAGAAAAAGTTAGCTGTTTTATCAGCATAATTTGCCTACTAGCACCATGTTTACAAAAAACAAAGAAGCTATGCATGTTTTAAGGAAGTCTACATGGAGCCACATCTGGCGATGATGACAGGAAGTCACTGCACCCTGCCAACAAACAGTTACACTTGTACAGTAAAACCTGTAAATCCACAGCTATCATTTCCATATCAGTCTGTTTGAAGCTCAAAGGAATATAATTAAACATATATGGTTGTTTTGCATAGAATCAGATAAAAGATCAAAAGCACTTTTAGATTTATGGTGTTGGCCATGGAATATACTTTTTTGTATCTACACATTTTAAGATATCTGCTTATCATTTTGATGATGTTTTGCATGCATTAGTGTGCATTAATTTTAAGCTACCTGCGGCTCACGCCATTTCTGGATGACAAAAAAATAGAGGCAGTCTGTTGTCGCCAGCACTCTGTTCTCCTCTGTGATCTGCTGGGGGGGCACCAACAGACTGATCAGGAAGGCTGGCTCTGTCATTGGCTGCAGACAGGAGAAATTTGAAGCAGTGGTGGAGAGGAGGACACTGAACAAACTGTTATCGATCATGGATAACCCCGATCACCCTCTCCACCCTGTACTGGACAGACAACGGAGTGCCTTTTCCAAAAGTCTCAGAGAACTTCGTTGTCATACGGATCGTTACTGCCTCAAACAATAAGACTTTTTAACACCTCAGTAACAACAGTGACTGATTGCTGCAACTGACAGATCTGGCACAAGGTATCACTTTCTCACACCGTTGTCTGTATTTATATCTGATATCTCCATCTGATATTGTACATCTTGTTCTGTACTTATATTCACATCTCAAACTGCACACTTATATTTTATACTTCTGTTTCATCTCTTATTGTAAGTCACTGGAAACTATACTGGTAAGAAAGCACGTGTGAAATGTTAAAAATGTGAGGTAATATCACAGAAAGTGACACACGTGTGGTGATACCACACTGAGTTAGCCTCCGACTGCTGTGTCTTCCTCCATGCAAGACAAAAACCAACACAAAATCTCCATAAAAGTGAAGAGAGATTGTGGAGGAGTCCTCATGCAGGACTCTCATCAGTTTTCAGTGTTCACTTGGCATGTTTGTAACGCTAAGGTCACTTTTATTTGTTAATTGTTGTTATTAAGGTTTAAGAAAAAGTTACCACAGCAATGGCTCACACAACATTCACAATATGATTTACTGCCTGAAAAGGAGCCACCTGACATCGTTATTGTGTCTGTACCTTAGCATTTAAGCACGTCCCCTGACTGCATTTGATGTGAACAGCTGACACCGACCTTCTCATTCACACAACCACATGTGTAGCAGATGGAATAAGGACTTTTCATCACCTTCTGGCCTTCATGGAGCTGGAGTCTGTGGTGCAGGTGACGGAGAGGAGGATACTGAGGAAACTCCTCAGTATTCGTAACAACACGTCTCACCCCCTGCACGACACACTGCTGTCCTACAGGAGCACATTCAGCGGTAGACTGAGACTACCGAGGAGCAGCACAGAACGCCACAGGAGGTCCTTCCTGCCAGTGGCCATCAGACTGTATAACTCCTCCCCTTTCTGTAGGGAGAAGCGCTAGATAATCATGTCAGGCATCACTGTCATTCCTATATTATGTTTACTTAGCACCTTACATCTCCATATTGTATCCATGTATCATATATTGTGCTCATACCGCGTACTGTACTCTTTTTGGATTATAGTGACACTTATACTTATACTCTGTACTTAACTGCATTTAATGTAACTTAATACCTCTGGCACAAGAATTTCCTTCGGGATTAATAAAGTTTTATCTTATCTTATATTATCTTATCTTATCTTATCTTATCTTATTACACCCGATTAATGGGTCAGTAATGTCCAAGCTGGGATCAATCTAGTCCTGACAAAAACACAGACCGATCAATGCATATGTCTATTTACAGGAAGCACGTACATATATGTTGTCTATTGAGAAAAAAACTAAATACAAAAACGTTGTTTTTAATCTTTGTTTTTTGTATTTTATTTATTTCATTTCTTGTCACAAAACATTAATCTGTCGGCGGCGGCAGTACCTTATGTAACCACTGAATTCACTTAATGATACCAGCTAATGTGACAATCACGGAATCAACATCCCACATCCTGCTGCTCTTTCATTGCCCTCCATGCTGTTCATTTCCTCTGAAGAAGTTTACGATGAAGTATGAGGCTGTCTCTGTCTCTCTCTTAAACTCACACACACACACACACACACACACACACGGTGTGTATAACTACAATGCCTGAGAACACTCTTATCATGGATTACCTGTTTGTTTATCCGAGATAAAACAGATTAAAATGATTGCTCCCCTCCTCCACAGTTTACTCACTGCTGTCCTTCTATTTTACATAAGTCAAAAACACACATATATAGTTATCAGCAGGGCTTTGCTCTTATTATTTGCTTTATAATAGTCCCTCTATCACTCCATTGCTTTGAGGACTGAAACTTCCTGCTGCCTTAATGCAATAGATACTGAATTGAAGTTTCTTTCTACGGCTCCCATGGTGCCACAGCAGAGGTGTCTAAACACACCATAAATCTGATTTACTGTATTCTTGAGAACTGCTGTCTGCACATGGAAGCCACTGCACACATGAAGCTACTTGACAATTGCATTAACTCATGCTACAGTTTATTTTATACAGACTTCCTCATGGGATGTGTGCCCTTTTGTTCTCTGTGGCTCCACTTCATGTCAGTACCTGTAGCTTGTGTGACAGGAGGAGCATGTATAATAGATGTGAGCAGCTCCAGCAATAATCACAATAACACCACAGAGGAGTAAACAGCCTCAGTGCCCCAAGAGCTTTAATCACCCAGGAGGTCCCTACAAACGAGGGAGACATGCCACAGAAATATTGGCTCAATAGCTTCAATACTCTGGTATGCTTGTTATTTGGCTAATTCCCTGAGCGGTTGTAGCCATGCCAATGTCAAAGCAGCCCTAAAAAATATAAATATTTGCAACCAACGCATGGTATAGGAATGCGTATATAAATTTAAATTTGGCTATAAATATGGAAGTAAGTGATTGACAGGTGGGTGCAGGTCACTTAAACGTAGGGTAGGAGATTTCATTCTGATGCACTTTTTGTTAAATTAGTGTAACTTCCTTTACAATCCGATTAGTTCAGCAGTTTCTCTTTAAAACAAAGAATATTAATCATTCGTGGAAGCTATAAAACGCTGAAAACATCAGCCAATCCTACGAGGCGCCCCTGCGTGTATAGCTGGCTGGTTGTCACTCTCTTCCTGCTCTGCGCGCACCAGAGAGGTACGTGCATGATGGCCAAGTCACAGACTGGTTGGGAGGCGTGGCTTCGGGGTGAGCTCCGAGAGAAAGGGGCGTGTGTTTACTTTCAAAATCTGGCTGATTCTCACTGATTTTTCAAAATCTCCTACCCTACCTTTAACAGCTATCGTTTTAGAGTAGACACTAGTTTAGTGAAAAGGTGACACCCAGAGCCATCATAATGAGCTTCAAATCCGCTGTTGTATTTGTAGGCCTATATAGAGACATTTTTTACCCACATGAAGCTCGAGCAGATACGTTAAAACTGTTGTTGCACCAGGAGTGTTCTCTGGATCCCACAGTGAGGGAGCACTGTCATCCATCCTTTGATCGGCGCAGTGTTTCAAACACAAGAGACAGATTTTAAGACATATGCCAGCTTTAAATTCTGACACTAATGAGGTCCATAATGGCTCTCACACTCAGTAAAAGACGAAAAAATACAAGGAAAATGAAAGGCAGCCTGCGGATGAAATGCAGAGGATGCTCCGGGTCTACAAGAAGAATTGGTTTCAATTAGTGCGAGCAACAGTGAAAACGTACAGCTTTGAGAGGGGCATTTGGAGCTAGAGGAGCTTTCTAACGAGTACTAATTGTATGCATTCATGCATATCATATATATCACGCATACACACACTCATCAGGAAGTCAGCGTTGACACTTCATCTTTAAAGTGTCACCTCACCTTTTCCTTTCCTCTAATGAGGAAGGAAGCTGTTGCAAGGAACCCATCTGTGCGTACAGCGACACATAAACACACTTTATTAGAACTAATGCTGCCAAATCAGAGAATTCAATTAACCTACGATACGTCCGCCATGCATGAACCTGCTAATGAACACTACACTAGATTCAAGCTGTCAATTTGTCCATCCCTTTCAAGCAGGATGGATTACAATATTTCAAATATGAACATCAATGTCACGGAATAGCCCAACAGCTTGTCTAATTTATTTATATATTTTGCCATCTCACCAGCCACACTGATGTTTAAACCCACAAGTACAATGACAAGTTCCTGATCAGATCACTGCCGAGGAGGAGTCCAGCTCAACCTGACTGATTTTTGATTTGATTAACAAAAATATTCAATGAGAAACTGACGGTGAGGTCACCATACAATATAAAGGCACACAAAAACACAAATTTAATATAGTGATTGCAAAGCCACAAGCACATACTTTGAAGCCTGGAAGGAGATGAGAATCCAGCTCCAGGTGCTTCGACACATGTACTGTCAGTCCTTGAAATGAAATTTTAGAACACACACTTTCATGTTGCCAGGATGAAACTGCAAAGATCTAGAAGAAGGAAGGTAGGGGTGGATGGAGGGTTCTGTCATTATAATCCCTGTTGAATAAATAAGAATAGCTGATGTCATTTACCTTCCTTGTGGTTTTTCTTTTCAAAAAAACTGCTTCAGTCAAAAGCGAATGTGCCATCTTTACAAAAACAAGTGCAATAAATATTTTTTAGAAATGTCAGGAAGGTGGCTGGAACACTGTGGTGGACTGTAAATGTCAGCATGTGCACGTCATCACAAAAGATGAGACTGACATGACTGACATCAAACAACGAAGGAGGAAACAAGGTACTTTTCTCCAGTTATTGTGCAAGTTAAACACTTTACTTAATATGTTACTAATGCTATTGGGATGGGAATAAAAACAAAACCTCTAAAACACATTGGCTGCATGTGAATATTAAACCCGGGCTTTTATGTGACAGGTTTCATCCCTCTTAACATTCAGCTGTGTGCTTTTGTCAGGCTTTGCAGCATTTTTGTTGCTGGCCACAGCCTTTTAATTGAACTGTGGACCAACAGAGCTGCTGGGTTTCAATGTAAAATCATGTCTATTTACTGTTTAATTGTTGCTATGACAGCCAGACCTTTTCATCATTCACATACACATTCTAGGAAATCAGGGAAAACCCAAAAGCTGACCAACAAAAACAGAGCATTAATTCAGTCCTTGTCTTGTCTTTTGTTCTTGTTTTGGATGATGTTCAGAGATGTGTAGACCTCCCAGAAAGGCATTAATTGGCTTGTTTTTATGACAGCAACACCTAACTATTAAAGTTTGAGGCATGTGTGACGATCTGGAGGCAGACTACACTGTATGTGATGGTCATCTGGTTCTGGTTCAAGGTCTGTAATGAACTGTGCTTCTCCGTGAGATCAATATCCAACCAGTCACTTGAGGACAATTACGCACAGCTAAATATACGACATACACAGCGATGCATGTACACAGTCGCTGTGGAAACCATTTAGGAGCCATTCCACCAAATCGGTGCCATTTACGTCCCCATGAGATTATTTGTGTAAATATATATTAAAATTGACTATAGAACACATTTTATTGTTAAGGAAATTGTCTTGAACCTTGACCTGATTGCCAGCTTAATATAAATAATTGCAATTATTTAAAAAACCTACTAAACCTAGTGAAAATTAGCACATTGTGTGTGTCCCCAGTCTCTAATACAACAGTGTACCATGAAATATAATAATTAAAATCAAATAGAAATGTTTTATTTTTTACATTTTTGTATGACTCTATATTCCATCTCTGATTTAAAGATGTTTTTTTTTTTAATAAATTTATAATACTGTAGTTAAAATATACATTTTAGTCATGTCCCTATGTTTTACCTCAGTCCTGTTACCCTAACACATCCCCCTCTATAAAAAAATTGGAACATTCCACAAGTCACATGGTCAACAGGAAGTTGCATTATCTAGTTCTTCTAAGGAACATGGGCAGACCAAAAGTAAGGTCTCTCTTTTTCTTTTCTGTATATTTGATGATATTTTAACTGTGGCTGAGACGGTCAATATAAACATTCAGTCCTGTTACCTTGTTTTTTGTTAGATGTTAGTTTTTATTTTAAAAAAATACATATTTTTGGTGAATTAGTAGATGTGCTAGATGTCCTCATGCTGCTAGCATGGACGCCATATTGCTATATTTCATGTTTTAGCTAATTCTTTGCTAAAAACTCAGTCCTGTTACTTTCAGTCCTGTTACTGATATAGTGAGTAACAGGACTGTGTTACTGTAACAGGAGTGAGTATCCCCCTTTATTTAATTGATTTTTTTAAGGTTTATATCAGTTTTTTGATACTGTTGACCTGAATACTAAGGCTGGGGACACAATACATGACTTCCCCAGTATTCAGTAATGTGACAATTTGTTGTTTGCTAACCACCAACAAACTCAAAGAAGAAGATCAGGAAGAATTAGGAAGAAAAAACTGGTTTGGATCAAATCATGGAGGAGTCGGTTGTTATTTTAATATTCCTGCTACTTCCCGTCATCTTCTGGCACTAGTTCCCATGTCACACCCTCTCTTTTTCATTGACATGAAATGTTTGCAGTTGGGTTGGTGAACAGTTCACACTACACCACTGTAGTGTAACCCAAACCCTAACCTGACAGGGAATTAAGGGTGAAATCAGACAAAAAAAAACTGTGTAGTGTGTCCCCAGCTTAAGTTAGTAAGCTTTAGTTTACACATAAGGTCAGTTTGACAATATAAATGCTATTCTTACAGGGAAAAAATCCACCATTAACTGCTGCAGAAAAGCAGCGGCGCTATCGTGCACGACGTGATGCAGACCCAGGGAGGCGACAAAAATATTTACAGAAAGAACATGACAAGTACAGGAGTGACATAGAGTCAGGCAAGAAGAAAAGAATCTATAATGTCAGTGAGAGGGAAAAGCGCAGACGACGCAGAAAGTGGAGGGAGACTTATCATAGGTTAAAAGCAAGAAAAGAAGCTCAAGAACTCATCATTACACCTCCAGACACCCCCCAAGTATCACCAGTTGACCCTGCAGATCCACAGCCAAGAATTTCCAGGTCCAATATTAGTTTCTGAACACAGCTCCTGTCACATTATGTGTATGGTTTGGCAAGTGTATTTGTCAAATGTGTAATAATTAAATATACAATGCACTCTCATTAAATTGTTAACATTTAATGTTTTTCTCATGATGGGTTTTAGGCAGCAAAATGAAGGGAGGAGAAGAAGCAGAAAAAAAATTAAAAAGCTTAAGGAACAAATTCAAGAACTGCAGATGCTTCTGAAAAAACAAGTTCGAAAAACAGAAAAGTACAAGAAACAAACCCAGCGCATGAAAAAGAATAATCCATCTCCACGTAAAAAGGTTAAGAAACAGATGAGACAGCTTCCTCGTGAAGCTATTCAGAAGACCCTTTTGTTTCATGAGGCTCTTGTACAGGACATCCGAAATAAGTACACAAAAGCACAGGGGGAGAAGGAAAGGCAAATCATCGCAAAGATAGTAACAGGAAAAGTTTTGAAAAAGTACAGACTACAGCGTTTTGCTTTAAACTCATTGGGCTTTTCAAAGAAAAGATGGAACCATGAGAAGGAGGGGAGGTTTAACTTCTAACTTCTAACCTTTATCATGGATCATCATGGACACAAGTGAAACACACATACAAGTGCGTTGCATGCAGAAAATTGGAGTGAACAGATTTTTCTGGCCAGCGCGGGAAGACATTATGTGGTACCTCTTTGAGGACATTGTATCTCTCATCCCTCCCACAAAACCAGTCACTGGTCGACACATGGAAATTGAAAAAGAAGTGTGGGCAAAACTACAGAAGTTTTCTTAAAAAAAGGTTAGACTAAGAAGTTTGTTGTCATGACTTTTACCTGGACCACTATTTGATAGTTGCTGCATCCTGACCAAAAATGTTTTTAACTTGTAGGCAATGGAAGGATCTTAAGACTTCTTCTTCTTTTGCAGAAGAGAACAATAGTAGAACATCTACCAACAGCTTTCTGCAGAAAGGAGCAACACACTATCTGTCCCACCATCCCACCATCTTATGATCACACTTTTTACTCTATCTTTCTTTAATTCCTGTTACCTGACTTCATTCCTGTTACACTGTTTTTTCCTGTTACCAGATAGTTTTTTCTAAAAAATCTGTATAACCAGTTCTTTTTAAATGAAATGAATACAGTGTTTTTAAAACAGTTTAATAAATGGCACAATTTTTAAAAAATCAGCAAAGTTGTGTTTGGGGATTTTTTTTTATATTAAAAATTACGTTGTGTTTTGTAAACAAGTACAACTTGGGTCCATACAAAGTTATTTTTTGGCAAAAATATAAATAATTTAACATATGGCCATTCATTTCCTAAAACTGATTGATTATATGAGGGCAAAACAAAAGAGATATTTGAATATGATTTAAAAACAGCTTTTTAAAAGACACTAGAGTTTCCGTAACAGGACTGAGGAAAATGCGTCCATTGTCTGCTTAGATACCTTGTAAAAAAATAAATAAATGTCCCTGAGATGGACCATTATTTATTTTGAATAGTTAAGCATGTTTATTATTAGACTGCGTCTTGAAAAAAGATAAAAAAAAATATTTATTTTGGAAGAATTATCACATGCAAATGGCACCCATTCGGTAGAATGTCCCTTAGACTGGTGTGAATGCTCTCCAAATTATTTGAAGGGTTTGTGTCTCTCTGAGAGTACAACAGACAGAGGGAGCTGTGTGTTATTTGTGTGGTTACATTGTGGCTCACTGTGGGGGTGTGATACTGCAGGTTGCTGGCAGACTCACTCCACTGCACAGACAAACGGTAAAGAGAAAGAGCAACGGATGGAAAGATGGAAGGCCTTCTCTTATGACCAAACCCACCGCACGCAAGGAACCAAAAATCCAGGATCTGACAGGACTCTGAAACTTCCCTCAGACAAAATGTCACTGTTGTTTGGTTCTGTCCTCCTCCCAGTGTGCAAAACATTTTCACAGCAGCACGCGAGGGTCTTCGCTGAGGGCAGGTTGAAAATAACCCTAATTAAGCATCACATCTGTAGTATGATGGTGAGACAGGAGAGTGAGACAGGAGAGTGAGACAGCGTGGAAAAAAGAGAGAAAATAATACATAATTGCCAAGCTCTGTTACATCAGAAGAGACAGGTTTTATGCTCACATCAGTGCCAAAATTAGCAGTTGGAATCACATAAAAGGAGAGATATGTTCTCTTTTCATCATCAGTAGTAACAACTCCACCACATTCTTGCTATAATCCACACACACACACACTGCTATTCCCAGTCTGTCCTTTATTTGCATACATCTGGAATGAATTGTCTTTACTGTACATTTAAAGAGACAGGCATTCTACTTTTTCACAGTCTAAATACTCTCCAATGCACCCCTCCACACACACTTTGATGGGCATGATCCCCTCACACTGACACAGGCCACGCAGCTGAAACATTGACATTCCCTTTGATTAATACAACCCTCAGATTGACAAAATGACCATTGCATGTGTGTGTCAGTTTTTTCTCAATGAAATGCAAATGGTAATTCAAATGTTTCCTAGCAACAGGGTCTGCTTAACAGTTGGAGCAACAATGCTGAGGCAACTTCTTGGAGCACAGTCACAACAGATTCACTTAAAATATTTCCCCGCTTTAATATCATGAAGATATCACCCATTTTTCCACGCTGCAGGCGTCAAACATCAGCCAGGCTGATAATACAAAGGCCTCGCTGCATAAACATGGATTATTTTGTTTTAATCAGATCACAGAGGGGGCTGTTGCTCTGGATCCAAAACCAGAGCTTGCAGGGGATGATAAATGTTCCACTGAACTTCAGGTTGTCCAGAGCAGTACTTACATCATATCGCAGCACACTGACCACTTTCTAGCTTCAACATGCTCACATGGTAACGATGGCTTGAGCCTATATCCAAGCTATCAATGGCCAAAAAGCAGGGTGCACCCAGGACAGGTCACCAGGAAACCAGAGAAAGAAACACGACCAGTAGGTTCAGAACCAGGAACCCTCTAACATTGAGCTGACAGTGCTAACTGAACCATCGTGCTGTTAACCCCAACCAACAAATTTTCAAATGCATAAACTGAATGCTTTGAGTGACATATTACACCACATGTATCTCTTACCCCCACTAGAGCCCATATTAGAACTTTAATGAACTTGTGTTGCAGTGATCTGCAGCAGGTTTGTTACCAATTTCACATCTATAACAGTGATTTCTTTCACCTCTGTTCAGATTAAAAGAGTGGCCACAGCTTCAGAGCAACAGGGATGACAGAGAAACAAAGTCTCTGGGGAACAGAAAGCTGCATTACAAATAATCATGACAAAAAATGTCTACATGTGGAAATAAAATGGTATTACTTGCATTTGTGTAGTTGAGACGCACCTGTTGCTGCATACTTTTTGGTTGCTTCTCACTATGAGATTCAAACTGAATTTTATTTTCAGCTGAACAAGCCTTGCCTGCTTCATCTAAGGAGTGTTTGAACAGATTCAACTGACTGTTGGGCTTTCTTCCTTAAAAGGTTTGTGGCTACAGCCAAAACAACAACAACAAAAATTGATCTCAAACAGACAGGCAGTGAAAAAGAACAAAAACATATGACTATATATTGTTTAAAGACACACTATGGGAAGGTTCTGCCTTCTACCAGCGTGCAGCACCTCCTTGGGGGATGGTCACCTGCTCTGGAAAGAAACTTTGAGCTGACACTGCAGAGCTGATACAGTGGAGGAGCTGAAATGCTGCAGTGACTTCAGTTTGATGCTGCATGAGCTGCTCTGTTTTGTCTGCAAGTTTGACAGGAACGAATAAAGTGTAGATTTTATTAGTGTCTTGATTATTTATCATTCTTCACACTCTGTGAAGTTCATGGCATTGAACTGCAGCCTCCGTTCACACTCACAGCGTTGTTATAAAGTCTCTCACCTGTTTCTCCAGCGCTTCCTTCCCAGTGGTGGACATCTTGGGCGCCGGCGCGCGCTCGCAGGTGCATCCTTCCAACAGGTAAATCCCAGCAGGCCGCGCGCTCTGCTCGTTCTCGAAGTAGAACAGTATATTCTGGTACAGGGCGAAGAACTTCTCGTGCCAGCGGCTGTTCTCCGCCGTCTTCTTGCTCAGGTAGCCGCGCTTGGTTCCCTCTTTACGCGCGACTGCCGACAGAAACAGCGCGTGTCCTTCGTTATAGCGGACGCTCTTCTGCATTTTGTCGTACGGTTTTTGGAAGGAGGTGAAAGTGGGGCAGCCAAAGCTTTCACCGCGAGCCCATGTCCGCCGGGGGGTTGCGTGTAAACTTTCCCACCGAGAGATGCGCGGCTCAGGCGCGCCGTGGCGCACGGAAAAGTTGCCCCGCTGACGGAAGCGCTGGCACGGAGGAACTCATAGTAAAGATTTCCGAGCTTCACTAATATAAATCCATGCTTCGCTTTTAACAGACAAACAACTGGGGAAAAAAAGTAGCAGAGAGCGAGAGGCGTGTCGGTCACAGAGGGGAGAACCCTCAAGTGGACAGACAGTGAAAGAATCACAGAGCCGATGCGCTGTAATCGGCTTTGACAGTGGTTAACTCTCTCTCGTACACAAACACTCGCTCCCACTAGGTCTCTCTATCTTTCTCTCTCCGGTGATGCGCGCTGATCTTGGAGTTGGCGGAATTAAAGGCGGAGCGTGAGATGGTTGTGTATTCGAGAGTGAGTGAGAGAAAGAGAGAGAGCGCTACAGAGATGTATCTAATGCTGATTCCCTGAGTGGCAAATCCTGTCATTTGTTTTCTGCATTATTTATGGGGTCGGATCAAAGAGCGCGCATTAATGCATAGGCTACACTACTGAATACAGAACCGAGATAAAGCCATGCACTGATAATACTAAGAAAGACAAGAGTTTAGTGTGTCCTTGTGTCAAATACACTTTCTGCACCACGGGCTTAGCTGAACTGCACATGAACAGAACATGTATGGAGCCTTAAGGGGCTCCAGGGGGAGCTGCAGAGTCTGATAAAGCAACTTAAATTATGTAATTTGGCCGAGTATTAGCTGAGGCTGAAAAGACAGAACATTTTAAAAAATCTGGAGGTGTGGAGTTATAAAGAAGTGAACTCTGCTTCCTGCTTCTCATCTGTTCTGAGGGCAAAAGGCTCAAGGCTGCAGAAGAAACTGAATTTAACTGAACAGGAAAAATAATTCTTTAAAAAAAAAAATCAATGAGTAATGCTAATACTCTGAAGTTTAAAGAGTGACAACGTGTTTTTATTGAATCACCAAACAGACTGTATTTGATTCAATTGATTGAAATCTGGTATTGATTGCTGTTATACATTATATTACTGGATTACAGTACAGATGACAGTGCAACCAGAGGCTGGCCAAAAAGGGAGGTAGTGAGTGAAACATGTTTGTTTACATGTGTATCCCTCTTCACTGAGATTGGGATCAGTTTCCTTCTGTGCGCCTTCTGACGGTGATGATTACTGGCAGGAGTTTGACTGCAGCCACATCATGAGGGATGATTTATCAGTGATACTCCACAGATCTGCGAGAAGCTTCTTACTCTTCCTAAAAACAAAGGCAAAGACACCAAGAAGTTAAACATAATCAAAACACTGCATGGCCTCCTAAACACACTGTACTCTCACACATAAGTTGTGTAAGAATACAATAAAATCCATGTTCTTAACCTCTGACCATGCAGCAGCTCAGCTCCATTGTGTGTGATTATTGGGTACTGCATGGCTTTGCTCCAAAGAAAGAGCAAACATTTCATATAGGGAGGATTACATTGACAGAGAGGTATGGCTCTGTGTGTGTGTGTGTGTTGGTGCTGACAGATATTTCATATGGTGAGGATTACTTTGGAAGAGGCTGAGCAGCACTCTTCTCTCAGCAGGCTGTCTGTTGCAGATCAAGGAGATGCCATGCTACAAATTTACAAAGAATGATGAGTGTGTTTGCAGAAAGTGCAATATGCTGACACTTTGACAGCAAGACACTGAGAATTAACAGTATTTCCACCTCTTGTATGGAGGATTTCTGCCTGGCAGTGTCTATCTAATGCTAGTAGAAAACCTTTCCGTATCCATCAGCATTATAAAAATGCCCATTCCAACCTGTGGAATATTTGGAAATATACATTTTTTTTTACTGAAGGTAAGAATTATATGGAAATATATTATGGGGAAAACTGCAACAAATTCTGTTAATATGAGCTTTAATCGATTTTAAATAAATAAAAGGTGAAGAAATAACTATAAAAAAAGATGCATTGTATTGTCACCATGGTAACCAGTTAGCTACAACCCGTACCAGCTCGTAATGCCAATGGATGAGCTAGAAGAAGATGAAAGACTGCCGAGGTGCAGATGCATGTGGACGTCAGAAAGAGACAGATATTGTGTCTTGTATTTAAAAAAAAAATCATGCAACAGTGGATCTGTTGGTAGCCAACACAATGTCAAGCATGTGAGGAGGCCTGTCCATCCAACCCAGAGACAGAGACGGGCTTGACTCGTTCATTTGGTCACAACAGAAATAAGCAGCTCTGTGCAGCAGGTTCCACAGTGGTAGCTGCTGTTTACAGCACACTCTACATCAACTCAGTGCTAGTTTTTAGTTCTCATCGCTGGTGGAGAAAACAAAGCACATCAAGCTGAAAGTGGCTACAGTATCTCAGGGCAAAGAAACATCAGTGACCCCCTTGCAGGAGGATACTGTACTATAACATCAAAAAGATGGTACAGTACAGTAACCTGAGCTTGGGTGTTTCATGTTTTCTGAATCAAAGAGACGATTTTTTTGCAGCATTTGAGGGATTTCAAAACAGGTTGTAGGTCTCTCTCCCTCTTTCCACTGTGAAAGTCCTTGATGCCATCAGGTGACAAGGTCTGAGCTGCTCAATCAATGTGCTTCTCTCTCAGATGTGTTAGTTCATTTCTAAAATCAGATTCATTTGAGTGTTAAAGCTTGAAAAAAATCAGTTTAGCATCTGTGGAGCTGTTTCCATCAGTTGTATTATTTCTTGATTTTAGTTTGTACTTAATAATGTGCACAGATTTACCTGATACTACAGCATTTTAGCAGCGTATAGAATGCTCTGTATGTGGTTTTATCGTTCATAGGCCTTCACATTGATCTGGTCTCGTCTTCTCTTTTAAAATGATCAGAATTCTCCTTTTGTGTATGTGCGCTACCTTCTGACATTGACCATGTTTTCCAGCTCTCTGGCTTTGCGAGCGGCAGTGTGCAGTATAGGATCTGGGATGTCGGCCAGCCTGGCCACGTTCAGGCCGTAGCTCCGTCCTGCAGCTCCTTCAGTTAACTGGTACAAGAAGGTGATGAACTCTGGCTGAACCTCTGCTGGCAAATGCAAACATATAAACATCAAGAAAGGCTGAAACCTTTATGTCCACAAAAATGCACACATACCGTCAGTGTCAGCAGAGATGTCAGGTTCATTGAGTAGGAAAGCCATGTGGTAGTTAGAAACATGTTGAGGATACAGCCGCTCCAACTCACACAGAGGAGGATAATGGGTTACAAACAGGGTGATGGCTTTCACCTGAGAAAGAGAGAGTGAAGTGTTAGCATCTGTCCTCTGGAGGCTCTTCAGTCATTTAAAGATCCAGCAGTTACAGTTAGTGAGAAAGTGCTCAGGCAAGGAGCAGCAAGTAACATATCTGCAGGCAGGAATGTCATCATTTAGTCCCAACAGTCATGAAAGATGTGAACCTGTGAGGTAAAACCTAAGTACAGGCTTAAGATGAATGTCATTTGAAGGGACCCTCCACCTCCCTTGTTTGGTTTTACTAACAGAACAGCCACCTACTCACCAGCTTTGCAGAGTGCCTGTGAACAAAATGCAACAAATCATGAAAGTAAATGTTCAGAATCTGCTGCTTTGTCTGCTATGTCGTCCTCACGAGTGCAGAACAGAGACTGTGTGTTAAAACTATTGATCCAAGGCACGAATAAAGCACATTAGTAACAAAGAATCTTTTTTTTATATATATAAACAAGAGAAAGCTTTAATCAAAATAAACAAAGACGATGCTAACATGATGACATTTAAATGTAATGCCCACTATTTTAGCATGCCAAAATTGCAGAATTAGCAGAAACATTGGGCAGCCGAGGCTGTTGGAAATGTCATTAGTTCTGCAAGTTTTGGAGATAAATCAAAGTACCGGTATATTCACCTGAGGGCAGCGCTAAATGAGGGGCAACAAGGATTGTTGTTAATAAATTTGATTAAGATTCACCCATTACTTGATAAGATATTTCCCACAAACTGCAAATGTCAATGAAAGACATAGGGTCAGTTGGACCTCTGCAACATTTGCTACAGTCCACCTATTAGATCAGTGCGATGTGAGGGGTTGTCATTGCTTGAGCAGGAGATAATGAAAAATAAAAATTCTGCCACACAAAACCAGTGATGAGGAATTCTAAGCAGAAGTAGATCTGTTATTGGCTGGCACCTGCTGTGATACATGTTGAAATATTTGCGGATCTTTGACACAGAAAAAACATTTTGAGTAATCTGGGACAAAAGACGTGGACCAAACCATCCCTGCCTTCCCAGAGCAACACTATCACACAGATCTTCTTCATGATTTCCATCCATCTATTTGCTAAAGTGCTTCATCCATCAGGGTCACACTGCAGCAACAAAAAAAAGCAGAGACCTCCTGTCTCAGGGGCATCTTCCTCCAGCTCGTATTAGTGTATTCCAGATGAGAGATATAATCCCTCCAGTGAGCCTTCACCAGGTCGGCCATGCCTGATTGACCTCTAATTATAAGCCCTTATCAGGCGCCTACACCTCTTCAACTGTGTCTCTTCAGTGTGATGGGGCAGGAGTTCCTCCAGGATGGTGGGTTCAGCCATCCTGCAGATAAAACTCTGTTTAGTGACCTGGCGTAAACGTTCCCTCTCCTGAAAGGAGTATACTATTGCTCCTCATGCAGGAATCATCGTCTCAGAGATTCAAACCATTCAAGTGAGCGGTCTGCTGCAGTCGAAAACACTGTCCCTAAAGAGATCTTTCAACCTCAGTATTGATCAAATCTGTATTTTTTTTACTGTTCGACTTCTTATGAAACAACGAAACAGGAGGAAAAAATAGAGGTGAAACACAAAGAAGACAAAGTAATATATATATATACACACAACAAATGTTGCATTATGTAACTCACTGTCTGTGTTTGCACAACCAAGCAAAAGTGGTAGCTGAAAAACAAAGAACAGCATCGACATCCACTGTGCTGTGGCCCAGTGTTACTTAACTTCCTCTGTACCCTCTAGTGGGCAGAGGCAACACACAAATACACACTTTGTGAGTATGACATACACTATATGTACACATACAGTGGTCCATTTCTTTATTGTTTTTATGTGTGTCTTTCTGCTGTCCATCATTTTTCTTACTTTCCTGTAAACACCAGCTGCAGCTTTACAGGCTCTGGAGAGATAGTCATCTCTCTTTTATCCCTGTCAGGCCTGGATCCTCCCTAAAGGCTCTATGATTGAACTCTGGCATTCAGGTTAAGTCATGAAAATCACAAAAAGCGAGAGGCGCACTCGCTCAGCCTTCGTCGAAGGCAAGCACAAAGATTTCACCTCTTAGCGCTGCACTCTCAAGACAGCAGCTGAGAGCAGCTCAGTAAAACGAATGCATTTGCTTGTTCTGCAACCTGATCATGTAAATAGAGAGGGGTGCATGAAAACGTGTGAAAACAGTTTCTCCCACATGCTACAAAACAGTCTTGACAGTGTGACATGTTGGAACACAGTTATGGCTTGAATAAAGAGTCCTTAAAGTGATAGTATGAATAATGATTAAGTTCAGTGATGACAGTAATGATGAGAAATCATGTATGAGCTCTCAGCCTGAATCTTACATCATCACAGCAGACATGCCGCTGCAGGACTCCAGGCTGGTTCAGCGATCAGCCCGCTAACCACTGGGTCTAAGAAAGGTCACATGTCGCTAGTAATACTAATGTCTTAAAGGGACGTGCAGGGTCACTCCCACAGGGTTCAGACAAAGATGCACAGAACTGAATCTGCTTCTTTTACAAGACACACACACACCTTTGCTGAAAGGTAAAATTGAACTGGATGTGGATGAGGGAGGCTGCAATGATCTGATTAGGTGATAATGGCAGCTCATTACCAGACTACCACAGGGTGCACTCAGAGCTTTGTTCTGCAGATCAATGATCAGATGAAATTAGTGCTTAAACAATTAGTCAATTATTAATTTGGCCATTTCAGGGATCAATCAGGGGATCGGTGGTTAAAAGGTGAGTAGTGTCAGGTAAAAAGTCAAACAATCTTGTAGTTTGTTCGCTAGAATGACCATTGAAAAGCAATTTCCACTTTTCCACATTTTTCATGGACCTCAATGGGACTAAACCATTATCCCTACATGGGTTAATTGTTATTGCCACATGTAAAAAAACAACTTCATGCTACAACTTATCATCAATAGTACCACAATGTGTAGAAAACTACAGAACACACAACACTGCTGTTGAAAGGTAGCTTCTGGACATCTAACCATAGGATCAATGACTTTTAAATTCCAGAGTACTCTCTGGTATTGAAAATATGATATAGATTTAAAAGAAGACAGACAAAAAAGGGAGATACAAGGAACTTTTCTCAGCCTCTGGGAAAATGTGAGGTAGGGCTGCAACGATTACTCGAGTACTCGAGCAATATTTGAGGGCAAAATGCATCGACAACTAATTTAGTATTCGATGACTTGTTTGACATCATTGGCGTGGGGATGGAGGGGACTGAAGCAATGACACTGCAGCGGTCCAAAGCAGGTATCCACTAGCTGCAAGCTGCAGCCGTGTCTATGGGAAAACTATGACATTTACGCGTAATCCGAGTACTTGAATAATCACAAAAATAATCGGCGAGTATCTGAGTATCAAAATACTCGTTTGTTGCAGCCCTAATGTGAGGAGATACTGAAGTGTTACTGTAAACTAAAATCTGCTGCATGTTTATAAACAGTCAGAGGAATGTTTGGTTCAAACATTAGAAGCCAGATGTGTTCAGCACACAGTATGATGGTTCAAATGTGAAAGTACCTCTGACAGCTGAGCTGCCAGAAGCCTCTGCTCACTCTCGCTGTAGCTTGTGTCACCTTGTCCACCTCCTCTTCTCCTGTAATGTGTTTCCGATTCTAGTTTTCAGCTTCAAATTGGTGCCCATTTCTCCATACACCTGTAGAGCCTCACCATTCTGCCCCGCTGTTTTTATAATGACATGTTGTCAAAGAGGAAAGAGAGACTGTGTTTGTGTGTGTGTGTGCACGCTCACCAAACTGCTTCCACTCAGTAATCTGATCCAGAAGAAAAGGCTAGAGGTGTCACCACCACTATTGCCATCTCTCTGTCTTGTTATCCTGCTCCATCCAATTAGACGTGAATCCAATTGTAACTCCACATCCTTTGTGTTCTCACCTACTAACAAGGCTCTCACTGAACTGTGTGTGTGTCTCTATGTGCGAGAAGTGGAGAGATCTGGTTTAGTGTTGCTGTGAGTCGGTCCTAATTTATTTGAGCCACGGTCAGTCATTGGCAGGTGTTCAGGTGGTGACCTTTCCATGGGGCCATTGTCTACTACTGTTTAAACTGAATAATAATCTTACATCATCAGTAGTAAGAGTGAGGACTGCAGCAGTGGGAGACAGAGCAGAAGATACAGACGATTTGTTGTTAGATGGAGCTTTAAGTTTGAAGTTGGCTAAATGCTTGATGCTAGCTGTTTTAGACCACCTAATCAGCCTCAATTGCCCAGCTGAGCTGCATTATGAATGTGGTCAGACCATCTGATTTAGGCTCATCAATCATCCTAACCATTTCATATTGGTTATATAGGTATTACTTTCATCATGATGATACCAGTAGAATATATCTGGAGAAGCCATTATCATACTGTATGTTCCTAAAACAAAATAACCTACATGAGTCCAATATAGCTGCTGTTATAAATGTATGTATTTATTTTAGTATTTTATTTTATTTTAATAATTCCTAAATTCCCCCTGGGGGAATCTAATATATATTTATGAGAAATTTCTTGTAAACATGTATTAGATAGATAGGTACTGTGCATGGTGGCAATCAAAATAGAGTTGCTTTTAGTATTCTAAACACTAGTTTAGATGACATGTGAGGCACATGTCATGTCTTTAAAACTGAAGCAAACATCTACGTAAAATTCCATATCACTGAACCAACTTCAGTGATTCCCATCATACAATTCAACAACAAACAGCGCGGTGTAGAAGTTTCTTTAAAATTCCAGTTTGTGACAGTGGTGCGGACATGAATTATCTGGAGGTCTGACCCACATCCTCTGAAGCATTGCTCCAAACAACAACAGAATGAAATGAGGCTCCAAACACAATTCTTCCAGTCAAAACTCACAATTTACAGAGCTGTGTGGAGCACATGTGGGTCTTTGTGGGAGCTTTGTGCATCAGCATGAGCACATCAGACCATTTACGCCCACATGGAGTGATACGTTACACTGAAAATTCACCCATTAGTGTGCAGCTAAAGTGTGCTTCTGTGACTTCTAGCTCCCCTGTGAGTCCAAGTGTAAAGCCAGGCCCGTTTCCCTCTGCGAATACAGTGTACATTACAATGTTAGTGCAGTCACATGCAAAGTCTGACTCATGGTACAAGTGGAGAGCGAAGTGTAGCGCTAAGTTTAGTGTGAAGCTAATGGCAGGACCTGCTGTTAGTGTGAAGAAAAGTGAGAGTCCAAGAAAGTCAGTGTGAGTTATGGCAAAAGAAAAGGACAACACAATCACAGAGGGGAGTTAAACTACACAAACATGGAGCGAACCAACAACAGGCTGGCTGTTATTTTTCCATTAATGCAAAAACCTCTCGTTTAGTGAGCCTCTCTCCTCTCGCCTCCCCGTTTCTTTTTCTGCGTCAAGGTTGTCTCTATTATTGAGAGGTGTTATGAAACACATCTACATTCTTAACTACCTCTCAGGTGAGTGTAGGGGACAGGGGAAGGTGTGTTACTATAACAACTGAGTCAAAGGAGGAGTAGTCTGACTTGAACGTGAACAGTTGAGTCTGGTGGAGGAGGCGGTGGACGTGGCAGCGGAGGAGGAAGAGGGTGTCAGTTTGAAAGACTGTGCGAGTCTGCCTGATCAGAGGAGGCCTTTTGCTGTAAACCATAACTTCTTTTGTGCCCTTTTGTTTTCCCTTCCTTTAATAGCAGAAATCAATGCTGTTATACAACAGGTAGTTAGACAGGGCTCCTGCCTCCTGCCAACACCAGCTCCCTGCTGCATTAGCTGCTACTTACAAATTTTCATTCTACATTTTCCAGCAGAATTACATAACATCACGATCCTGTCCAAAGATTTATGTGGAACAGGCTTATACAGATAAATGTTTATTCAGCTATATTTGAACATGGTTTACTCAAGGCAACGTGGAGTTTTTGGAAAACAGAAAAACACCAGCACTCATAGACTGGATACAGCTTATAACCTGTGATCACCCAGAAGGCAGCACTAAAGTAAAGTCGTCTCTGTGGACTGAAGTGGGAGCTGGAATTGAACGAGATTCAGATTCTGTGGTTAGTGTAGTCCACTGACTGTTAGCTCAACAGCTGGTGTTGTACTTATCTACAATAGCCCACAAAACAAAGTGCCTCAACAATAAACACGTGCTTCCTGAGGTCACTTTAGACAATCTGATCTGAAGCCGCTATCTGGATGGGATTAATACCCACAAACGAGTTCTGGTGTTTCTAAAGCTTCAGCTACTCACTGCAAAATCAGTCCAAAGTGTGACTGACCGCTGGATCACTTCCTGGACGATCCAGATGTCAACATAGAACTGGACTGAGTAAATGTAGGAGAGGACGATACTTAAAACACACATGCAGTCAGTCTTTAAATGGACTCGGTTGTAGTTTTAACCGTTTAACTAAACGAGCTCTGTTTGGATTTCGTGAGATCCTTTTGTTGCTACACCTGTGAATGCTGTAATTATGTACACACACTAGCTGCTAACGTCAGCTGCCTCACCTGCCTTGGTGCACCTTTAGAAGTCCTTTATTTGGAATCATCAAGACAGTGATTACAGACCTCCAAAGATAAATAGCAGAACACAGACCATGGATGGAATTGAAGTATAAAGTAGTTATTCTATTATTATTGTGTCCTTGGAGGCATGTTGGCGGAGCATTTGGTTGCTGATCATCACACTGCTAGCCACATCCATTCATCCACCCTTATGCAATTTTGTGTTAACCGACTACCTTTGACAGCTCACAGTTAACAGGTGAGAGACCAAAGCTTGACAGTAACAATCGGGCACATCAGTTCTAAACACATCAATTAATGTCTTATCACAGCTTTTGAGGACTATTTAAACCACAAAAGGCAAATGAGGAAACATATGAAGCAGAAATCATTTAACTAAGAAGCCTAGTGTTTCTATATTCTGAGTGTAACCAGCTGTGTCCTAATTGATGCTACAAGCTCAAGTACGCAGCTCATGTCAAGGAGCAACAATGAGTTTTCTGTGCTTACAGTATTGATCCATTAGTTCAATACAGACTTGAAAACCCAAACACTGTGAGGTCTCCACAAGGAAACAGAAACCTGCTTGCCAATGTTGGTATTGATAACAGAAACACCAACCCACTCATCACCTCCCTAATCGCAGGGTACCACTCAACTGAAAAAAAGAAGGTATACGCAACGCAGTGCAACACCCTGAGGGCTCCTGACTGTGCCAGTTCACATAATCCCAGCAGAACACACACACACACAAGCACAGAGTCTCTCATAAGGATAGAGATTCCAGGTATTCAGAGCTGCTGAGCTGCACACTTCTCCACCTCCTCCTCGTCTCTTTACTGAACCTCCTGTTCTCCTCCCCCCTGGCTGAAGCCGGCCCTTTCTGTACACACCACTTTAATGACTACTTACATTGGGAAAGGGTGACAGCACATGAACACATGATCCTTTGGAAGCACAAAGATGGACATCGGACAGCCTGACATCAGCTTCGATTATGTGGGTGTTCTATGGCGGTAAAACCAGCACAGCTGCAGTAAAACACACTGTGTCTCTGTAAAACAATCGGGTACCTAGGGGTCCCTTTTACTCCTCTTCTCTGCTCTTTAATGGGATATTAACATTATAGATTTTTTTCCATGCAATTCTGCTTAGTTTCCAAGAGCTGCTCTGCTGCTGAGACCCCTCCGGTGGCTCATCTCACTGCAGAACAAACGATCACAGCAGACCACGAAGCCCACGAGCAATTAAACACTAACACGCACACATAGATGTACACACCCCTCTTCACTGAAGGCTATTACCTTGATGATTAAGTGTTGTGGTGCCAAGATCCCACAAAGCTTGTGGATTTGTGAACAAGATGAATTTGTGCCTTAAATGTCCTATGAGTGCATTCCTTCTCATATATGTTTCTTCCCCATACGTTGAATATTATACGTGTGTTATTCCCCTTAGCTGAGAGTTTACATTCACAAATTCACACTTACGTCTCTGATAAAGTACTGCAGAGTGGCATAGGCGATGGCAATCCCATCATGGGTGCTTGTGCCCCGTCCCAGTTCATCGAGGATGACCAATGAGCGTTCTGTAGCGCGGGAAATGATTTCTGAGGCTTCTGTCAGCTCCTCCATGAATGTGCTGCGCCCTCTGTAGATGTTGTCAGAAGCCCCCATCCTGTTAACCAAAAAAGACAGTTGAAAAGTCAGGCTGCATGATGTGTTTCATAGATAAAAATAAAATATTAATGACATGAATGAGATTAACCATCCGCCTCATCTTGCTGGCTAACTTCCTGCTTTTCTCTGTTCATATTATTTCAGGGGTTATTCATCTTACATATTTTTCATATATACTAGATCAGTTCTTAATATTGTCATCTATACAACCTTGCAGCAACCTCTGGGGCTGAGACATTAAGCTTATGCAAAGGTAAAAACTGCAGTTCCCCTCACAGCCTCTAGGGGCATGCTCAAAAAATGAATCAAAACCCATAGTCCTGTGTTAAAATGGCTTTAAAATTTAGAGCATCCTTCAACCTGCCCCATGCTCCACCTCTTTGCTTGTATTTGAAGTTAAGGCCGACTGTGACACTACCACCATGTGTCACAGCCCCCCAACAAGGACTCAAAACAGTGCTTTAGAAACCCATGGGTGACATGGCACTGTCCAGTTTTCATTCATATATATACAACCTATGCATTTTTCACATCACTTCAGGTTAACTGAGTTTAACATGAATCTGATTCCTTCAGGGTTTTTTTTTAGATTGTAATTCAGGATTTGGCCTAATCCAGCCTAAAGCATTACATAAAACATCTACATCAAAACACTCACATTAAAGAATAAAAACGTCAGCTGTTTCCCATCAATTAATGGAAAAGAGCCAAATGTAATTTTATTCATTTATTTTCTTATTTCTGTGTGTGAGGAGTTCCAACTAATGTTTCTCATGTTTTGATCATATTCAGCAACAACAGAATAAATCAGGTTATTAATGCTGGATGTGATATAATATCCCTGTGATGGAACAGCAAAATTTTATTGCCGATTACACAAATTGATTTGACAGTCTAGGATGCACTGACAAACACATTTCACATTAAAAGGTTGCTACAGTAATTTAACAGCTGTGACAGAACATCAGGAACAGTGGAACGAGACTTCCTTGAGGCCTTGTCAATAGCTATTTTCTGATTAGCAACACAATGACAACATGTTGAATTCTTCACAAGTGTCAGAGGCAGTGTGACAGCTCCTCTGCTGCTCGGATACAGACTGACAGACAGCACTGAGTCATCTGATCAAAAATGGACTCCAGCTGGATCACAGATGCCTCCTCTCTCTGCCAGTCAGTGTTTCTCACCTCTAAATCTGTCTTTTCCCGTCCTGCCCGACCTTCATCATAGTACCTATGAATGAACCATCAACAGGTGCCTCCATCACACACGCACATTACCATGGTTACGCCACATGCCATATAGAAGAAAGGTGTGACAGACATGCTGCTGCATTTCATTAACCAATTTATGGCGTGTCTGTATGCATGCCTAAAACTCAGGAGGCATTACAGAGTGGATCTATACTGCATGGCACAATCAGATAAAAAGTAGCAGTGCTGTCTTTCCACTGATGAAGAGATGTACAGCGGAAACACAACAACCCTCCACCAGCTGGGTGTCCTGCTGGTCCTCATTGAGTTCCTCCTTCCAGCCAAACGCACTGATCCTCAAAATAGACTCCATTTATTATCACCTCACATGTCTCCAGCAACATGTTTAGCCACATTTCAAGTGTTAAGCTGACGTTCACAGAGACTTCTTTTCATTCAGAAAGCATCAATGAAAAGACATATTTTACAATCCAGCACTATTACAACCAAAGCATTACAACCAAAGCAGCTATGAGCTTAAACAAAACTATTACAGACATATATGGTGATAAAGCTTTGCCATCAACAGTCTCTGCTATTGATTCAGCGTTCTCAATCAGCCAAACAACAGTACAAGTAGCAAAATGATGAATCAGCTACACGAAACCTGAGACTTAAGAGAATGTTTTTAGTTATACTTCAACAAATGTAAAAATGTAGTTTCAAATGAGGCTAAAACTTTAAAAAGTAACACCGTTCTGAGGCTAATTTTTTTTTTATATATATTTCATTTGTAAAAGCATATAATTTATCATCTTTGCTTGGTGCATCTGTGTGAAAATTAAAATATCAATACTTTTATCCTGAATCAATAGCCTTTTCATTTCTATAGATTTTTGTGATCATTCATGATGACATCAAAATAGCACTTAATTTATTTTAAGTTTCAGAAATTGATCTGGCATCAGATCTGTATCTGAACTAAGAAGCCAACGTGCACAAGTATTATAATTTTAAAGGGAAGTTCTCTAATTTTGACATCAGATTGACATCAGATTGATCCTACCATGGACTTCCTGTCCTGTAGAACAGGCCTAACCCAGCTCTGTGTACCACCTACAAGATGATACAGGCACTCTGACACTGCAGCCATGCACAAAAATCGGTGCAATAAAATATGTTTGATACCGATACCCAATTGCAGCAAACCACTCAGCGCTGTTTGTGAGGACATTTCTGGGACAGAAGGTTGTGAAACAGTTTAGCAAAACACAGTATAATCACTGCTGGGTGTCCATGGTCGATTAAAGGTCCTTTCAAAACACAGTTTTACATTCTGCTTCCTCTCGCTGTTTCCATAACAACCATGAAGGGATGGAAGAATGTGCTCTATAACCTTCAGGACTCAATACCAACAAGAAAGCGCACACAGCAGCAGCTGCATGCATGCACATAAATGTATGCATCTGTCAGCTGACTGAGGAACACACACACAAAGTAAAGTAAAAATGTAGCATAGAACTAAATTGTATGAAGTGACATGTAGCTTTATATCCTTCCAGATTATTCCATTTATTGACACTGATAATCAATCATCTGGATCATTTAAGACAGGATATCCCATTAGACACCTACGCACCATCTCAGTACCCCCCAACACACAAAGTGCTTACTCCACTCAAGTAAAACTCACAAAGCTCTCTCTCTCTCGTCTGCCTCCCTCTCACTATTAAACACACAACATGTCTCACACACACACACACAAGTGGAGGCAAATCCCACTGCTGGGTCTGTTATGCTTGACACAACAGGGGGAACTGATTGAGCGTTTATTATCAAGGCAGATTCTCCTCAGGAGATACAGAGAGAGGGGCTGAGCAGTCCAATTAGAAACAGATAGGACGACAGAGGTAACAGAGGAGGTGAGGAGAAAACAGTGGATGAGGCGTGGGTGCTTTTTCCCCTGTGGACTTCAATTAGCTTTAAGTTGCATTGTTTTTGAGAGAATATTAACCTTCAACCCCAATCAGAACTGATTTGACAACAGAGGCTCACATTATAGAAAGTGCACTATGTGTGTGAGTCGGAGCAGGTGTCAGTGCAGTGATGTCAGTGGTGTGGCAAACTCAGTGTGGCTAACTTAGAGGCTAAGAACCAAAATTTGCAAACCAGGAAGAAAGTTCATAGAGGGCCATTGAGGTCTGAGACAAACCCCATACACACATGCACCAGCATTTCACATCTTATATGCTGCATCATCATATCAACATAACCGACACCATCAACAAGCAACAAATGTGCCTTTGCTGTTATTTTACCATTTTGAGGGTGGGTTTGATGAGGCTTTAAGGTGCTAACCATGAACCAACATTCCTCTGGGGACTGTTACACATCACTTTCCACCATGAACTTTAAATTAACTCTGAACTAGACGTATGTGTCGTCAGCCATATGTGTTTTAATAGTCGTTGATTTTGAGTCACTGAGGGAAGCCTCATATTCTCCCTTATTCCTGATTAATCCAAGTACAACCAACCGTCAGTGGAGGAAGACAGTCGCAAAAGCAGGACTCACTTTTAGAGCCAACCGCTAGAGGCCTGGGGAGGAACTACAATTTTTAACACTTAATTTCTCTTTCCTGGCCAATGCTGCTTTGCTTTAAACCCCAAAAAGGGATTTTCCCTCAAGTTGTTGTTTCCTGCTGCTCGTCTGAGTTTACAAAAGAGAAAAAAAACATGCCTGCGAACACGTGGAAAAACACCAATGAATGTTTATCTGATTACAGCAACTCCTTCTAACCTAAACATGTGCTACCAAGAAGACAGGGGCAAACAGATCAAGCTTTAAAACCACTCTCCAAAAAAGCCTATGGGTGACATCATGGGTGTTTTAAATATACTTTTTCACTGTTAACCAGCTTCACATTCCTTTTAATGAAAGGTAAAATACTTACTAATGCCACTTTCTTCTATCTGTATCTGTCCTCTTAAGTCTTAATTCTATTAATCATCTTGTAGTGATCTTAAATCTGAAAAAGAAGCCTATACTGTATGCTAACAGAAATGACAACCTGCTAAATCACCTCATTAGACTAATATAAAGTCTAAACCCCCCTAACTGTTTCCCTCAAGGACAGAACATGCACACACACTGACAAGCAGACACATATACACTTAGTGTGCCAACATGTCTCTGGCTCCCACTGGGTTAATACACAGGAACATGCTTAAATCCACAAAAAAGACAATTACGCACATCTGCAAGCCATTAGGTCTAATCACATGGTGCAGCCGCGGCAGAATAACAGAGACCATATATTGGCTTGTGTTGGAAACTGCATGCAGAGCTTACTGGTACTCTAATCATGAGAATAATCATCAGCAGGAATAAAAAAGATCTTCTCTAACAAAGCCTCATTGTCTAAAGGTTTCTACGATACAGAGAGCTGTACCGTATCGAACAATAGAACCAGCCCTGTCAAACAACATGTTTTTTTTCTTTTCTTTTCTTTGCACACCTCCTCCTGTGCGGTGAGGAATAAAATGGGATTAGAGGGGATTAGTGTCAGTCCTAAAAATAAACTCACCAATGTCACAAACAATGAAGGTGATACAAGGAGAATGGGGCTTGAGATTTCTTGTAATAGAAAAAAAAGATTGATGTAAAACAAATTACAGTAATGGCAGGTCAGAGGTCAAAGCAGTGCTGCCATGGTCACTGCACTGTCCACTGAAAGACACTCAGATAACACTTGACAGTGTCGGTCTATAGATTCATATTTATGAACACGGCCCCCAGGAAAAACAAAACTTCTTGTATAATAAGACACAAGCAAGTGGAGGATTATCTGGATCTGAATTTTTTTTTCATATTATCTCACTTGAACGACTGTAAAAGTGTCAGAAAGTTTGACAATGATTGACAACAGCCCACAACCATCTCAAGGGAAAAAAAACTGGGTAATGAACATGGAGAGCATGTGTGAACGATGCTTTCATGCTGTCAGCTGTAGCTCTCTAAACCACCACTAGGAGGCTCAGACCATAGCCATGTTAGCAGCATCACAGGCTGCCTACGCTTCACATACAAAAGCAAAGAGGTGGAGCACGGGTGGATCTGAGGCAGGCTGGTAGTCGCAGAAAAAGGCAGCTTGCGCTGTGATACTGCACCCATGTGTCACTCAAAGCTATTATGTAATAATAATGTTAAGTCCAAAAATAATTAGAACAAGAAAGTTAAAAAAAAAAAAAATCACACCAGACAGCTGTCATCACAAGAGAATCATCAACAGAGTTCAAAACTGTTTTTGTACCAGGCTGTAAACATGTTTATTTCTGCTGTAAAGTTGGCCATTTTAACATCACTTTTGGAGCCAGCCCCTAGAGGCTGTGAGGTAAACTGCAATTTTTAACACTGCAGGATCTTCATGTCTCTGATGGGAGACTGACACTTCATATAGAACAATGAGTTGGAATTTGTGAGAACTATCCCTTTAAGTTGATGTGATTTAAATTAGAGTAAGCCATAAATAAGTCATAGGCTGGTTTGTGTAATAAATTTCTGGTCCACTAAGCACATGGTGACCTCACAGGTAACAAGAGAGGTAGATTTTTACTGTACTTGTGTCTGTACCTGGTGTAAATGCCATCCAGTATGCCCAGACAGGCCTCAGAGGCCGGGACGTACGACCCCATCTGAGCCATAATGCAGATCAGCGCCACCTGGCGGATGTAGGAGCTCTTACCGCCCATATTCGGCCCCGTGATGATCATAGTTCTCTTTCCATCACCCTAAAGGAAGGGAGAAGAGAGAATGATGATGACTGTGACATTGACAGAAGGCAAACGAGGAGAGACAGAATAAGATATTTGCATGCTGTCCTGCACAGATGAAGAGGTGGGCGGACTGAAAGCTTGGCTTCTCTTCCTATTGGCGTGTGTTTTTGTGGCGAGATTAACCTACACCCACTCCCACAGCACCGAGCGAGGAAGCGTGTGTGTACAGTATGCGTATGTACGTATGGGCGTATGCCTGTATATAGCATGTTTGTGTGTGTAATTTTGTCTGAATGGGTCACCATGCAGGCAAAAGTCTGTATTTTGGCTTCACCTTGTTTCATAGCTAACTGAATGAGCCTGTGTGTGTGTGTGTACCTTTAGTTCAGTGTGGTTGGGCACATACTGATTGTGCTCTCCCATCAGTAAGTCTATTGCAGGATGTCTGCCATCCTTGATCATAATCTGGTGTTGATTTTCACACACCTCCGGCCTAAACACAGACGACAGTCAGTTCAGTGCAAACACACACATTACAGTATTTGTTACCTTCTTAGTACCTCCTACACCTGCCTGCTTTGTGAGGACCATGCTTTCTAGTCATTGCAGACACATATGAATTAAATCATTTTCAAATTATCATGTATTTATAGGTCCATGTCAAATATTTTTGTGACATATTTTGACAAGCAAGCACCAAATATTAACAAGTATTATTTTTTTCAATCATTTGTTTAAAAAACAAAACAAACAATAAGCTCTGCTTTACCTCTGAAGCCTAGCTTTGTCTCCCTTTGCAGAAAATGGCTTTTCTGGCCTGTACCTGTTCCTTCCCTGTTTCTGGGCTTTGACTACAGGCCATTCGATGACCCTCAGTTTTCACCAGTTATTTCCCTGGATCGTGTGCCGAGAATCATTATCCTGCTGAAAGGTCATTCTAAGTTCGACTACAACTTTCAAGCAGATGGCCTCACAATATATTTTAACACTCTATGATCTGATCTGGAATTTATTAAGTCAATGAGCTGTCCAGTCCCTGAGGCAGGGAAGCAAAACCAAATCATAGCATTTCACCACCATGCTGCACAGCTGGTGTAAGTATCTTCTCCTGAAAAGCACCAAACATTTTAGATTTCACCCCGAAACTTTTATTTTTTCCCGAAGGCCTCTGAGAGCTCTTTAGAATTTGGCACCTCACAGACCTGTTTAATGAATGTGAACCCCTGATTCTAATTTAATGGGTGTGAAGATGTGACATGCATTTTTCTCTTTAAATCTCAAAATACTACCATCATGTTAATTACACAAAAACACAAACAGAAGATGCCTGCAAAAGTGGCATGAATAGAAGAGACAAAGAGGAAACTGAGATTTAAGAAAGGGACAAAAAGGAACAAAAGCTGAAAAAAATGTGGAAATAGTCAATAGAAAAAGGTGCGTGTGAGATTGTGTATGCGTGTGTGAGTGAGTGGGAGAGATGTTGGTGTTCTGGCAGCGCACACTGCTGAGCCCGGTGCACACACCCACGCACAGCCTGTCTGAGACTATAGGACACGACACAGGACACCCTCTCACACACATACAGTATCCCACACAAAAACACACACACACACACACACACACACACACACAAACAACACACACTCAGACGCACACATCAATATTTATGGTCATCATGAGAAGGACATCACCTGCAATAATCCCCTTGTTTAGCCACCTCAGCCAATGAAAAGAGACAGTCCACGGTTGCTAGGTGACTAATAGCCCTTTTCATGGTGTGGTAGTGCTCCCCAAACTGACTATGGAGAGAGAGAGAGAGGGAGAGATTTTCAAGTGTATATTAAGGTAAGTGCATACCGTGTTCTAAGTAGACAGCACTGACGGTGTACTTGACTAAAACAGACTAATTCTGGCAGGCTGAGAGCTGTGGAGGCATGCCTCCGCACCACAGACTGACATGTTTTTAGCAGTCTTTCATTTGAGTTTGCAATCAGCTGTGTGTGTGTGTGTGTGTGTGTGTATGTGTGTGTGTCATACTCCAGAAAATTGGTCCACTCCCTCTGGCAGTCGAGCTGCAGCTGCTCTCTGAGCTGCTGCAGCTTCTTGTAGCGGTCCACCAGTAAAGGAGTGTGATACCTGCTGACTGCTTTGGTACTGCAGAGGAGAGAGGAGAAAGAGAACCAAAACAGCGTTCAATATGTTCACATATCCTGGTCAAAAATGACTCAGAGGTTCCTCAGCAGCCAAAGCAATGACATCAAGGGTAACAATATGGTTCCTTTCTCTGCTGTGTGCTTTATGTTACACACAGAACAAATTCATACTGACAGTGGCCCTGCATTGAAAAACAAAGCCCCCCAAATTCATCTGAATGGAGCCAATCCACTGACACAGAAGCAGAGGCTACAACACCAAGATGATGTCAGAGAACATCCAGGAGTTCAACCTGGCTGCACTGCAAAATGACATCACCCACAGTGCTGTGGGTGAAGGCATACACTGAACTCCTAAATAACTGAGATACAACATGGTAACCATCAGCAAAAAAACACTCAAAGACCTTTTCTCCAACAAACACTTATTTTTTCAAGAAGTTTAGAACTTTTCTTCAAGTCCTGGCTGACAAACTAGTAAAACAAAAAAGTTGTAAAACTGATAAATGTCAGGGAGTGTGTGTGTGTGTGCTGCCGACCTGCTGACTTTGACCCAATCAGGTGGAACAGTAGATGACAGCGAGTTCTTCACCTCAATCAGAAACTGTGGGCAGACGGGAAAGAGGAGGAGCGAGACTTTGATGAATAAGGCCGAGGACACACACAAACACACAAAATAATGTCTCACTCTTGATTAAAACTGACACACACACACACACACAGACATAAGATCATCACTGTTGCTGAGTCTCCCACCCAAACAGCCATTAATCTCCTCCCACCTTCCTTTGACTCTTGGTGTTAGACACACACACACACATACTTCCAGTCCAGACACAGAGGTGTAGTCGAAGGCGGGGGCCTTCAGCAGCAGTCTGACATCTCTTCGGTGGTCCTGAATCTCACAGAGGACAGCCTGGATTTGCTCTGTTCTTTCCTGCAGCACCGGGAAACCGGACAGATCTGAGAACAGCTCCGTCTTATTCCCCAACCTGCACAAGCACACGGTCCAAATGTGACAGCTGCTGGTAACATGTCATGGCACAAAGATTCAGAGGCACAAACGAAACACAAGGTGATTTCTGAGAGAGAGTGAGCATGAGAGCGAGTCTGACCCTTTATTTAGAGAGAAAAAAAACATGTCACAAGAATGTGTCACTAGGACATCCTTCCCTGTGATGCCAACTGTTGACAGAAGGCATCCAACATCACAGACAGTGCCATTATCTTGCAGTCATGAGGACAATTGTAAACACGAGGATCAGCCTGTGAGAAGTCAATATCATTTATTTAGAATAATAAGCAATCATATTTTTCTTTTGTAGGAGCCTGTTGCTTGTTACTCACTTAGCTGCTTTTTCGTTGAGCACCTTGAGAAAGCTGTGGGCCGGGACCAGCAGGTCAGGAGTGTCCAGCAGGAGCCTTCGCAGCAGCACCGAGCTGACCTGTGACTGGATAGCTGACACCAAGCTCTGCAGCTCCAACCCCAAGCGACACAGACTGCTACAGATGAGGTAAAACTCCTGTGTGGAAGACTGAAACACACATACAGATATACACGATGTCAGATGGAGCTAAATAACGTAGTCAGTAGCTTTGACAGCGTTTCCTGATGTTAAAGAGAGGCACAGCTGATGAAAAGGCCACTCATAAAACAGGAATAAACATCTTACCTGCCATGCTAAAATGCTGATTAAGTTATTTGTTTTCTCATATTTGTGCAATTTGTGTTACTGGCGGAATTCTGCAAACCAGCAAGATTACATCACTAAATCTCAGCTGCACTGGATGTGACAGCCAAGCTTGAAAAACGACCATCTATTAGAGCCAGACACTGTGAGAAACATCACTCATTAGCAGTCTTAACAGTAGGGCAGCAAGAAAGTAAAACACAAACCCCTGTCGTGCCAAACACACACACACACACACACACAACAAACATGACAGCAGCATAATTCACAAACATGACCAAGACTTCACTTAAACGCAAAGGCAGCCTTTTATTTCATGTTAACAAAATCCTGTTTCCTCAGAATCGACGCTGCTGCTTCAAACATAACACTGACAATCATTTCAATGACTTAAAATTAATGATTAATCAATAGCCTGAAAAAAAGAAGAGGCCATATTGTAGAATATATTGACTTCACATTGCCATCAGTGGTGTTACTGTACAGTACTGTGTCATGACCTCCAGGTTAATGAGGCTCTCACTGACAGTGGTTTATGGTATTAATCACATGCTGCAGTTTTAATGCTCCCTCGTGTCGGCCATGTTGCTCTCGCTCAAACAGAATGGAGCAAAATGGAGAGCACATCCACGTCCCCCCTCCCACTCTGTCAATGGGGCCGCAAAGACACAGACCATTACACACAGGCTTCATTCTCTACAGATGGGCAAAATGACAATTAAGGCCCTCCCGTGTGTGTCCGTGCATGAATGTGTGTGTTTGTGTTCAATGACATTTGATTATTTCCTTTTAACAATAGATGAAGGAGTGACAAAGTTGAAGATGAAACAAGACATCAAGCCCAGACCAGAGTGCCTATCTGTGTGTGTGGGTGTGTGTGTGTGTGGCAGACACACAAACACCCACCCACCCACACACACACACAGGGGATGAAGCCTTCTGACATTTCAAAGATGGGGCAGATGGGAAATGAGACTGTGTCAGACAATCAGGTAAGTGCCACCGAGGTGACTGCTCCCTGTTGTTAATCAAGAAGCACACCATAAAAAGAGAGAGAGAGCGGGAGGAAATTGACTGTCTAAAATTACCGGAAAAAAAGGTAGTTCTGATTTTCACCTGCTGTGTCAGATTTCCGCTGGTTTTACACTGTCATTAAACCCACAGATCTAAGGCAACAAGTCAAATGTCATCACGTCTGAGAGGAGTGATTTTTTTTTTTATATACCTTTTTGTGGTATATGCTGCAGATGCCTCTTTCAAGGTCGGGCAGGTGTGACAGCAGAGACTGGATGGAGTTTAAAGTGAGAGAGTCCGAGTGCAAGATTTCCTGCACAGCATCCTGCCTCTCTGAGATAGACCTGTGGGTTCATGGATGAAACAGTAAGAAGAAGGAGGATGGAAATGAGGACGACAGGAAGAAAAGAGTCAAAGCATTTTAAAGAAATTTGTCTTTTTGAAGAGATGAATCGGTCTTGATTGAAAACAGACAACAGCAAAACAGCATCAAATTACCACCAATTAGCCTACTTATAAAAGCTGAGATGAGCTGTGAGTGTACAAGCGACTGAGGTATGAGTGCGGTGAAAAAGTCATCACTTCCATGGCTGTCATTTTTGCAGAGTGTCTTTTGAATGGAAGCTTCAACTCTGGATGTTTTCCTTGGATCTTTAGTGACTTCCTGGAATCATTGTAGATACACATCGAACAGAAGAAATCTGTTTTTTTAAAGCATTGTCCTGTTCATCGCAGCTTTGTTTACTCTAAATGATCTGTACCACTAAATGCTCATGCGTCTTGGAATAAATCCACCTGGGTGTAATCTGGGTTTTATTCATGTCAAAATTCAGCAGAAGAGCTATCAGTGTAATCTGAAAGGCAGCTCAATCCACAGCTATAATCCCTTGGACTGCAGAGACCTGCAGTGATTTTAATATTATAAGAGACACACTGCAGCATAAAGTCTCTCACAACCATCCAATGAACTATGGTTGTGATGGGAGAGTGTCATAAACGCTGCCTGAGAGAGAGGCCGTCACAATGTTTCAGAGCCCCTCCGACTCATATTCAGATAAACTGTGAAACTAAATGACCTGATCTGAGAATGAAGTTGAATCAGTACTGACAGTCGTGCCTCGTCAGAGGTCGGAGGGCATTCTGTACTCACTGCGGGTCCGCAAGGGGCTGGCTCACCCACTTCCTCATCAGTCTCTTGCCGAACGGAGTGCGAGTGCGGTCCAACACCCACAGCAGACTTCCCTTCACTGTACCATCTGTCTGTGATGGAAGGAACACACACAGAAAACACACGTACATCACTGCAAGCCAAGTGATTTAAAAAGAAGTAAACAGATGATGAAGCTACACCGGTCAGGTGAGGAGACGTGATCTGAGCTCACAGAGTTACAGAGTCACGCTGGATTTTTAAGTCGTCAGCCAGTCAGCATAGTTTTGTGGTCAGAGAAACAGCAAATGTACACATCCATTACATATATACACATTTCACTGTAAAGCAATGACTGTAAACTGATTTCACATTATATGCAGAGGACCTGAGACACCATTCAACAGAGACATGACTTCAGGAATTCCCATTTTGTCAAAATAACAATTAAACCAATATTATGTATAAAAATGTGAAATTTGGTCTCAGCTTTGTCGAATATAAAAGTTAAAACTGGTTTAAAAGTCATGATTAAACAAACTAATTCTAAAGATACACAATGTGACCAAAAGTAAATGGACAGCTTGGCAACTTACTGCTGGGCTGTTTTTAATTCTACTGGAGGAAAATGTTAATGCTGCAGTCCACCAGATCTGCCGATGATGATTGTTTACATTAGTGGTTGATTGTCCGTGATGAGTGTATGATGAAATTTTATGGACAAAACAGTGAAAAAAAAGTCTACAGTGTTCTAGTTTCCAGGGTAAGAGTTCAAAGGTTTCATCCACAGACTAACTGTTGCAGCTTCAGTGTGTATAATGTGTATTTAGATGATAGCTTTATGTGTTTGTCAGCGTTCCCGTTTCAAAAAGCACAACAAGGCTTAAAAAAAATGATCTTCCTAGTTTGGAGAGGAAGAATTTGGATGTCCTGACCTCATCATCTTTCATCAAACTGGACAGGTAACTGGAAATATGGAGGCCAGCAAACAGAGTGTCCACATAGTGTAGATCAGCATGAGCAGATGTTTCTGTTTTTAGGATTACACAGTACAGTCCAAACAGACATCACCCCTCATTATTCTTCATATGTGTCTGTGCCTGCCAGCTAAGAGATGATTTTACCTGATTGTTGAGTATTTCCAGGTTCCTAAGAGTAGCAGCATTCAGCATCATACCCTCCGTCTCACAGGACAGATGACGGAAAGAGCTGCAAAAAAAAGCACATGACCCCGTTAAATAACAGCTACATGATCAAACACACTGTATTCTCTTTAGGAAGAAGAATGACTGGAACAACTCAAATCTGATGCTGGGATGAGCAAAACAAGCATTTTCAAATGTCTGATTTTACTGAAATCATACCTTCTGCTCACCAGGTAAAATAAATCTGATCATTATCTAAGAACCAAAAGTGCTAATAAGGCCACCTAGTAGCTTTTATAGATGCACAATAAGGTGTTAAAATGCAGCATTTGCAATATTTTAACTCATTTTAATTTGATTATACCTGAAAAGAATCTCTCAAACAAAAAAAGGTCTTGCATTTGGGTGGAGGAAATCAAAGAATGTTGAAGGTGTTTTAACAATTTCTGCATGACAAGGTTTCAGAAATGATTAATAATTTATCAAATATTTGCCGGTGATTTTTCAGAGGATCAACAAATTGACTAATCCCAGGGTTAATCCCCACAGGGAGCACCAGATGATTATGCTTGCAGTGTGTGTTGCTCTGTGTATTTGTTGTCATGTACCTTTCACTCCTTAGAACTCTCTCTAAGTTGAATTCTTGGAGGTACTGGATGAGCGGCCCCAGGCAGCAGATCACTGGGCTCTCTAAGGATGCCACACATGACAGAGAGCGAGAGTCTGGAGGACACAGACACACACACACACACATTTCCAACAATAAAACACATCCATGAGTCACAGGCCTACTTCTCAGTTACATCCAGTGTTTTAACGCTGAATGGTTCTCTTAATGGTCGGGGGATGAATCAGCTGAATATAGAGTGGTGGACTGAAAATCTACACACACCTTTGTTCTGGGCGTGGCAGTAGAACTCTGTGACTGTGTTCATTGCAGAGGCGAACTCAAACTGAGCGCTGTCCCTCTTCTCAACTCTCACCTGGTCATCAGCCTGAGAACTGCAAGGGGACAGCAATGACAAACATTATTTATCAGTTGTATTTGAGGACTTGGACAGAGAGAGAGAAAAAAAATACATCTGATACTTCATCATCTTCCTTTTTTTGTGAAAAAAAAATCAGACACATCAGCACGGAGTGTTCCAGTCGCCCTTTTGTTCAAATATACTTTATGAACATTAGCCACACACACACATAATAACACACTGCGTGTCCCTTGTGTGCAATCGTATTTCCCTGTTGCTACATCCACATTCTCAGCATTGCCCCTTTCAAGGACTCGGTTGCTTTTGTCTGCTCTGTTGTTGCCAAGGCAACCAAGGCAAACACGTGGCTGTGGATGCATCGCTGGAGCATTTTCTTTCCTCCGTTTCCTAATACCCACACACACACACACAGAGTGAGTAATAATCATCGTATTTCACACAGTCACTGATCAGGCCGGAAGCAAAAACCATAAAAAAAGTGATCAATAGAAGGCCTATTGTGCCAGCTGCACATCTCAGACTGTTAATCATTTTAACAGTCAATTCAACCATATCATGAGATTTAGAGGAAAAGTGACAACTGCAAGTATTGATCCATGGACAGAACTGCAGTGTAGCATTGCTGCAAAACCCTGACAGGGCTGAACGCTGTGAAGCTGTGTTTAGGAAGCGTCATTTTGAAAAATCACAGGAAACTTCTAGTTCATTTTATACAAATAAACAACAAGCGGTTTGGATCAAAATTACTATTATTGAATAGTGTTACCACTGCAGATAAATGTAGTGAGTTGACTACTTCAAATACAGACAAAGTGCCCTTCTGACATTAGGTGCAATTGTAAATTTAGTCATAAAACATGTCATAAAAGCTTCCCAATAAGGACCCTAAAAAAAACATATGATGCATAAATGAACCAGGATTTGCCGATTCCATTCACCTGCTACTGTGATACTGAATGAAACCTTCTCAACAGAAGCTGACGCCACAGGCAAGAAAATGTATTACATGATGACATTAATCCTCAGAGCACTGTGATAGAAACAATCCATCAAAAGAAGACGCTAAAGGTTACATCCAACATGTCACAACCCAGAGATCAGGGGTTAATGTGCACAAAAGATTAAGGCCCTCAATTAGTATCTATCACTGCAGGCTACATAAAAACCTCTGACAGCAGCTGTTGAAATGTACACACACACACATTCTCTCACTCATTATGCCTCGTGTGTGTGTGTCCTGAAACATGACTCCTGCCTTGCCAAAAGAACATGTAAACTTTTAAACGACTTAAAAAGCGAACATTTATGTTGAGTCAGAGAGCCTTTCAGTTTTTCTAATCACCGTCTCTGCTCCTGACTCATGACTCCAGCTCTGGATGAGTACCGCTGCCACAGCTGCACCTAGCTACAACCAACCTCACAGGGACTCATTACCAGCCGCTCCATGGACACAAATCCTGTTGCCAGGGGTCCTATCTCGTCAGCCCACCCCAGAGACGAAGAAAGAAACATAAGCTGCCACAAAAATCTCCTGTTTTAAACACACACCTGGGTGAGTCTTTTTAATGGGCTGGAGTGACATTATCGTTCTGTTAACAAGTGTCATGCTGATATCTGTCATTTCAGAAGGTTTTTTATTTCATCCTTCTTGGTCTGGTGCATTCCTACAATGAAATAAAAACCAATCAACAAGAAGTTTCCAATAGCATTTATCTGTAATAGGTTTAGAATGGTGGAGTGTTGTTTATGAATATAAATCTGTTAAATGTGTCTGTGCACGCTGAATGAACAAAGCTGCCGTGTATTCGAGTACAAGCTGCAATGAAAAGGATTCTTGTCTCTGATGAGCACACGACTAGAGAGCAATGCTGTTCAAACACAATAATTGAACTGGCCTTTCACAGGCCTGTCTCCACTACAATCACTCAACATGGACATCTGAAACAAAAAGAGGCAGACAGAGAGCGAGAGGAGGAGAGGGGGGGAAGAATGAATACAAATGAGCTACAGGAATGAAATTTAAACTGAAAGGGAAACGAGAAAGGAAAGAAAATAACCACTGGAATTTAAAAAAAAAAGTGCACTGTGAAAAAAAAAGAAGCAGAAAATCACAGACATTTCTCCCATTTATCCAACCATCCCCTTCTAATCCATTCCACTCCCTCCCACTCCCTCATTTCATTTTCACAGCATAATGCAATCATAGGCAGCCTCCAGAGGATCCCCGTCCCCACTGGTGTGAAGTCTCGGGCTCCAGACTGCTGGCAAAGATGAGCTGAACAGCAGCACAATGGGAGGCTACAGGTGTGTGTGTGTGTGTGATGTATCAGCTTGACGTCACTGTGAGAAGACGAACAAATGTCTCCATTTAATGGAACCCTGAGTAAAGCTTGTTATCTCAATATAAAAGCAGGAGACACCCTGCTGAGGTTTATGAGCCTGTCACTGAGATGATATGAACTGATGGAGATACCTCCGCTATTAATACTCAGCTCTAGGTTTTAAGTAAAGTCTTGTAATATGTCTTATAATTAAAGTCACAATGCAATGTGGTTGAAAGTGGGGTGAAGTGCATTCAGGTTTATCTGAATATAATATAAACTTCTCTCAGTGAGATAAGGGAAAAGTGTGAAATGAAACACTTTCAGTGTATTTTCCTCTACATACACACATACATTACCTAATGCTAACATTGCTACCAAGTTAGGAAGAAAACTGCGGCGTTTCTTCAAGACTTGTTGACAGGTTTGTCAACAAGTCTTGTTGTCAGGCTTTTGCCTTTGTGTTGCAGCTTGTTGCTTTCATGTTGTGGGTTTTGTATTTGTGTGGCCACCATAGGATTTCCATATATTAATGGGTGAAAAAGCCTGCAACTTTCCTTATTTTAACTATTTACATCTGCTGTTCCTGGACGAGCTACATGAGGTACCCAGGTAGAGGGAGGTCTCGACTTCCCTGCTTAGACAGCTTCCCTCCACAACCCAGCTCCAGAGATGCGGAGGATGATGGATGGATGAATGCATACATTCTGAAGCTTCATATTCATATTTGGAACATAACCGTCATTACATAGCTTGAGAACATATATGTTGAACTGCACCACAAACATGAGGAGCGATTACAGCCAGCAGAACCCGCCCCATTGTTGTGCAAGATGGCATTGCTTGTGAATTTATACTTTACTTAAATGTAAATGTTAGACCTCAAAATGAAAAAAACTTTCCATATTTATCTTTAACTTATAGTGTTAAAAACCTATTGTGTGTCCAAACACATTTTAGAGCCATCAGCCAACCTTCATACAACATTTTGAACTGATGAAATCACTAACAAACATTTTTCTTTTTCTAAACTCTTCACTTTAAAGGAAAAGACTATGAATAAGCTTTGTGTGGCCCCCATTTAGCCCGGGGACCATAATCACATAACCGCTCTATGAGCCCACATCGATCTCCTCCTAACCCAGACTGAGCCCAGAGCTCAGCAAACAAAACAACTGTCTGCCTGAGGAAATCTAAACACAAACCCTCAGAGTGAAAGACCCTAAACTCACCAACATACAGATAGGATCTGTGCTTCATTAGGAGAAGGCTGCAGAGAACAGTGAGTGGGTATACACTGCCCCCTAGTGCCCTGACAGCAGATTACCTGGCGTTTGCAATGCTGTGCAGGAGTCTGTGTGTTTGTTCAGAGAGGTCAGAGGGCACCAGGATCTCCACGGGGTTGATCTTTAGGACACGGGACTCCAGCTCGGAGCGTGAAGAGCTATCAGGGAAGCAGTCCAGCAACACGTCTCCTGTGCTGGGCTGGACCGCCTAAGTAAACAAACAAACACAAACACCATCCTTAAATAAAAGATGAATGAATGAATGAAATAAAAAACAAAAAGTCCCTCATCAGACTCACCACCAGTCCGACAGTGAGCTGCTTCTTCAGTTTGTCCCTGTTCTCACTGATGCACAGCAGGAAGCTCTCAGGAGGGTCCGACACGATGTCACCACAGCTCCCCTCCTCCACATCTTCAAGTTTGCACACCGGGTTTACATCTGAGGCAACTGTCAAAGTTCCACACACAAAAAGAATATTGGACCACACACACACACACACAGGCTGTCTATGAGGATACCCTCTCCAACCAGAGTGGATTTGGTGTACAGGGCGCTGAGCTGACGAGCGAAGACAGTGTTCCTATTGGCGGATGAGGCCTTGAGCGCAGACGTCTCGGTCTGCTTCACCACACCCACCTGGAAAGCAGAGACAAGAAGGATCGTGTCACTGAACAGCTGGATGTGGAAACAGCAACAGTCTAAGTAAGAGAAATGCAGGATACCTTGTGTCCGTGAGACACCAGCCGCCTAACGTGAACAAACAGACGGTGTGTGGGGATGCTGCACGTCATGAAGTTATGATCCAGATGACACACAATATTCAGCTCCTTGGCAGCAATCTGGTCACACACACACACAGATGTCACAGTCAACATTTATGTTGGCACAGTTTATTAAAGGAGACATTTTCTAGTTCTCACCTCAGCGTCCTCTCCAAAGAACCTGTACTTGTAGCCACACTCCACAGCCAGCAGGGCATCCTTATGCTGCTGTTTCAGCTGGATCACCTGCTGTTCAAGAGGAGTGTACGTGCTCTTTGAGCGCCTGGAGGGGGCGCTAGAGTCAGAGGAAGAAGGAGTCGCATCTGCAACCGCTCCTCCTCCACCTCCTTTTTTTGTTTTTCTTCCTGACTTGGCAAACTGAGAAAAAGAAATACCCTGCAAGAGGAAAAAACACACCTGGGTGAAAGTTTAAACCTTTCAAATGGTGAAACAGCTTCTTTAAAGCATACCTGTTTGACATCCTCCTCTTCATCCTCACACTCCTCCTCTGCCTGTTGCAGTGTGTTGGTAATCCTGTGTTGAACTGGATCACTGGCTTCATGGCCACAGGCCTTACTGCTAGCACCACCTGATTTGTCCTGAGAGTCACTGGGCTCAGAGAGGCAGGAGAAGACCTTCAGCCTCTCCAAAGTGGAGCAGCAGACACCACCTGCTCCTTGGCTCGTTCTTGTCTTTGTTTCTGAAGAAAAGACGTCAGGTAGGCTGAATAATCTCATATTTCAGAGGAACCCTGTCCTTCCTGCTGGGAGAAATATGATGCTTCTTGGGAAAAACACTCACCTTTAGCGCTCTGACTGGATCCAGGCTCGCAATCCAAATCCTCCAGCTGCTGGTCTTTTGGAACAAGTTTAGCACGTTTTGCTGGCAATCCAACATCATCAGAGGAAAGTTTCTGCTGCAGAATCAAAGCAGTTCAGTCTTTAGCACGACGTCATGTGTGTGAGGAACATAAATGTAAAGCACAGCCCACCTTGCCTCTTTCAGCCTGGTGCTTTGCAGGATTTAATTTGAGGTTAATCTCACACTGAGCGCTGCTGCTGCTCAGTCCTCCTCCGAAGTATTTGCTAATGGATGTCTGAGTGGTGCAGGACTTTTTCAGAGACTTCGGCATGTTTACATTTGTTTTTACAGCGCGCACATAGTTTCAAAACTGTACAAACAACCGGCGAATACACAAATAACTCAGTACAAGGCTTGTTCAGCTGGAGCTGCATGGCGTTTCAAAACACGGCGGCGCATGCGCTGAGCTCACGTCGGCGCGTAAATGACGCAGCAGCTGTCAAGTCACTCGAATACACACCGCTTCCGCTTCCTGTAACGTTTTTTAAAATAATACACATTTCCATATGTAATGCAGATGTTGTTTTTTAAAACAGCAAGATAAGCGAACAAAATGTACATATATTGAACTGAATGAGATCACTAGATAGAATAACGGCAGCAATTATAAAGTGCAAGGTTAAACTAAAATCTTAATGCGTCATACACTTTTATTTTGAAAAACACAGACTTTTTCTGGTGTCAAGATACTTTTTTTATATTAGGTATAAAAGTAAAACACGTAATATAATGTAAATTACATGATTTCAGAAATAATTAGAAACACAATATTAAGAGGCTGACAGCTCAGTAAATAGTCTGCATGGCTGTGTGAGTAATGAGGTCACTTGAGGGCCGTGTTATTCAGGTCACATTGAAGCTTTTAAATGCAAATGTTGAAGTCCTGAAAGCAGACTGAGTTTAGACTGGAAAAAAAGGAAGGAAGGCGTCACTCAGCTTTCTGTTCGTCTCTGAGAAGACTGATCAACAAGGAGAGCTCAAGATGCAGCTTTACGGAGCTCTGGTCCTGTTTCTGAGTCTGTCTGTGGGTAAGAATGTATTTCATGTTGGGCCTCTGGTCACTACAATTAAAAAAGAAATAACTAAACTGTCTTGTAAACCATCATATCTGACATTTGTGGTAATTGTTTTTAAGGATGTGAAACTATCATGAGGAACTCTACTCTGACCTATGTCTTGAACTGTTGTGCTCTTTACAGCATTTGGATTGAGATGCTACACATGCACGGCCACTGACCCTAAATCCTGCACAGACACCAAATCCTGTCCGGTCATCTACAACCGCTGCTTCTCTCTCAAAATAGACAGTAAGTCTTTCTCTCACTGAGGTTTTACTCTCACTTTTAAGACCTAATCACATAAGAACAACAAAGCTCTGGTTCACAAGACAACAGGGGCAAAGAGAGGACAACAGGAATAAGGAACTCACAGTTCCAATGAAACCCAGGGAGTAAAGCAGAATTCAACACAAAGGAATATTATACTCAAAAAAGAACAAAACAATACAAAATAGTCTTAAGTTTCCATCTCATGTTGCAGGTTTGGACGTAGTAACAAAGGGTTGTCAGACCAGCGTTCTGTGTGTGGGTGCAATGATGTGCTGTGAAGGGAACCTGTGTAACGGTGCCACATCAGCTGGTCCCAGTGCCATCCTGCTGCTGGCATCTTCAGCTGTCCTCAAGCTGCTTCTCTGAAACACTACGCACTTTCTCTACTGCACTGTTTTTAACATGGTTTTATTTGTAAAGATGATTAAGAAATAAACCACTTTGCAGTGTGTATGACGTGTACTAACGATGGATCCTGTGGTGTGTTATTTATCATCAATGCATTGCAAAATGCATGCAAATTCCAAAGAAAGGGCAGCTGACAGAGAGTACCTGCAAAAATAACGCTTAATCTGAAGGAAATTCTAACAATAGAATGTGTAATAAGTCACATGCATGCAATGAGACATCTTTGAAGACAAATACTGAAATATATATTTCTTCTTTTTAACTATTTGCACACTTCTGGAGGAATGTTTGTATAATATATTTTTAGCCAAATTACTGACATTGTAAACCGTGTGTACACAGCAGAAATACAATGTAATGATAATTATCTCTTTAACCCGCTTTAAAGCAACCATTAAAACACGTTTTTCTTTTTTTGGATGAAGAATTTTCACAGCAGCCCCTCTTTAACTTATGATAACATCAATAGATGGAGAAGACAAAGTCTCTACCAATAGGTTGGTCACAAGGTGGGGCCCTAATTATCCCACCTGCTGACCAACTACAGATGGTCGGCCAATGCTAGTGGCGAAACTGAGGGAGTAAACAACTGGTCTGGTGAGCAGCTTCTGCAGTGGTTTTCCTTTGTGCACGGTGTATTCTTGCAAAGTGACAGAAGTGAAGTGAGACATGAGAATCTTATGTGCACACACCTCTAACACCTCTAACACCACTAAAAAGCAACTAGTTAACCACATAGCATGCAAAAGAGATCTCATTTACCATTTTACCGTCAAGCCGTGTTTTCCTCATGTTTCTAGTCTAGAGGCAATGAGGCATATGCTTCACTAAAACTATGCAATATGCCTATTCACAGTTAGTTGTATGAATGCATGTTTGTCTTGTTTTGTGCTGTGTTGCTGAACAGTATGGCCTCTGAAACACTGAGATCTTAACAATAAAAAAAAATAATGTACGCAATGTCTAAGTCTCCAGTCTCTGTATTTCACATGATTATTAGAAGCAACAAAAATAGCTTTGTTACAAGCCGCAGCACTGGAATTAAAAACATGAGCTTCTGTTACTTGTCAGGAGAGGAAGCCAAGGGGCGAAGCCAACACAACAGCACCTTGGTGGCTGTCACAGGAGGAGGGCGTGTGTCAAACAGCATATCGCATAAAGAAGGTTTTGGAAGAACTGAAAGTATAATTAGTGAGAACAGTCAGAGGATTTGAAAGGCTTCTGTTCTCTCACAGGTCTTTTTGTTGCTCAGCTGTCACAATGAAGTTTTATGGAGCTCTGGTCCTTCTTCTGACTGTGTCCACAGGTAAACGCAGCTTTATGAACCTTGAACATCAGTCTGTAGATGTTATTGCAATGTTCAGTGAATGTCTTAGAAAGCGTGTGACTGTGGTCATCAGGGATTTTTACTTATATTATCAACTTTACATGAAGAACACATCCACCACATATTTATTCATGTGTATCAATGTTATATTCAATCTTTTTGTTTCCTGAAATTTGAAAGTATTTTCTGTTTGCAAAGGGTTATGAGAGAAAAGAGGAAGTGATATTTTTAATGTTGTAACATAAATCTTTGTGTGACTGTGATCTGTGTGTCTTTTGAGCATGTGGACTGAGATGCTACACTTGTACAACTACCGACCCCAAATCCTGCACAACCATCACAGATTGTGTTTCACCCTTCAACCGATGTTTCAGCTTGAACATAAACGGTAAGAACTGTTTAAGCTGATGTATTGCTGAACAGCATGGCCTATGAAACACTGAGGTTTTTCTATCTTGTCTTACAGGTGTCATCACTAAGGGCTGCCAAACGTCACTGCTTTGTGTGGGTAACATGCAATGCTGTGAAACAGACTTGTGCAACAGCGCCATACCAACCGGTCCCAGCGTGATCCTCCTGCTGGTCTCCTCAGCCATCATCACACTCTTTATCTGAAGCTCTGGACCAACCACATCAAACTGTATGGTGATTTTAATCCAATCAAAACATGTCAGAGGCTGTGACATCTTAACAATAAAATAAACAATAATGTACGCAATGTCTAAGTCTCCAGTCTCTGTATTTCACATGATTATTAGAATATTAACCATCAGGATTATCAGGATCATTTTTGACAAATGTAGGCTATGTTGATAACTAAAAGTTGTTTTACAGCCCATTGTGCAGAATCTTCCATTTTCATGTTATTCATTTCAAAAGTAAACAGTGAACAGTTTCCGATGCATTTACACTGTTGGTTTGGTAAGGAAGTAGAGCTTTCTTTGTACTTTGAATCTTAATTTTGTGTATGGAGGTGTTACGGCCCGCCAGTTTAGACCACATCAAAAGAGGAAGACACACTGCAGAATCAATACAAAAACAAACACATATATGGGGTGTGAAAATGAGTCAGTGGTGTGTGTAGATGCATGGCTGAGATGAGTGTATGTGGTGGTGTGGGTACACAACGTGGAGTCAAGGCGCCTGATCAGGCGGAGCTTAAGACCCTGCAGAACACTGGCCAGGTGCTCTGCCGTCCTGATCTGGTTAGCTCCACCTTCAGTCCAAAACACAACAGCACCATGGTGGCTGCCACAGGAGGAGGGCGTGTCATACAGCTTATATAAAGAGGGTTTGGGAGGAAATAAAAGTACTTGTTACTGACAGTGTCTGTAAATACACAGCAGAAATACAATGTAATGATAATTGTCTCTTTAACCTGCTGTAAAGCAAACAATCAATCAAACTCTTTAATTTATGAGAACATTAATGGATGGAGAAGACAAAGTCACTACTATCAGATGGTCACAAGATGGCGCCCTAATTATCCCACCTATGGTCTTGGCTTTCACAAATTTGTTTATTTGTTTATTTTTTGTAATAATACAAAATAGATGCAAAGAAAGCCCTTGGCTGATGGCCTCTTGTACGTGCAAAGGTGGTTTTTCAGTTTGGGGAATCTCCATATCAGGTTTTATTTCCATTACTGACAAAATGCAGGCTATGTTGATAAACTAGTTGACAAGCTAAAACATGTTCACCTAGACCTAACAGATATTCAGAGAAAATAAAAGTATCATTAGTGAGAGAAGTCAGAGGATTTGAAAGGTTTCTGTTCTCTCACAGCTCTTTTTGTTGCTCAGCTGTCATGATGAAGTTTTATGGAGCTCTGGTCCTTCTTCTGACTGTGTCCACAGGTAAAAGCATCAGGTGATGATTCAAGCTCTTTGCCTGACACACAGAAAGCTGTGAAATTAAAACAAAGAGGTGTCTTGTTTATTTTTTGTCCTCTAATCTGATTAAAACTAAAAAGCCAGGACTCCAGGAAGAGTAGCCACAGTTAAACAGTCCAGTGTTTATTGGTGATGTAATTTCAACTTAACACATTATCTTCATATGTCCTAAATGAATGTACAGCCTGAATCATGGCTCTGTGGATATAGGCTGTACCTCCACGCCTCATTTCTCCCTGTTATGAATATGGGTTGCTTGCTACGATTTAAACAGGTGTATTGTAAGGTGTGTTTCTGTATGGTGTTTCAAATCAAATTCATGCTCCATGTGCCCCTGACATGTTTCCAGTTCTTCTCCCAAAGGGTTAATACAGGTCTGATTGCTATTGGAAGCTGAGCCCCTCTATAAGAACAACTTATGATGGACCTGTGTGTTTGGAAAACAACCTCATCCAGTGTGTTAGAAAACTCTTGCTACAGCAGAAAACACCACGTCTGAATGTCTCAGAATGTTTTTCTTACATTTGGAGGTGTTAACTTTTTGTGTGACTGTGATCTGTGTGTCTGTTGAGCATGTGGACTGAGATGCTACACCTGTGCATCTTCTGACCCCAAATCCTGCACAACCATCACAAATCATAATTCACCCTTCAACCGTTAACATTAAAAGGTAAGAAGTGTCTGTTTAAGCTGATGTATTGCTGAACAGTATGGCCTCTGAAACACTGAGATCTTAACAATAAAATAAACAATACTGTACGCAATGTCTGAGTCTCCAGTCTTTGTATTTCACATGATTATTAGAAGCAACAAAAATAGCTTTGTTACAAGTCGCAGCACTGGAATTAAAAACATGAGCTTCTGTTACTTTTCAGGAGAGGAAGCCGGGGGTGGGGGGCAACACAACAGCACCATGGTGGCTGTCACAGGCGGAGGGCGTGTGTCATGCAGCATACCGGTATTTAAAGAGGGTTTTGGAAGAAATAAAAGTATAATTTGAAAGGCTTCTGTTCTCTCACAGCTCTTTTTGTTGCTCAGCTGTCACGATGAAGTTTTATGGAGCTCTGGTCCTTCTGCTGACTGTGTCCACAGGTAAACGCAGCTTCATGAACCTTGAACATCAGTCTGTAGATGTTATTGCAATGTTCAGTGAACGTCTTAGAAGGCATGTGATGGTGGTCATCAGGTATTTTTACTTATATTATCAACTTTACATGAAGAACACATCCACAACATATTTATCCATGTGTATCAGTGTTATATTCAATCTTTTTGTTTCCTGAAATTTGAAAGTACTTTGTGTTTGCGAATGATTATGAGAGAGAAGAGGAAGTGATATTTTAAATGTCTGAACATAAATCTTTGTGTGACTGTGATCTGTGTGTCTTTTGAGCATGTGGACTGAGATGCTACACTTGTGCAACTACCGACCCCAAATCCTGCACAACCATCACAGATTGTGATTCATCCTTCAACCAATGTTTCAGCTTGAACATTCGTGGTAAGAACTGTCTGTTTAAGCTGATGTATTGCTGAACAGCATGGCCTCTGAAACACTGAGGTTTTTCTATCTTGTCTTACAGGTGTCATCACTAAGGGCTGCCAAACGTCACTGCTTTGTGTGGATAACAATCAATGCTGTGAAACAGACTTGTGCAACAGCGCCATACCAACCGGTCCCAGCGTGATCCTCCTGCTGGTCTCCTCAGCCATCATCACACTCTTTATCTGAAGCTCTGGACCAACCACATCAAACTGTATGGTGATTTTAAACCAATCAAAACATGTCAGAGGCTGTGACATCTTAACAATAAAATAAACAATAATGTACGCAATGTCTAAGTCTCCAGTCTCTGTATTTCACATGATTATTAGAATATTAACCATCAGGATTATCAGGATCATTTTTGACAAATGTAGGCTATGTTGATAACTAAAAGTTGTTTTACAGCCCATTGTGCAGAATCTTCCATTTTCATGTTATTCATTTTAAAAGTAAACAGTGGACAGTTTCCGATGCATTTACACTGTTGGTTTGGTAAGGAAGTAGAGCTTTCTTTGTACTTTGACTCTTAATTTTGTGTATGGAGGTGTTACGGCCTGCCCGTTTAGACCACAACAAAAGAGGAAGACACACTGCAGAATCAATACAAAAACAAACACATATATGGGGTGTGAAAATGAATCAGTGGTGTGTGTAGATGCATGGCTGAGATGAGTGTATGTGGTGGTGTGGGTACACAACGTGGAGTCAAGGCACCTGATCAGGAGGAGCTTAAGACCCTGCAGAACACTGGCCAGGTGCTCTGCCTTACTGATCTGGTTAGCTCCACCTTCAGTCCAAAACACAACAGCACCATGGTGGCTGCCACAGGAGGAGGGCGTGTGTCATACAGCTTATATAAAGAGGGTTTGGGAGGAAATAAAAGTACTTGTTACTGACAGTGTCTGTAAATACACAGCAGAAATACAATGTAATGATAATTGTCTCTTTAACCTGCTGTAAAGCAAACAATCAATCAAACTCTTTAATTTATGAGAACATTAATGGATGGAGAAGACAAAGTCACTACTATCAGATGGTCACAAGATGGCGCCCTAATTATCCCACCTACAGTCTTGGCTTTTACAAATTTGTTTATTGTTTATTTGTTTATTTTTTTGTAAAAAATACAAAATAGATGCAAATAAAGTCCTTGGCTGATGGCCTCTTGTACGTGCAAAGGTGATTTTTCAGTTTGGGGAATCTCCATATCAGGTTTTATTTCCATTACTGACAAAATGCAGGCTATGTTGATAAACTAGTTGACAAGCTAAAACATGTTCACCTAGGCCCCGTGGTCTTCAGGGCGTTTCCCATAACAGATGTTCAGAGAAAATAAAAGTACCATTAGTGAGAGAAGTCAGAGGATTTTTTCTTTGGATGAAGAATTTTCACAGCAGCCCCTCTTTAACTTATGATAACATCAATAGATGGAGAAGACAAAGTCTCTACCAATAGGTTGGTCACAAGGTGGGGCCCTAATTATCCCACCTGCTGACCAGCTACAGATGGTCGGCCACTGCTACTGGCGAAACTGAGGGAGTAAACAACTGGTGAGCAGCTTCTGCAGTGGTTTTCCTTTGTGCACGGTGTATTCTTGCAAAGTGACAGAAGTGAAGTGAGACATGAGAATCTTATGTGCACACACCTCTAACACCTCTAACACCACTAAAAAGCAACTAGTTAACCACATAGCATGCAAAAGAGATCTCATTTACCATTTTACCGTCAAGCCGTGTTTTGCAAATAGTGGAACCCACTTCATGAAGCTTCATGAACCTTGAACATCAGTCTGTAGATGTTATTGCAATGTTCAGTGAACGTCTTAGAAGACGGTACTGATCAGGTATTTTTACTTATATTTTCAACTTTACATGAAGAACACATCCACAACATATTTATTCATGTGTATCAATGTTATATTCAATCTTTTTGTTTCCTGAAATTTGAAAGTGCTTTGTGTTTGCGAATGATTATGAGAGAGAAGAGGAAGTGTTATTTTAAATGTCTGAACATAAATCTTTGTGTGACTGTGATCTGTGTGTCTTTTGAGCATGTGGACTGAGATGCTACACTTGTGCAACTACCGACCCCAAATCCTGCACAACCATCACAGATTGTGTTTCACCCTTCAACCGATGTTTCAGCTTGAACATAAACGGTAAGAAGTGTCTATTTAAGCTGATGTATTGCTGAACAGCATGGCCTATGAAACACTGAGTTTTTTCTATCTTGTCTTACAGGTGTCATCACTAAGGGCTGCCAAACGTCACTGCTTTGTGTGGATAACAATCAATGCTGTGAAACAGACTTGTGCAACAGCGCCATACCAACCGGTCCCAGCGTGATCCTCCTGCTGGTCTCCTCAGCCATCATCACACTCTTTATCTGAAGCTCTGGACCAACCACATCAAACCGTATGGTGATTTTAATCCAATCAAAACATGTCAGCGGCTGTGACCTCTTAACAATAAAATAAACAATAATGTACGCAATGTCTAAGTCTCCAGTCTCTGTATTTCACATGATTATTAGAAGCAACAAAAATAGCTTTATTACAAGTCACAGCACTGAACATAAAAACATGAGCTTCAGTTACTTGTCAGGAGAGGAAGCAGAGTGTTCATCTTTGCACTGTATTTGTGGTTTCTCACCACAAAGTTAAAAGGGGGGAGCAGTGTTTCTTCTTTCTTTCATTTTTTGTCACTTTAAAGACAACACAAATCCACCATATAATTGTTTTCTTTGGTTGGCTACCTTCGTAATATAGCAAACATTCATACCAGTAAACACAGACACCTTAACATAAAAAAACACATGTAGCACTTGAAATTCTCACAAATGAAGTGCATCTGTGCACCCTGAGCCCTGAAGGTAGAAAAAGATCAAACAAATAAAATGGAAATATTTCACTTTGTCATTTATTTGATTAGGAAAACAAAAGGGGGCCACAGTGAACCTACCTACTTTGATGGAACAATGAATTCTAGTCTAAAATACCAGAAAAGGAAAATGTTGCCACCTGTCTGTGGGTTTAAGACAAAGTGGGTCATGCAGCAAGACAACAACCATACAAAAGAATGGTTAAAGAACAAAGTTAATCTTCTGACCTTATTCCAACTAAAATGTTGTGAAATGCATGACAAGCAGGTCATGTGAGGAAATTGCCCCCAACATCTCAGTTAATGGAAAACGTTTTAGTTGCTGTTAATCAAGACATCCCAGATGATCCTGGGGTTCACATACTTGTGCCACTCAAACTGGATCCTTTTCTTGAATCAATAAATGACAAAGTGAAATATTTCTGTTTCATTTGTATGACTGGGTTCTCCTTTTCTACCTTTAGCACTTGTGTGAAAATCAGCTGATGTTTTGGGTCAAATGCAAACAGCTGACAGAAAAGCACTGTATGTTTTCTAACATTCAGTATAAGAATCAATCATTTCTGACCACCTTGTGGTTTGTTCAATTTTACAACACAAACACATTGAAACAAGCTTCATCCAACAAAAAGCAGCAGCCACCCAAAACAACCTGTGGATGCTAGCAATGCTTTACTCCCATGCTAGCAATTACTAGATCAGTGCAGACAAACACATTGTTTTGGCAGGTGTCATTTTACAACAAAACTCCTCATGCACTTTGCAAAATCAGATTTTAAAATGTGAATACATCAAGCATACATCAGTGTGCATATGTGTTTCATCACAAGTTTCATTAGCTGAAAAGGCAAATAAAGTCACAAGGCAGGCGTGGACGGCACTAATAAAATCTCTTTGACTTGTAAAGCTATACCTCTTTTACAAGGCAAATAGTAGGAGCAGTAGTCACAATAGTAATATATTGGTCTTGCAAAAGTCACACTGTGCATTCAAAAAGTAATTGTAGTAATTGTTTTAAATGTACCCTGAGCAGTGATTTATCTTGTGCAGATGTTTTTTAAGCAGTAGATTTTGGCATTGAAATGACAGCATGGCACTACAGGTCAAGATGTAAATTTAAATCATTATACATATTACACATCAACCACAAATCAAAATATTACATAATAAATTAATGCATGTTTGCTTAAAAACAGGTAGTTAAGAATGACATATAAAATCAGCCGTTCACTCTGAGCGGAGCAACATCTGTCCAGCCCGCAGTGCAGGTTTATTGCAGACTTAGTTCTAGATCCAGTCCACTGTTATTTAATACAATCTACCCTGTGATTCACACAGAATGAAAAACAGTGAACTATGACCCCAAAACCATTCCAGCGGCAGGACTCAGAACATTTGGAATGGCTGTTAGGTGGAAGACTACTTACAATCTAAGATCGGTTTTGCTATTGGCTGTGGAAGGCACATGAGGATGAGGATTAGCTTACAGGTGCAAAAATGCATGTGTCCTCAGGAGAATGTGCATGTAGCCTGTGTGTGGGTGTTTAAAGGTGAACCCATGTAAAGTAAGCTACCTCATCCAGGTCCACGGGGTAGTCAGTGAGGTACATGGGGCCTTTATCAAAATGTTCCCCCTTATAGCTTCTCCATCGCCCTGCAGGCAAGTAGATGTCCCGCTCTTGCTTTCCCGGCTCCAACACCGGAGCCACCATCAGGTCATCTCCAATTAGGAACTGAGAGTCAATCTTATAGGCTGCCTCATCGTCGTTGGCAATCCACCAAAGGGGCCTGATGATTGGGTCTCCTGTATCAAGAAGTTCACCAGCCAGCTCAAGCACCCTTGGTGCTACCAGAGTTTCATGGAGTTCTGTGAACTTCTGTGCAATCTGTACCACCTGTAGATATGTAAAGAAACAGTGTTAGCATCACAGCAGCGCATGCTACCAGCCATTGCAGCATTATGGCTGTTTATGTGGTTGACATCCAAATCTAATGAACACATATTTACTTTGCATTAATCAGAATCAGAAATACTTTATTAATCCCAGGGGGAAATTGTTCATTAGTCTGTCACTAATTTGTTTGTCCAGGTAAACTTACAGAACCAACAAGTGCAGAAAGTTTAAACTTTGGTGCCCTCTGGTGTAGTATCAAGAAGCAACAATTTTTTTCAATGCAAAAATGTCTGTCCAAAATACCAAGGCAAACATTTGCTATTCCTTAAAAAACACAGCTTCAAATCTAAATCAGTCTTTCTCAGCTGATTATATTTCATTGCCTTTTCATGTTTAAATGTTTCTTTTCTGTTAAGTGTGTAATTCTTTGATTCCTTGATTGTATTTTCACTGTATTTCTTGCATTTGTAAAACTCTCCCTGTGTACATAATACAAGTTTGCATCATGTTGCATACAGATTTGATTAAGTCAGTCTGGAGAGAGAAAATCCTTTCAGAAGTAAATGTAAAGAAATATTGTCCACATTTCAGTTAATTTGTTCTGTTTAACTTGACTCACCTCATCGTCATAGGCCCACGGTGGTATAGAGAACTGCATGGCAGGCATGAAGGCCGACAGCTCCAACCACCTGATGTACAGCTCTCTGTCCGGTAAACCATTTTTGCCGTCTAACCCACCTAAAATGCAATACAGATGTCAAACTGTGGACAAAAACAACTTGAAACTTTTATGACTGCACAGTATGTAGTACCGTACCTGCAGTGCGGTCGGGGTATGCGTTCCCTCCTATCATGTCAGGTAAGACAAACTGGTAGCCCAGAATGCTGACCGTCAGAACCGTTGGGATAATGGACTTGAGGCCGAGTTCATAACCCCACACTGAGTCTCTGTCAATGATCCTGAAGAAGCAGGAGATGTTCTGACTCTGGTAACCCACCCTCAGCTCAGCACGCTCACTGAATGGTATGGCCATCTCTGTGTAGCGGCGGGTAAAGGTGGAGGGGTCGGACAGTGGGACAAAGGTGCTAAACTGACGGGGGAGATAGCTTGTTTCTCCTGCAACAAACTTGAAAGAGGTCACATCATAGCGAGTTTTGAGCATCCGCAGATGTGAGTAATACCACTCGCGGGTTTCTGGGTTGGTGAAGTCCAAGATTCCTCCGATCCCGTTCCACCAGCGAACCAGAGCAGGCAGCTCGCCACTTGGCTCCCGAACAAATAACCCTTTCTCCACAGCTACGCCAAAATTAATTGAGTCGTAGTTGATAAAAGGATGCGTCCAGAGGGTCACCTGAAACCCGTCCTCTCTCAGTTGGTCAAACATACCGCTGGCACTAGGGAACTTTTGTGGGTCAAAATCAAACTCCCCGTAATCAGCAGTGTAACGGTCATCGAGCTCCAGATGTGAGCATGTGAAGCCATGTTTAGTGATGTCAGAGGCATAGCGCAGCAGCTTCTCCTGAGTGACAGCTGTCTTGTGGAGAGCCCATGTGGACCACACAGGTTTTTTGAAGACTTCAGTAGACGGCACTTTGATTGGCTTTGCGAAATACTGACGCACCTGAACAAAACATAGACACACAGATGTGTTTGTATAACATAGTTTACCACAAATAAAAAAATGCAGTCTGCACTCACCATGTATTTGTGAATAGAGGTAACGTCCGACCCCACACAGACCCTGTAGCTGAGTTCCGGTAATGCCTCTTGTCCCTGTGGGGGTCTGAAGGGAGAGTCCTGGTACCGAGCCTGGAACCTCAGTGACCGGTCCTTCACTGACCAACCCAAATGAAACGGTACTGAGTCATTAATCTTGATTGCAGTTGCGTTTGATGAAAGCCAGTAGCGTTCCAGGATTCCCCCGAAAGCATTTCGATCGGAGTAGATATCACTGGTGATGAAAGGCCGTGGTTCCTCTTCACCTTGGATCCTAATGGGCCAGTACTGTGTTGCTGTCTCAGCCCCCCCATACCAATGGGAGCCATTATAGGTCATGGCATGCTCGACGTTGTGCTTATTTTGCAGTTCCTCCCAGCGAACACGGTAACACATCACTGTGTCCTTTGGCCGAACCGTCTGAATAAAGAAGTTGAGTTTGCCAGAAGCTGACTGAGTACAGCTCAGAATATTTCCCTCCTTTGAACAGGAGTCCAGATCCAGAGTGCCAGATCTAGGAGAGACCAATTTGAATGTGACCAATTAAACTAGTGTTGTTTTAAAGTGATATGCATAAAAAAACAACCTTGCCAAAACAATTACATTACCACATCATAAAAAACCCCTTTATCGTTCTTTCCATTACTCTATATATCTACAAGTGCATGGACTGTGCTGTGGCTATTTCTGTCGATATGAGCTCTGCTGATAATGGACATGACTAAATCAGTCTTCCCTAAGGGTGCAATCATCTGTCTGTCTCGTCTAGTTTTCCATGATCCCTGCACATGATGCAGAGTGGCAGCTTTTCACAAAGGGGAACAACGGTGCCTGGGCTAAAGGAAGTTATATATGTGACAAGGAATAGCGAAGATCAAGATTTGCTGGCTGTCAAGTGTTTATTTTAAAAGCATAATAATTGTCTTCTTCTCTGCCCTTTGTTTTAATTACTGATAAATAGTCATGGCTTATCTAATATGAATAGAATTTGATTTGAGCCACCCTTTGACCAAAAATGTTGTTGTTTTCTGTGCCAGATGCTGTAATGCAGGTTCTTGGTTTCAGAAAATTGGTTCTACTTTCACTTTTTATTGGTTTTACCATTTTTAAAAAAAATGCTATCCCTACAGTGAACCCACCTGAAAGTCATGGTGAAGATGACAGCTCCTGCCTGGTTTCGAATGATGAATCCATCCTTGTTGAGGTCCAACAATTCAGTCTTCATCAGCTGAGCTTTACGCAGAGACACTGAGTAGTAGCACCAGGCAACCACGGCAGCCAGGACCAACACACAGCCAAGAAATACTGCCATTACCAGGGGCCACCCTTCATGGGCCAGTTTCTTCTTCAGTGGGGAGCCACCGGTACCCCCAGACATCTGCTGCTCCCCAGGAGCCACCGACACAATCTGATGCATATTGAAGGCTTGTGCAGAGAAGCAGTGAATAAATCCGAGAGCGCTGATGTGAAGGTGTCAGGTTAATGCACCTAACACTGTTTCACAACCTGCACAAAAGAGACACAGACAACTTCTTAATCTTTTACTTGCAAGGAGAGTGACCCCAGAGACTGCTCAGTTACAATCTCCAAACTCACTCTGAAACAGTCTCTGGCTCGCCTGCCTTTTATTGAATATAGGAGCGCCCTATTTTTACAACATTGTTACTAAGGGGAAATGGAAACATCTTGTTCAGTATCAAAACCACTCTTTTCATATCTTCACTGACACCCTTCTCGAAACCGTTGTGGGTGTGCTTCCTGTCATTCTCGTTTCTTGGTAAAGTTGCTCCACTGTCCCCACAGTGACCTTTGTGTATATGTCTATCAGCTATTTATATGCAAGCGGGTTATATAAGATAATGCATGATATGACACGTCTACAGAAAATAAGAAACACTTTTATAAGAATAAATGTATAACCCTTAAACAAGTAATAAGTAATAAAAATAACTCCAACAGAAGGATTGCTCTGAATTGCTAGAGAATCAGAGTAATTCAGAGCTTTGTATGCCTCTGTGTGTCAGCCTGTTACCATGGTAACAGCAGAGGAGACCTCAAAAACCAGCACTGTATGTTTTCTAACATTCAGTATAAGAATCAATCATTTCTGACCACCTTGTGGTTTGTTCAAATTTACAACACAAACACATTGAAACAAGCTTCATCCAACAAAAAGCAGCAGCCACCCAAAACAACCTGTGGATGCTAGCAATGCTTTACTCCCATGCTAGCAATTACTAGATCAGTGCAGACAAACACATTGTTTTGGCAGGTGTCATTTTACAACAAAACTCCTCATGCACTTTGCAAAATCAGATTTTAAAATGTGAATACATCAAGCATACATCAGTGTGCATATGTGTTTCATCACAAGTTTGATTAGCTGAAAAGGCAAATAAAGTCACAAGGCAGGCGTGGACGGCACTAATAAAATCTCTTTGACTTGTAAAGCTATACCTCTTTTACAAGGCAAATAGTAGGAGCAGTAGTCACAATAGTAATATATTGGTCTTGCAAAAGTCACACTGTGCATTCAAAAAGTAATTGTAGTAATTGTTTTAAATGTACCCTGAGCAGTGATTTATCTTGTGCAGATGTTTTTAAGCATAAAGCAGTAGATTTTGGCATTGAAATGACAGCATGGCACTACAGGTCAAGATGTAAATTTAAATCATTGTACATATTACACATCAACCACAAATCAAAAGATTACATAATAAATTAATGCATGTCCTAATACGTACCATACGTCCTAAATGAATGTACAGCCTGAATCATGGCTCTGTGGATATAGGCTGTACCTCCACCCCTTATTTCTCCCTGTTATGAATATGGGTTGCTTTGTTATGTTATGGGGGGAGTTTGGACCCAAATGCAGACGCGGAGACTGAGGTGAACTAAAAGTGAGCTTTTAATAAAGCCGAAATGGCAAACAACATAAAATTCTAGAATGCAAAGTACAAATCAAAGGTGTAAAAAGCAACTAACTAAACCAACAAGAAGAAACAAGTAAAAAACAAACCAAACCTAACAGAGAGCCAAAAGGGATGATGGGAACACACACACGACACGCCATGGATAAACGGACGGACTAACAAGAACAAAGGGGAGCACAGGACTTAAATACAGAAGGGTAACAAGACACAGGTGAGACACATCAGGGTGGGGCAAGCAATCCTAAAGGCGGGAAACACAAGGAAGTAAAACACACAGGAACACAAGGGGAAACATGGACTTTCAAAATAAAACAGGAAACACAAGACACAGCTGCAAACACACAGATCACAGACTCAGGGCAGGAATGAAAACTAAACAGAAAACAAATCAAGAAAAACAGAATCCTAACAGTACCCCCCCTTCAAGGGACGGATCCCAGACGTCCCAGGGAAAAAAAAACAAAAGTCACAGCTGAGCCGGGAGGGAGGGGGGAGGTCCGGAGGAGGGATCAAAACAAAACCACAAGGATCAGAGTTCAAACAAAAGGGGACCCAACGGGCAGAAGTTCAGGAAGAGGGAAACGAAGTTCAAAGTGGCCACTGTGAGACCACAGAGTCAAAAAACGGCCAGGGGGCCAAAACAGTCAGGGGCCTGGGACTCTCTGGGTCCCGGCAGAAGCCCAACAGAGGCAGGGAGAAGGGCAAAAGTAGAGGCAGAGTCATGGGCCCTCCAGGGTCTGGTCAGAAGACCAGCAGGGACAGGGAGGTGAACCCTCCAGGGTCTGGGCGAAAGACCAGCAGGGACAGAGATCTGAACCCTCCGGGGTCCGGGCGGAAGACCACCAGAGATGGAGACGCGGACCCTCCTGGGTCCGGGCGGAAGACCACCAGCGATGGAGATGCGGACCCTCCTGGGTCCAGGCGGAAGACCACCAGCGATGGAGATGCGGACCCTCCAGGGTCCGGGCGGAAGACCAGCAGGGACAGAGATCTGAACCCTCCGGGGTCCGGGCGGAAGACCACCAGAGATGGAGACGCGGACCCTCCAGGGTCCGGGCAGAACACCAGCGAAGACGAGGCAGCAGACCCTCCTGGGTCCGGGCAGAAGACCAGTGGAGACGAGGAGGCTGGCCCTCCAGGGTCAGGGCAGAAGGCCGGCAGAGACGAGGAGGCTGGCCCTCCAGGGTCAGGGCAGAAGGCCGGCAGAGACGAGGAGGCTGGCCCACCAGGGTCAGGGCAGAAGGCCGGCAGAGAGGAGGAGGACCCTCCAGGGTCCAGGCAGGAGACCAGAGCCGAGGACCCTCCAGGGTCCGGACAGGAAACCAGAACCGAAGACCCTCCAGGGTCCGGACAGGAAACCAGGGACGAGGACCCTCCGGGGTCCGGACAGGAAACCAGGGACGAGGACCCTCCGGGGTCCGGACAGGAAGCCGGGGGCGGAACCCCACCAGGCTCAGGGCTGGGACCCTGAGCTGAGGGTTCATCGAGGCCTGGGCTGGAACCCAGGGTGGAAGACCCTCTAGAGTTTAGGAAAGACACCCCCACAGTCAGTGTCAATGCTGCAAATGTTCCAAAGTATAAAAAATCCACATTCTCTGCGGATAAATCCTTGGAGGCAGCACCGAAACACCCACCCTCAGGTGGTGCAGGAGTAGGCAACGTCATTTGGAGTCCGCCCTCTGATGGAGCGGGGAGGAGCGACGACGTCTGAAGTCCGTCCTCTGACGGAGTGGGGAGGAGCGACGTCGTCTGAAGTCCGCCCTCTGACGGAGCGGGGAGGAGCTCTGACGGAGCAGGGAGGAGCGACGTCTTCTGGAGTCCAGCTGGCTCCACTGAGGGCGAGGATGTGAGACTACCAACTTCTGCAGAAACCCACGAAGAAGGATGTCCAGTTGGCTCCGTAGAGAATGGGGGGCGAGCCCCCGTGGGACCAGGGGATGAGGAGACGGAGGCCACGGCTGGAGATGCAGAAGACGCTGGTGATGGCGAGGATGTCGGATCACCAGCTGACACAGGAACACACAGTGTAGACCCAACCGGCTCCATAGAAGGCTCAGGATCACCGGCTGGCACGGGAACTAACGGGAGGAGTTCAGCTGACAATGGCGTAGATGTCAGCCCACCAGCTGACACTGGGACAGGCGGGGAAGGGAGTCCAGCTGGCTCCGCTGAAGACGAGGAGGGAGCCTCAACAGGGTCAGGGGAAGAGGTGGCGGAGAATTCAGCTGGAGCAGGAACAGACAGGGAGGAGTGAACTGGTGGACATGAAGATGTCAGACTACCAGCTGCTGTAGAAACCCATGAGGACGGTAATCCAACTGCCTCCGTTGAGGACGAGGGGTAAACCTCGACAGGGTCAGGGGATGAGGAGACGGAGACTGCAGCTGGAGCCGGAGCAGGAACAGACAGGGATGGACCGGCTGGTTTGAATACAGGCTGGGTGAACCAGGGGGGAAGCATTGGGGCCACTGGCGTGGGGAACCTCTCCATTTCCTCATACGCAGGTAGGAGCAGGTCAATTAGCCAAGGCTTATCCTCCAAAGTATCAATTATTCTGGTGGAAAGTCTCTCCTTTTCATTGCATAGGTCCCCCAGCAACTGTAAAACAGAAATCCGGTAGGAGACCCATTGCCGGATCTCCTGATTGTCTTGAGGGGAAGGGATTAAGGAGTCCACCTCGTCCACCTCCGCTTGGAGGAATCTCCACTGTCTTTTAATTGCCTTCCAGGCTAAAACACAGTCTGCTGGGTCCATTTTCTGGTTAGTCCGTTCTGTTATGTTATGGGGGGAGTTTGGACCCAAATGCAGACGCGGAGACTGAGGTGAACTAAAAGTGAGCTTTTAATAAAGCCGAAATGGCAAACAACATAAAATTCTAGAATGCAAAGTACAAATCAAAGGTGTAAAAAGCAACTAACTAAACCAACAAGAAGAAACAAGTAAAAAACAAACCAAACCTAACAGAGAGCCAAAAGGGATGATGGGAACACACACACGACACGCCATGGATAAACGGACGGACTAACAAGAACAAAGGGGAGCACAGGACTTAAATACAGAAGGGTAACAAGACACAGGTGAGACACATCAGGGTGGGGCAAGCAATCCTAAAGGCGGGAAACACAAGGAAGTAAAACACACAGGAACACAAGGGGAAACATGGACTTTCAAAATAAAACAGGAAACACAAGACACAGCTGCAAACACACAGATCACAGACTCAGGGCAGGAATGAAAACTAAACAGAAAACAAATCAAGAAACACAGAATCCTAACATGCTTGCTACGATTTAAACAGGTGTGTTGTAAGGTGTGTTTCTGTATGGTGTTTCAAATCAAATTCATGCTCCACGTGCCCCTTCTTTACAGCCCTGCTGACACTTCCACAACATATTTAGCCATGTGTATCAATGTTGTAATCATTTTGTTTCTTGAAATTTGAAAGTGCTTTCTGTTTGCAAAAGATTATGAGAGAGAAGAGGAAGAGGTTACATCTTTGTGTGACTGTGATCTGTGTGTCTGTTGAGCATGTGGACTGAGCTGCTACACTTGTCCATCTTCTGACCCCAAATCCTGCACAACCATCAGAGATTGTAATTCACCCTTCAACTGATGTTTCACATTAAAAGGTATAAGAAGTGTCTGTTTAAGCTGATGTGTTGCTGAACAGTATGGCCTCTGAAACACTGGGATCATTCGCTGCCTTACTGATCTGGTTAGCTCCACCTCAATGGAAACCTTCAGCCCAAAACACAACAGCACCTTGGTGGCTGTCACAGGAGGAGGGCGTGTGTCATACAGCATATATAAAGAGGGTTTGAGAGGAAATAAAAGTATAATTAGTGAGATAATTCAGAGGATTTGAAAGGTTTCTGTTCTCTCACAGGTCTTTTTTGTTGCTCAGCTGTCATGATGAAGTTTTATGGAGCTCTGGTCCTTCTTCTGACTGTGTCCACATTTTTGAAGTGTCTGTTTAAGCTGATGTATTGCTGAACAGCATGGCCTCTGAAACACTGAGGTTTTTCTTTCTTGTCTTATAGGTTTCATCATGAAGGGCTGCCAAACGTCACAGCTTTGTGTGGTTAACAATCAATGCTGTGAAACAGACTTGTGCAACAGCGCCATACCAACCGGTCCCAGCGTGATCCTCCTGCTGGTCTCCTCAGCCATCATCACACTCTTTATCTGAAGCTCTGGACCAACCACATCAAACTGTATGGTGATTTTAAACCAATCAAAACATGTCAGAGGCTGTGACATCTTAACAATAAAATAAACAATAATGTACGCAATGTCTAAGTCTCCAGTCTCTGTATTTCACATGATTATTAGAAGCAACAAAAATAGCTTTGTTACAAGTCACAGCACTGAACATAAAAACATGAGCTTCAGTTACTTGTCAGGAGAGGAAGCAGAGTGTTCATCTTTGCACTGTATTTGTGGTTTCTTACCACAAAGTTAAAAGGGGGGAGCAGTGTTTCTTCTTTCTTTCATTTTTTGTCACTTTAAAGACAACACAAATCCACCATATAATTGTTTTCTTTGGTTGGCTACCTTCGTAATATAGCAAACATTCATACCAGTAAACACAGACACCTTAACATAAAAAAACACATGTAGCACTTGAAATTCTCACAAATGAAGTGCATCTGTGCACCCTGAGCCCTGAAGGTAGAAAAAGATCAAACAAATAAAATGGAAATATTTCACTTTGTCATTTATTTGATTAGGAAAACAAAAGGGGGCCACAGTGAACCTACCTACTTTGATGGAACAATGAATTCTAGTCTAAAATACCAGAAAAGGAAAATGTTGCCACCTGTCTGTGGGTTTAAGACAAAGTGGGTCATGCAGCAAGACAACAACCATACAAAAGAATGGTTAAAGAACAAAGTTAATCTTCTGACCTTATTCCAACTAAAATGTTGTGAAATGCATGACAAGCAGGTCATGTGAGGAAATTGCCCCCAACATCTCAGTTAATGGAAAACGTTTTAGTTGCTGTTAATCAAGACATCCCAGATGATCCTGGGGTTCACATACTTGTGCCACTCAAACTGGATCCTTTTCTTGAATCAATAAATGACAAAGTGAAATATTTCTGTTTCATTTGTATGACTGGGTTCTCCTTTTCTACCTTTAGCACTTGTGTGAAAATCAGCTGATGTTTTGGGTCAAATGCAAACAGCTGACAGAAAAGCACTGTATGTTTTCTAACATTCAGTATAAGAATCAATCATTTCTGACCACCTTGTGGTTTGTTCAATTTTACAACACAAACACATTGAAACAAGCTTCATCCAACAAAAAGCAGCAGCCACCCAAAACAACCTGTGGATGCTAGCAATGCTTTACTCCCATGCTAGCAATTACTAGATCAGTGCAGACAAACATTGTTTTGGCAGGTGTCATTTTACAACAAAACTCCTCATGCACATTGCAAAATCAGATTTTAAAATGTGAATACATCAAGCATACATCAGTGTGCATATGTGTTTCATCACAAGTTTCATTAGCTGAAAAGGCAAATAAAGTCACAAGGCAGGCGTGGACGGCACTAATAAAATCTCTTTGACTTGTAAAGCTATACCTCTTTTACAAGGCAAATAGTAGGAGCAGTAGTCACAATAGTAATATATTGGTCTTGCAAAAGTCACACTGTGCAGTCAAAAAGTAATTGTAGTAATTGTTTTAAATGTACCCTGAGCAGTGATTTATCTTGTGCAGATGTTTTTTAAGCATAAAGCAGTAGATTTTGGCATTGAAATGACAGCATGGCACTACAGGTCAAGATGTAAATTTAAATCATTATACATATTACACATCAACCACAAATCAAAATATTACATAATAAATTAATGCATGTTTGCTTAAAAACAGGTAGTTAAGAATGACATATAAAATCAGCCGTTCACTCTGAGCGGAGCAACATCTGTCCAGCCCGCAGTGCAGGTTTATTGCAGACTTAGTTCTAGATCCAGTCCACTGTTATTTAATACAATCTACCCTGTGATTCACACAGAATGAAAAACAACTATGACCCCAAAACCATTCCAGCGGCAGGACTCAGAACATTTGGAATGGCTGTTAGGTGGAAGACTACTTACAATCTAAGATCGGTTTTGCTATTGGCTGTGGAAGGCACATGAGGATGAGGATTAGCTTACAGGTGCAAAAATGCATGTGTCCTCATGAGAATGTGCATGTAGCCTGTGTGTGGGTGTTTAAAGGTGAACCCATGTAAAGTAAGCTACCTCATCCAGGTCCACGGGGTAGTCAGTGAGGTACATGGGGCCTTTATCAAAATGTTCCCCCTTATAGCTTCTCCATCGCCCTGCAGGCAAGTAGATGTCCCGCTCTTGCTTTCCTGGCTCCAACACCGGAGCCACCATCAGGTCATCTCCAATTAGGAACTGAGAGTCAATCTTATAGGCTGCCTCATCGTCGTTGGCAATCCACCAAAGGGGCCTGATGATTGGGTCTCCTGTATCAAGAAGTTCACCAGCCAGCTCAAGCACCCTTGGTGCTACCAGAGTTTCATGGAGTTCTGTGAACTTCTGTGCAATCTGTACCACCTGTAGATATGTAAAGAAACAGTGTTAGCATCACAGCAGCGCATGCTACCATTGCCATTGCAGCATTATGGCTGTTTATGTGGTTGACATCCAAATCTAATGAACACATATTTACTTTGCATTAATCAGAATCAGAAATACTTTATTAATCCCAGGGGGAAATTGTTCATTAGTCTGTCACTAATTTGTTTGTCCAGGTAAACTTACAGAACCAACAAGTGCAGAAAGTTTAAACTTTGGTGCCCTCTGGTGTAGTATCAAGAAGCAACAATTTTTTTCAATGCAAAAATGTCTGTCCAAAATACCAAGGCAAACATTTGCTACTCCTTAAAAAACACAGCTTCAAATCTAAATCAGTCTTTCTCAGCTGATTATATTTCATTGCCTTTTCATGTTTAAATGTTTCTTTTCTGTTAAGTGTGTAATTCTTTGATTCCTTGATTGTATTTTCACTGTATTTCTTGCATTTGTAAAACTCTCCCTGTGTACATAATACAAGTTTGCATCATGTTGCATACAGATTTGATTAAGTCAGTCTGGAGAGAGAAAATCCTTTCAGAAGTAAATGTAAAGAAATATTGTCCACATTTCAGTTAATTTGTTCTGTTTAACTTGACTCACCTCATCGTCATAGGCCCACGGTGGTATAGAAAACTGCATGGCAGGCATGAAGGCCGACAGCTCCAACCACCTGATGTACAGCTCTCTGTCCGGTAAACCATTTTTGCCGTCTAACCCACCTAAAATGCAATACAGATGTCAAACTGTGGACAAAAACAACTTGAAACTTTTATGACTGCACAGTATGTAGTACCGTACCTGCAGTGCGGTTGGGGTATGCGTTCCCTCCTATCATGTCAGGTAAGACAAACTGGTAGCCCAGAATGCTGACCGTCAGAACCGTTGGGATAATGGACTTGAGGCCGAGTTCATAACCCCACACTGAGTCTCTGTCAATGATCCTGAAGAAGCAGGAGATGTTCTGACTCTGGTAACCCACCCTCAGCTCAGCACGCTCACTGAATGGTATGGCCATCTCTGTGTAGCGGCGGGTAAAGGTGGAGGGGTCGGACAGTGGGACAAAGGTGCTAAACTGACGGGGGAGGTAGCTTGTTTCTCCTGCATCAAACTTGAAAGAGGTCACATCATAGCGAGTTTTGAGCATCCGCAGATGTGAGTAATACCACTCGCGGGTTTCTGGGTTGGTGAAGTCCAAGATTCCTCCGATCCCGTTCCACCAGCGAACCAGAGCAGGCAGCTCGCCACTTGGCTCCCGAACAAATAACCCTTTCTCCACAGCTACGCCAAAATTAATTGAGTCGTAGTTGATAAAAGGATGCGTCCAGAGGGTCACCTGAAACCCGTCCTCTCTCAGTTGGTCAAACATACCGCTGGCATTAGGGAACTTTTGTGGGTCAAAATCAAACTCCCCGTAATCAGCAGTGTAACGGTCATCGAGCTCCAGATGTGAGCATGTGAAGCCATGTTTAGTGATGTCAGAGGCATAGCGCAGCAGCTTCTCCTGAGTGACAGCTGTCTTGTGGAGAGCCCATGTGGACCACACAGGTTTTTTGAAGACTTCAGTAGACGGCACTTTGATTGGCTTTGCGAAATACTGACGCACCTGAACAAAACATAGACACACAGATGTGATTGTATAACATAGTTTACCACAAATAAAAAAATGCAGTCTGCACTCACCATGTATTTGTGAATAGAGGTAACGTCCGACCCCACACAGACCCTGTAGCTGAGTTCCGGTAAGGCCTCTTGTCCCTGTGGGGGTCTGAAGGGAGAATCCTGGTACCGAGCCTGGAACCTCAGTGACCGGTCCTTCACTGACCAACCCAAATGAAATGGTACTGAGTCATTAATCTTGATTGCAGTTGCGTTTGATGAAAGCCAGTAGCGTTCCAGGATTCCCCCGAAAGCATTTCGATCGGAGTAGATATCACTGGTGATGAAAGGCCGTGGTTCCTCTTCACCTTGGATCCTAATGGGCCAATACTGTGTTGCTGTCTCAGCCCCCCCATACCAATGGGAGCCATTATAGGTCATGGCATGCTCGACGTTGTGCTTATTTTGCAGCTCCTCCCAGCGAACACGGTAACACATCACTGTGTCCTTTGGCCGAACCGTCTGAATAAAGAAGTTGAGTTTGCCAGAAGCTGACTGAGTACAGCTCAGAATATTTCCCTCCTTTGAACAGGAGTCCAGATCCAGAGTGCCAGATCTAGGAGAGACCAATTTGAATGTGACCAATTAAACTAGTGTTGTTTTAAAGTGATATGTTTAAAAACAACCTTGCCAAAACAATTACATTACCACATCATAAAAAACCTTTCCATTACTCTATATATCTACAAGTGCATGGACTGTGCTGTGGCTATTTCTGTCGATATGAGCTCTGCTGATAATGGACATGACTAAATCAGTCTTCCCTAAGGGTGCAATCATCTGTCTGTCTCGTCTAGTTTTCCATTATCCCTGCACATGATGCAGAGTGGCAGCTTTTCACAAAGGGGAACAACGGTGCCTGGGCTAAAGGAAGTTATATATGTGACAAGGACTAGCGAAGATCAAGATTTGCTGGCTGTCAAGTGTTTATTTTAAAAGCATCATAATTGTCTTCTTCTCTGCTCTTTGTTTTAATTACTGATAAATAGTCATGGCTTATCTGGTATGAATAGAATTTGATTTGAGCCACCCTTTGACCAAATATGTTGTTGTTTTCTGTGCCAGATGCTGTAATGCAGGTTCTTGGTTTCAGAAAATTGGTTCTACTTTCACTTTTTATTGGTTTTACCATTTTTTTAAAAAAATGCTATCCCTACAGTGAACCCACCTGAAAGTCATGGTGAAGATGACAGCTCCTGCCTGGTTTCGAATGATGAATCCATCCTTGTTGAGGTCCAACAATTCAGTCTTCATCAGCTGAGCTTTACGCAGAGACACCGAGTAGTAGCACCAGGCAACCACGGCAGCCAGGACCAACACACAGCCAAGAAATCCTGCCATTACCAGGGGCCGCCCTTCATGGGCCAGTTTCTTCTTCAGTGGGGAGCCACCGGTACCCCCAGACATCTGCTGCTCCCCGGGAGCCACTGGCACAATCTGATACATATTGAAGGCTTGTGCAGAGAAGCAGTGAATAAATCCAAGAGTGCAGTGAGTGATGGTCTGATGTTTACCTACTAATCTTCAGCAACATCTCCATTATGATGCAGATTTATTCCACCTGAGAAAGATGGACACAAACAGCAGTCAGTGAAGACACGCAAATAAGAACAATGAAAGAAATTTACTTTAAGCACAGAAAGAATAAGTAATAAAAAATAAGCAAAATAAGCAACTAGAAAAGGGCATTTCCTGAAGAAAATGCAAGTTTGATTGCTGCAGCTGAAGCATTGCTTTGAATGCTGATGTGAAGGATTGTTCTGAATTGCTGGAGAATCAGCGTAATTCAGAGCTTTGTATGCCTCTGTGTGTCAGCCTGTCACCATGGCAACAGCAGAGGAGACCTCAAAAACCACTCCAACTTTGAGAGCCTGGTGTGCAGAAACTATTCTGAATTTGAAAATTCTGAATACAAGTTTGATAGAGCAGCATCTAATGAGCGTTTTAAGACTAAAATGGAGACTGTAGCTTGAAATTTGTAGGAGGAGATACATTTGGCAGATGACCCTCATTAAAGGGCTCATGTTAAAAATGACACCGAAATTGCTTAATATTTGAAAATTTTTAATTTTTTGAAAAAAACTTGAAGTTGACCCAGAAATCCTCTGTGAGATGTATTTATTTGAAACCTTTATTAGGGAAATTGCTTAAGGCAGCCCAGCAAAGAGCGCCATACACCAGTGAGTACACTGGAGGCTATGCAGGTAAAGTGTCTTGCCCAAGGACACACAACAGTGACTAGGGAGGAGATGGGATCGAACCACCAACCTTCCAGTTACTGGACAACCCTGCTATACCACTGAGTCACTGCTTCCCACAATGATGAACATTTTGATAGTTGAATGGCTGAAATCGGTCAATGTATGCTGAAGATACACTGCACCAAATACGTCAGAAGAATAAAAAACAAACAGGGTGAAGAACAATAGTTTGATTGCCTAGCAATGGTCAAACTAATTATGTACAGAGGGTAACGTGTTATCAGTGTTTAAGGTGCATTAGTTATGCATTACTCTCAAAGATGCAGGATATTCAGAATATGCATGTGTGTTTACTTTGTACAAGCATGCAAACAAATATTTGTGTACCAAAGTAAATCATCCCCACACAGACTACACATAATGCATAATTCAACTTGAATGGAGTATTTTTCAGTGGGGACATCTCAATAACTCTGTGTATGGGTATTACTACAAAATGACCTACACCACAGGGGAAATGTGAAGATCCATTCTCTGAACTACAGCTATAAATATCAAAAATAAAAATAGCTTCAGGGCTTTTCACACTGATAGAAGTCATACACACACACCTACCAGCATACTCACAAAACACTAATGATCAGTTTATTTCTGTGTTAGACTCTCTGATACACCCTGTATCATAATATGTAACTGTATCTTTGCTGTTCAGTGCACAGCAAGTCAGCAACATTCAGCACAGGAACTGTGATCTGGTAAATAGCAGCTAGCCATGCTCTACAGCCACACAAGCTTACTGATGGTAAAAACTATGAAACTATGAAAAGGCAGGCTATGATCACAGACAATACATCAGCATTAAATTATTACATTCATCTCTCAGGTAGAAGCACCTTGAATTGAGTAAATAGTGTTTAAGAGCAGCAGCTGTACCTCTGCAAGCCATTTTCCAGTCAGCAGTACCATATTTAACCTCCCCACAGGTATCATTAGGCTGCAGCTCAGCATTCTTATTTATTCTGACTAAGGTTGGTGGCAATGCAGCAAGAAGGAAATGAACTGCATAACTTGCAAAAATTGAGTTCCTCTTATTGTAATTCAGCATTTTAGAGACATGTGATCCTGCTTTTTGTCCATCTCTACAGACAAAACTGCACTAATCATACTAACTTGTATATTCTATATTACATTTCACAGGTATATCTATATAAACATTCAGGTTACACCCTACCCCCTCCCTAGTTGGCATAAGTACAGGAGATCCCTGCACCTTTTGCTGCAGCCCTCAGTTTGGGATCAATTATAACAGTTTATTGTATTAAAATGGCTTGAGTAATGTATGTATGTGCCAAACTGATGACATTCTCTTATGATTTTCACATCCTTCTTTGTCAGGATTACTGCACACACAATCATTTATAATGCCTAAAAGCAAATTATTGTATGGAGATCCTAGGGGAATTTTAAGACAGCTCTTCTGGAACATTTAGCCTCCAAAATGTGGCCAGAAATAGTTGGAGACCAAATGTATGCAAAAAAAAAAAACTCTGCCCTGTTTTGACACACAGCATCAAATAGCCATCCTGGTCAGTACAGTATAGCCAGCTGTATACAGCAGGTTATCCTAACAAGTACATGTTTCCTCGATAGCTGTCTTAGCTTCACATCCATTAAAAAAGTATTTAATATCAGTAGTATCACCATAAATTCAATTTTGTGTTTCCTAAGTGTCCACAGTAGAGCCAGGCTTACACCTAGCTAAACATCTCCACAATCTAATCGAACGGTAGCACTCGTCGACACAGCTGTTAACGCCTCGTCGGGACAATAATACCCCAAAAGCAACCGGCTGTACCAGTTTTCGCAAACCAGTTGACAGAACAGCGATTTTCACAGCTAAGCTTATATGGGAACAAACAAACAAACACGTAGCATGTTTATTGACAAAACCGTTTAACCACACCATTCTCTGCGTTAGGAGAAAGGGGAGAGTTAACTTACCCCTGCCTCCGACTCACTCCCTGGGGTCAATGTACACTGTTGAGAAATGAGCGCAGGACTCCACTGCGCAGCTGCAGAACAGTTTAACTTTCCACCGTCCCGCACGAGCTTGAAGCGGATTCGTCAATCTGTCTGCCTGTCTACGTCACGCGATGGAATTCTGGGTAATGTAGTATTATAAAAAAGAAACCGCAATAAAAAAACATTTTAAGTGACTATACATTTATTTTGGATCAGCAAAAACAACATTACCAAACACACAGTTCAGAAATAACATGGATAGACATTTTCTAACACTTCTTAACACTTTTTTTAAATACCTCCCTCTATCTACAGCTGTTGTCAGTGAAAAAATACAAATATCAATTTGTATTTTTTTCACACTTATTTCGAAAAAAAATCTAAATACGTATAAGTATAGTAATAAGTTTCACTTGATGATGACATTTACTATTTGCCTTTGGAGAGTTTTCATTTCGAGCTTGAACAGTCAATGTTGTTGCCCTTTGTAAACAATATTAACCGGTGCTGACAGGCCTTGATCAAGTGCCGTCTTCAGCTGGCACGGGAGCAACACTGCACTACTACTATCCTGAGCAAAGTACGAAGTGAGATCATCCAGACGAGAAAATACCCATGTTGTTTGGACAGTGACGTACTTTCTACCACTGGGTGCCAGCAACAAGCCGTGAACAGGGAGACTAAGTTACATGGTGCATCTGTTCTTTCTTCTCTTCTAGCTTGCCTTTTTTGGCCATGTACCGTAGATAGTTGAACTTTTGTCGTCCCATTTATTTATTTATTTGTTTATTTATTTATTTATTTATTAGTTGGGTAATAGTGCCACACTTATTTGAAGCAGTGGTAAAGGAAATGAGTAATATGGCAACATGGTGATTGGGGCTCCAACGGTTAAAGTCGTTTAGCTAACTAGCTAGTTAGCTAACGGTAATATTCCATTAGCATTGACTGGATTAGGGGAAGCAGCGACGTTTGTTAACACTGTAAAAAAAAAAGTGTTTCTGATGTAAGAAAAGTAGAAAATAAAGCCGAAGCTGGCTTTCTAAACTTCAGATGGGATATAGAGGCATCCTAGAATGTATGTATGAATGTAATGATTAGGTAGCGCTAAAGACTAAACTGTTTTTATAGAACACCTTGTTATTTGTTTTGTGTATTAAGAAGGGACAGAACATGTGCTACAAGTACCTGGAAGCTTTTAAATAGTGAGGAATTGCAAATGAGTTTGTCTTATATTGCATTGTAAAAGTCTTGTATATATTTCCGTAAGTGTTTAAATAGATAGATTAGGAACTGTGTAGATTTTGTATACTGTATATACCATGGCTAGCTGCCATGTGTATTCTGTTCTCATATTTTGTTAAAAACAAAAATACAATGCTACATCTGTAAAGGTGACAGGTGTAATATAATACAAAATGGTAGCAGCAGTAACAGTTTAAGGTCACTGATGACTCTTGTAGTAACCTTCACAGCAGTGTTTGTATTCTTTTACAGAACCTGCACTGAGGGACCAAAGTGACTCATCTTGACACAGGAAGTTCACGGTGCAGGGGTGTGATGCTGTTGATGCTGGTGTCCCTGCTCTGCTGGGTCCCTGCACCCAAGGCTTGTCTGCAGTGTGATCACAAAATCAGGCTCCTACATGAGGACTTTATCCTGTCTGCTCCCAGCATTGTTGACCAGATAGAAGTGAAAAGGATTCGCGACTCTGCGTATGAGACCTACAAAGAGACCAGTCGGGAACGAAAGGGGGTCATTGGTGAGATCATCAAGCCGCTTAGTATGATGGGTTAATAGATGATAAGTTTTTAGCCTACGGTGGAAGGAGTAAAGTTTTTAAAAACCTTTCACCTGTCCTATATTTACACTCACAATCCAGCAGTTGTGAAACACTTCTTTGTAAGAATCCCTAACTTCAAATATTCCTTCACCACTGTCAAAATGTTGACCACTGAGTTCCATCTTCATTCGGTGAGAAGTGCTTGAGAAAATCTGGTGAGGTGTATAGCAAGTTAAAATCCACATTCTTGTAACATTTTGGCTGGCTGAGCCTGCTCTCAGTTACTGAAAAACATTCAAAGACTTTAACTACCCATGCACAGAAGAGCAGTGTAACTCATTACCTTCTACATTAGGCTACAGGGTTTCAGACCTCTATTTCATTTCATTCTGGAGTATGATCCCCAAAATGTAAAATATTCAATGAAACTTAACCATGTATGTCTTTCTTAGATCCTAGTACTTTGTACCGAGCCAGAACTGAGTACCAGAGTGAATTTGATCGCTTCTTGAAAATTAAGCACACTGGTAAGAATTAAAAACACAATTTATCATGACAATTTATTCCAAATGGCTAGAACGATGGATGGAAACCTAGAAGAAGACAGCAATAAACGACTGTTCATCGCTGAATGTGTTTACATATTATTATAGTAACAAAATCGGCTCTTTTTTAAAGGATCCATCGCAATTGACCAAACCATTCAGATCATGGAGAAAGGCAGGAAGATCTTAGAGAAACACTTGGATGCCTTCATCCATGACGGTAATTTGGCATGAATAACAGAGAGTGTTCTGCACAGTGTGAGGCAGGGCACTTTGTGTCAGCCATGTCTGTGCACCAGATGCATTAGTTTCAAATCATGTATCTGTCTCTCCCTCAGGATTGTGCCCCAACAAGTGTGGTGAGTTTCTTCTGTCTGATCCTTCTGTCTGCACTGTGTGTGTACAGCAGTATATACTTTCATATATGGTGCATGTTGACAGGACACGTGTGTGTGCATGTGGTTTTCAGGGATTCTAAACAGAAGAGTAATGGATTGCTTCTCTTGCCGCTACAAGATATACATCTGTCCCTCTCCGTCTGGCCAGCAGGACTGCGGTGGTATATTTAGATTTATTTGTCTTGTGTGTGTGTGTGCATGTTGCTAATGAGAAGGGAGTTGTACCTTAATGGGTGCATCATGGATACATGTTGTCACGGGTGTGTAAATGTGTATAAGGCGAGGCGCTACTGCTGTGTGTCCATGTGTACGGCTAATGAAGAAGATTATTCAAGTAATCCTGATGAAACCAAATCCCTCCTCTCACTATTTCTCTAGAGTACCCGGTGCATGCTGAGGAGGGAGGCCAGGCGGTGTTAAACTGCTTTCTTCCATGGCATCGCCTCCTCTTGGGAAGACCAGAGTACCACTACTCCTGGGCTCCAGGAGTTCCTGGAACTGAAAAGGTCCCTCACCAAAGACACACAAACAACTTAGCACATTAGTCACCCACTAACTTGCAGTATCACTTCCTAATTTCTTTATACAGGTAAATGAAAGTGACTTCAAGGCCCTAGTAGTGACAGGTGACTCATCCGTGGTCTTGAATCAGCTGCATGTGGATGAACAAGGAACATATCGCTGCTCTCTGCAAGACCAAAATGGGGCCATCTACTATCAAGCCACGTTCTTACTCACTGGTACAGTTCAGCCTGCATGTCATCAGAAATCCGATTATCAATGAGACTATGGGAACATGAGAATAAGGATTGTTTAGTTTCAACATGAGTTTAAATTTAAATTATATTCATAACTTCACCGTATTGTCAGTGTGCTAGTGCTTTCCAACAAGGAACTGAAACCTCTTCAAGGGAACCAGATGTGTTTATGTCAGGTGTGAATTAACCACGACTTCTGTATTCCATGAGATAAAGTCACTGTTTTTTTCAATGAGGTGGCTTTGAAGAGGGCATAGATCAGCTTTAAGTTTCTGTTTGGCAAGACAGTATGTCTGACGACAAGCTGAAGTCATGATATTATTTTCAGTATAGCCTACACTGACTATGGGCACATCATACAAAAGCCACTAAACTAAACTATTGAGGTAAATGAACTGTAAATAAATGCGTCGGGTTAGGGGTTTGTGGTTTGTGTTTGTGTGGGGTGGAGAGGCAGGGTGTGTCCTTTTTCTCTTGTTGCTGTGTGGGCTTCCTTATATTTCCACTGTGGGTCCTTCACTATGTCATTTCCTCCTCTTCCTTCACAGTCACCCCCTTGCCTCACCAAACTCGCCGATCCCCCATCACGCTGCCCACCCTGCCTCATGGAGACAACTACTCACCTTTGCATCCTACAGAGGACCTTCTGGTGCCCATCATTGCTGTGGTTACTGCTTTGAGCCTGGCAGCAAGCGTAGGCCTCACAGTTTTCCTAGGGTGAGACATGTTAAGGGGGTGGATGTGGGGAGAAAGGGTGGAGGTAACACAAAGGGAGCCAGAGAGAAAATGAAAATCTAAACGATGCAATGAAGCTTGCTGTCATTGAGAATTTAATTGTGATTCGGCTCACAGAAATGTGATGTAAGCAGGATCATTGTTTGAAATTTGCCCATCTGTGAAAGTCATCATTTTCCCAGGAAGCATACAAAAAACAGCAGATATAGAAAGGATTTTCACACATTTAGGATTTTATGTGTGTGTGTTTTGTTTTTGTAGTATAATGCTGAATCAGCTGAGAGCAGCGAAGAAGCTGAGGAGGAGGAAGAATGAGGGGAAAAAAACCCTGAAAACACCATGTGATGAGTAGTAAAAATCACACCTTATTATTGACGGTAAATTACTTCTCACTTCAGGTTGTACATTTCACTCTATAGTCAAATAAATTTCCCAACCTGCCAGAGTGCCTTGTCATGTCCAGAAATGACACGGAAGTGAGAAGACAATTTGGCCACACGCCATTGATGTTTGTATTTGACAGGGAAAAAAGACTCACAATGTGAGTCATGCCCAGAGATTCACTTCTAAAACAGAAAGTGTGTAGCGTATTAAAACCATAAAACCAAAAAACAACACACACACACTACAAGAAATACCCCAGAAACTTCTCAACTTTCCGAAACAGTAAGCACCAACGATGCCAGAGTACATCAGCGGTCTGACCCTGCCCTGGACACTTTTCCCCTGAATGAAGTGATGCCGTTGTCACGTGGGTGGTTTGTGAGAGAAAACGGGGATGAGGTAAAATCTCCAGGATTACAGTTTTTTTAGAGATTAATAGCCCCAGCCATCCAATTAATCCTGCATAATCCTCTTGTGGAGATGGAGGAGGGGGTAAAAAGCAAGCAGCAGATGTTTTCATCAGGAGGTTCTATTGATGGTTGCTTACTCAAACCATATATGTGCTCAGAGGGATGGAGTAACAGCACATTTCTTAATATATTGATTCGTAATAGTTCTCCTGAAGTCTACTGCTCCTATTTTATGATGACATAAGCAGGCGTCTGATTCAGAAATATTCACCACTGTTTAAACATTGTGTCATGAACTCCTCTTCCACCTCTTCGCATCTGACTTGCATCATACTGTATGTCATATTTTTGCTTCTTGATCCCTGTATTCACAGCATGTTTCCTGATGATGTCAAGCCAGTTTCTCGTAAAAAAAATAGACAACACAAAAAAATACAGAAGCGAGTAGTCAACACAGGGTGAGTCACCATAACCAGGAAGATACCTGTGTAGCCATAACTCTATGCTCAGGTTTTTTAAGGTAATTTCTGACTACTTTCATTACAGGCATAGTTAGTTTTGTAATCTATGACACACAACAGAAAGACTGTAATGATATAGTGTGAGGGTGCGTGTGGAGGCGGAGGTCTGCATGGATGGTGACAGGATGTGTGTGTGGTGTTGTTTCCTCTCGGGTTCAGAGACACGGGGGTGACTGCGGAGGAAAAAAGAAATCATTCTTTAAGACACCCTTGTACAGAGACGCTCACGTCACAAGCTGCCGACTCAATAGACCTCAACTTTTCACTGTGGTCTTGCACAGTTTGTGCGAGTTCAGACCCACAGTAAACGTTGGGGCTGCGGGCAAATGCATGCTCAGCGGCTCTACTGACAGCCATGATTAACTCTGTGTGTGTGTGTGTGTGTATACACTCCTGTGGATTGAAATTGCTGCCTCAGCAGGGAGAGGGAATGACAAAGTGAGAGGACCAGCAGGCAGCGGCAAGGAGGGGGAAGAAGGGAAGTGGGAACATGAAGAAAGTGGAGTCAGAGGTTTGAGTGGGAGATGAGGAGGCAGAGTGATTTGAACGTGGGCTATGAGGAAATGAGGACAAAGACTTCAGATTACAAGTCGTGATAAACTACCCCATTCTAAATATGTTTCTGTAACCACACATGAAGGTCATCTGGCCAGGCTCACTGACTTTAATAGCTGATCTAAGACCACTCATAAAACCAAATAAGTAGTTAAAGGCCCTCTGACTTTTTGTTCACCACTTTGGACTTAAGGATGAGTTTTATTGTCACACGTCACCAGCCAAACGCCAAGATTTCACTTCTGTCAAATAAGATAAAATACAAGTGATGACAATTTATATAGTTTACACACGTTAAACTTCTTCACAGTTTTCTATACACTTCTACATATCAGACTAACAAGTTACAGAAATCATACTTTACCACAGATGAGTTTTAAAAAGGGATACATCCAGGTTTTAGAAATTTACTGTAAAATTACTTAATGTTTACTAAAATTAAATTATATTTGTTACTTGTTTTATAATGATGTCAACATTATGCTCAACTACAAAATTACCAATCAGACCTTTTATCATAAATAAATCAGTGAGTATAAGTAGAAATAAAAACAAACAGCATTAATGAGTTAGTTTGGTTAAAAGTATGGGAACATATCATTTACTTGGTATAAGAAATATTAAACCTTTTGATTACAGTAATAAGAAATACGCAGAGGGGAAAGTGCTGGCTTTGATCTTCATGGGACAAGAAAACAGGAACAGTTGTGCAGAGCAGCGCAGGATTAATTTAACCCACATAACAACCTGAGCCTTTCCTCTGAGGGCAGCTGTTTCAGCCAGGGCCCTGTTGGCATCACGTCATTCAACACAAAAACACGGGATAACCCCAGCGCCACGTGCGCAGTAGGAAAATCAGTTTGACGTCAGTGCCCATATGAGGAGTGCCGGTCAAACCATATATGGTCGTTCCGCCCGTGACGTTGTTTCTCAAACTGGAAAACAAGGAGGGTCCGCGGCGGCCCCGCCCCTCTCACATCTGTTATCAATGAATAAGTGAAACTATGAATCTAAAGCTTTGAACGGACCCATGCTCAGACACATGTAAAGGATTTCAAATAGTTTTAACGTACTTTTTGCACCTAAAATTGCAACAGAAACACTTTTAAAATACTTGTATAATTTTAATTAAGAGCAAAATAGTTTATTTATTACTTAGAATTACTTAAATTATCTTTAAACATCGAATTTTCCGCCATGACTTCACACTGTGAGCCTTTGGAAATAACGGGCAATGAGTTAGTTCACATTCTCAGGACTCCCCGGGATCAGTACACCTCTGCCGGCTGCGTGGTGCTGGACTGCAGACCCTTTCTTGACTTTTCTTTCACTCACATTTGCGAGTCCCGAAACGTCAACTGGAACTCGATGCTGCGTCGCAGATCCAAGAGTTCAGTGGTGGCTCTGGAGTGGCTCATCCCGGACAAGGCTCTCCTGGGCCGTCTGCGGACCGGAGAGTTCTCCTCGGTGGTGGTAGTGGATGAAAGCAGCCGCTCCGTGGCCGAGCTGAAGACAGAGAGCGTGGCCCAGATGCTGCTCACCGCGCTCCAGAACGAGGTTCAGACACAGATCTGCTTTCTGCAAGGTTAGAGACCTGAATACATTTTTAAATGCTGCTGATAATTTTCGTTTAAAATACACGTTAACTTGTATTCATTACCACCAAACTGTAACTTGTACAAAAATATCTATATCTCTATCTATACTATACACCTGTAACAATAACTAATGATACAACATGTCCTTTACATGTTTTTCTATGTAAAAGTCACAGCTGAGCTAATACTATGTGATCTCCTTTTAGGTGGATTTGAGGCATTCTCAGAGGCCTATCCAGAACTTTGTTTCAGTTCTGGCAGCAGCCACTTCTCCACAGTGGAACCAGAGCCAGCAGTGACAGGCCGGAGGACACCAGCCTATGATCAGGTATAAGACTGTAATAATAATAAAAGGCCTCATGGTAACATGTAGCATCACTAAGTCCAAACTGATTGTTCTTGTAAACTGCAGGATGGTCCAGTGGAGCTGCTGCCCTTCCTGTTTCTGGGCAGTGCCATCCACTCCTCCCGCAGAGAGACGCTGGCAGCAGCAGGCATCACAGCGGTGCTCAACGTGTCCTCCACCTGTCCTAACTTCTACGAGGGGGAGTTTGAGTACCTGCGACTCACAGTGGAGGACAATCTGGCTGCTGACATCAAAGCCTGCTTCTCTACGGCCATTGCTTTCATCGGTGAGTGCCTTCAGCCTGTGGGCAGTGTAACCTCAAAATGAAAGTTCAGTCAGTATTTACCACAGAAATGTCAGTCTAAAGTCTAACCCTGTTAGGAAACCAACCAAACACAAAGTAAAGTAGCTTCATCCGAAGTCTTGTTGTGTTCTTGATAAACATAAAGTACACAAAACATTTCTTAGCAGCTTATACACTATAATCTTTCATGCAGGTCAGATTTATGGACTAACTCTGTTATAATCTGGTTACAAAACAACTGGATTACAGTGAACAAGACATTTTCTTTTGTGCCCTATAAACTTTAAGATTTATTACAACTAGTACAGTCACTAATGACTGCGTTCTCGTTTCTGTGTGATTGCTTCTCTTCAAAGCTTTCTGTTTGTAAAACATTTGTGTGAAATGAAGCGCAGTGTGCTGATCGCTCTTCCTCTTTCCGTCCCACCTACAGACTCAGTGAAGCAGAGCGGTGGTCGGGTGCTGGTGCACTGTCAGGCAGGTATCTCACGCTCAGCCACCATCTGTCTGGCCTACCTCATGCACACGCAGCGCGTGCGGCTGGATGAGGCCTTCGACTTTGTGAAGCAGCGCCGTCACGTCATCTCCCCCAATCTGGCCTTTATGGGACAGCTGTTGCAGTTTGAGACTGATGTGCTCTGTCAGGGATGAAGACCCAGACGCATTAAGGAAGTTTAAATGACTGAACCTTTTTTTTTAGTTTAATCTGCTGCCTCGTGGCATGGCATGCTGGAGACAAATCATGGGTGCACAGGCACTGTTTGTACAATACAGAAGCCTCTTGTGTTGCTGGCATCACAGGGTGGGATTCTTACTTTTTAGCAGAAACTGACAAATAGACTCCTGATATGACAGCAGGGTTAAATCACAACAGTATCCAGATATGCAACTGAGCCAGCAAGTTGTAGCAGCTATGAGGTAATTCCCCCTGCATGGTATAGCTACTTGAGGGGAGTTGTGCCTGCTTGTCTGGTTTTGTGTGTGACTGTGTGTAATTGTGTGTAATTGTGTGTCTGTGTTATTTTATTTGACTGAACATGTGCCTGATTATTTGTAAGGGCTCTCTAAGTCATTCCTTCACTGTGACATTAGACAACACTGTTAACTTAGCAATAGTGGATAAATCTCATGTCTTTGCATTTGAATTTTTAAAAACGCACTAATCACAGTGTCTAATTGTTCTGTACCCTCAGCTAATACACTCAAACTGGACCACGTTTATATCATGTAAATATTATTTTTTTATTCTTATTTATTATGACAGTGTTATCGTTGTTTGTTGCTGCACTTTATACCTTCAAGGTGTTAGGACATCCTGCTGTTTTTCCACTGAAATAAAAACATGCTGGAGAACACTACCTGTCTGCTCACTCACTTTTTTCATACATTATTTGTTCAATATCAAGAGCATTTTAAGACTCATCATCCAAAACAGCAACCCGAACAAAAGGGATGTGGAAACAACAAATGAGAGCTCAGTTCACAACAACACAGAAATATAGTTTTTTCTAAAGTAGTAGCTGCAGTAGCTGTATGTTTTATGTTTTCATGCTGTTCAATAGGCGGATATCACATATATGTATAATAGGTAGTAGGGCTCTACTTAACAGTAGTCGTGTCGTTGAATGGCTGTTGCTATATTCACAATAAATTATCTACAGGTGTGTTATCAGTCAAAATAACAAGCACCCTGGGGTAGTAAAAGCTTGCACTTTACAGTTGGTGGTAGATTAGTGGACATAAGTGCAGCACAAGACAGCAGGCAGTAGTTAGGCAAAACAAAGTCCTTTAATACAATCCAAGGTCATACACAGTTAAGCAGTCCACAAGCAAAGGTAACAAAAGGCTAAGGCTAGGCTAAGTCGGTCCGAAAACACTCTGAGGTTATGCACAAAAGCTATGAAAAATACTATGACCAAAGCTAGAAAACAGGGCTGCTTGGAATGCCTGTCACTTGGAATACTCACAAGGAACAAAAAACACATACAACTAAATCAACAAACCAAAACTTGGAGGGCTAGCAGGCTTAGATGATGCATAAGACTCACAAGATAACAAGACACACTGGCAAAGAGACACAGGAAGACACACCTGGAGGGAGAGACACTCAGACACAGGTGCGACACATGAGGGCAGGTAATCAACAGAGGAAGACACAGGAGGAAGCAAAACGCACACAGAAACACAGGGGAACACATCCTCCAAAATAAAACAGAAACATACAAAACCCCGGATCATGACACTGTGGAACCACTGTCGTTATTTCCCTGCTCACTCATGCTTGTTGTTAGATTAAGTAACAAAAATATCTGGTTAAGTCTGAAAAATAGATTTTGTCAGAACAAACTGCTGTTTTGTCTGGATTATCTAATCCCACCGCCAGCATTCAGACATTGGAATTGCTTTTAGCAGTAAAATAAATAAATGATCAGTAAATGGAAATGATTGTCTGCAACACTGGCTCTCCTGTTAGAAATTCAGCACATTACAAATGCATAATTTCACACACTGACCTTGCAGCACTTGCTGAATCAGTCTGTATTAAAGCCGCACATTGCTGAGTGTTTTGGAGGATTATCCTGCAGAGAGCAGGTTTTACAGTCTGAAGTCTTATTGACCTTAACAAGCAATGACATAAAATTTCACATCCATTTACTCAAGTTGCATGAAAAGCTTTGGGCATTTGACAGGTTTGGCAAAAAAAAAAACTGTGTACTTGAGAAGAAGAGTGTACCAATGCAGGAAGCTAGAAATGACTAAGTGGTTTTGATCTGATGACTGAACTAGGCATATGAATAATAATGTATCTTAATGTTATTTACATTGATTCCTCATAAGGTTACATGTATATTTTAAGATCTATAGCATAAACATGACAAATAAAAAGTACAAAGGAACACCTTCTGTCGTGCTTCAAAAGACCAGCTGCCTCCTTTGCCAGTTTCCTGATGCTGATTGTGCCACCCACATACTTCTCTGTTGGCCATAGCTAAAATACTTCACTTCCTGTCATTTGCAACTACCAGGAACATTGCTCTACATGTAACGCAAGCGTAACTGTAATGTTTGACTTGTTCCTTCCATTACACAGACAGCAGAGAAATGCCACCTCTGAGTGTGCATGTTTTTCTTTTAACCTAAATCCAGAAAAACAACATTTAGTCTCTAACAGCAGCATTCAGTCTAACCATCAGAATGGATATTTCTATAAGGTTTACTGCTGCAAGATGTATTCTTTCATCTGTTAAGGTCAAAACATCCTCAGCATATAAACATCCCCATCCTATTAAGTAAGGGCTTTGTTGTGGGAGCTGGTGAGATTCAATTTTATGATAAAAACATTCATATTTTCTTATCTGTACTACATTTGTTTGCTGCAAAAAAAATATGCAATAAACGTGGCTGGGGAAGTAACTGACTGCATTCTGTATGAATATTGTACATTAACGCAGCATTAGTATTCTGATTATATTGATGACATTTGTTTTGTAATATCCTGGTTAATGTGCTGTGCATTCCAAACCAGATCATTGTGCTTTCACAAACACATGTAAACACCTTAGCCAGGTTTATGCTGGTAAAGAACACAAGGATACACTCGGTATGACACCTATACTCAGATAAGATGGTGGATCTTTTTCCTCTATCAACTTCTGCAGAGGATGTCAAAAGAAGAGTCAGTTAAATCCTGTGTGCTGCGGTTTGCAGTGACACAGTGCCCTCTAGTGACCGCTTCCAAACAAACGACGTTGATTCAAAGCTCTCCAGTAGATGACACTAGTAGACTGTGTATTAAATCAAGTCAACACCTCACACTCACACACCCAATACATAGAATCATTTAACTTGATCACAGTCAATCTGATCAATCAGACTCAATCTATCAGTTTCTGATAAAATCTGACTCAGAGTGTGCAAAGTACAGCAACATCTGTGTTATTATATTAAGCTGCAACACACGTGTGTGTGTGTGTGTGTGTGTCTGTAATGTATGCACAAATATTAGTGTGCAAGATTATGGATTAGCAGAGGGACCACACTTCCTTCAGATGTGGTGTATTTATTCACACCTGAGGAGTGTGTGTACCTCAAGCAGGAAGTCCCAGCTGGAGAAAGCAACTAATACTAATAATAACATGGGTGTGCACTGGTGTGCACACACACACAAGAGGCAGAAGTCATCATTTCACATGCAGTCAGATAAATTACTTTCAGGCCATTTGGGAGCACACACAAAAACATTCAAGTAAACACTGTGCTTGATTTTCCTGTAGCATCACCATAAGGAGTGTGTCATCGAACCTCAAGTTTAATTCAAAGTTTAACAAAACAAGTCTCATGTCTGTCCTGGACAAAAAGTCCTCACCTCACTCTCCAAACATTCTTTTCTTAAGGTCTAAAAAAAATTGATCCTGCACTCAAACGTAGAAGTACACAGAGGGAGAAAACAGAAGACCAATAACTCACAAGGGTCTGAATTGAAAGCCAGGCAGGTACAATGCTGTAATTGATTTGGACTTGAACCACAGACTCCCAGCAGAGCCCTGCATTATGCTGACCTGCAGTAATCACATTTTCAAGACAATTTCTCCTCATGTCTTTTTAGCCATTTTGAACTTTTCATAAAGTTTGCTCAAAGAGTTTGTCACTCGTTCCAACGACCAAACTTTTTCCTGTGTGGAACTCAGAGGCAAGAATTGCTGATCCACATTGTGTGATCCATGACAGCAGAATTTCCTCCAGGCGTGTGTGTTGTGTTGAGTGTGTACACGTTTGTATGCCACATGCTCTTACACAACAACTACTTCAGCAGCGACGTACTGAGCACTGAACGCTGTGTGCTGCTCAGTCTCCATAACCTTGGCATAAGTGACACACCCCTCACCCCCAGAATGCATTTTCTAGCGTGTTACTAAGCACGGTTCACCCACGGAAACAGAGATACTTGATCAGAGTGCACTCTCCTGCTAAAAGCTTTATTCCCTTTCTCTTTATATTTAGAATGTGTAGCGTGGAGTGAAACATGTACAACCATTATTGACTGCTGTTTCAGGTCACACAATCAGAGAGCAGGGCTCCCAATTGTAATTCCATGGGCGGCTGGCTGGGCTTTTCTGTCATTATTGCAGCAAAGGAGGATGGGAATGCACTAGAAAAACAAGTAAACAGGACCTCCTACCCACACACCATTCACAAGGCTGTGTGTGTGTTTGTTTGTGTGACACCTGCCTCCTTTCAAACAACACAGAATAAACTCTGCTGCTGTTTTAATTGGTGGCTGAGTAAAAACAGCCAGCATGACGTAGGTTTCGATCCATAATTGAACAATCACAGCACTTGATCTCAGGTAGGCAACAAACCACGAGGGATGCCTCGGATGCGCGCTGCTCCTCTTACAGGTGGAGGTGTTGCCGGATGCACAGGCTAATGCGGAGGGTTTTAAATAGATGTCGAGTGATGATGTAAATGCATGAGCACAGAAAGTTCCTCACACACCTCTTGCCCCGAGCAGAGGTGGAAGGTAACACGGTGCGTTTAACCAGGGGGAGGTAGAGAGAGAGAGAGAGGGAGAGAACAGGAAATAAGTTTTTTTTCCTGCAACATTCATGTGGCGGATGAATTTAGCAGTTTATTTGTAGAATACGGATTTAAATGCAAAATCTGTAACCTCATGAAAAGATGTAATTTATTGCTTTAGATAAACCCAACACGTTTAATGCATCAATTATTTAGCACACTGAAGAGAATCATTTCTCACAAGGATGGTTTTGCGTTTTATGAGAAAGTTTAAACTTTTTATGGCTTTAACAGGATTTGACAACTTTCTCATAACAGGGATTGAGGCGCTCTTTATAATCGTGAGATGCCATTCTGTATCGATCGGGACTCTTGCAGCAATACTGCACTGACGCTTTTCACTCTGTATGACCTCAAACATTGGTTCTGACTACCACCAAATATCAGAGATAAGATAAGATAAGTGAGTGTTTAACCAGACCCCCAGCTGCAAGAGTGAGTAGTTTGAGTCAGTCAAGGCTACATGAAAGCTTATGTAAAGAGCAAAAAGGGGATCATACCGGGTTTTACCAGCGTTTTAACAATCTCATTGATAATGATGGTCATGGTTCTGGCTGAGCAGTCTTACTAAGTGCATGAGTCCCTTGAAATGAGGGTAATATTTTCTGTAAAGCAGATGGAATCTGCTCCGCACTCCCAGCTGGACACTTCAGCGTCCCGTGGAGTTAATTGACCGAAGCATTGCCACCCAACAAGCAATTTCTAATAAAACTGCATCGTCGGAGAGATGCTGGGGTATAGATTTAATAGGGAAGGAGGGAGGTAGGGGGGTTGTATATAGACAGAGGAAGTAAGCATCCCATGACGCCCACTGCCCCACAATGACATCACTGGGTCTAAAAGAAGCGCAAGAGAGAGATGGGAGGCACCTCACTTATTAGATTTCGTCGTAAGGTCCTAGTCACAAGTGAAGATGCTGCTGCGCCTCTGTGAGGAAAGCTGTGATGTGCGCCAGCGGAGCGGCTGAATCATGGCACCCAGGTGAACTTCTCCGGCACCAAGGACCAAAAATACAACCCCTGACACGCACAGACTGATACTGCTCTGCGGGGATCATTACACCTCTGAAGAAACGCCGCGTTTTGGCAATATATGTGGTTTCGTGCGCCTGGACTGGAGAGCTTGAGTTTAACTTTGTGCTCTCTTTTTGTCGACTGGAAAACTCAGCGCAGGCTCTCCTTCCATGTGAGGCATCCGTATCTTTTATTAGATTAAACTGTAAATATTATATTACTTTTATCTCTCGGTCTAAATCGTTATTTTCTGTCGAGACTGCAAGCTTTACGCACGTCTCCAAACGAAGGCGCACGGATCTTTCACTCTAATCCGATCTCTTATATTTAATGTTGCTTCTCTGGGAGCGAGCCTAGATTTGATTTTTGCAAAAGACATCTTTTCGTCTATAAGACAGTAATTAATCCACTGACTGAAAGGATCCATCGTCCTCTGCTAAAGAAGTTTTAGTTCTGTGTGCTGAACTGTAAGTCTGCAAGAGGCTGACGCACAGCAGCCATCGCCTTAAAAATTAATTCTGCTTTGGGAGAGAAATTTGTTCTGCAAAAGTGGCATCTTAATTGAAAAGCACCGATCTGTGTCCTGACTCATCGCCCAGGACTGTTTTGTGTGCTTAAAATGGACTTGGCAGAGCTGCCGTGGAAGGTGCAAGGGAGCGATCGCTCAGCACAGACGCACAACTAGAACAACTGAGGTAAATATTTCACATATGCCTTATTATAAACAGCTATGTTGTTGTTTTTTTATTAATTTTATTTTTTGTGTAATCACACCAGAATTATTATCAGTTAAATGCATGTGTTAAAGGCATTTTGTAGTGACCAAACATATTTTTTTAAATATCTATAAAGACTCCTGGAGAGATAACCCCAGTATGGCCTCAGTTCTGGACGGCGGCTGCTCCATGGAGCTAAACAGCTGGAACAGCAGTGCAAGCGGCTCCGGAGCCTCCGTGCCCTGCAACCAGAGTGTCCTGAAGCTTGCACCGTATTCGCCTGAAGCCACGGCGGCCTTCGCCACTGCCATAACTTTGATGGTCGTCTTCACCATAGTGGGAAATATCATGGTTATCATCGCCGTCCTGACCAGTCGCTCTCTCAGAGGTCCGCAGAACCTGTTCTTAGTGTCTCTGGCTGCTGCAGACATTTTAGTGGCCACACTCATCATCCCCTTCTCTCTGGCCAACGAACTGCTCGGCTACTGGTACTTTAAGTCCCTGTGGTGTGAAATTTACCTGGCGCTGGATGTGTTGTTCTGCACCTCCTCTATTGTGCACCTGTGCGCCATCTCATTGGACCGCTACCTGTCAATCTCCAGGGTTACGTATGGACGTCAGCGGACTCCCAGACGCATCAAAGCCGCTATTGTGGTGGTGTGGCTGATTTCTGCCATCATCTCCTTCCCTCCTCTACTCTCCTTGAACAAAAGTGAGGGAGGTGACAAGGCAATTGAGAGAGGACCTCAGTGTGAATTGAATGGCGAGCGCTGGTACATCCTTTACTCCACCATTGGCTCCTTCTTCGCCCCATGCCTCATCATGATCCTAGTCTACATCCGAATTTACCAAATAGCCAAGCAGAGAACACGCTGCCCGCCTGGAGAGCCTAGGAAGGATGGGGTTGGCTGTGCAACACCAAGTCAGCCTCCACGACAAGTACAAGCCAACGGCAAGGATGAGGAAGAAAGTACGCCCCCTTCATCCAACAAAACTTCAAATGCCAGACCCCCCACCCTTGCCATCACCCCTTCTCCATCCCTAGGAGAGTCTCAAACTTCCCAGAATCCCACGCCCAATAATCTTCTGCAACCGCCATGCCCTTCTCCAGCCATGACCCCTGTTACAACCACCGTTGATACCTCTCCAACCCCCTGCTCTGTGCCTCAGTCTGCCCCTAAGACTAAGCAGGCAGGGAAGAAGGGCAAACGTATGGGAGGGAAAAAGGCTGACAATAATAATGGTGACAGCTCGAGCACAGAGAGCGACATGGAGCACAGCCATGGAGGAGGCCGTGGCAGCACCAGCATGCCAGGATCACCTGCCGGAGGGGGAATCCACTCCCCGGCATCAGTCAAGCGATACCGTGACATGATCGCCACATCAAAGGGGGCTCGGCTAGTGCCAGGGAGAAAGTCAAAAACAGAAAACAACCCTGGAGCAGCAAGGCGTAAAGCAATGGTTAACAGAGAGAAGCGCTTCACCTTTGTTCTGGCAGTGGTCATTGGCGTCTTTGTGGTGTGCTGGTTCCCCTTCTTCTTCTCTTACTCCCTGCAGGCAGTTTGCCCAGAAACCTGCGCAATTCCAGATCCACTCTTTAAGTTCTTCTTCTGGATTGGTTACTGCAACTCTTCACTCAACCCTGTCATATACACCATCTTCAACAAAGACTTCAGAAAGGCCTTCAAAAAGATATTGTGCAGAAGCACCAAGGGCACTTTCTTTTAGCATAGAAACACACTGGACACGAACTGTGCTATTTTTGAAGCATAAGAAAACAATCATTTCCATTTTGTGAACACTCAAAGGGCTGTTTTCAAAATAATATGTTGAACTGTGGAAATAACAGCGTAAAAAATCAGAACTGAGAGCCACATTTACAGCCACAGAGAGCAAACTTGGACTGTAAAAATCCCACCTTGCAGCTGAGATGCTTTTTTGTTTTGTTGTGTTTTGTTTTTTTACAAGAAAAAAAGAAACTGCTTAGCATTTCTGAATGCCTGATAAGATTTTGAATGCAAGGTTTTATCTCCAGATCACATGAATAATGGATAATGATGGGGCGAGAAGAAATGTACACAGACTCTATATAAAAAAACGCCGGAAAACAAATCCACAATAGAGTGTGGATTTGAACTCCACACTTTAAATGTTTCATATATTATATATAATGTTTTGTAGTTATTAAGGGGCTCAAGGACTAAGGAGCAAAACTGCCCTCAGATTCCTGTGAGCCTAGGGCCTTTTATTTATCAACATCAATACAGAGCACAAGGAGCACACAAGGTTAGTGGTGATTTCTTACGTCCGCAGTCTTAATTTGCCCAGCTGCAGGGCAAACATGTGTTCCTCAGTTTTTATCTAAAAACGCAGCAACAAGAGGAGTTTTTCTGCCGATCTCAGATGTGATAGCACAAACAATGGCACCCTTTCAGACTTTCACTTGTGGACTTTGTGTGCGAGGAGCAGTCATGACAGACACCTCGGTCTCAGCTTGGCAATGGTCACAATGGACACTCAGGTTGCTTGCAATGAAACAAAATGTGGTGTGCTCGGGCTTAAGAGAAAACAATCACGTGTGTGTTATTGAGATGACGACATATGACGTCAATGGACAGGCAATTTTTGGACATTAAAGTAACAATCAACAGTGTTTTTATTCACAGTATCTAACGGGAGGTGCATCTACTGAAGACTGATAAAAAATAGATTTTAACTTGTAAAACCTTGCCTCTTGATGAGCAGCAGTATTTAGCAGGTTGACATTTAATTGACTGTAAAGGACACATGAACAATGCAATTATGGATGTGTGATGTTACCCTTAATTACGCCTACAAGGGTTATACCTAGAGTTGTTTGGTGAGTCACTCTTTACTGACGCCTCTGGCTTGTTGTCGCCTGCAGTGGACCTCTACATGGCACATTTTGGTTTGATGCTGCAAGGCAGAAGAGAATGAATGGTACATTTATTTTTCGCACCAGGACACTGAACTTCTGTCAGTTTCCTCGACAAAAAAAAAAGAAAAAAAGAAAGTGTGTCTGTAACTGTGAACAGCACACAGGCTTATTGACTCTATGGGACAAGGGCTGTCAGCAGCATCACATCAATTTACTAATTGTCTAATTCTGCTGACCTGTATGAGTGTGTGTGTGTGTGCTTGTGTTGTTCTTTTCTGTAGAAAGTGTCTGGCTGCTATGTACTACAGATCTACAGTATTATTGATAGGAACAGAGGCCAGATTTCCTGGTACAGACGTCACATTGTTGTCTCTCATGTGAATGTCTCACTCAGCAGGAAGATAAATCGCTACGCTGAGAAAAGTCTTATTGACCTGAAAGTCGGTGTTCATCCATGATGTTGAGTACATGGCTTTTTAGTGATCACCCTCAAGGGACCAAAGAGCCTTACAGGACACCAGCTGGCTCAGTGATATCTGGCTCTGTGTTGCGTTATTGTTTAGTTTATATTCAATGTGTGTGTGTGTGTGTGTGAGAGAGAGAGACGAAAGGCAATGATGAAAAACACTGTTTTATTTATTTCAAACTATTTTATGTTTTCTGCCTGATACCTATTTATTGTTCAGTTACTGTGCTTTTGTTCTGAAAAATTGAGCAAACTGAAAAGATCAAAGAGTGAGAACACTGTACAGATTTTTAAAATCTTATGTAAGAGCAGAAACCGACTCTTGCTTTATGAGACTGAGCTATATTTACGCTTCGAGGTGTGTGTATTTGTGTTGAATTGGAAGGAACATGAACTTTGAGTTATGCCCATACTGCAGAACTTACAATGCAACATGTGTCATCATTGCTTCATGTAGTTATAGATACATTCATGGATGATTATCAAGCATACTGCAAGAGTAAAAAAAAAAAAATGTCCACACCAGTGCTCAAACATTTCCTGAAACGTCAAAGTTTCACTTGGGTGATTAACAGTATATCAAGGCTACAATCTACACCGCACAGAGCTGCTGGAAGATTTAAACAACTGATACAACTGACCCCTTTCCCCTTATTTGAAATGGTTATTTTTCTCTCCACAAATGCAAACTAGCTATAGCAACAGTTATAACAAAAATAGCCACAGAGGTCACAGATTCATGGTCTGTTTCCAGTAAAATATGAGTTGCAATGCTGCTCTAAACTCACCACCCATGGCTTTATGTGGTGAGGCTGCTGCTGCTTTGTTTATTTAAAAAAAATAAAAAAATAAAGTTAAAAAAAAAGTAAAAATATGGCTTTCAGGTGACAGATGCCATAATTTGCCTCTTGATCACCATCCTTTCCTGTCCTGAAACCGCCTGTAGTGTCTCTTTCCCAACTGTTTGAGGACCAAACTGTCTGGTCTGAGCTTTGCAATCTTATATTCCCCCATCTGTCATCATTCCCCTTCCAGATTGGAAATAAAGCTATTTGAAAATAAAAGTGTGATTTATTCCCCGCTTTGTTTATTTCATACATTTTCCACATCCTACAACGTCTTGGGAAAAGAAAGGAGGGAGAATTAACATAAGCTGTTTCACAAATATGAGCGTTTTTAGATGATTTGCTAACATGCATGCTGAACCAGTCATTAGGAAATGGCCTTGAATGGCAGCACAATTTTGGGAAATAGTCCATAACATTGTGAGATGATGGCTGTTCAAGATGTCTTTGGAAAATCTCCGATCACAGTGGGACATGAGAAGTAGGCCGCGACAGAAACTGCATAATGTTGCTTACTGCCAACAAACACAGAGGAACGTCTATAAGGAATTGGAACATGTTGCCAAACACAAACACACACAAACCACACACACACATACACATACTGTATTCATGTCATGTAACCATCCATACACAGATGCAGCCACACGCACACATACTTGTTGTGACAGCTTGTTATATTTGAGGTCATCGGGCCTATGGTGGATTGTAAATGAATTATGCTGATGGGCAGTTTGGAGATGTTTCAGTGTTGAATGGAGCTTCTCTGCCCTGCTTTTCCCTTCACACTCAAAAGAAGATGCACCACCGAAGTGACGTCCCCCCTTTACATTCTCACTGTTTTACTTCCATATTCATAGCTGTGCAGTGATTTCAGCCGCACAAGGAGGTGAGCAGATAACCTATCACAGCCAGGCGCGAGGAGCAGTGAGGTGTGTACTTACAGCGTTTGTATATTCATACAGACACAGTGTCCCCCAAGCTTCTTCTCAGCTAGAATATAAAACAGGCCTGATCTGGGCAGAGGACCCTCCAGAGTGAAGATGGAGAGTGTCCAGCCTACATGACAAACAACACACTCATTAGCTTCACACAGGAGTGTAGCCTCTGGAAAAAAAAGGAGTGCTCACACAAGCTCTGTGTAACATGCACACGCATTAACTTTCATTTACAAATTTATGATGGATGTGGTATTGGATAGCATGAATATGTATGTGTTAGGAGGGTGTTCCAGTGCCGAGCGTTTTTTTTTTCTTTTTCAATCTCCTCCGTGTTATGACGCCGGATAAATTTCTTCACTCTGTAATTTGTGGACTGAAAAACGCCCAAGAGGCAACATGAAAAATGAGAGACGGAACACACAGGGAGCTTCTCTTACCACTGAAGGTGGAGACATTAAAATGCACTCACACTTTGTGTGAAGTCTGTGATAAAAACATCGTTTTTAGGGGGCAAAGGCAATTATGATCACAATAAAGATTCAAGAACCTTTATTGTCTATATGCAGAGCACAGCGAAATTTTGTCCGGTAGCTCTTGAAACACTCAAAAAGGCAATATATACAAAATATATATAATATATATAATAATTTAGGTTATTTTGCAGCGTAATGACATGGAAACAGTCCAGCAGGATGTTATAAAGTGCAGCATAGTGCATATCACAGATTTTAGCACAGGGTGTGAATGTGTGTCTGCAGGGATCCGGTGTGTGTGTCTATAGGGAGAAGGTGTGTATGTGTGTATGTGTGAGCAGGGGGAGTGATTGAAAAAAAGAGCTGAGATTCACAGCTGTGGGTCAAAGAAGCTGCGTCTCAGTCTGCTTGTATGAGTCTTGATGCTTCTATAGCCTACCTCACCCTGGAAGGAGTACTCCGTGTGTGTGTGGTGTGTGGTGTGCGTGTTTTTTCCTTTAGACCTTGATCGTGGAGATATTTTAAGACATTTTCTCCAAAATGACACCAAAACACAGAAACACTGATAAGAACAGAGACGACATTCCGCTTGACTCTATGGTGTATGAAACAGTGATGGACACAGCTGGGAGGCACTGGTGGTTGCCATGGCGATTCATACATTTATTGGCTATTTATTATCATGAACATGTGGTCTGTTGTTTGTTTGTACGTGCCCCCTGTCCTACTTCATATCACTGATGTATGACCTGATTACAGTGACCTCGTGATAGCCTTTGTTTACCATTTGCCCACTGATTCAACTATTTCAGTGTTAGCTGAGAAACAGGCTACAATGGCTGGATCAGTTACATGTTAACAAGACCTTGAAATGCTGAAACCCCCCACCTGGGAACCATGACCACAGATACTCAGTCACAGAGTGAGGCCCTCTTCTGATAATGCAGGAAGCACAATGTGGTAGAAAACACTGTGGGCAGCAGCATTCTTAACTTGTGTCAGCTATACTGATGTACTGATTGTGGACTCGTGAGAACATTTCATACTACATTGTAGGAAGTGGAATCACTGCTCTGTCTGTCTATGTAGATATTTATTGAATCACTTATTTCTTAGCATATCCGGAGCTTCTAAGTTCACTGTCTTTGTTGATATTCACTGAATATTTATTTAAACTAATAATATACAATATAAAAAGCATATAAATATAAAACTATGTTAACAATGGCAATAAAAATATTAAGAAGGCAGAGTTAGAAAAATAATAAAACCATTAAGAATAATTTAAAAGCAAATGAATCAGTTGGAACAAGAATATTTGGAAGTAAAATGAGACAAAAATTAAAAAGACTCTATCTCTAGATCAGTCTGCTATTTTCAGGAACACGGTAAGTAAAAAATTAATTCTCCAAGTATAGTAAAAACAGCCAAGGGGCCCACATTAAAAGAAAGCAATGAAGTCGTGCATATTTGTTGACTTTTACTTGGACTTCTTCCCAGTTTTGACGTTGCATGTGTGTCTGTGACACTGGCATACGCCACAGTGCAGCAGTAAACTCACATTCCAAACATTAAACAGAAGTAATGTGTGAAAGCATGAATTTAAACACCCACAGTTCAATAACTGACGCACAAAGATGTGACAAAATAAGGCTGTGCAGTTACCCAGCAGGAAGTGTGACGCTTTGTAGAAAAATATTGTCGCCTCTTTGCTGAATCAGAAATGAGACTCATTTCTGCTTTTTTTTCCCCCCATGGACACAATTATTCCCATGTTTTTCATTCACATAAATTCTGACGCATTATTGTGCCTCCTGGTGTTGGTAAAGAAACAGAGTCAAAACATCACATTATTATCATGAGTAGCACCAGGCCCAGCTGTAATAACTCTATTAGCGCTGAAGAAAAAAAAACACGCCTGGTGAGAATCCAAATCAGGACTGAATCATCTGATTGAAAAGTACACACGCAGACGGCAGCTGATGTGTTGGCAGATCAACACACAATACAAGAGGTGACTTGTGCAGTTGTGTGAGACTTCCAAGTGAAGGTTGCCAAATATGAAGAGGGGAGAAAGACGGCTGTGTCTTTATTTAGCCGGCCATCATGGAAAGGTCACAACGTTCATTTTGACACACAGGCACGCACAAACACACACACACACACACACACACACACACAAAGAGAAACAAACTGGTGCCTAAAATAGAGAAACAGATGACTAACACTCAACGGCACAAACAAATACACACTTATGATTTTCACAACAACCCCATATGGAAGGAGTTTTTGGATATATCCAAGCTTTCTGACACAGACTGACAGTTTGAGGCATCAGCCTGCATGACTCTCTCACTGATCCACAGAAATCAGTGTGTTGCCTGTGGTCGATTTAAAAAAACCTCAACAACAACAGGGGAGAAAAGATGATTAGAGTGTCAAAGACAGGATGTTTATTGACTAACTGTATATACAGTATGAGTGTGTGTGTGTGTGTGTGTGTGTGTGTTTGTGTCACTTTTGGCACAGGAAAGAGGACAGGATGTTCTGTTTGGATGTGAAAGTGTCATGTCCCTCCTCAGCTGTACAGTAGAACAGTAGCCTGAACAGTGTGCGTTCCCATTATCAATCATTAAATATTAACTTTTGGGCTGCTGTTACATCTTTGGCATCATGTTGCATCATTTGACTGTAGTCTTCAGCAACAGATCCTTCCTGCATCCCAGTATTTCCAAATGCAACCAATTAACCCCTCCTTCACGATGGAGAGTGTCTGGCTATAAATTACTTAATAATCTTTAGTTGGATAATTCATCACCACAATGATGAAAACAAGGTTGTTTTTGTGAGCTGAGCTGACTTTTTTAGAGATGAGCGTGTTTCTTACAGGAACGTATGATGATGTCACAGAATCTGATGCATTGCAATAGATTAAATCAACAGTATAAAGAGCACAACCTTCAGAATATGCAACATTAGCATTAACATTGATCCAACAACATCCAAACAAGTCCTTATACATCTTTAAAGCTGTTTTATAAAGAGCACATTATACAATCCACTTTATGCAATTCATACCATTCTCTCTATATTTCATAGTATACCTGCAGTGTAGTTTCTGAGGCAACATTTTGCTCGAGTACACTAGTAGCAGAGCGCGTCAGCCCATCCTGAAAAAGAAGGAAGAGTTTTTTTTAAGGCAGAAGAAACATCCTGTGGTTGTATAGTGCAGTCAGATGCGCCGCAGGACAAAGAGAACTGACAATTTTGGCAGGCTAGTAAAATGTTGTGAAAGGGTTTGATCTTTTCCTAAACCTCACTAGGTAGTCCTAAGGCCTGAACTATGAATGAAAATGAATCCCACGTGTGGATTTATATCGCCACCATCCACACCTTCACCTTTTCCTGTGAACCTTTGGTGGCTCTTACACCTTTGTACGTTAGAGGCGTGACCAAAAATATCATCCCAGCAGTCCAGCCATATGTGATGTGTTTTAGAGCTGAAAATGTTTGGTGAGTGTTTGTGCATTTCCACAGACTGTTCATGGTGACGTATCCTTTGAAAGCCAAGGCAGCATTACGTTGACTTTGTGAACATGCTAAGGTGGAATAATGAGTTTTAAGAGCAGCTTTATATCACAATCTTTGTATGCAAGTGAAGTGTCATTTCTGCCATTGTCAGAAGGGGGTACACACATAATGCACTGTAGCTTTAAGTGCATTTTCATTACTGTAGGATACTTCTCTTTAATTAAAGGATCTTCATGCTGGGATGGTCTGTAGCTCTACTGTGACCCTTAACAGAAAAGGATGCTTAAATAAATAAGATAATTAGTAAAGTTTAGAGGCCCATTTGGTCACACTAGGGTTGATGCTCCACTAACCAGCTGCTTGTGTACTTTCCTATTTCTGCTCTTTTCTTCTAACTCTCTGCAGAAAGTAAATACATTTCCCAAAATGTCAAACTGTCCCTTTAAACAAAAGCTAATTGGGTGAGATCATTAATTCCTCTCCTCTTTAACTGATCATATATTCAGAGGAGTAACACATGAATTTTTTTGCCCTCCTGCTGTGATAAATTCACTCAAGCCCAGACTTTTTTTTCCTGTTTTTATAAACATGGTCTACCTGATTGTGTTATTTTCCCCCTCACATCATTACATAAGAGGAAATTTCTGAAATGAGGTCATTAACCTTATAGTTTGCTGGCATCATCCCACAGTTTCTCTTCCTCCGCTCCACAGCTCGAACAGTGACTGATTTCAGTGGTTGGCCTTTCATTATTAGTGTGGATGAAGAGCTCCATGTGACTAACAGGAGGAGAACATCCAGCACGGCGAAGAGAAAGAGGCATTTATTTCTTATCACAGACTCAACATTCAATCCTTGTTTAGGTCTTTGTATCAAGAATCTCTTTTGAGTTTCAAAGCTTTTTACGTGGCATTTTTTTTTCATCAATATGTTTTTAGTCTACTTTGAAAGCTAAGAATGAGGCTGGCACACAAAAAGTAAGATCTGTGGTCTCTGTCAACACAACACAGGTCGTGTTTTGCTTCTTTGTTATTTTTTTTTTTACATTCAGGTGTCTCTTTAGCACTCAGCACATGCATTCATCTATTTTTATGTGCTCATAGCACTGAATGCTACACAATTATTATACATTTCCCTGGGGGGAAAAAGGGTTAGGGCATGTGATGGAGTACTGTAGCTCCTTTCTACTGACGTTTGTAGCAGCATTTTACAGTGTGGTAATGCGTGAATATTTCTGCTATCTATCAAATGTGTCCAACTACGAAGAGAGGAGGCCCTTGTTTGCTTTCTATCATATGCCGCTGAACTTGAGTCAAGTCATCTGAGATGTTTAAGATACATATTTTCTGTGAGCCTCCCTGTGCTGAGATGAAACACATTCAGAAAAAACGGGTTGTTGAAGCACACATACAGTGTTCTCATGCCAGTCATCGACTAATGTAGAGTGCCAAATGTCAAACCCATTCTACAAAATATTGATGGGATTTTTCCTGAAGCACGCAGAGCGAAAACATTGTTTAAAAACAGCTATTTTTGAAGCCTCCCCCTGAGTTTAAACTGTGTTTTGGTCATGTGTGTGTATGTAGTTTTATGCAGGCTCACCCAACTCACCGAAAAGTCAAATCCTGCGATTTATACAACAAGAAGAAACTTACACAAGGGCAATGTGGCTGCATCACACAGACATTCACAGTGGACCTTCAGGGATGTAATGTAGACTGTTGTAACTATAGATTCTAAATTTTTCAGTCAGAGGAGCCATTGATGTCATTTTTTTAGAAGCAACCTAACCAGGCACTTTAACATTTATGGAAATTAAATCACAGACACAAATTATTAATCAAAGTATTTTTATGCTCTTTGAACACGCCTGGAGGCAATCAAGGCATGAAACTGGTGTTCCTCTGTATGATATACAATTAATGCTATTCAGTGACTAATTCATCCTCTTCAGGGTCTGAATGACATTTGTTAACTAGCAGATCGCCTTGTGAATGATTGAGAATCACTGAGGGGAAGGACAACACCAGCAACCATTCATAGTAAAGTTATTGGGGGGGGGGGGGGGGGGGGGGGCTTAGCACCTGTGACTCATCACAGGTAAAGTATGGTGCACGTGGTGCTGCGTAAATGCTCTGTAACTGTCGACATACCTGCAAGCAGACGCGCTTATGTAGACTTCATAGCAAAAATACAAGAGTCTATACAATAGCCAAATATCCATCTTGGCATTCAGGTCTATGTGAATCTTCCTGAAGACATTCTCCTGGTTCCATACATGAAGGTGGGTGTGGCAGTGAAGAACTGTTGAAGGCAGTTTTTCCTCCTGTGGTTGTCATTGCCTGCCTGGTGTCAAAATCAGCTAACAGTGTGATTACAAACAAGTGGGGAGCCAAGAGAGGAGAATATAATTTGATTGGCATCAGTGTTGTTGATTGACAGAAGAAAAATCCTCTAAATTGATCATCAAGCATTGCAGCATGTGAGTGTCAGACTGAACAATAATATATCGTGACACTGTGAGAACACAGAATTCTCACCTATTGGTGATTCAGGCAGGGAGCCTAGTATCTACCTGTGACTGTGTATGTTCCTCACACTCGTACAGTACATGAAAACATAGCCATGTCATGAATGTGAAGTATGTTTTCACTCAACAAAATTGGATGTTTTTCTTCTTCTGCAGCAGCAGCAGCAGCAGCAGCAGCAGACCACTGGACTGATGAGCGTAGTGATGCATACTGAGTCTGAAATCAGCTGAGCCTCGGTGAATACAAAGCATGCAATTGAGTTGTCCTCTAATGTTTGGTGTAGCTGGAGGCAGCCCTGAGTCCTATAACTTCCTATGAATATGTGCACATGTGTGAGTCTTGTAATGCTGACGGTGACATGTTTATGCAAATGTAGATTTTTCTGAGGCAATTATCCCTGTGAAATGTCCTGGAATGGCTCCGTGTAGCTATGTGTGTGTGTGTATGTGTGTGTGTACATGTGGGTGGATGTCTAATCATCTCAGTATTCTGACATCCTGAAAGTACACTAACTGCTTAATTGACTCCACGTTTAGGGTGCAAATAAACACCCACATGCATCAGATACCAATTAAAGATATTCAGAGGACACATACTGTATATATGGTGAGTCAGAGTCAGATGGTGATGCATCTTCTATGAGGAGCGGAGAGATGTAACGCTTTTGACACCTACAATAAATATGCTTTAAGAAAAAATGTGTCTAATAAGCATATGGATCCTTATTTTCTGTGCAATTAAAACTCATAAATTCCACATTTAATAGGTTTGAACACGAGTTACAAAAAGTGATACGTCTTTTTGGTAGAGTCCAGTAAACCACATATGCCTCTCCTACAGTCATGGAGCACAGGTTGGGATGACATCATCATCACTGGTCAAAATGGTGACCAGTAAGTAAGTGTCATATCAGGTAAATGAGGGGACTTCAAGTACACAGCAAACTTTCTGCAGCGAGGTGTCCACTTATCATGAGGTTTGTAGTTCAATCCCAGATTCCTTCATATACTCCTTGCTTTGCACTGCTGCAAAACTGAAGTGTGGATCTATGAGTGAATGAAGAGCATTGTAAAGTACAAGTTAGGTAGAAAGGTGTTGTATATAACTCAATAACTCATCTTCTTCTGTGCACAGACTTGTCAATCATCACTCATATTGTTTGCCACTGTAGTGTGACGTTATTTCCTGGTTCCTTCCTGTGGTTTTTGCTGCTGTTCCTTTTCCTTGTTTTCCAGCTGCTGGAGCTACTGGGTGGAGCATCCCAATTGAAACTCACCTGTGTCCAATCTCTGCTCCCCCTCTGGTGGACTCTTAAGTGTCGTTTCTCCTCTGGTTCAGTGCCAGTTCTTCACGTTACCTGAGGTAGTAAGACACCAGCCTGAAACCTTACCTTTTTCTCCTCATCTCAGGTCTCCAGTCACATCGCCCAGCAGCTCCTCTCCCTGGCACCTGGACACCTTCTTTTCGTTTTTCTCGCCCTTGTGGTTGTTTTTTGTTCTTTTATCTATTAAAGACTGTGAATCCAACCTGCACTTGGATCTTGCTCTGAATCATTACATAACAGCCACACCATGAAACAACCTGTCCTGTTGAATTTACATTTGTTACCATTACACCTTGTAGTCAACGAAAAGCAAGGCCATGCAGACACAATGATCATATAAATGTCATTTTATCATGTTTCATCCTAAATGTTAGTGTTGCTGTATTAACATGATGATTGTGGAGTAGTTTATGTGGATGTCACAGAAGGTTTCTGCCTCTTAAGGCTCTGTTTTGCCTCTTCTGGCCCACAGACCATCACTAGGGAAAAAATAGTTTGAGTTGTAAATTGGCCTTGGAATAGACCACAGTGTGTGTCATACACAAATGTCATATGATGTGGGTGGATGGAAAAGTTAAAATATCTTTACCATTATTAAAGCTTTAAATACAGAGAAAAGGAGACTTATCAAACGTTGTTGTGTGGCTGCTCCCAGGCTGACATTCTGTTAATGTTTTTTTAATTGTGGTTTGTCAGTCTATCTAGTGAGCAATACCCACATTGTTTCCATGTCACAGAGGAAAAGAAGAATCATGCTTGGACCTTTGGGGGCCACTTGAGATGATTTTACTGATTAGCATACCTTCACCTGAAAAGAGGGAAGTAATCAGTGAAACATACACCAATGCCTGGTCAATACTTGTGTACAATAGAGAAAATCCTCACCCAGGTGTCTGAAAAATAAGTGTCCTTTCAAAGATGGAACAAAAGGATGTAAGTGCTTGATGCTGCATGCATAATCAAGTGCATGCAGCTCTTCATATCTCCATCTGTCAGAACATGGCTTCCTAATACTCTATAGCACTACAGATTCACAGAGAATCCTGATGCTTACCAGTCTTACAATACTTTACTTTTTAACAAATCTTTCACTGCTTTGGTACTGACATGGCTTTGGCTCCATACTTCAACACTCCCATACTACTTGAGATGAGTAACCGTCTGTTTATGTCTTATCTAACAGGCCCTTTTCTCCTTTTGGCCTCTCCTTTCGACGGCCCACTGTTTATCTGCCCTGGCTGGGTGACCTGCCCAGTTTGAAGCACTGAGAAGCTGTTAGCCGTGGAACACAAACAGGAGGCAGGCCAAACTCAAACACACCAGTGTTATTAACCATATAGGATTTAACACATTCAGTTCAACCCAAACTTCTCAGACACTGTTGAGAATTTGTACACATAAATATATTAAAAATATTTAAAAAAAACGTGTATGGCCAGAGGCTTATTTATTAGGCATCGATTGTATGATATAATTTACAGATACGATGCTAAATTTCGTGTGTTTTTATGTCTGCTGTCTTGACTTGTTTTGCTCCAGTATGTCATTTCCGGTAGCCATGTTTGTTTAGATCAATACAAGAGCAGGAGCAAATAAAAACACACAGTAAATAGGTGAAATATAAAGCTTTACAGTGAAGGTAAGAAGAGTGTTTGAGCATTCTGGGAGCGTGTTGAAAACTCTGGTAAGTCTGTTTAAAAAGTTTCTGGGTGTTTTCCAGGGACTCAAGAACAGTTGCTGCGGTGCTGTCAGCAGTGCTGCAGGGACTCAGCCGGCTGGTAGCTAGCTAACAGGAGTGCGCAGCACAGGTGCCACTGAGCGCGCACCGTGAAGTTGGAGCAGCTGTGAAGACATGTTGACCCACAGGACTTTTGATATTTAATTAGCCGGTAAGCTTGTTTTTGTTCTGTTACTGTCAGGAGAAAACGCTCCACAGGCCGCCTGCTGCTGCGTTTGTTTTGTGGAGCAACGTTGCATGCTAACAAGCTAAAACGTTAACCTAGCTAACCTTGCTAAGTGTGTTAGTTATACTACAGAATAATGCCTCTGCTGCTAAATCAGAATAATGGTGCCTCATTCGGTTTGCTAACAGCTAACACACCGCTCTCCTAGCTGATTAATTAAATTGCAGTCTTTGCTTTATATTGAATTTAGATGGATGTTAATTGTATTTAGGAAACGGCTGGTGCGTGTGTGAGTCATGAAAGAAAACATTTGAGAAGATGGATTCAATTTACGTCTTGTCTGCTTTGAAGGAACTTCACTTCTTGGTGGTGCTTGCGAACTAATCATGCACAGTTTTTAATAGTTGCTGTTTAATATTTGTGTCTCAGCCTCTAGTTTAGGCAACACTCTAAGTGGGTATAGTGTGTGAGACCTAGATTTGTAGAAATAAATATAGAAGCAAAAATAGAATATTTATAGTGTGTGCTTTTCTTTCCGTTTACATATAAATAAATGAATAATAATGTAATAGGCCAGTGTTGCATTACATTTTTCTGATGTATGTATTGTCAGCAGTGACTGTAGCCAGTTAAACTGCTAATTGTGCAATGTGACTCAAAGGTCCAGCTGTTATACAGTGCCAGAGGCAGAGACTGTCTCCTGCATAATATGAGCAAAGTAGAGAAGTGTGAGTGAAGCTACAGTGGGTGGTTGTTTTTGATAGTAATTTGAAGGAGCATCTATTTCAGGTAGCCACACCCGAATTATGCATTACTTTGATCCTTTTACACTTAAGTGGTTGAGTTATATAAAAATTCAATCATAAATTGGGAAATTAGAGACTTAAACTGATTTGTGTCTGGGACATTTCAGGGCTGCAGCTGTTGTGTGAAAGGGCCTCACGTATCTCATGGAGTTTAGAAGTTCCTTGATGGAGCAGGTTGAGACTCATAGCAGGTTAACAAAAACAGTTCTATCACACTATCAGCATAGTGTGCTTCATATCTGTTGTTATCTGTTATCTGTTATCCCAGACTCTCAGACATGTGACTGATCTGTTGCCATGCTATGACGGATGTGACAGTAATCTAATATTCTCAAACATGAACACACGTCATGTTTAAGTCATAAACTACAGAATTACAGTAGAAGCTGAGATTCAAGTAAGTCTGTAGACAGCATAAATTAAGATATCTGCCCTGATACATCACAAATGTTTCTTTCTTAAATCAGATCTCTTTTGATTTTTTTACTGCCTGTTTAATCATCTGTTGGGCTTTTCTCAGATTACACAGAACCACTTAAGCAACACTACACTTTGGCCCTTCAAATTCAATCTATTAAAACATTTTGTGCTTTTTGGAGTGGTAGAAAAGGTAGGATAATGTCCCACACTAACATTCAAGCAGTGGCATAATATTAAATGTTAAAAAGACAGCCAGCAAAACTCATTAATTCATCACATTTGGCAAATAAAGCAAACGACAACAAACAAAACAATGCTGACATCTGTGTTTTTTTCTGTGTAGGACCATCTGTGTCTTTTATTGCAATTGCCACAGAATCATAATAATTTTTTTTATGAATCATTAGACCAAATTAGAAAGCTGCAAAGACTTAGTAGATAGAAGAAAAAAGTAGATAGTCAAAAATGTTTCATTGTCCCTTTAGGTCTTGTTTAGACATAGGAAGTGTAGAATAATAAAGCCATGTATTTGTACACTTGTTTGTGACAGTGTGATTGTCAAGGCCGGATCACAGCAGGTGGCAACACATTTCCTTGTCCACTACACCAAAAACATAAAAATTAAGTCACTGAACAGTGTGGGTACAAAACGTTCTGTTAGCTGCAAATACACATTCTGTATTAGATCTCAGTAAACAAAAACTTCATGCAGAGCTGATGAAACTGGATAACGGCGATACACAAATATTCAGAAGTCAAGCTCGAAGCATTTCCTTTTGAATAGGACCTCTTAATTATCATAGCACCAACAAGCTGATAAACAGCATCAGGCACCCCCCCAAACAGCATTCAATTTAATTCTTGCGATACTTGGATTGCCCTAATTACTAGAAGCCCATGCATGTATCCCTGATTGGATTTAATTCAACATTCATGCAGCTTGTGCCAGATATCAATGAATCTAGAACATGATGCGCATTTGCTGAGGGTTATCATTCAAGATGTGTGGGCGTACAGAGCTTAGAAAATGTTACAAACTGACCACAGCAGACACACTAGATCGTGTAATGTTACTCAGGGTTATCAAGACGGTAACCGTAATGGCGGTAATTATTCTTGTTATCTTTATAGTGGCATAGACCATTTTTTTCTGAAAGACCAAATAGAAATCTGAGTCTTTAAATTTGATTCATAAAAGAGGTCAGGTATCTTTCATATGAGCTGCTGCCATATATATGGGAGGTAATGCGTCGATAGTATAAGTTTATTTCCTTTTGGTGCCATAAATCTGCAGGCATATGTTTGCTTCTTGTTTGCAGAATTACTGGAGTATAAATCCCTGAGATACGCCTCGTCTCTGATGGGTTGTGCTGCTTGCTAGAAGGAGGCTGTTTTTTTTTTTTTTTTTTTTTTTTTTTTTTTTAAAAAAACCACTGACAAGACATACTTTAGGTTTTGGATGCTACAAGACAAAAAAATCCCTTTAGGAATACACTATAAATGATAGCTGCTCAGACAAACTCAAAGAACTGAAACTTGCATACTCTTGGTTTCTAAATTGCGTCTCATGTCAGGGGCAAGCCTCTTTCAAGGGGCTGCACGCTTAACATTCATGTTACATAAGAGCCACGCCCAGAATTTAATCATCAGTGTTTTAGCATTTTCATAATAGAGAAGCTGTTTGTATAATGAGCCTCACTGATTGGTTAAACTGTTGAGATTCAGCTTGGCTCACAATGACTCACTGCTTTTTTCAAAGCTAGTTGTAATGGTGATAATTGATGCGGTAACAGAGGAGAACTGATGTTCAAAGGGAACACAGTTTAATGTAGATTACCAAAGCAGATTGACTTGGATTTGTGTACAATGCTTAAATCAATTTTACATTAATGAATAAAATTGAAGAGGCCGTTGCAGTCTGTTAACATCGTCTCAGTTATTGATGTGATGGTCATTTGTCACAAGTCTACTGCAGTATGAACTATATTTATTACACAGCATGATTAGAATGGCTGAGATTTTATATTTGATTTGATTAAAATGATTTACTAGCAGCCTATTTTCCAGTTTTAGTTGAGTTACTGCGCTTTGATGAAGAACAGAGGAGGAACACCTGTGTGACTGTGTGTCATGTTGTTACATGAGCTAATCCATGTTGCTTGTGTTTGTTGCCAGGAATGTGTAGTGGTTGTTGGCAGAAAAGTGGTCGACTGTAATGTAATGTCATGGGTCATGGCAAATAAATAGGTGCGTACACAGTATGTGTGCATCACAGTAGATAGGACAGCACTGCAATCGAACGATCTGAGTCAGTGGTTTTCTCTTCTACTCACATCTCATTGCTCTCCTCTCTCATTTGTCTTTGCTCGCTGCAGTCTTCCCCATTACCAGTGATTTGACTTGTCTTGTTGTGAATACCTAATCACACTGAAGATGCCACACTTTCATTTCTTAAAGGCTTTATTCTCAACCTTCTCCTTTCCCTTCATTTCATCATTGGGGTGACAATTATTCCTTGCTGGGAGGGCGGGTGTTGACGTACCACATGCAGCTCTACAGCCTTGACCTTCTTTGTGCAGCCACCTACACACAGGAGCACATGTGTATGCCATGCCATGTGAAGGGACTTCATAATAACACTTCAAATCATGCACGCAAACGTATTCACTTGGGTTACTATTTATGTATTTGTCGTCTTCAGGAAAACCCTCTATTCACCAAGAATTACATGCTTAGCTTCATAGTGCTTTGATCGTCTTATGTTCAGCTCTCAGTTACAGTCCTCACATTCAGGCTCATAACAAGTCTTTTTTGTTTCATTGTAAACAGTGTTGCGTGTCGAGCCATCAGTGGTCTTCACCAGAACAACCCTGCAGCTTCTCCAGAATAAGGTAGGACGAACATCAGTGTTTCTGTTGCCCATAAAAATGCAATAGGAGCCTACTGTGTCTTTGCCCACTTGTCATATTGGGGAAGCACTTGGATGAATGTCTTGGTATGTGTGAGCCCATTGTTTTTAATCCCTACTGGTTGGTGAATTGCTGTTGCCTTTGGGATTGTTCTCAAGGCCATGGCCAGGAGTCCACAGCTGTTTTATGGAAAATGTACTGAATAAGTCACTTGTTGCTATGTTACAAGGGACCATAGCAACAGTAGACCAGCATCCCCATCACAGAGAGTGTTAAGCTGTATTCTGAGGGAAAAACATCCTCTGAATTTTGGCCTGCTGAGAGCTTTATGTGTAACAATCAAAAGGAAGTGGGTATTTGATCATGGAATTGTTTGTACCACACACAGCATACATACAGAATATCTTTGTACAATGCCAAGGCACTGTTCATACATATTGTACACTGTTATTCAATACCTTCCTGGTGTGTACACTACAATTTTATACATGCCTGTGCTGTAGACCTTGGACAGACAATGAATGTAAATATGGCTGTAGCTATGCCTACAGGCATTCATGGCCAGAGGCCAGAGGGAGTATGGATTTGGCAGCCCATATATACCAGGAGAACATAAAAAATGTTCATATTCCCAGGCCATATGTTGGGGGGGGCGATCGTGAAGGACTGTGAAGCAACACTAAGACAAACTCCATCCTCCTAACTGTGGAGCAAAAATGTACACTCCATCCAGCCGTTCTACTGGCAGACTCAATTTGAAGTTACTAAATGTAGGCTAACTTTTAGAAGAGTCAGAAGAACAAGGACACAACATCCTGATATTCTTTATAGCCCTATATATTTAACTGGTCAGATATGTTTTGTTTGGAGAGAAAATGCGAGTAACCTTTGGATACTGAAGCACTGTGTTAATAATGAATCGTTAATCAGCTGTAGCTTACAGGTAGAGATGTGTGCCAAAACCTGCTAATGAGCCCTGGAGCTGTTCATAAAAGCTGTTGTTTTTTGGCAACAACATTGCTGATACCAGAGAATTTACTTTTTTGTCAGAGTCAGTGTGCTGGGCAGTGCAGCTCTCACACGTGTAGGCTGAGAAGCAGCAGCGAGCAGAGAACAATAAACATATAAAACGGTAATTGCACTTTACTGAAATTAAGGCTGAAAACGCTCATCATAAATCCAACAAGTTGTTTGCACATAAGGGGAAAAACAGGTAATTTCTTGAAGCACCTAGCAATAATGTACACATAGCTTCCTTTATGTTACATCTACAGTGTCATTGTTAGTGGCCTGTGTAGTCCTCAGCGTAGCAGATATGAGTAAGAGACTAAACGATATAAGTGTTTTGTGACGACGAAGATTATGACCACTAGGCTTGTATAAGAAACATTCTTTAGAATAGTATTGAGAAGGTGGTCAGAACATTGTAGCCCTGTTGTGTTACTAGAGGTACCTATCATTCACATAACTACAAACATGTGTCGTAGTGTTTTCTCAAAGTGTGTTTTTGTGTGTAATGAAACAAACTAAACTTTTTTGTAATAGCAGTGTGATGGCTGAACAGATACTTACAAATCCTTATGGCAGCATTTCACTGTGCCGACACTAGGAAGAGCCAAGTGCAGTTGAATCACCTGAACTGTCACCACCTCCAGACTTGGTGCAGACACAAAATGCAGATATTATGCAGAAAAACAATCAGCATCAAATATTGGTTGCCCTAATTTCTAAAAAATCAGCATTGGCATTGGCCAACCCACATCAATCGACCTCTAATGCAGAGAGTGCTTTTGAGTCTCAGCCTCTGCCTCTAGTCTTAACTAATCTTTTTTTAGTTACTGGGTGAGTGCTAACTCAAAGAGCTGATTGTATCTCTGTCTGTTTTGGTCCACCCTAGTCAACTGACACAATACCCCACCCACCCCGCCTTTTCTTCCTCCTCCTGAGGTGTCACTGACTGCACAACCACAGGAACAAGCTTCAGGGAGACTGTCTGAATTCTATTCCTCTCTATTCACTTTTGCCCTCTTTTTTATTTTCCTCAAGCATATGCTCTCACACAAAGCTGGTATTCTCTCTCTTAACTGCTCATCGTGTCACACTTTTACTTGCCAGGAGACAGTGGGCGGGCATCTACGGTCCTGTGGATGCAAATGTATCTACAAGTATCTCTTTATCTCAGCACGCCAAACCACCATTTTCACCATGTGCCATGATCTACCCCTCATTCTGGCAAAACTTAAAAACAAGTATTCATCTTTTAGGGTAGAAAGTGCTTTTTCTCCTTTTAATACTTCACTGGTTCATATGTAGATAGAGCATGCATCTCATTTTAAACACTGTTCAAGATTTATGTTTTACTGACTAAACGAGAAATTATGCTGCTCTTGCACCTGACTGATGAATTAGCATTGGACTGTGACTGTGTTACCTCGTATGATCAACAGAACCAGTCGGTCTGCATATTTTATTATTAATGCTAGGTGAAGAGAAGAAATTGGGTGAGGCGGTGTGTGCTAAAAGTCATTGATTCAGACCATCGGTTCAGGATTTGGACCTCATTTGTCAGCCCATATGTCGGATTTTCCTTTTTGCCGCATCCTTTTTACACATAGCAGAGCACAGGACAGCAGCTTGGCTGGCAGGTTACAACCCATGCATGCCATTTACCTACCTAACTTAAAGAACCTACCTGTGAAGGAAAACAGAGTAACACACTGCTTTGTTTGTCCCCTTATACCTCTCCTTTGGCAAGTTGGCTAAATATTTCATAATTTTTTTAAAGATAATTTACACATTCAGCTTAGCCACAGGTTGACATTAAAACATCATCATTTTGTTTTAACACAGATTTTTATAAAACTTTCCCCTCTGTATTCATCACTTTAGTGTCACTATTGTCTTTTTCTCCATATTAGCAACATCGTTTTTTATGGAGTTGGTTAGGTTTGAGTGGCATCAGTTCTTGCACCATCAGCATGCTTATGTATAACATAGGTGTACTTAGACTCCTGGACTTGGCTCTCATGAGCTATCTTAGAGTGCTTCGGAGAGGAGCATAATCAGTTGTCCGTCAAGGACTCGCTGACGTAAATCCATTTCCATGCTTTTGGCCTCTGTGCACCAAAGTCCTTTGTGGAGCTTTGTTTGTGCATTGTTTTTGCCACTTCACAATGTAGTGCCTGCAGTACCATCACATCTGCATGATGTGGAGAGGCTTGTGGAGTGTTTATTTGTTTCAGTATCCCTGCAGGAGTCGGATTTTTAATAGTGTATGAGCGGCTTCATACTGCTAACAAATTAACACTCTAGTGATGTTTTTGTAATGTCTCTTATTCTACCTCACTGTTTGCATTTTCATTTTCACTGTCCTAACACCGCTCTTTTTTCCATTATCAATTTGTTGCCTTTTTTCTTCCCTGGTGCTCCCTGTTGCTGTTTCACTGGAAGTCATCTCAGCCTCTCCCCTTCCATCACTGTGTTAGCCACTTGGGAGCTGAAGTGCATTTGCTAGGATGTTTATGCATATCGCTGATAAATTGTTTGGCTTGATCCAAGAAAGCAGGCCTGTTATTAGAATGGTTTATCTGATTTGGTGTTTGGGGAAGCAACACTGTCATTATTTTTATGTAATTAAAAAGGATTCCCAAGGGTGGGCTTTTCATTTATAGGATTCCCAAATGTAAGTACACTAGCCCAACTCTGTCTGAGGCTTCTTTTTGTCTCATTTAGATTAAACTTGCACTATTTTAGCAGCAAAGGGGCCTTTATACATTTCTTAATTAGGCTTCATTATAGAGGTACATGTCAGGTTTTCCACACTGATTTAATAGTGTAAAGGTGCATTGACCTTTTTTTTAGGAATGAGTTAGAATTGTCTGATGATGATATTTTTACTGCTGACAATACCATGAAAGTCTAATTACACACTCTTATCTCAGGGTGAGAACATGTCTCTGCTTTATTATACATTTTTTTTGTAAAATAATAGACAAAACTCTAAAAACATTATGTTGGCACTTTATTTTTGATTCATTTGCCCACATTTGTTTCTGGGTACAAGTCCAGTAGTCACCCATTAGCTTTTGCATCTACTTCAGTGCATTACTTTAAAAACATGATGAAACTATTTTTACTTTTAGGATATAATGAGGCCCAGTTCTTTTGCTTACATTCTTTCACCGACAATCATCTACCAAGGCATTATTTGCTGCCCTAGTGTTGACATGTTATCCTTTTGTGGACATTTTTTGCTTTATTCCCATGACATTGATCAGCTGCTCTACAGGGCTCTCAACTGTTTGTTAGTGTGTGTGCATGTATCCTTGGATGCTTGTGTGTTTGCACTAATGGCATAGCACTAAGTGTTGTGTCCAGGACCAACAACTGTTTTTCGTCTATATTATGGAAGGTTATTTTCCCAGCATTAACGAAGCTGAGATAAAAAATATAAACACTTAATATTTTACAAATTCTTCATTAAAACGTGAATAATAAAAATATCTGTATTTCTTAAAATTACATAGTTTAAATACTTCTTCGTAAAGGTCATAACCAGATTGTGTTCAGTATTTACTCTAGAACAACAATGTTAGATTATGTCTCTACTCTGTTTATATTCAAACAGGCTTCCTTAGTATCAGTTGAATGTGGAATGCATTAGTGATTTATCCTTGTGACATGTTTGTAACAAAATCAGAGAAAGTTGGGAAACCACACGAGAATAATCAACAATCTATTTAAAATGTAAATCTATTAGCATAAAATAATGACTGGTGGAGCTCCTACTCCCATCTGTTGCTATGCAGTATTATTTGGTTGTCATATGATCTGACGAAATCCAAGACATTAAACACAGAAAAGAGCTGCACCATATACAGGCTTTATTAGACAAGAGAATGTGTTGTACACTTCCAGCAATTGGGGAAATTGTGTCCTTTTCAACTGTAAACAGAACACTAACCTGTTACCAACATAAGCCTCAGAGAGCTAGCTGAACCTGACAGCTACCGAAAAGCAACCCCAACACTTCCTTACCAAGTACGACATTATCCAGTGGTGCACACAGTTATTGTAGCAAATCTGCAGCACATGTTCGGGCAGGTACAAAACTGAAAAAAAGGTAGTATAGCAAAACAAATAAGAAAATTTTATAAGAGATTGAAGTTCAAATGCCGAGAAAAGCAGATGGGTTAGCTAGATCATATCTCCCTCTTGGTCAGCCGGAGAAGACCTTAGACCAACTAGTAGCTCATGAAAACATTTTCCAGTCATCGTGCACTCTTTCAACCATGCATCTTTACAGACAGGGCTACTAGCTTAGACATTGGTTGACACACTGGAGTGCTTCCTTGCATCAATATCAGCCAGCAGCTTCAGTTTTTGTATGGGATCAAAATGCTTCATGGATATCTCCCTATGGAGTTATTGTAGGCCTGTGGAAGCCAAGCGGAAGCAAAACCAACATGCTGGAGAGATGACATATCATTTCTGGCCTGTAAACATCTTGGGATCCCCCCCAAAAAAAGACTAGCAGGGGAAGGGGAGGTGAACAGAAGGATCTGCTGTCACAATGACTGGGACCTGGATAAGCAGAGGCAAATGAATAAGTGGGTGGACAGAGGGATGGATGGATGGAAGGGGCTGTCCATTTGTTTCAAAGCCTGTGCTTGGCAGGTTAAGAATGCTTATCATTTCTTTTTTAGAAACAAACAAAAACTCAAAAGGACACATCAGGCCTGTAAATGGTTTTTTGCTTATCTTGTGCTTTTGTGCACCATAATTAGGTTTTCTAGCAATTCTTTGCAGCAGCTTTGCTTCCTGTTTACATCAACACAGATGGACAGCCCTGTTGGAGAGAATTCAAAGCCAGGCAGGGAATATTTTAAACAAAAACACATTAATGCGTGGACATGCACAACAAATACAGATATTTTTGTACAGGGCACAAGGCCAATAAGTAGTTTAATGATTCTGAAATTAATAGGAAGTGCTGGAAGGAATGGAATGGACTGTTTCAAATAGGTAGCATAGGTGGATGTAAAACTATAGGGCCATGGTAATATTTACTGCCAGCATCTAGTATTGGATTGCATTATATTTTGTACCGTGTAGTATTGTCCACCCCCATGTAGATCTGTCATCAAGACTTATTCCTTCCAGTCAAACTGTGCTGTCTGAGGAGCACTGAACTCAGTCACAGAATGACTCTCCTGTCACATATTTATAGCAAGTACAATATCGGTTTTATAGCCGTCATGGGCTTGTGCTGATTCATAGGGTACTAAAACATCTCAATCAAATGAAGTCAGTGACGTACTTTGAAATTATAATGCAATAAAAACAATTTCAGTAATGCAAAACGATTCCAATATGCTTTAGTATTGATGTCAGAACATATTTAATCACTGCCCATGGCTCAATTTATATTATTAGAATAGAAGCTCAAGTGGCAGGAATTGGACTGCTGTTTACCATGCTTTCTCCACCAATTGCTTCATGCATGTCCAAAGAATGTTCTTGAAGACAACTTTTACAGTTATTTTAGTGAGGTCAGAAGCGGTGAAGAGTCTGCAAATAAAGACCTTAATGGAGGTTGAGGGATGGATGGTACATAACATTGCTGCACTTTCACAAGGAGGCTGAGATTCATGTTCCCTGTGAGGTCATTGTCTTTTCCTCTAAACTTACGGGTTAGGTGTATGCATCAGAACTACTGTTGAATAATTCTATATTCAGACAAGGCCTTTAATACATAATAGGCTTACATAACCCTGATCAAAATCTGAATATTGTCTTATTCTGGAAAAACAGAGATTTTATTCACGTGAATTTACTTGCCCCTATAGTTATCCCTCCTGAAGAAAACAATAAAAAAAGAAAGAGCAGTAACATAATTGGGTGATAAACACAGCATAGCAACATTTTGATGGTTTTCCTTTATACACAGAGTGTGCTGAAAAGGCAGAAACACTGTACTTGCTGTGGGAAAATCCTGCAGTAAGATGAAGTTTTTTCCGTTACTTTCTGTTGTCTTTTCTTTCTCGGTTATTTTTCCTCCTCTACTGTGGTGATTAAATTGGCTCAGAAATGTAATATCAGAAGTTTTAGTTAATTCAATTCTTTTGAGACAGCGGCTGTAGGGTAAGGCTACTTTCTTTCAAGTAGTAAATTGATGATTGTTTTTGGCATTTTTCATCCCAGCAATTTTTTTTTAACATCTAATGGAGGAGGCATGGTGCAGTATGAACAGCCCAAGGTAGCAGTTTGTGCAGCACTTAATAGTATTGTTTCTTTTACATCCGTTTACAAGTGATTTTTTTTCTATGTTTAGCAGCTATTACGAAATCCATTGAGGGCAACTCATTATTCATAATCTGCACACAATGTTCTCTTTGTTGGTTAAGTTGCTTATTTTATTAGATTTCCGTCAGTTTGATATTCAAGGTACTATTAAATATGCATGAGAATTCTCAGTTTCAGGAGTAGTTTAATTTAACTATATTTTCAAGAGAATTCCTACTCATTCTGCAAAGAAACAAATGCAGGAACAGGGTGCCTGTGTGGGATGGTGGCTGAAGAAGTAAAACGGAAGTGTTTCTCAGATTAAGGAGGAGAGAAGCTGACGCAGCAGAGATTTAGTGAAGAGAGAAAGCTGTGAGGAGAGAATAAGCCAGGGCAGACAGAGAGGAAAGGAGTAAATCAGACCCTGAGAGGACTGAGAAATTGCAAAGCCTATGAGACTCAGAGCAGGGATGGAGGGATGTTGATTGATAGGGGAATAACTAGTCTGTTGTTTATCACTGGAGTTAAGATGCTGTTAAGTAGCCTTATGTTGTGGTGAGGGAGAAGTAAGAGACAGGCAGAGGAGGGAAGTGGAGGGTGGATGTGAAGAAAAATAATTATGGTGGGGCGGAGGTTGGCAGCTTAGAGGCACATACTTTAGAGGGTATTGACATTATGAAGTCATAAGGCAGAGATAAAGTTAGAGGGATATTACTAGGTACAAAGAATGAAATCTGGTGTGAATTATCTTTATACTATATCTTTATTTGTCTTGTAGAAGTGTATTAAACCACTCATTCTTAAATCCCACAATAATACTGAGTTTCCTTTCTGCTATAGTCATTCAGGTTTGGCAGCCATTCATCAGTTTTACTGCCAGACCAATCCTTTTCCAAAATATTTCCTTATTTCTTCTATTGTCAGTGATCATTTTGTTTCGAGTTTATTGTAACCAGGAGCTTAGTTTTCTGCTCTCTAGAGAGGGTTTTCTTCTTCCTGCACAGGACCCCTCTGGAGATTTATTATATAATATCCCTCTAGTCCTGGTGTGATTTAGAATAAAGACAATTTGAGAAATGGGCCTACATTTTTTTTTATATACAATATCGCCTCTAGAAAAAGGCAGTGTGTTTTTTTTCTAAGAAATCTGTAGTATGAATTTCGGTCCTTGGAAGCGTGATCTAAATGATCCATGTGTGTGTGTTGCTGTAGTTTTTGATAAGTAGGCCATACTGTTGCATTGGCTTGCTAGTATATTTTGTAAGCAATTTCCCCTAAGCTTAAATTACTCTCTAAAAGTTTGCTGGGCTAAATGTTAATCTTCATAAGCTGAAGTGAGACCCTTGGGATGGGAAGCTAAGTTACAGCTTCCCTTCACTGGGAAATTGACTATTTTCCATATGGTTACACTCCATTAATGCATTACAGGAAGAAAGACAACACACAACTTTTGAGAAGACATAGACACTGCTGAAGCTAATGTCAATAGAAAACCTATGCACAGATATGAGTGTGAAAGAAAAACTTCTGTGGGTCTGATTGCTATTTCTTGACAGTTTACTCACTCATGTCCAGAAACCATTTGGGGTACAGTTATTTTGATGCTTCATTTTCTTACCATGCTACAACATTTATGTATGTGCAGTAGAAACTAGTGCTTCAATTTTATTGCTCAGTTGCCTCAAGTTGGCCAGAGTCAGAACAAATGTGCAGAACTTTCTTTCACTGTCAGCAGTCTGAAATTGCATGGCAAATTATGCTGTATTTGATACATTTAAGTACGTAATTCTAGACTACTGCCATGCTGTACCCAAATAAGATCATATAAGAGTCTTGCAGAAATAATTATTCAGCAATCTTTCTGGTTTGAACTTTTCTTTCTCTTTCAAGTTTATCTTTTCACTCTTAATGTGACTCTTGTTCTTGGTTGAACAAACAGTATACAACACTATGAATGCCTTTGAGGTTGACTGTATAAAGATGTCCATTTATTAGTCCTTTCTTCAAGTGAAGCTCAGTAAAAAATACTTGACTTTAGATATTATTCCCTGAGATGTGTTGTTTCAAGCTTTCTGCAGGCCTTAATTAACAGATGTTCTTTTTTTTTTTTAGATTTCTGTTGCCGGTCGAGTTCTTTTCCGTATCTGCTGACACAATCACATCTTTTTCATCGGATGAGTGTACAGTGTTAAGAAAAAGACATTTAGTTTTAGAATGTGTCAGCCAGTAACTGAAGATAAATCTTGTCTCCACAAATGACTGTCAGAAATGTAATGGAATTGGTCCTGTGATCCATTTCCATCCCTCTGAGAAGCTTTTAGCCTTGTGATCGCAGAGATAACATCTCAGTCTGTCTCCGCAGAATACCAATGTCATACTTACCCTCGTCTCTGACTGCAGCACTTCTACACTGATTCATCCGAGGGAAGAAACTTTTGCGGCTGCTTGAGAGAAAATTGCGAGCTGCTCGAACAGTATGGTGCAGAGTGAAACACAACCTGGAAGGAAGGGCAAATTCCTGAAATGTATCTGAAAATCCCAAAGGTTTTCCTCTTTGTGAGGTTTCTGATGAAACAGGTGTTCCCCTTATCTTGCTGATATGAGAGCTGGGAAATGAGTTCACTCCTGCCTCATTTACATTCATATTGAACAAAGCAGTGGAAAAGTAACAAGCCTTTTCATCACATTTCCTGTAATTTGACTTGGAACAATGTGGGTTTCTTATCCACGGTGGTTCAAATTTAATCTTCTTTGACCTGCTGACAGCAATAATTTAACAACTGATCTTGATTAGGGGTCATGTTTAAATAGTGTACCAGGTTAACTGGCGTTACAAGTTCATTTGGCGAGTGTGTGTTTATATTAGTCACAGTTTTTGTGGTTTCTGTTTGTGAAAGGACTATATATAGTTTAGAGACTAGCAGCACAATGCTTACTAATTTTATTGGAAAGGGAGGCACTGCCATCCTGGATTGTTTTGATCCAATAACAAAGCAATAAACACATATTTCAACATATTGAAAAACAAGAGAAGTAGTAGTTGGTAGTTTTTATATTGCAGCACAGTAATCTCCACCTTTTGCATTTTCCACACTTATTAGAAACAGTGGCTGTCATTAAAAATTGGAACTCCATAACATTCAGATGTAATGATGCAATTTCGACTGACCAAAAGCTAGACAGTTAAGCTTGCACTGTTTTTCTAACTCACTGATTACATAGGACAGATGCTACACTTGTAAAAATGTCTGCTCCTGACAGCAGCAGGAACGTGACAGCACAGAGCAGCAGTGGTCAGAGTTCACAAAATATGACAAGTTTAGTCGCAAATTATTATGCACTGCATCATACATTGTAATTAAAGGTGGAGGGAGCCTCTCTGACATCATCCATAGTTTCCTGTATAGCGGTTTTGAAGCTCTGTGTGCAGGCTTCAGCTGTTACCATTTTGGCAGCCCTAAAGTCCACCTAACAGTCAATTCGTGTAGAAATTGGTGTGTAGAAAGTGATGGAACTGGAGTTTTCATTTTAACACGGGGAGTCAATGGGGATTGACTTGTTCTTGTAGCCAACCTCAAGTGAGGAGGTAAGAAACTAAATCTAACGGAGGTGGTTTCTATATATATGTACAAATATTTGAGGATGCTGTTGGCTAATCTGTAATAATGTTTCACATTTTTAAACCTTCTGATTTATTACATAACTGTCAGCAACCCTGGCACGTACAGCATGGCTGTCATGCTATAGTTAGTGTGTTTATTTACAGTATGTGTGACTTTGTAGCATAGTTATCAGGTGACATTCTCTAACAGTCACTCAGGCCTGTGTGTCGTCTGCAGCACCTGCTGTCTGCTCCCATCCTGAAGCTGTGCACAGCTCTGCATATCTGCAACCCCTGTGACAGTGCCAGTCTCTGTGTGGCTCTGTGCTAATGGTTTCCTTTGAATCATAAATTAGACTTGAAAGGAGGGAGAGAATGAGCACATGATTGAGGACAGAGAGGTACAGAGAGAGAGCTTGATAGATTTTTCTATCATTAATACAGATTGTCTTGCCACAGAGTCTCTATCATGTAGGCTAATTACATTGATTTCGTCCGTCAGTCAAGTATTTTACCAGAGTGTGGCCTTCATTCAGTATGCGTGTGTCTGCCTGCTGTAGAGAATTAGCCAGGTCACAGAGGGGCCTGTCAGAGGACTTTGTCTGTAATTAAAGACTGTGTGGCAGCAGCATGTTTCCTATTAGGCCACCAGTATCACTTCCCAGCCATGTGACTCAGCTTCAGCAGTCTGGCACTCTTACCCTGGTTAACAGAGTTAAACAGAAACGCTTAGGCTAATTGTCCACGTCACAGTTTGGATTGGCCTGTAGCAGTACAGAATTGTACAGAAAAGATTAGAAGAGTTAAAGATCCAGTTATGTTTAATTTAATGTATACATTGGGTAAACAAACACTTCTGTGTGTGTTAAGACTAATTACATTTCTGGGGAAAGACAGAAAATCCTTTATCCATTATTTATTTGGCTTTAGCATATTCAGAAAAGCTGCTTTCTAATCTGTGTTACATCTTTCAGAAATGGATTTCATAAGGTACATCTTCGTCTATGGCTCCTGTATCTTTTTTACTTTTGCGGGAGCGAGAACATACCATGAGATGAGGTGAGGATCTTTCATGATTGAGATAGACTGCTGTATGCATGCATGCAGACATGTCAGTGTCACTGACGAGACAAAACACTGTTGTGTTGTCAATAATTTTTAATGAGGTGGGTGGTGCTGAACCTGGCAAAGCAGTTGTGGGTGAGCCATCAGAACATAGGACCTTTGGATGAACTCATACTCACCTTGATGTTTGACTGTCTGCTGTGACTGTCTGCTGTCACTGTTTCAGGAAGTTGAGGACTCACTAGCTTTGCTGGTAGCTGTGTTGGAATAATCGTAGTAAAAGCTGAGCTGTGGTCAGTGAAGAAGATTTGGGCTGTTTCTTAAGCTTGACAGTGCTCCCTTTTTCCTTCCTTCATGTCTATGTCATTCCACTCGATTCTTCTGACTCAAGACTCAAGTCTTACTTGACTTATTCTTCTGTGGATTGTGATTAAATTTCGATGGACTTTTTTGTTTTCTGACATTTTCAGTTTTTACAGATGATTGCATCGTGGTTTTGTGTAGTCATATTATTTCTGACTGATATTTATCTTTCAACAGACGGCCACTCAGCTCTTGGCTTTTTTTCGTATTACTATATTACTATTTTTTGTTTGTTTTTTACTTACACAAGCATTTCTTTTAATACTATGGATTTGAGTTTTTCACTTAATCAAATACAAACATTTACCTTAACAGTGTCAGTGTGGTATTTTCTCTAAAATGTAATTATGATATTATTTACTTTTAATTTCGTATGCAACTGTTGTGAAGGAACATCAACAACTTGTGAAGGAAAGGGGTCTGGAAATTATAATCTTGTCTGCCTCTACTGAAAAATGCATAAACCGTTTTCAGTGTACAATTCAATTACTCAAGTTTATTTTTGTGTGTACTAACTAAGCACCTTAGCACCTAAAACTTAAACTCACAGACATGAACTTGTGTGTCAGTTATTGCTAAATTTCCCAGAAACACTAAATGCCATAAAGATACATCCTGTTTGTTCTAGTTAATCTGGTTATGTCAATTGACTGACCAGCACATCCTTTAGGAGAGCTGGAGAGATGCTGGAGCCAGAGTGATGACATCTTCCACTCTCTCTTTAAACACACATACACACATAAAGGCAAAGAGAGAGAGATCCACATAAACATGGTACATAGTCTTATATAAAGAACAGGACCTGTGCTTAGATGTTATTGATATGTCTAATCATGGAGTGCCCTACTCTAATGGAGGAAGAGTCAATGCCTCTCAGGAAGTCTGGCCTTTAGAAATGTCACAGTCGTTTCAGAGGACTATCCTTTAAAAGAGGAGATTTCAGTCCTGTGTACTTGTCTTTTCTCTCCCTTTTCAGTCTATGTTCTCTCTTTTGGCGCTCTAGTTTTCATTGTTCATCATCTCTCTTTGAGTCCATCTTAAAGCTTTGAAGAATGAGACAATGTTCTTTTTGATTCAGGTGCAGGTAATCAGGGACTAAACTGTACTGTGTCAGTTAAAGGTTCTATCTAACAGTCGTGGTGCTCGTGCTAATTCTTCTACTGAGATTTTACAAGCACTGCTTTGTCTGACAGTACTGTACACAAAATACAGAAAAACGGAAAGTAATCCAGTTGGGAGTTACGGTTTTTGGTTGTACCATATCTCCTTTGTTTGGATCCCTTTTTTTCTTCAGAATGTGGAGCACATAGTCTTCCCATCCTGTGCCAGTGGGACCCAACTGATATGAGTCTCATACACTTGACCTTAACATAAAACCTTTAAACACTCAGACAGGGAGTGAAGTGCTTTGCTTCACCAAAGGTCACTCCCACAGATTTCTCCCACTCTGGTGCAGTGCTTAGCAGCAAGAAGGGAAAAGGGTGAACCCAGCAGGCTGCTGCTTTATGACCTCAGGCCAAATATGTTCTTGGACAAATATAGCCTTGATCTGTCTTTACACCATACACTCAACAATTTAGGCCCCTCAACAAATACATTGTTTACCTTATGAAAATATATTAATTCCAACAATACTCAAATATGTTTAGAATGTGTAGCATAAAATGTATTTCCTGTGACACCCCTGCCACTCTCAAAGGTGGTTGAGCTCTCTCTAGGTTGAGTTAGACTGGTAAAAACAGGTAAAAATCATGTTGAACAAACTAAAACACATTACAATGCATGAATGTACTTGTTTTGAGTTGGGGCTACATATATTTATTGGATGGAAATCCTGCCTACAATTTATTTGAGTTCATCCAATGAGTCATTTTTGTGAGTGCAGTGTCATGCTTATGAAAGCACTCTGACAGAAATTAGATTGATGGACTGATGTTTACAGAGATTGTGCTCATTTGCGGTTAATCAACTTTGACCCAAGTGATCTATGTTGCTGGTTAAGATACAGATCATCAATCTTCATCTACAGCAGTTAAGACAGTACTTTAAATTCACATGCCACTAGTATCACATCACATGCTTGTTAATGCCCCAAACTGCTTCTAAATCAGTCAGTATGTGTTTGAAAACCTCAAACTAACACAACTTCTAGAGGTAATTCTTCTCCATAGTAGATTGTCTGTTTGCCGGACTCATTTATGTCCATTTTGTTATGCAAAAAACATTTAGAAAGCTTTTGGAGCAAACAAGTACATCACCGTCTAAAAACAATGCTGTTGTTGTTGCAAATGCATAGTTACTTTTAGCCCATATGTTTTTTAATCTGTGCTGGTCAGGTTGTTATTATTTTTATTAAATGTAAAATTAATGTAATAATATTATTCTCCTTGAAAATGTATTACATGTTTTTGCTTCATGCACCTCATGGATTTAGGTGTTAACTACATACATTGTCTTGGTGTCACAAATGCATTATATTTTGGTGTGTTGGGCTTGTGAGATTCTTCTGTTTCTGATCTATAACATTTAAAACCTGTGTGACCTCAAGTGCTACTGACTCAGTCACTCCTGCTCTGTCTTTGATTCAGTCAGGCGCGCACTACGCTTCTCTTTCATCTCCCTCCCCATCGCTTGCTTGTTTTGTCTCCCAGCTGTAGCGTGTGATGAGATGAGAACACGCAGTGTCGCTGTTTACAAAAATGACTGCCAACCTGACATTCAACTGTCCATCAGCTGCCTGAATTCATATTACACACCATTCTTTCTTCCATCTTGTCATTTTCCCCTTCCATCTCCAACATAACATGCCTTTCTTCTTGCTGTCTCAGCTCCTCCATCTCTCCTCTTTTTCCTCAAATCACTCCTTCTCACTCTTGCACAGCACTCACACAGGGGTGTCAGGCTTTAACCACGCTTCCCTTTTCTGCTATATCTTACCCCTGTGTGTTTCTACTTTTCTTTTCACGTTTCTTCATCCCGCTTTCCTGTTTCGAGTAAATGCAGCGGCCGCCTCAGATCTTGTAATGCATCAGTTTGTTTGAACTGGAAACAGCTCTTTCTCCGTGGCTCATGTTTCCTCCCACCACCCTATCACATTTATCTTCATCCGCCACTCGTCCCATCTACCTGTGTGCTTTTCTGTCTCCTCGCCTGCCTGTTTAATGTTGTTCCAACTACTTTGTGTGCTTTATCTTCCTCCCTTTCACCCTCTTTGGAGACCTTATTTCTCCCTTTCCTTATTGGAGATTAATATATCTGTCCATCTGTCAGGATTTGTCAGTATGGCTAATGTAAGTGCATGTACTCCAAAAAAGTAGAGAAATTGGATTTGCTATCTGTGTTTTTCATTTGATATTTTACTAAAAGATGTACCAAATGATGTGATGCTGTCCAATTGCAGCCCCTTACTGTGTGTTGGTCTGTAGAGTTGAAAGGCCTTGCTTCTGGCGGTCTAAGGCCCAGAGTAGTGGGACACAAACCTTGCTGGTCTCACCAGTTCTCCCCTCTTCCCCTACTGGGTAGATGAAGACCTTCATCCCTTTATTTATCTCTCACTGACACAGCAGGCACATCACTTTGCTCTTCATCCCCCTTCCCTTTTTTCCCCTCTTGTCTTTTGTCCCCTTTATCCTGCCATGGTCATGTATCCTACACTGATTTATTACCACATGGTGGAAAAAAAAAAAATCAAAATGTCACGTCGCTGACACATCCTGGGCTTGCCCACCCACACAATCCTAACACTTGAACGCCTCATTTTTAAAAGCACCAGAGGCCTGGATCACACAAAATGGTAAATGTTTTGATCATTACAAAAAGAGAACAGTGATTAATTTGTTTTACTGCCTGTCTCTCACTAAATTGAGGTCTGAAGTAGAGACAGAAAGTTGCTCTCAGGATTTTGCCTGTGTTGTGTTTCCGCAGTCTCTGCATTGGAGGTGTTGAGCTGCAAGTGCAAAATTCTCTTTAAACAAGGCACCAAACCACTGCAAAGAAGGTTTGGCTAGAGAGGAGTCTGGAAGAGTCAGATGCTACAAGGGGTCACACATTTTCTCATGTGGCTATTCTAATAGAAAAGAGATCATGTTGGTGTTCTGATCTGCTCCACCTCCTCTCCCATTATCACATTACTCTAAAACGCTTAGCCTTAGACTATTTGCCCTGACTCACCAAATGTGTTTTTGCTCTCATGACTTTTTTTTCCCTCCCTCCCTGTCCCTCTTCAATTCTAAAAATGCTGCTTTGTCACACATCAGCTGAAATCCCTCTTTATTTTTTAACGTTTTTTCTTTAATTTTTAGTACATTGCAGCTGCATAGAGAGTAGCTATAGAGAGAGACATAAGAGGCAGTGGATCAGCAAATTTACCATAGTTTTTTCCACACACACATTTGTACATTAAGAAAGTTAGTGAGCGGGGCTGAAGTGAAGTGTAATAGCTGTAGTGAAGGGCAAAAGAAGTGAGGTCATTTAAATGCTGTGTCAAGTGTGTCTATTCTTCCACCATGTGCTGCTTTTGGTTCATGTTGACCTTTGTCCTCCCTCTTCTTTTCTAAAAGCTGGAAAAACACCACTGTTAACCTGTGCTCTCATTGCAATTAAACAACTCACCAAATTCAAAATTCATAATTAAGCAAATTACTTGTCTGATTGAGTAATTAAAATGGGCAGTGTTGTTCTGATTCCCCAGAAGAGTCCAAAAAGCTGTTTGAATTACCAAGCTCTGTAATCAAATAAACATATTCACTGCATTAGACTGTGTTACGCTGATTGGATTTTTAGCACACTGCTATATGTAAATCACCTTTTTGAAGCTTTTAATGGTCAGTTTGGGTTGAGAGCCTGTTGAAAGCCTTGGCTGAGCACTAGATTGCATTACATTGTAAGGTGCTCTTGTTATCTCGAACAAACCCCTCTTAGAATATAATAGTATACAATGTTAGTCATTAAATACAAATATCTGAAGAGCCCTACTGTTCAGGAGTGTTGTTTTGTATTCTATGGTAATTGTATGGTAATGATATAATACACTCTTTCCTCGAAAAAAGTTCACAAAACTACCCAAAGTACAGACTGTACTCACTCACCTTACTCCACAAAGGTAGTGTTTATAAAAGATCACTTGTATTACAATACAGTTAGTGTTCTACATGTGTTGTCAAGCTATTAATGCTACATTTTCTCAGAATATTATTGTATTATAGCAAGTACCTTACAAGGCCAGTTCATGGCAGCTAAGTACTAAGATATATATAGGCACTTTTTTTTAACCTGCATTCATAAATTACCTCAACCGTCCACCTTGAAACAATAGAACCTGATGGGTTTAAATGGATGCACTGACACCAAGCTATTACCATTTCCCTTCTGTCCTAATTAATTGCATGGTGAAATGCCCCCCTTCTTCCCCCTGACTGTTGTCTAAAGCTTGACAGGTTGTTTGATGTGTGTGACTTTCCCTTGTTCTCTGTTGGATCTCATCCATTGCTGTGCTCTGTGACTTCTGGGCAGGGTGAGAGTGCTCCATGCACACACACACACCATACACACCATACACATAGACACACACCCATGTGAAAAAGAAAGAGCTTCTGTTTAAGCTGGAAACTCATGCCTGGCCTCCTCTCTGCTGCTAATTACCTTGTTTCCCATCTGGACTCTCTGGCACTAGGAGCGCTCTTTCACTTCTTCACCCTTTTCTCAGTTTTCTTCCTCCCTACTTGTACTTCGTTTTATAATCAACCTCTATTAGGATTTGTTCAGTGTGGCTTGAAATTACAATATCCATAAATGTTTACGCTTTCAGAAGCAAGATATTTAACACTGACACATTACCATTTGTAATAAGTTGACATAAATAAAAACACCCTTAAAAGATTAAGTTGTGGGTGTCAGAAAACTCGATTGTGTTCGTTATTTCCTTAATTACACTAGTATGGTATCATCACTCATCATGCATTTATTTGTGTTATTTTCATTTTAGACCATTTGCCTTTATTCATGTACCACAGTAGAGATAGACAGATGTAAAAAGTGGGGAAGACATGCAGTAAAAGGTCAAGTTAAACCAACATCTCTACAGCTAAGGGCATTTTAGCTCGTGGTATGCATTCTCACTGTTCAGCCTTAGAGTCACTAGCTTCTGTGGTTTTTGTGTGATGATTTGTGAAGGAAAGCATACATTAGGTCTCAAACCAGCATCAAAAAGAGGTTGTTTATTTTAACCTCCACTAATCTGGTCATGTGGAACAGATAATGTGTCATACTGGGATGAACGGATGCTGGAATGCATGTCCTTGATTTTCTTCATATTGGGTTTTTGTAGTTGTTGCAATCACGGTAAGGTATTCAAAATGAGCATGGGTCAGTTGGTATCTCGGTTTCCTCTTGATATAGTGTTCGTTGTTGAAAATGTTGACTCACAGGTGTATGTGCTTAACCTGCTCTGAGTTCATCTTGGAGAAGGTCATTTGTTTGCAGCTCAATTATTTCACTTTCCAGAGTCGCACGATTGTCAGGGCAGAGCTGTATGATGGTTAAAGTAAGAGAGGAGACATCCACATGGAAGGGGTTTTCAATAAAATTGAAAATCTCTGAATTCAGGTTACAGGTGATGTCAGTAATAAGGCTAGCTGCATAATCCAATCTGGGTCTTTCAAATCTGGCTGGTGTTCCCCTTGCTGTCTAAGAATGAGCACATTTCAGGAAGGAGGCTTAGAAATCGCTTCAGCAACTTCCCAATAGACAACCATCTTACTTCACTGAGCATCACTAAATCTCTGTACTCTGAGCCTCCTCTGAGTACTCCGGCATCTTCATGTTGACTTTCTTAATGGCTTCCTCAGACTTTTTATCCTACGAGCGTATCACTTTGGCTAGTGTGGCTATCGTAACCTGTGTTGGCTGTGTTAAATTGTTATATGTTAGAATAATTTGTTAATAAAACTAAAACGCATAGCATGTTCTTCTTGTGCTGACTGCTTTGAAGTTAAATATCTTGCATTTGTGATGTATAATAGTATACTGGATACACTGAGTAGTCAAGTGAGCTAGAGAGTGAATGCAGACTGGGAACAACCATTTTTTGTAATTGGTTTGATGGAACTTGCATTCTAAAGTACACACCTCTGCTATATACAAGCCTGTCGGAAGGTGCTGAATTAGTAGATTTGCAGCTGAAGTGCAGCTGGGATGCAGTCTTTTTTCTGCATTGCAGAGCAATGTAGTTGTCAAAAATATACATTATTTTAACAATTTTAATGCACTTGGAAGTGTGCACTGTGCACTTGCAGGATTTTATATTGGCAAATACTCAATGTTGGATGACTCAGATCAGGATCAAGTAGTAAAAAAACTCCTTCACTTTGAACACAGTTGTAATTTATGCAATTAATTTTAATAATGCTTCAAGTCTACTTTCTGTCAGTGGAACAAAATGTATTACTGGTAGTTGTCATTTTCCAAGAAGTCCAAAATAGGTGTCCTGTTGGCCTAGAGCTCAATCTTGACTGCTGATGTCTCTAAGTTATTATTTCCTTTGTGTACTCTTGTCATATTTGTAACCTAAAAACCAAAAATCAAATGAATAAAATAGCATAGTGATAGTGTCTGATCACAGCAGTTACTTCATATCACAGGCTTTTGTCCATCTGCTATAGTATACTGTTACCTGACCTGGCTTTAACATTTCTTTATATTACTGTAGAGGTTGCCAGTAGCAGAGCAACTTCCCAGCTATCAGCTTTTGAAAACACTGCAGCAGGTATTTATATAATGAAAATTATGAAAAGTGAAAAATTTCCAAACCAGACCTCTCTCAATAAATGAAATGTTTTCTGTCAAGGTTTCATATATTTTTTTTATTTGCTTTGCCTTGGTAGATGTGCAAAGAAGTTAATATCAGGGACCAATCTCATATGAACATTTGGACAGATGTGTCTGCCTTTTTGGTGTTGATTGTAGGCCAGAATTCCTCTGTGCCGAGTACATTTTGGCTGTGATACCAGGTCACTGGGAGTTCAGTTAAAGTTATTATACAGTAGTCATTATAATCTGAGGTTTCATTACTCAGCAGATAACTTTCTGTCTGGAGGCCAAATCCCCCTGCGTGTTAGACTTCCTGGATGCAGGGAGAAACAGAGTGAGCCTTTCATTTAGTGACCCTGATGATGTGCGACAAGCAGAAAATGAGGCCATTAAAACCAACAAGGAAAATAATCCCCACATGTCACCATTTTATATGTTATTGGCAACAAATTGGTGTCAAGATTTTACGTAGGCTCATTAGAGTCCAAATATTTAATTCAATTCTTCATGACCATGATGGTCAAATATAATGCTGCATCTAAGTTACATTCTTAGACTAAATTCTTTTGTCTTTAGGAGACAGAACCGTTCAAGAACGTAACAGGATTAAATTAAGCTTTAAAACAAGGGTATTGAAATTTAAAAAAGTCCAGTTAGAGAAAATTTCTTTAAGCAAAGGTCCAGAAGATTATAATGTCCAACTATTTAGTGTGGTATATATGTACCCTAGTAGTTGTATCAATATCTGCATGTAATCAATACTTGACTGTCAAATTAAATGGATTCAGTACGATTAAACCTTTTTTTTATTGTCAGGTAACATAGAAGTGAACATACTGTCCTCTGATTAACTAAATAAAAGTAGGGCTGCAGTTCAAACTAAGAAAATAAATACTGCCTACTAATGTAAATATTCTGCATGTTCAAATTAAGTGCCTAACTTCAGAAAAATACAATTTTTTCACTATTTCACATCTTGACTCCCACTGCTTAGTGAGAGAACTGAGCTCTAGCTCGTCCTGCCAGGATTTTAATCCTGGGCTTGAATTGAGTCAGGGCCATTCTCATACATATGTGGAGGTGGTCATTGGTGAGCCTGGAATGATATTTAGTCTTGATTATGTTCATTGTGGTGAAAACTGCCTCACAGTTTTATATGGAGCCAAACATGCTCAAGATGTATAGGGCTACTTTCCTCAGACCTGGGAAAGCCATCTTGGGGACCATTTGGAGCCAGGAAGTGGAAGGGTCAGTTCTTACGAAAAGCTCTTGCAGGGTCACATCTGCTTGGAGATCAACCAATTGCATCTGGAGAGGGCCAGCATTTACCCATGTCAAGTGCTGTGTGACTTCCTTTGAGGACCCTGTGACATCTGTGATGAGAAATGGGTTCTGAATGAACATACTGAGCTACTTTCCAAAGCTGAAGTTGTCAAAACGGTTGCTGAAGTTTACAATTAGCTTATCAATAAGTCAAAAGTCAACAAAAGAAGACGCATTTCTCTGTCTCTGAACCTGTTCTTGCACTGGTGGGAAGTGTACAAAGTCTCCCTGCAGGTCTTCCTTGAATAACTCAAGTTTCCTCTGAAAGGAGTGGACAGCTGTCATCAGATCACAAATTGAATTGTCCTTGCCCTGTAGCCTCAAGTTCAGTTTATTCAGATGGGAAGTTATATTATTATGTTTTTCATTTTCTAAAAAGAGAGAAAACTCTGCTGTTGCCTTCTGACTTCTTAGCTCTGCCAAAAAAGATGCTACCATCCTGGAAGTAGGCTAGATTAATGAGTGATGCAATAGTAAGCTGTGAGCTCAGGATTGTCCTTTTTCAGTCCTGCTACAGCTCCTTTCTCTCTCCCTATCATAGCAAGGGCACTTTTTTGGCTGTATTCCTCTGATTGCTTACATCTCCTCAATATTGCCAAGAGTAGATGTCTTCTCTTCTTGTACTGGTCTGAAGGAGAGTGGCACCTAACAGGTCTTCATCAAATGCTTTCTGGTCGTGTTGAAAAACCTGACATACACTGACAGCTGAGCCTTGTCACACATGTCAGTGGACTCATCCATAGCTAACCCTACACAAGGTGCCCTATGCATAGCTTCAAGTCAGTAAATGGCTTTTTGTGTTGACCCAAAATCTAAGCAACTGTGAGGGAACACTCATGAGCGTTTTGTTAAGCAGTTAATGTGTGGACTCTGAGACTAGTTATTTTTGGTGATCTCACTTAAGATTTGAGTGGTTATGTTTGTTTAAAACCTTTATGTTTTGTCTCATAATGGCGTTTCACATTGGCACTTTTAATAATTGCCACAGTTTCCGAACATATGAAACACACTGGTTTAGTGCTCCCAGTGGGAAGTATGAGTCTGTCCACTCCGGATTAAATGCCTTATTTTCGCTGTCCACTTTTCTTTTTTTGGAGAGTGCTATCTCTACCTTTCTCCGTCTCGCTAGTCTGTTTGTCTCCATTTTTCTCTCTCTCTCTCTCACTCGCCTTTTCCTCAGATTTCTCCATTTCTCTCTTATACCCCGTTCACACTGGGGAAATAAATCTGGCTAAAGCGGGATTAGGGCCACATCCAGCTGTATCCAGATGTTTTTTTTCTGAGTGTGAACATCTCGAATCCGGCTGTATCCAGTTTGATTTCAGTCCAGCTAGATCCACCTATGAGAGGTGGATCTAGCCGGATTGGCTCAAATGTGGCTCAGATGTGAACACAAATGTGGCTGGCGAATCCGGCTAGCGACGTGATACTTTCGGTTAGCGACACGCTACTTCCGATTAGCGATATGCTACGTCCGGTTCACGGGGCACGACGCGGGACAGAAAACCGCATGACGCATGCGCACACGCTGTCCTACCGTGGCCTGAACAGACTCTGTATATTACGAGGCGCCACCTAGTGGTTTGGAGGACAGCAAACATGCTGGATGAAGCCGGATTGAGTGCGGACACAAGTGTGTGCTAGCCAGATTTGAAAATAGGTCTGAACGCATCGAGCTTAAAAGCTATCTGGACTCAATCCTACTCTAGCTGGAATTACTTTCTCCTGTGTGAACGGGGCCTAAGTCTTCTTTACTTTTATTGCTATCGTTCTTTTTCTTCTCACCGTCTTGTCTCGGTCTTGTCACACATAATGTTTACCGTCTGGCATGCCCAGATTTGATTGGCTGTCGCATATCACGTTGGATGGTTAAACCTGCATGCAATTGGTCTGTGCTCCTCATGCCCTACACCATTACCGTTAAGAATATAAAAGCTGCGCTGGTTAATATAAATGTAATATCGAAGTAGGAGCAATTGGTAACATGTGTCAGCTTCTTGTGGTTACATTTTTTTTCCTTTGGTTGATGATTAGCTTTGATAAGCAGGGAAATATCTGAAACATTTGTAACTTTCTATAAACAAATAGCTGCTAACTTTAGGAATATGTATTTTTTCCAGGATTCTGTGGTTTGAATTCTATCTTTTTCTTTCCAGACATGCACCTGCACATAATGGGAAAAAGCATTAGTTATGACAGTGGAGTTATATTTTGTTTGAGTGCTTTTTGTTGTAGTTTTATCTGCTGGAGAAAATAGACAGATAGACAATAAATAGACAATTGAGGAAAAAAAAAATCAAATGTCCAACAATAAAGATTCTTTCCTCCTGAAAAGTGCCAAAGAGCTGCTCAGTATTTTGTTTTTTTTTTTAATGTTTTTGAGTTAGTGTACTGTATATGTGCTAAGTCTTTAATGCTGAGAAAACAATAACACAAAAGTAATTTTCACAAAACAATTTACAATCAAGAAAAAAGTAAAAAAAAAAAAAAAAGGGAGAGAGCGAGCACATACTACCTCTACACCTAACCAGTTATCCAGGCTGATTCTGGTTGGGCTTTAATTGGATTAGACTGACTGAGAACAAAACAAGAACAGTGGTAATTCAAGGTCAAATGATTTTGTTTAGTATTTGTTTGGAAAAAGGAGCTTGGCAACAAAGTAGGTTATGAGTAGTTAATTAAAGAATTAAATATTTTACTATAAGAAAAACAACAAATAAAATGTCCCAAGTGGTCATTATTGTTATATTATGTAAGATTTATTATGGAGACTTTTTGGATGCAGATTTCAGTGGAGTGGCTCGCTGCATCCATAATCACATTATCTTATGCTGTAAACAGCAGCCAGATGAAGACCAAAGTGCAGCTAAAGGCAGGAGAAAGTGTATCCACTCAAATTAGTTTTATTGACTTAAGAAAACAAGCATACTGCCAAAAATGTGTGATAGACCACAGTTGGGACTAAACTGTCTATTATGCAGAAAATGGTTAAAAGGAATCTTGCCAACCAGCCTTTTATCATTACAGTGTTGGTGGTATTTATAATTTGAACAGTGTTCGCTTTCTATTCTTGTTGCTTCGCTGGTCCCAGGGCTGCTCATGTTTTTTTTTTTTGTTCACCGCGGACTTCGTAGTGTGATGCCAGATGGATTGGGACTTCCTATATGAGCAGAAGACAGCGCCGTGCAAGAATTGCAGCATAAGGAGGAAGAAGCAGGGACAGGAGGGACTCTGGCTAGGTGTTTGCAGTAGCCAGAAGCTCAGAATAAACCCTTCGCATTTTCTACTACAAGAGATAAGTGGCTAGCACTGCTGCCTCATAGTACGAACATTCCCGTTTCACACCAGCTGGCTTTCTATTTAGAGTACACACATTCTCCTTGTGCCTGCATGTTATTCATCCCCCATTTCAAAGGCATGTATGTTAGGTTAACTGGGGACATGAAATAGCTGTAGGTGTGAGTTTGAGCATGAGTGGTTGCGTGTCTCTTGTCTCTGTCGTTAGTTGTCTGCAATAGACTGGTGACCTGTCCAGGGTGTACCCTGCCATTGACAGCTAGGGTAGTTCAGATGAGGTAGAGCTACACTCAAACACAAATATGTGTAAAAATAGCTAGGTTTAATTCCAGATTAGATGTGGTTGTCACTTCCACTTTAACTAACAACTACCTTACTAATCATTGCCACAGGAAAAAAAGTCCTAATCCTGGCTCGGACATTTATTCTGAGACTTCATGGTTTCATGTCCTCCTTGCAACTCTCATCATATCCCACAGGTGTAAAGGCACATCTGTCCACACAGGTGTTATGGAAGTAATGGAAGTTATAATGCAGCCTTCCCTAGGACTACCAGCAGTGAACTGCTACTACTGAACTGAAACTGAAATTTATTGGTGAAGCATTTTAAATAAATAAATAACATTAAATACAATGTAACACCTGCCTCCAGTCTTGGTGGGTGTCCCTTAAATGGGCTTTCAAAGTGAATGACGTATTGATTTTGTTGCATATTAAAATTTCCGAATACACCCGTGTTGACAACTGTCAAAGTGCTTTAGGCTGTAGAGGCACCCAGTCAATAGGATGCCAGCCAGACAACAAACAGACCTTAAAATAGCATGTGCATGGTAGAATTTACTCAGATGTTGCAGCCAAACAACAAAATGACAGTTTGATGAAAGCCATAACCTGACACGACTAAAACAGTTTCTGGCTTTCACCTAATACACTGAATTATATAGCATGCTTCCTTTAGTAAAAAACCCAAAGCATTTTACATGTTCTGACCTATTTATCATGTATTTTTGAGGAAAGCTGTTGAGGAAATTAAACTTAAAGCACAGTTGTAATCAAGGCAGGTTCTTTTAGTATCTGAGCAACACATTGTTGATTTAATATGAAACTACTTTGTACTACAGACAGCTGACAACTAATGCAAGAATCTCTTCCACCGGTCCCTTACGTCTTTAATAGGACAATAACAGTTTGGCATTAGTTTCCATTCACTTTTATTATCCTCTTAGTCACCAGAGAAAATATAAAGCAGATGGCATAAAACAACATGAAGATATAAACCTGTCATTCTAATTGTCTTGGGCGCTGCTGGAGTAAGACAATTAGAGAAGTGTATTATTTCTACTCTCATAAAGAACAAGAACATTGTGTTCATGAGTTAAAGAGTGCTCAGAATAGTCAATCCAAACTAAATTCATTCAACTTGCAACCAAATGCATTTTATTTTGCACAACTGAGTACCTCAATAGATTATCCTGCAGCAGGATGCTTTGTTTATAGAAAAGGTAAACAACAATTTATTCATTTGCTTTAATTGAGTTTTTTGTTGGGATGCAGGGTCAGAAGAGGGCTTTGAATAAATGGAATGGAAGTTCACAGATGATTGTTCAAAGTGCATTAAATGGTGTTGTTTGAAAAATCCACTCCATATTGGTTTCTATGTCTCTGACAGCTTATGTTTTCATTAAGTGGAAATTGTATGCATTTGCCCTTTTAATACAGTAAATGTACGAAGATAAAAACTGTTAACTGAGGTCAAGCTTTTGAGGGCACAAATGCATTGGAAATTCCATTTTGCAAAGAAAGAGTGTTGAGGGGGCCTAACAGGAGAGGAGCGTGCAAGGATGCCCACCCATTGGGTTAAGTGACAGAATCTAACCATTCTGCTTTAATTTCGTGACTAAAAACATTTTCTGGTTTGTAAAAAAAAAAATTGACTGATGAATCCTGATGACACTGTTATTAAAATCTAAACGAAGAGACACATACACTATTAAAAAAAATCACACTTGTCTGTATGATGTTTGACTGCATCGCTCAGATCTGCAGTGTTTCTCATCAGCGCTGATTCTTTACAATTTTTATTCAGTGCAATCCAATTTTCTTGTGCCAATGATTCTGCAGTATTTCCATTAGCAGGGAGATCCTTCGACTCTAACCAACTGTTCCTGATTTCCCCCCAACAAATGGCACGATTATAGGACAAGCTGTGCACTGGCAGAGAGCAGAAGCAGAATCTAGCATGTATGACCAGTTATAATAGCACTGTAGGATTTAAAAAAAAACAAAAGGCCACTGGGGAGAAAAAAACTAGTTGAAATAGTTGTGTGTTGATTCTACTTTGTGAGACATAAAATAAAATGCACCCCGCATAAATGTATGCATGAATTGTGTCAACTTATACAGCAAAACATATGACACAGGATTTTACTGGAAATCTTATGTTTTTAATTTCACTGACTGAAGTTTATGTTACATAGTAATCTACTAGGAATGTGGACTTATTGGATTTTCCTCCGCTATGCCTTGAAATGTGGTAATAAAGGCTGAAACACTATGAAAGACAAAGCTTCATAAAACAAAAGTAAGAACACAATTGTTGGGTGGACAGAAACAAATAATTATATCCAGGGAGACCAAGATATAGTAATATGTGTCAGATTTCACTGGACACATCTTTGCAAGGAGCACCACGTACAGCCCACCAAATATAAGATCTCACAGGCACCAAGAGATTACAGAAACAATGTTTTATTATTAAAAGTGGTGTCTGTAGGAATTGTGAGGATTTGAGTCACTGGATAAACACAAGAACCTTCTTGTGTACTTGTTGTATCCTTGAAAACAATGAATACATTCTCAAAGTATTCAGTTATTATAGTTTAATTTATTATAGTTAGTTTATATAGTGCTATCAGAATTCTCTCGAGGCGCTTTAAAGAAACCCGGAGCCTGAACCCCCTTAAGAGCAACAGTGGCAGGAAAAACTCCCTTTTAACAGGAAGAAACCTTGAGAAGGACCCGGCTCATAAGGGAGAACCATCCTCTTGATAGCCGGCCAGGTAAAAGAGAGAATTAAAGAGAAAGAGAGAGAGGAACTAATGTGCAGCAAAGATCATACATTACAAAGAACAAACATGATTGACATGATGAGTTGATGTTGTCAAGCAGACTGAAAATATTGTGTTCATATAATAGCAAATGTATATGTCATGAGTTAAAATAAAAATGAAAACAAAGATAAACAGCAGAGGTTACGATGCAGGCAATAAGCATTGGTATGGTCAGAGGCAGACTGCAGGTCAGCAAGCAGGTCTGGAGGCAGAGAAGAGAAAATAGGCTAAGGGGTTGAAGGGAACAGGCAACTGCTCAGTGGGTCATGTTTGTTTCCCCCTACAGCGTAGGCCTATAGCAGGATAGCTATGCTAAAGGGTAAGAGTTTATCAGCCCTATATGATTATGGCTGTAGCCATATCAACACATGACTGTATCTATGCCTAACCTCTCTACACACTATAGTTTAGATTAGTTAAACATCCTGTTAAACAGAAAGGTTTTAAGTCTCATCTTAATTCGTCCACCTCTTGAACCCAAGCTGGTTCCTTAGCGGTGCCGTTTTTTTTGAAGTTTATTCTTGATTTTACTGGAAGACAATGTAGAGGAGCTAAAACAGAGGAGATATGATCCCTTTTGGTGATTCCTGTCAGAACTCTTACCTGCTGCATTCTGGATCTGGATCCTGACCATAATAAGTTGCAGTAGTCAAGTCTAGAAGTGACAAAAGTTCATAAATGGTTATTGTACACCTCATCTCAGGGAAAAATGTGTTAAATAACATTTCAGGTGTCTAGGTCAAAAGTCAGGGAGCATGAATAGTTTCAATAGCAGGGTTACTGGGAATGTTTCCCTGCGAGTGTTGCTTTGCTGATAAAGCCTACGGCTGCTTGAGGCAATAAGCAGTCCATCCATGCAGGAACCTTGACAGAGCCAAGTGGACCAGAACTGCCAGCTCTCAGACAGTGGAGAATGATAATCACCAGAATGGGCATTAATATGCAGCATTCACAAATCAGGACAGTGCAGCTGGTACACAAATCAGCATTCCTGAGTGGATGACTACACCACTGGCTACATTTCATAGTAATAGATTTTGTAATGCTTGTAACATGACACATGCTTTTCTTTCATCTTTCTCTGTTGGAAACGTTTTTCAGTGGCATGTAAACCAGCTGAATTTATTTATTTATTTAGATATTTATAATGCAATTTCAAACAGGATGAGACAACGTCTCTGAATTTCATGGTTGCAGCATAATTGCAGCATTCTCCTACAAGCAGCGTGTGTTGTTCAGGGGCGTACAGAGAGAATATGTTTGTGAGTATCTCAAAGAAATAATTCTGCTGGGATTCTGTAGCTGCACAGTTCCTGGGTTAATTGGGCAGCACATGTTGATACTGTATGTAGTTCGGAGTTCAGAACATGAACTTATGTTGACTCTAGACAACTTTCTCTCCATGTAGAAAACAATCCTAAACTGACCCCAGTGTCAGATGTATTGAGTCAGGTATGAGTAAGGAAAGGATTCATATAAAATTTATAGTACTTACTGTTTCACTTCCTATTCTGTTTGACAATGTATATCCTGTTTCAGAAACATGGTGCATCTCTGTCATGGACAGTCTGTTCAAACTTTAAATATATATACCATATGCTATACACTGTAGTCGAAGGAATATGAGGAGAGGTTAGAATACAGTATTTGAGAAATCAAATAATGTTGCTTGTGAAAGTTCTAATCGTGTGTCACCTGTGTATTGTTAAATTTGGTTTCAGTGCAACCTTCCCCAAAGAGTCAAGCAAGAGTCAAAGAGGCAAGATTATAGTGCAGTTTTTTAAAAGCTCATGATTTAATTAGTTATTTGTTCAGGTTCCCTAGAAAACCTACTAATATATATTTAGAGCTACAAAGCCTGTTTTTTTCTTTTTCTTACATATTTTATTTGGAAGAATTTGAATGAATTCTACAACACACTGTGAATCCAGGGCGGCACAGTGTTTTTTAGTGTTTGCACTGTTGTTTGCAGCAAGAAGATTCTGGGTTAAACTTGCTGGGTCCTTTGTGTATTTCTCTCATAGTCAAAAGACATACATGCATGGTTAAAAATTAGGAAGGTAGGTACGTAAGTGTAAAAGCATAACAAGCTTAGGAGTGTAATGCTGATGGATGGATAGTCAAAGTGAAATGGCCAGTCAAGCGTGTTTCATAGTAACTTGCAGACCTGTGGCTGCGCTGCATTGTTTAAAAGGATTTTATAGGATTTTAAATTTATTAATAGGACGTATACTCGTAATTTGCTACTGTATGTGTTCATTACCTCATGATATTAATTTAACATATTGCTTACTACAGTCTGTGTGTCAAGATTTCTGGGAAAAAACCAACAATATTTCCTCTACTATTTTCTTAGGGTGGCAACTTGCCTCCCATCCACACGCAGGCATGTGTGCGCACATACAGGTGAGCACACTCCCACCAGCGGGTAGAGAGCGCATGTTGTTTTGCTCACCGTTGCTCATGACATACCAGTTGGATAGACTGAACCCCATTAAGCTAAGCTAACGGTAGTGATGCCAGACACCCCTTTCCTGCTGCACATGCTCCTCCCCAGAGCTATAAACCTAGGGGAAACAATGAAAAATGTCACCTAGTTTCATTACATCGAAGAAGTAGCAGAAATCCCCCTGGCTATTGTGAGCACTCTGGAGATATGAATGTGTTCGGGATGAACTTTGTCTTTAATATTTTATTTTCATATTCTGCTTGTGTACTGACAGTTGTTTAGATGCACTCTGCCACTGCATTAATGACTAGATTTTAGTGCAACACATAAAATATAGCCCTGCATTCATCTATAGGCGCTGTATGTATGGTGCTAAACTCTTGGGTTGCCTAAATGTATGACTCCAGTCTGATTGTTGCCAAGCAGAAGTGTGGGTTTAAAATTAATGTTGTGCTGTAAACAATAGCTTCTCATAAAAATTGTTGTAGACTAGTTGAACACATTACACAAATATGTCATACCCCAACAATTAAACCAACTTCCACAGTCTATCAGAGTCAGTATAGAGCTGGAACCCTGCCAGTGCTAGTCAGCAGATGTCTGAGTGAAACACTGCTATTATCAAAGTAAACACTCTTTGCCTGAGAAGTCTTCAAGTGAGAGAGAGTCTCTGTGTGTAAGTGGGAGAGAAAGGATGAGCAAGAATGAGACCTAAGACCTTATGCATGGTCTATAAAAAGTGAGTTAGTAGAGCCTCCTCAGGGGCACACACGTTGGTTCCTTGTGGTATGATTTTATAAAAGCTGTACACTCGGTTGCTGTCTCTCAGAGAATGGACAGAAGTTAATACAGTTTCTCACAGACCCACCCACTGAGGTCCTCTACTACATATAAACCATGTTTCCCCACTAAAAAGTTAGAACTGATGAAGCTGCTTGGATGAGCAGCAAAACGTATCAAGAAAGTTCTACAGGACTAGTTGCCTTGCTTCAACCTTCTGAATAAAAATGACATGGATGACTGAGAATCTTCATCAACATTTTATGCAACATGTTTGTAGCAATTATGTCTGTTATAATGATTCAGAGGCAGCCCACCATGTTATGCTCTGTCTGCTCTTATACTCTTCACATCTCAGTGCAGAGGAAACATCTGCAGATAACAGTTATTTATTGAGTGGGATTGTAGCTGTGAAACAGATTGTATATCATAACAGGAGTTTAAGGACTTCTTAGGCTTAGCCCTTCATTCTCTTCTTCTTTCTGCTTATCTGAAACTAGCTTGTAGAGCACCAGTTCAAGCAAGGTACCTATAGATGTCCATGCCTTCAAGCTTTTAACTGTGGGATCCTAACACGTTCCCAGACCTTGTGGGACGTATAATCCGTCCTGCGTATTCTGATCTTCCCCTGGGCCTCCGTGAATTTTGAATAGCTTCACATAAAAGCACTCAGGATGCATTCATCAGAGTCCTGATACCATGTGTCTATGTACTGTACTGTCAGTCTGATTAAATTCACTCAATTATCATGAGCCACTCTATAGTTACAGGCGATGCTTATGCAATTTGCAGTTTGGTGTGTCACAGTATTTCTCAAAATGTGATTCGGATGTTCGCTTACATTCATTAATGAACCGATTCAGTTTTTTGTTCCAGTTCCCAAAAGTGCTAAGTACAAAAAATATTTACACATTATATATGCTTGGTTTGGACTGTATTCACAAATAATTTTCTTTAAACAAGAATACTCACTAAAAGCTCAAAAACTTTATGGCAATCACTGGGTCTGTTGGAAAAAAAATGACAACAGGCAGCCAACAGGAGCAAATATCACCTTTCATTTCCACTTAGGTGGCTGATGAAAGCTACAGTGTAATACTCTTGACATTGTTATCAAGTTCCCAGGCTGAGCCCATGAGTCCTGAAGCCTGCAGTGTCTGAGGTTGCTATTTGAAAGCCATCATGTCCTAGCTGGATGTCACTTGGTGGGGGTGGAGGTTGGGGGGCAATGTCTGTCCCTGCAGGCTGTGAGTCTTCACGCACATATCATTCTTCACACATCCATTCAGCTCATCCATGCGTTAGCAGACATCTTCTGGGTTATGTTTTAACATCATGCATGATTTTATTTAATATGGCACATGAAATATTGGTCATTTCATTTAAAAAAAAAAACCTGAGCAATCAAACAAAATGGAGGCACAGAATATGGTATGGTTGCTTTGCAAAATTTAATGTTACTTTTAGTTTATAGTATTTAAAATTAATTTCCTGGCAGAGTGAATTAGCTTTCAGCTCATGCTTTTGGAAAGTTAAATCATTTGTTGGATCCTTTAAGAGAGAACCAAAAGAACCTAAGAATCAATAATTATTTCACCTCTGTACCTGCTGGGAGAAACAGCGGAGCGCATCACTGAACATTGATCTCACAGTTTTTAAGGTAACTGTTGAAGGAGTGCCTGATCCTGGTCTCTTCTCAAGTTGCTCATTACAAGAGAAGACTGCTGACTCAAACATTAGCACCAGCTGTCATAGGCGGATTAATGTATTGGTTGAACTTTCCAAAGTATGCAACATTATTTTGCTGATAAAACAGATAGAACAGAATCAGTGCAGGTTGCATCGGTGCCCTTACAAAGTTCATCCAAATTAAAATATATGCATGTGGCTTGGCTTTCTTTACTTGAGATATGCTCACGTGACTCTATGCTAGTACATTCATTCATTCATGTTCATTAAACTGGACATTTTTCTGCTTTTGCTGCATTTGTGTGTTAAATATTTGACCAATGTGAACAACTTGAAGAGAAGAAGGGACAAAAATGTGAAATTCTTATTGCTAAGTACCATTTGAAAGTTGAGACCTGTGTGAGAAAGTATGTGGTAGGATTAGGTTGATTTAAGGTTGTCAGAACTTTTTTTAAAAGCCATTTTGAACTGTCCTAGGACATGCCTCAGATGTCGTGTCCATCAGACTGAAGGTGAGTCTGTCAAAGGACTTCTCGAATCTTTTATCTCTCTTTGTCTTTCATCAGCAGTTGTTTCCCTCCTTTGAGAGTCTTTGACTTTAAAGCCCAGTTATCACACGATTACTGAAGGCTGCTTGCAGATGAATGGTGTCTGCATAACAGTGCAAAAGCCCAATTAGTATTTTTTAGAGCAGCCAGTACTAGCTGTTGATAAGGATGAATATTGATATCAGTATTGATGTCAGTTGGTATTGTACCTAACCGTCCAGTTTATTTTTCTTTATGATTTAATGTGATACATCTATATGAATGTGCACTGCCAATTATTCTTCTAAAAAAATCACAGATGGATAAGATCAGGTTAATAGTCTTCACTGGCATTGTTAAGGTTTAAATTTATGGTTCAGAAATAACAACCAAAGGATATATATTGGTATATGGACACAGGTAACCCAAAATAAACAAAAAACAAACAAAAGGAAAACCCCTAAACCCAGAGGGCATTTTTGCAATGCAGATGTTGAACGCAATCAACTGGATTTGTATAGAAAACAGCAGGTGCCAGCACGACAGCTCCCTGTTGACCTCAAATTTGTGATTGATGAGTGATTACATCACAGAAGTAGCAGCCAAACTTTGAGGCATTGGCCTCCATAAATTCCTGCTTATATCAATTTAAATTGGTAAAGGCATGTGTGCTGAGTCTTTTGAATAATATAGAAGATCGCAAATAATTAATGGAAAGCATTAGAACCCATTATTACTTTATACAGTTGTGTAATAAAAAAAGTTTCATTTCAAAATCATTCTATGCTTTTGTCATATAGATTTCCCTCTTTTTAGGTGTAGGCTGATATATTTGAAAATGACTTGATAATGAATTAAACAGGTTATTGAACAGATGGTTTTGTAGAGAAGATGAGGGATCTGCCATAGAGACAGCTATTTTTAAACCTTGAGTGCACTTCACTGCACAAAGAGGTAACCCATGTGTAAGATGCAGTCAGAGCTGTATAGTGTCTACTGGAGTTAATTCGCTAAACCACCTGAGCAGAAAAACAGGTAATTGTTGTTCTTGATAAAATGTATAGATTTCACAGCTGCAAAGACCAAAACTCAATCTCTCAGATTTTTCTACAAAGAGCTGTGCATTTAATTAGCCTAGGTGTCACAACATTTAATATTTGCTTCACTTCGCAATAATAGAAGTTTTGCGTCTTGATTGCAGATTTCCAATACGCCCCTGTTTAGGAATATGCAAAAACGATTTTGTATACAAGGCATTTATGCTTGTTGATTGTGGATTTAGCAGTGACAAATGTGCCTCCTGCACTTGTTATCACCCAGCCATATCTAAGGTTTTGCTGGAGACTGAATCTTGAATTCCTCCAGTGGTGTGTGTGAATGTGTGCTTTTCTGTGCTTCTCCCATGTCTTGTGTAGAATTTCTCTCCCAGGCCTACTGTTTGTGTTGAGTCCACCTTGCTGAACTTTGACAAGCACATTTGCATCAATGACAAAATAGTAAGTTCTTCTAGACAGTGCTGACCTTTGAGGGAACAGAGAACGAAAAAATGGAGGAAAATATTGTAGCTTATCAGCCGTGTCGTACAAATCACTTTTATGTGAAAGAGCTCTGTAACAGCTTCATAAAAATGCATGGTATGTAGTTGTGCACGATTATTCCAACATTAAAAACATCACTGATTGGCTGAGGGAAGCTGTCAGCTCACGAATTAATTGTAAAATTAAATTCTACAATAAAAATGCACTGTGCTCATTCTTTATGGTCAAAACTCTTTTGAGCATACGCCACCTCTATCGAGGGAATTATCAGAAAGGCAGGAGAACCTCTGACCTCTGGAGGTTCAAAGAGTGGCTTACTTTCATAGCTAGTATGCATTTGGTATTGCTTCCAGCATGTGGACATGCTGTTGAATGTATATGTGTTCATATCAAGGCCACTGGACTATGGCCTTTGGGGGAACTGTTGATCTGATGCTGAAAGCAACAAATTCATAATTAATAAATCTTAGACATACAGCAGTCGCGATCTACTCAGTGGACTACAGGCTTGTGTTTGATGTTATATTCCCCTGCGTGACTGCCACCATTTTTTACTCTAGAGGAGAGGACTATCCCTTGATTCTTGTGGCCTAGAACCACAAGTGCCCAAATTAGCAACATTTTTTCTTTAGAAGCTGTGGTTTGTTCTATTGTACAGGTTGGTGCAATCTCCATAGTAACCATTGTCGATGCTGACAACTCCAGTTTGTTCTCAGTGTAATTTGATGTGTGACGGACCTCACAAAGCCAGTGTATGCTCAGTTTTTTGCTAAACTGTGAGGAGAGTGTGGATAATGGTGTGACTCAGCTCCTCTCAAACCTCAGAGTCTTTGAACAGCTATTAAAAGTAGGCATTGTAGATATATAATGCAGGGTGTGTTTGCAGCTGCAGGACGTATGGAGGCATCAGACGTAATTAAGGAAACTGTACTTATCTGCAATTTTATATGGGTGTACACAGGCGTGTACACTTTTTGAACATTTTTATTATTTAATTTATTTTTTTATTTTTACCATCTTGAGCCTCATGGTTTCATAATCTCTTGCTTCAACTGGTGACGCTACAGACAAAACAGCTTAAACCTGTCGTCTTTTTTTAGAAGGCAGTGGGTGTGCAATGACAGAATCTATATCTGGGGCAGATTGAATGCCGATACTTGCCACATTCTGTTCCATATTTAGCCATCTGATGAGACTCATTAAAAATCCAGTAATGTCTGCATCCATATTGCTTGAATTTGCATGAAGTATCCATGGAAATAACATTCCCTTGCCTTCCTGGTTTGATTGCTACAATACATTTTCAGCACTCCCACTTCCCATCAAACCCATCAAACATAAGTTGGCCATGATTCATTTTATTGATTGATTGATTAATGTCATTTTCAGATTTTGACAGCCTTTCAAAACTATAAAAACAAAGGGTGGGGGGAATTTGATGTAGAAAAAGTCAAGGTGAGGGGGTGGGTGACAGATGGAAAGCATGGACTGTATTCATCACTAAATATGAAATTATTGGTCAAATCAAAATCTACCAGCGATGCTCCGGCTGTCTACTTGCAGACAGGAGTCAGAATTTTATACCTTTTTTTATAAACTTACATAAAAACAGACTGAAACTGTATAGCCTTGTATCCTGTAAGATCGCTTTCTGTAATGGAATGGTAGGTCTTTAAATCGGGTTTATTTACAAGAGGCCACATCATAATATCCAGGGACCTTCTTTTTTCTTTCCTTACTGACATCCTGACATTAGCTGTTAGCAGTAGCCTATTGAACACGTACCTAATTTAACTGTTATGTTTTATGTTTTAACATGAATCAATAATTAGTAATACTAATGTAAATTGGTGAACGTATGAATACTTGACTTATGGTGAGAGTAAATTAAAAGTTAGAGAAATGGTCAGTGGTCACATATACCACTGATACTTCAAGAATTTCCTTCGGGATTAATAAAGTTTTATCTCATCTTCTATCTTATACTTTGTAAAGTTTTGCTGTTTTGTTGGATTATATTACATTGTATAGACTCAGAAATAAAGTAGTAGCGAGGCAACAACACATCTTGAACTTTAAAATTATATTTATCTGTTTTCTTGATCAAATAATAGTAGTAAATCGATGCCTCACAGTCAAGCACTGTACGTTTTTGTTCATTGTATTTTATTGTATCTCAGAGTAGACCTTTTTGATGTGAGTAAGAATTGATTGTAAGTAAACTGTGCTCTGGCTGTCTCTTTTTTTTCTTTTCTTGTTTTTTGTTATTTTACAAAAGTCATTCTAAGCTCTTTCATTAAGGCACTTACAAAGATTTACAGTATACAGTTATTTGTCTCAAGACTTCACTTGTTACTGCCAATAGTTAGGGGAATAATTTGTCACTCAGACAAATTAATGATGGGCTCTCCCTGACCATGGGCTGGTTTCTATTGATTAAGGTCGGATGATTGAAATTTGCTGAGACAAGAAGGTCTGACCACATTTCAATAACAATTGTTCTGTCCAACTGTTTTCTTGCCTGTCAGCTCTTTGTAGGCAGCGGGGGGATCCTGGGAATCTTGCTGATGTTGGAGAGCCACAGTAAATCAGGTTAATTTGATTGGTAGTCTCCAGAAGGAAACTTCATGAATTAGAAAGTTATGGCCCGATTATCACATAAATTGCCTTGTTAAATAGATTTTACTTTCTTGGCAGTGAGTGTGTTTGCATTATGTGTGTGTGTGTGTGTGTGTGTGTATGTTTGAGGGAGAGAGCCAGAAAGCAAGATCCATCCAAGATAACTTGCTTGCCATTACTTATTTCAGCAGCACAGATAATGCTGGTGTGTGGTTGTTTATTACTGTCATCCGTTTTATTGGTGTTGTTAATACTATGGTTTGTTCCTCTGGCACTCTAATGCAGAAGAGATGAGTGGATCAATCACAGCTAGATTGGCTCCTGGAGGAGAAATAACCAGCATGAGGCAGGAAGAGAGTTGGGTAGAGAAAGAGATAAAAAAAAGACAAAGTAAGATGATATGAAAGAATAATGAGCAAATCAATTGAACAAACAAACAGGGCAGAGGTGAATTATTTGTCAAGTAAGAGACATAACAGTAACTATACAAGGAGTTGGACGGGAAATAGGTCACTCTGGATTATATGTCCTTGATGGATATAAAACTGATTTAAATGTAGGGGGAAAAACAACACATTTGCAAAAAAGGACAAAAGAAGTTTTCTTGTTTCTTGAAAGGAAAAGAGTGAGCCTGGCAAAGAATGCCGAGTGCCAACCTAAAAAAAAGAATAGAAGAGAAGTGGGATAAAATAAAATGGTTTACTGTTCTTTGTGCTGCCAAAGAAAGCCCTATCAGCACTACCAGGAGCTGCTGTGTATCTCCTACTCTACATTATTTGTTTCTCTGATGGAGACTTGGGCAGAGGACAAGATATGTTTGATTTGGTTCTGTTTGATATTTGTGCAGCCTCCTGCTATGTTCAAAACTCCTCACTATGGCGTTTGTCTTCAGTGGGATACAATTGCAATTCATTTCTATGTAAAATGACTCTGCAGCAGTCCCAGGTATTTTATTGGTTTTAGCTCTTTTTGAGGCGATGTGAACATGAGACCCAGGTGGACAGTGTCGGTACCTTTGCTGGTAATGTCTGCAACACTTCTCAGCCACAAATTCTGTTCTGATTCTGTCTAAGTGGCTTTTAAACATCATCCAGCCTTTCCTCACCTGGAGAATGTAAAAAGAATTTGATAAATCCAGACAATTGAGATGACCAATGTGTACTTTTCTGGCACCTACCTGATGTCTTGTCTATATAATGTCGAGCTTCTTGTTTATCGCCATGGTAACAGTGGAAAATGATGGGATAATTTTGCCTTGAAATATGTATTTGAATTCGTTTTTTACCCAAACTGTTTTTCTTATCATAACTTAGTGCCAAATCTTGACTGTGAGTGAAAACTAAAGCAAAGTGATGTTTACAATGGGTAATGAAGCACTTAAATAAATGAAAGCTTCAGTCTGTGGGGGACATAAGCCCATTCTCATGCTTGAATGCTATCGCCGTCATCCACGCCTCTGCCTCATTCTGTGGACTTTTGGCAAAAAGTAAGTAAATGCCATTTGTTAGAATGTCTGTCTGTACTGTCTGTAATGTCTCCACACAAATATTTTGTGATATCAGAGAGAGAACTTGAAGGTGCACTAGCACATCTGGCTCCAGGGGTGTAAAAACCTAATTTAAAAAGCTGATCAATTAAAGGCAAACACTGAAACAGCAAACCTGATCTACAGTTAAGGACAGTAGACTGTAAAAAATAAACATAGAAAACCAATAGATCTCTGAATAGATAGATCACTAGTTTGAGTTCATCTATAGGCATCATTTTTCAGGAGGCGCTTGGGAGACACACAGAATGTATCATGTGAAAAATTCAAGACAGGCAGGGAGTGTTGCAGAAACTGGGAAAGGAGGAGCAGAACACAGAGAGGGATGACAGTAAAAACAGAAGATGCCAAGGCAGTGTTTTGTAGTGTAATTAGAAGAGCTCTTACCTCGGGCCGCCATTGGGGATGTTACTGTTCTCTACTTGAGCGCCTGGCTGAGAAGGAAGGAAAGGAGTCGGGGGTAAACAAGACTAAGAGTGCATGGTGAAAACAGAGGAGTGAAGGCTTCAGGATGTCATGTTTTTGAGGAAAAAATGTGAACTACAACTCATCTTGTCTCCAGTTGTGCTTACTGTATGTAGGGGTGGGCGATATGGCAAAAATTTTATATCACGATTCTTTAATGATAAAATCACGATCTCGATTTTATCACGATTTGTTTTTACATTGACGCTAATTTGCATGTTTCTGTGTAAATGATGTCAGGTAGCCTACTCTGTCACCTCTCAAAAACTATCAGTAGATTTTAAAGGCAAACAACAACTCTGATAACGTGCACTCAGTGTTTTCAATACACATGAAAATTTAAATAACTTACAGAACAAAATAAAGTTTTATTTCAAATGGGTTAAAAAGAAGACTAATGTAATTCTGTAAAGTATTAAGTAAGTAACTCCTAAAGTTCAATGTGATTTAGAACAAATGATCAAACTTTAATGGGAATCATATCTAAGGACAAACGGAGCTGCTGCTGTCACCTCTGTCCACCGTTTACTAGAGTCCTCATGGAGCCTCTTCATCAAATGCCTGCGTTATTGTTTTGGTGACGTCATTAGCTGTTGCCTCTGTCTGCATCTGATGTACACACACGGCCCTCCCACACACACACACACACAGGTGTAGAAGGGCTGCTGACGGCACAACAGCAGCGAACCTGAATATAACGAGCTGGTAATGTTCAGAGAGGTGGGCGCGTACGTGCTCGTAGCATTATAATACATTGGTATACACGCGGCCCTTCCACTGCGACACACGTCGCGCGCGCGCGCACACACACACACACACACACACAGGCTTAGAAGACGCGCCGCTGCTGCCGGCAGAAACAGTACCGAACATAAAGGTGGAGTTCGTTTTAGGGACCAGTTCCTCCGTTCTCTTTTCGTTTTCAGCCGTAGCTTCCTAACAGGGAGGCTGTCATTGGTTGGTCAGGTTCACATTAAGCGCACTGAGAGTTGGCCGAGTGAAAAAAAAGAACTCATGCGTCTGCGCGAACATAGAACTGCAATTAATAGAACGTGCTCTATGGACGATAAAACGATCTGTCCGTTCTGGTAGATCGCCGATACGTTCAAATCCTTCACGATCATTTATTGTCAAATCGCACAGCCCTAACTGTATGTAAGCTTATTCAGCTACATGATGGGTCTCCTTTTCTGTATTTATGGCTCTGATGTCTTATGTTGCGCTGCACATTAAAATGTGTATTTCGCATTTCACATTAGATTTTAGATTATCGATGCTTTAACATCTACCACTGTCCCACCACTATGAAGGACTGCAGCTTTATTTCTGCCCCTCTTTTGTTTTTGCTGACCAAATTTTCAGAGTGTTGCATTCAAATCCACATTATGCAATAGTTGAAGTACCAGTTGCACAATGAGGCTTACATAAGTATTACTGTATTTTTTAAACCATTATTTTCCACAGTGTGCAGTACTGCCTTATGTTACCACTACTAGACATAACAGATTTGCTGTTGGTTTGACATATGTCCTTAGTTTGTGGCTAAATCAGTCTGTCTCTAAGGTATAAATAATTACAACAACAGTGTTTCCCACAGAGTTAGATTCTGTTGTACATGCACTCACGCAGAAGGAGGCACGCTGATTGGCTGTTCTCTCCTCTTTATTTCTCTTTCTGATCATCTCGTGTTGTTTCAGCTGCACTTGAGTCTGTGGAAATATTTTTCAATATTCATCTGGATTAAGGGAGCTAACTTTCAAGGTTACAGTATTAACTTTATCCACTCGCACGAGCAGTCGATCTTGACTAACAGCCGTGTAAGGTATAATAACACTGATGAAAACACTGATGTTATCTGGTGGTAGATAGGCTCCTCACATGCGTCTTAAGTTATTTAATTCTTATTAGGAAATTGAACAGCTGTCTTCTCTGTGGGGAATTCTTCCTCTCGTGCTTGATTCTGTTTTGCGACAATGGTTGCATGGAGAGAAGCTGCAGCAGCCTGGTATGACTGTTTTGAGTTTTTTCTATATATATATATTAAAGTATTTTCTGTGGCTGGACAATTTAGACTATGACCTGCTCAACACACTCTAGTAGCTACAAAAACAACATAGCTGCTACTTTCTTTCATAATATTTGAAGCTACTGCTAAAGTAATGGAATAATTACACAATCAGAGTAGGCCCACTGGGATGGAATTGCAGATGGTTATAAGAGATAATATATACTCAAGTAGCCATTAATATGCTTTGGGCAAGTGCGTGGGAGTATTGTGTATGTAGTGAAACAAAATTATGTACTGTTTTTATTATGATAATCATAATGTCATTGTTTGTCTGTGCAGTCCCTTAAGAATATCGTAAAAAACAAGTCATGGTGTAATGATTGTTTCCTCTGTGTTTACTATGCATAGTAATTATTATTATAGCTAATGTTCTCAACCTTACTATGTGTTGTAATTTGAGCATAACTAAAATGAATGTTATAAATAACAAGCCAAGAAAGACTTTAAGGGAAAAAGGTCAGAGTTTGAAGAAAGACCTGTTTATTACACCAGATAGGCACCACAAGTTTGCTAAGAGTGAACAAAAAATATGTCCATATGTCTGTGGTCATGTTAAGCTGAAACAACCAGCCAAAGAAAGTGATAAAATAAGTGTCCAGTTGTTTAGATGATGGGTATACTGGAGAGGGAAGCTGAAATCACATCTGTCCTTTGTGCTGGAAACGGATTAAACTGAAGCTGAACAGTGCAGAGTTTTCCAAATTCATGAAGATGAAACATGCAAGGGTGCAAAAAAAGCTCAGTTGTCATCTGCTGAGTAGCTGCACCCAAAGAAAAGCCTCATAGAGCTCATCTAAAGCTGTACACTACAGGACAAATCCAAACAAAAAAAACACCTCCATAAAACATCTATCAGGTACACAGTATTATTTTAGGGTCTTGACAAACAGCGTACAGCATCTCCTGCTTTTTCGCAGGAAGCAACTTAAAAAATGTGGCATAAAGAATCCCTGTGTGGTGGGTTTAGCTGGAAGAAGATCTTTCAGGTAAACAGCGATATTGTTGTACCCGCCTCTGCTTTTTCGACTGTTATTGGACTTCTTACACCCACTACTACACGCCTCCACTACACCAAAGAGACAAAGAGGAAGCATTTTTTCAAAACACCACCACAGAGTAGGTATGGAGACAGGAATTCATTCAGTAAAATACATGTTTTAGGCTCTGTGAGTAATAACCCTGCTAAATCCAGATTTTACACTGATGAACTCCTGTATTAAAATAAATGTTTAATGTTAATACAGGTCCTTGGAAAAACCTAAGACTGCCTTCGAAGCTTATAATGATCTTTAAATTATTATGAAAACATATTTTATTTTTCAGGAAGTCATTTCAAATGCAGCAGGATTAGCAAATGACTTGGCATCTGACCTGAAGATGGCTAATTAAATGTTGCTGTGGGTAAGGTTAAAAGGATTTAAATTTCCACCAAAACATTTTCAGAACTGATGAGACATCTTCAGCCCTTTTTTTGCTCTGATTTCCTTGAAACTTACAAGGGCTGATTTCTAGTTGTCCTCTTATTTCATTAAAAAAACACAAACCATTTAGCTATACTGCACATCTCTGCAGGCCGTTTCAGCAAGTGAGAATATGAACTCCACAAAAAAAAGAAAGAAAAAAAGAAGAGCGATATTGATTGTGTGTGTTTTTTTTACAAAGGCCTCCTGAGCAGGTTGCTTTTACCTTACATCAGCTGTGTATACCTGACATGATCACAAATAGGGCCGGCTGCTGGAGGCCCATCAGGTTAGATGAGAGTAAGAAAAATCAGCTTGTAGGCAGAGTGCTTTTAAAAAAAGAATGAATGATAAGCTGCGCTGAAACTGAGAATCCTTAGAGTCTGGTCAGACTTCTACACACCGGAGGCTGGAGAGAAGAGCCCTGAGTTCCTTTCCGGGAACCACCCCCACCCACTGGTTTAGATATGTGGATGACACCTGGGTCAAAATCAAGACCAACGAACTGGAACGGTTCACAGAACACATCAACGCAGTGGATAACAACATCAAGTTCACTCACGAGGACACCAAGGACAACAATCTGGCCTTCTTGGACTGCACAGTACATATTGAGGAGGACAGGAGCCTCAATGTGGAAGTGTACAGGAAACCCACACACACGGACCAGTACCTGTTGTTTGATTCACACCACCCACTGGAACACAAACTGGGAGTCATCAGGACCCTGCAGCACAGAGCACAAACTGTACCCACCAGCGCAGAGGGGAAGAAGAAGGAGCAACACCACATCAGGAAGGCCCTGCAAACCTGTGGCTACCCGAAGTGGGCACTCATCAAAGCCACAAAAACAAGACCCCCCAACAACAAGAAGAAGGACAACACCAGGCGGAGAAAGAACATCTCCATTCCATATGTGTCAGGAGTATCAGAGAAACTCTGCAGGATCTTCAACAACCATGACATCCCGGTCCATTTCAAACCGATGACAACACTGAGACAGAGACTGGTTCACCCGAAGGATAAGATTCCCAGGGAGAAACACAGCAATGTGATATATGCAGTCCAGTGCAGTGAGGAATGCTCTGATCTGTACATTGGAGAAACTAAACAACCACTCCACAGAAGAATGGCTCAGCACAGGAGAGCCACCTCCTCAGGACAAGACTCAGCTGTTCACCTCCACCTCAAAGACAAAGGACACTCCTTTGAGGACAACAATGTTCACATTTTAGACAGGGAGGAAAGGTGGTATGAAAGAGGAGTCAAGGAAGCCATCTATGCTAAGCTGGAAAAACCTTCCCTTAACAGAGGTGGTGGCCTCAGACATCATCTTTCCACCACATACAATGCAGTGATTCCATCCATTCCCAGGAAGTTTGCACATACTCACAGTAAGAACAAAGGGCTGTCAACCAGTCCCCCTCCGGCAGTTTCATAGTCGTTAGCCAGTCGTTAGACACACCTGGCCCAGTCAGCCAGAACATCACAGGTAAGTATGGAAACATTTAGTGCTATTGTTTTTAAGTTTTTTCAAGTTTTACCCAGACCCACCCACATAGGTCTGTAACCACATATAAACCATGTTTCCCCACCAAACAGTTAGAACTGATGAAGCTGCTTGGATGAGCAGCGAAACGTCTTCTAGAAAACTCTACAAGTCCAGACGCCTTGCTTCAATCTTCTCTACGTATGATGACCTGGATGACTGAGAATCTTCATCAACACACTTTTTTTAAAGCAGCACCAGACAGCTAACAATGCCAATTCGCCTGTGTGCCATTTAAAATTGCATGAATTATGAAATAAATCAAGTTCGCCGTATTAAAATTGCAGGGAGGTGACTAAATCCCTTGATGAACACCTGATATAACATAGCTTATTATCAGTTTTACTCATCCTCCAAGTCTCTTTATTATTTTCCTACCTCCTAGTTGTGTTATTATCGGTGGTGTGTACCTCTGCTGTCCATGTGGAAACATTTTAATTTGATAGTTTTTGTTGTTGATTATGCACCGTGGGGTTCCTCAGATTTGTTTTCCATTTGAACTACCTTGCACAAATGAAGGTTAACACAACATGGGCTGAAGTGTACTGTTGAGGTTCATCATTGTCCAGTCATCTTCTCCAGGTGTCATTGCTTTTTTTTCGTATTATATGTTATCACATATCTGGTGACCTGCCCAGGGTGTACCCCGCCTCTCACCCATTAATAGCTGGGATATGCTCCAGCCCCCATGTGACCCTGCACTGCAAGACAAAGCGGGTTCAGATAATGGATAGATGAATGGATGTTGTTACATACACATTCAGAAGAGGCCATTGTTTGGTTAATTTTTTTCTTGTTAAAAACATATCAGTTCGCTTTTGAAACTGAGATGAGAGTGTTTGAAATGCAAGCACTCTTAGTTCTGTAAAGCACTTTGAATAAAAGTGCCCTTGATGTTTTTTTTTTTTTTTATCAAATCACATGAATGAGTGGGGATATTGAGCATCATTCAATCTGTGCGTGACTCTTGGTCATTCATTTTTGGTAACCCTAAAGGGAGATTTATATTTATATATTTTGTTTTGTTTTTTTGCAATAGCACGTGAGGCATACATTATTTTTTTTTAGCTGGCAATGTTTAGGAACATCCAGTACCCAAGTCTTGTACTTTGTGGCTTAGACCATTCAAATGCTCCCACATTTTGTTAATATCTTGTATACAAGCTGAGCTTGAATCTGAGCTCTTGTTTTTTTCCCTTCAGGGCTTCAGACCAGCATACACTCATTCCAAATTGCTTGTCACAGAGTCAGATAGCTTCAGAAAGCTCCTCCTACACCCTTCCAGTGCAATATCAGGGGCTCTCAGTGTCCAACCATTTCTGTAACTTCACTTTCACTTCACACCTGGTTAGCCAGCTGTGCAGAGGTGGGATAGGAGCCAGGCATTGTGCTTCTCACTTTAGTTGTTTTTTCTTGCTGTTACTCAACAATTTATAGCACTTTTCTCTGAATAATTGAGTGTGAATGAATGTCTTTCTGGAGAGACTGCCAGAAAAGATGCACTTTAATACCAGTTTTTGGACAATGGTGCTTTATATGCCATCTTAGCAGAGGAAAGAGGGGGGGGGGGCACCCCTGTCCCTGCTGTGTTCAGCAGGGGGGGTGGGGGGTGAAACTCAGAGGGACTCTCCCCCAGGAGGTAGAGTCACAAGATCTGAGTCCAGCTCTTGCAATGGAATCACTGAGGTAGTAAAACACTCTGAAGTGGTGTCTGATGTGGATGTGAGGTGCTGAAGGCTTCTTTGACAACAGGGTACCAGAGGCTGAATGCCAATTATCAGAGTATCACACTTCTCAGCCTGCTTGGTGCATACATGTATGTGATAAATTAGTTGCAAAATTCAGTATTAGTTTGATGCTGTTTCAAAAAAAAAAAAAAAAGTTTGGGTTGAAACTGGTACGCTCACTTTAAATTTGATGCCAGCAGCATGTCTCAAAAAAAAGTTGAGAAAGGAGAACTTTTTCTATAAGCACTCTATACACAACACTCTATAAGCATATGGGAACTGAGTAGACACACACTGCTGACTGTTTCCAATTAAATACAGGGTTTAAGGGATTTGCATATCTATGCATTCTGTTTCCATATCATCAACTTTTATTGAAAATTGGTTATATTATTCTTTCATTTTATTATTAAATGTAACTAATTAGGATAAATTCCAACTTTGGTCCACCGATCAATGAACTTCCTCCGCGATACTGACTGTACTTCAATGATCCTGAATCTCCTGCTTGGATCAAATAGTTGAAAAATCATGGGTAAAGACAAACTAATGTATAAACAGGTGTTAAATGCAGTGTGTTAGAACAGCTTATCCGTCATCAGCAGTCAGCTCATTTTCACAGTGCAGCTACAGGTTGTAAAAATTCATTAGAGCTGCAGATTTCCAAGCATCATTTTTTTTAAATAGGAAAGGTCTGGATGATGCATGTTTAACTATTGTGTACTGTGTTATCAATCAGTGCATTGACTAGTGAGTCTAATCATGACAATCTCATGATTTAAACCCCACTCTTTACATCAGACTGTTCCAGGTTAATCTTGTATTTCAAAAAATGTTACAGTTGTGGCATGCTGAGGCAGCACTTCATGGAACTGTGGGCCAGGTTGGTCATATTAATCTGTCTGCAGCAGCATGATATACAGTTTGTTTATGGTTCCCTGCTTTAGTATAACACAGTACATAAAAGTTTATAAAACCTCCAAAGCTTAGAGAAAACTTTTTTTATTATTTTCTCTTTGTCAGAGGCCCAGTTTCATTTATGACTCCGAGGTCTGTTAATTTACAGCCAGCTTAAACAAGCCTCTTTGAAATTAATTTTTAATCGCTGTTAACAAAAAACAAACATCCTTTTTCCTTCTGTTTTCACAGCTTCTTACTTCTGATACCTCGCCTGTGGAAAAATATTTTTGTTGGGTGTGCTGTCTTTTTTTTCATGAGAGTCAAATAACTTGCATTGTTTTCAGAATTAGCCTTAAAGAAGTTTTGGTACTTTTCACTTTGCAGACAAGCAAGAGAGCTTGGCAACAAGGTAAACAGTGGTGCAACTGTATTCCATAAATCGTACACCCACAGGGAGAAAGAGGGCGATACAAAAGGGAGGGGGAGAGTCACATAGAGTATTCAGCCTTGTCAGCCCACGGGCTCCTCATTGAGCCCACCTAATGATGCTCACATGTCTCCCTCTTTCACTCTGACATATCACCACAGAGCCCTCAACCTTGATTGTAATAGATTTATCTGCTGTTAAAGATGCGATCATGAGACCTCAATAAATCACCTTCTTTTACTTCTTTTCAGAAAGCTTCGCAGCCATGTGGCAGAATTCCATTGACAATATTCATATTAGCATTTTGTCATTAACTGTATAGACTGTCCCCTGGAGGAAAAATATGATGCATGTCCCTAGCAATATTTATAATATAGCTATATCTAAGACATTAAACTGTAGGACACAAAAATGTGCTCAGGACAGACAACAGTTATAAGTAAGCATTTCAACTTTTTTCTTTTACAATTTCATATCAAGCAGACTAAGTTAAGAAAATATTTAAATTTTAAGCAATCAGCACCTATAAGATGCCATGTTAGCTAAAACATTTAAATTGACTAAAACTGATGAATACCTGCTCCAAAGCGTTTGATCATATTGCAGCAAGGGAGTAAGTTTTTGATCCACAGATGTCTTCTATTCATATATTCGTCATTTAATCAATGACAAGATTTTGGCATTATTCTACTGTTTTCCCATCATAACTTCCACCCATCTGGTGGAATGTTTTGTAAATCATTCAGTATTAATTAAAGACATTGATTAGGTAATGCAAAATAAAACTAAAAAAAGCACATCCAATCGAGTTCCAGGAAAGCTAAATAGGGCTGAATTCAATCTTCATTTTAACTCATATCAATTTATTGCACTTTTTATGGGAGTGACCCAGAGTGACACTGCTGCTTTTGTACCATTCAAAATGAGGACAGAGCCACACAAATATAGTAAATATACACATACAAACTAGCCTTCAGTTAACGCCCTCTGTATAGTAGGTAGCCTACTATATAATAAATATTTATTACATAACTTATACAGCTCAACAACTGAATAAATGTGTGTGTGCACAAAAGGGGGTAATAACACAATGTGAGGTAAAGTCCTGACTGACTTTCCCCATATCTGTACTTTAGCACCCTTTACAAGTTTTCTGTATACACCACTCTGTAGGTCAGACATCACTATCACTCTGAACGTGTACACACACACCACACACTCCTCAGCTGACCTTGCTGATTATTGTTGCTTATTATTTGATAAATCGGTTATGATGGTACTGTATATTTACAATTTAGCTGTCTCATGAATACTACTGAGCAGTGAGTTATTTTTCATGCTGGAGCTGAATAATTGATCATTGTCACTGTAAAAATGGATTAATGGATCAAACAATAAGACTGACGAGGAGATGATGGATAAAACAATGTACAAAATGATTTTTGTACTGTTGTATATGACAGCTGTGATGGGAGTTTTTCAGGTTGTTGGATATTTTCTGAACATATGAGTGGATTTGATTCTCCTCCACTTTGAAAGGAGCCAGCTGAGTTGGTGATAAGATAACCCCCTTTGATTTGGTCTAGCTGGCCCAGCTGGCAGAATTTCTGAGGGAATTTTGTGAATTCAGGCGGACCTGAGCGTCAGCTAATGGACTAATCAGTTGGTTTTGAGAATGAAAGGATTAAAGGTGATTGGCAGATTAATTATTAATTAAAATAATTCTGAACTCCGTCTCCAAATGTACTGTAGCCTGTTAAACTCAAATTATGCATGTCAGAGTTTTGAAGGAGCTCAAAGGAATGCTTGTCATATTTTAATCCAGCCCTGCAGCTTCATCCTGTGCAATGATGATGGACAAGGCATCCAGGAAATCTGCTTGGGAAAATTACTTCATTCTAATGGATAAGTTAAAACATTGATGTGTGAAGAATATTTTTTTTCAAACCTCGGGTCAGTCAGTGTGCCTGCCTCAATAGATTCCTTCTGTAAGTGATTTTTTTTTACAGCTGCTGAGGAATTTTTACTCACAGTACTGTGTGTTATATAGGAGCAGATAATTCAAATAGATTACTGTATTCTTCTTGTCACCACACGCGGTGTGCAGCTGCAGGAGGAGGCCAACTCTGGGTCAAAGATGTAGTAAATGTTTGTTTTATTAAGTTAATGTAAATTTAATACTATTACAAGTGGATTTTATCTGGTATTTGGTGTACTTTGTTCATATTTGATTCAGCTTTGGAGAAATCTGCTCTTTGACTTAGTGTGATCACATTGTAGAGTTTATTGTCCACTGTTGCATAAAAGCTTTCAACTCTTCCTGAATATTTTTGGAGCATGAATCAATTACCAGAAAGACCTGTTGCATAACACATCAGCTTGTGGTGTTTGAGGGATGTCTTCTGATTCAGATGCTGAGGTTTGTCTTTTATATATTCGCACATATTTAAATGTATCTGTTTCAGGGTTTCATGTGAAAAGGTGTCAATGTGGCCCACCTCAATGCATTTGTAATCTGGCAGGTTAGCTCAGAGAAGACACTTTGTTTAAATGTTGGAAAGAGGGAGAAATATGGAGGTGTGAACAGGGAGGGATGATGGGTATATGACGTGTAATTAGTACTCTTTTTTTGTGAATCCAGTGCGATGTAGAACTCTTTTTATCTGACAGTGTCGGAAAGAAACGACTCAGTGATCAGTGTAATTATCATCAGATCCTATTAGTCAAAAACACGTTGATCAGTGTAATTATCATCAGATCCTGTTAGTCAAAAACAATCTGATCTCTATTTTTCCAAGCCTATCCCCCTCCCCGCATCCTGTTTTCTATCAGTCATATCTTGTACTATTTTGTACATGCTTTAATGTTGTTTTTATGAAAGATCATCAAATGTCAGCCATTTGCACCTCAGTTTCTTTTTATTCTTCACACAACCATATGTTATCTTTTCATCACTCTTGTCTTTTGTGACTGGATGAGTGGGGTCACCCAGATGGAAGAAAAAGCTCATATCCGACCACATCAGAGAGATCACATACTCAAATTATCAGCTTAGGTGATCAGCGTTAATAGGCTCTTTTTTTAACAGACATTTTGACTTCCCGCGGTTAGAGGAACTCGGATGGGGCTGGCCTGGGGCTCCTTTCTGATCATGACATGACAGCTGCAGACACTAGAAAAACCAGATTGTTTTTATATATTCCTTTTGATGCCCCTGGGAGTCAGCTTGTGAGTCTGCATTCTATATAACCACAGTAGATTCAGATGTTCAAAGTGCATTCTGTGCTGACACTATTCTTTTCCCAAAGTCTGAGCATAAAGTATAAAACAATGTAAAGCTTAATTATGCTTCTATCATAAATTATGCGATCAGACAATATCATCAAAATTGATGCGAAAGCACACTGGTCTCAGTGCAAGCAGCAGACACCTGTTTATACACTGCCGAGAGCCGTGATCATAAATCAACAATGTTTGTGCACCACTGGGTAAGTGAAATATAGTATGTAGCCTTAATAATGCTTACCAGTAGTAACTGACTGAGCTGCTTATATTTTAGCAAACAAAATGCTTAAATAGATTAGAATGAGCCTCCATGTCACCATTAATTGAATATTTAATTAATGCATATTAAACAACAGACTTTGCAGCAGTATTAAGCCAAATTGGCTAGCTAGCAATAGTGGCTAGATCACTAACAACACGACTTACTTTGGAACAAAATTAGCTTATCTTAATGATCCTCCTGACATCCGCATGAGGTTTCTCACACTGCTTCATCCATACCAGACTGCTGTGTTGATTGGGGTTGATTTACACAATCCATATTCACACCGCTTCAGCCTCTTCACCCTGCTTGAAAGCTTGCCAGACTCCCTAGAAACAGTTGCTAAGATATGATTGGCTAGTAGATGTTCTTTAGAAGGAGTTTCTGTAGGGTGAGTTGTGGCTGAGTGTTGTTGGAGTTGTAGAACAAATGTTGAGCAACTATTGTTCTGTTCAGATTAGAGAGTCATTGGCATGTGTGACCATTGAGATGACTGCAATGGGTAGGACTGAGCGATATGGAATAAATCTTATCACAATCATTTTTTCACATCAGTGGTATTGCAGCGTAGTCCTATTACTAAAAAAAAATGTCAAGACAAAACTCTGGTCTTGATGATTAACAAGTCCATATGGATACATACCATGATATAAATTAAATCACTATTTCTGTCAAGCTTAATGATTTATTTTCACTTTTAAGCGAGATATGAAGCTCTCATTAGGTTAAAGTTAGTTGAAGCATTTTTTATTTTCTGTCTAAAGAACATGTCTGTCAAAACATTATAGGAGGATGACCTATTATCATAGTTATATTGACCATTTCTTATAAATTCAGCAGCCAAAAATGTGAATCCTCAACTTATCAGTCTTATCCTGGCACTCCTATATTAGTTTCTTTCTCTTTTACAATCCTTTTATAAAAGCGGTGAATGTGTCTCTCTCTTTCTATGTTCGCCATGTTTCACAACGACCCTTCATCCAGGTAATTTTAGGATGTGTTGCAAGGAACACATGTGTGAACATGTGTTTGTCATTACTAGTTTATTACCTTATTCAAATGAAGCTGCAATTCAAACACGAATGGTCTGAGGGGTGCACTGCAGTGTTTGAGGAGTGCTAGGTACAATCCACTCACCGCAACCTAATCAATCTTTTTGTTCTAGTTTAGATAAGTGGTTCTCCAGAAAGCTTCCCAAGTCCCAAAGCTTATTTGAAATGCTTTGAAATATACATTAAAAAAAAGCCCTGCTTACCTGCAATCACTTATTCTGACTAATTATACCTCAAGTTGATGTTTGGCAGGGCTATACTGGGAATATACCATACTTTAGTGTTTCAAACCATGACATTTACAGTCTCACAACATCTCACCCTAACCAATCAGTAGGAAAGAGTAGCTTTTTATGGCAAGTAAAGACAAATAAATAATAATTACATGACTTAAAATGATCAAATCCAAATGGAAAGGCAATGTACTGTCTCTGCCAGCCGTTAAAAGCTATTAAAAGATTAAATTAAAATTTATCGCAGCATGTCCACTGGCTGCCACTGTTTGATTATTGGGTGATACTTTACACCTGCCTCAATATTTGCAGCCTGTCTTCCTCAGCATGGCCATGACTGCGGCGCCAAACGATAAAGGTTTAACTTTTTTTCTGTCCTGACAGGTGATGACAAAAATAACTTTGCATGTCAGTTGAACTGAGTCTGAATGGTGCCGCGCTTTCACAAGATGAGGACTAATTATGCATATTAAATGAAAACATCCATGGGGGTGGAACATGGATGTGTTGACATGACACTGTTCTACAAACGTAATTGCTCAGTGTACAATAACAACAACAAATCTCTGTGTGTGTAGTGGAAAAAGGTGCCAATTTTTTAATAGTGTAACGCTGCTTTTTTCCCAGGTGCTAGTATTATCTCTGTTAAACTATCAGCTGAAACCACCCACACAAAAAAGATCTTTGCACATGTGCAAACAGACAGGTTCATGGGTTAAAAGGTGACAAGTAAAGGTAACAAAAAAGTTGATCAATGGAACAGTTTTGTTATTGTAATACGGGAGCAAAATTTTCAGTTGGATCATTTTTATGCTGTCACAAAATGTGTGGTGTTATATCACCATAAACACTGAGTGTGCGCAGGAGCAAGGATTCTGGCTATAAATTATGTCAGACAATTAAAGTCCAAATGAAAATGACAAACTGCTCACCCATGATTAGGCCGAAGCTTCTATCTAATCAGATGGTAACACAGTTATTCATAGTTTTATAACTGAATGCACTTTGATAGTTGGCTGTCAGAGTGTTTATATAAGCATTTTCTATAGGCACTGCTGGCATTAAAGGGAAAATGATAAAGCCAGAAAGAGAGCTGAGAGTAAAGTTATAGAATTCCTTTTGTTCTGGGAAATCAATGATACTCTCTGGCTCTATGACGCACAGCTACTGATTCACAGATTGATTTTCTATATGCGTGTGCACAGTGATGCAGTGAGAGCTTCCAGGTGCACAGTGTGTATGTTTACCATATTAGCATTCTTTTTAAAAGGCCTGATTTACTTGCAGACTGCAAATGCAAGCCCATCACAATGCTGTCCCAGTGGCATTATCTAAATGCCAATTCAGCACAATACTCACTCTCCATTGGTTTGTTTAAGGAGGCTCATAAGCATGCCAAAGACTTGGTGTCACAGCTACCACCAGGTACATTATGTACCACTGGATTTTCTTCATTTATTCCTCCCTTGCCTAAATTTAACATTTCTTTTCAGGAGCGGCATCGGCTCTGCCAACAACAGGCACTGAATTGTCAAATTTATTTTTTTTTACACCCAATAATTCAACAAACTGAATGGGTGTTGTCAACAAAGGTCACCCACTAATAGAGTTTACGTGTGGTAATATACGGGATTTACGATTGTAACAAATTGTCTGTCATTCTTACCAAGGTCTGCACAATAATAGTGCTGTCCTTCACCCAGGTACGGCATCAATAATCAAAAGTTTCCTTCCTTCTAGTCATCTGTTGCTTTCCTCCTCCTGGTCTCCTGGAGATCTGTTAGTCATACTTGTCTAACATTCTGCCTCCTTTTTCATCCTCATCCATCCTCCAAGGAGGACTGCCTCCTAGACACCCAAGCGGTTTAAAAGGCTGCGAGCCCATAGCACAAGCCAAAAATGACTCGTTCCTATTTCCAGCATCCTGTAGACTATTTTAACTTATATAAGATAGAAGATGTAAGATGAGAAGCAGTCTTAGATATTGTTTTCTATTAGCTTTAACTGTTCTTTATTTGATAAAGGGACACTGATGTTCATTGCTAGAATGCAGAAGTAAGAGAAGCCCTGCTCATTGCTGACTCTGGGAGGGCTTCTTTGTTTGCAGGTACACATCCTATGCCATGATGGTTTGGTTGCTACAGCAGATTCAGCTTTTCTACCTCTGTGCTCAAAACCATTCACTATATCAATGTATTTCACTCACGCTGTTTCTGCACTTCATTAAAAAAGGCAATAAACCAAATTGTCAAATCTATCTGCCAATCCTCCTGAAAGTATTTGAAATGTTAATGCTTCAGTACGTTCACTTGTGCAAAGTTTGTAAACACCACCATCTCCTCGGGCGTCCCACAGTTCTGCATTGCAGCAATTCAAGTAAAAGTAACTGGTGCTTGTTATTTAATTGCTCTTAAAACAAAATTAGATAATCAGACAATTAGATAATCAGATAACAGAGTGAAGCATCTATTTAAGTAGCTCAGGTTTTCTCAGTCCTGCCTAAAATTGACCTCTGTAATAATTGGCCTAGTCACGGTGAGGGATGTCTCTTCTGCCTTCAAGAGTCTTCTACATGTGCAAGAACTGTTTTTTATGCATATTGTGCTCATTTATTCAAATGTTATTAATCTCAAATTCTGCCATCAGGTTTGGGATCTCTGTCTGTTTTCTTCATCAGATTGCTCCACAACAGTCCACAAATCACCACTAATTATCACAAATGAATGTCAGTCTAAAATGAATGGTTAAATCTGACATCTGTGTTCTGCCTGAATTACAGGTTCTATTGATTGTCTGATAACTGGTAATTTCAGGGGAATGGTTCATTTACTGAAACACATTTTTATTATTTCTCAGCACTCATTTAAATCAATGATCTGGTCTCATTAATCCACAAAAATATTTTTCTAGCAGACTTCTAGTTTGTCCACATAAACTTTAGCAAACTGCAGATGGCCAACCATTCTTTTTGGAGAGCAGTGCTTTCTCACTGCAGCTCTGCCATGCACACCATGGTTGTTCAGTGTTCTAATAGTGGATTCATGAACATTAACATCAGCCAATTTAATCATTTATCACTTTGTGACCTTGTGACACTAACAATGTCAGTCTAAATCCAAGTTGTTTTAATATATTTTGAAAATCCGAGATCCCAGTTTTCTGAAATCCCAGCCATAAACATGCATTTTTGAGATATGTGTCTGTATTTTGGTCAGCTGTAGCTTAAGAACAGGTGTCCTGTGTACAGGTTTCTTGTGTTTGGAGAAGCTGGGTTGCCAAAAAGTATAAATCTGATTTAATTGAGATTCCTAATCTTCTATGTGCAGCTC